>NC_142046.1:12278209-12914209 GCF_982192425.1 Myodes glareolus
GAAGTTCTACAAAGATAGATACCATACCACTGGGGTGTGGACAGCCGGGACCGGGGTTGGTTTAACTGTGGATCCACACCACTTGTCTTCCAGATGTCTTCCCAGGTAGTCATGGTGCAAAATAAGAGCATGTAGTCTGAACTAAACGTATACATACACATGCATATACACATACATCTTTCCCGAGCACACACATTCACACCCTTCCTGCTATGGTTGTTTTTTTTTTGTTTTTTGTTTTTGTTTTTGTTTTTTGATGCAGGAAAAAAATATGGAGGGAAACACTATCAGTCAGAGACTAGACAGACACTAAGCAGCCTAACCCTAAATGTTGTTTAAATGCACTGGTTTTATATTTGATTATAACACAGTTTATCAGCATTGACATTGGGGGTCCTAGGAGAGAGAGGCCTTTGTCTTGACAAACTCTAACAGGGCAATAATATAATATATGCTTAATGGTGTGTGTACACACTGGGGGAGTAAATTCTACCGAGGTGGATGAACTGTGTGCTGGAAATGAATCCAGGTACACATTTCACACAAAGTGCAGACAGCAAACAGGTGAACCCTACAGCACCGAGACTGACTCAGATGTGAGTCTGAGAAGTGGAGACACAGCATCACTTGTTAAAATGAGATGTAGTCGTGGTTTTTATGAGAAACACTGTAAGAAGGGCCTGTGCGTGGGCTGCCTGCCTGCATGGGTGCTACCTGTTCATCTACTCCAGTTGCATCTGTCAGGTGGTAGTGTTTGCTAGTTTATATCATTGCCTTTAGACTTGGGATCTAAAATTGTGAAGATGAAATAGACTTGACCAGGTCCTAGCTCACTGTCCTCATGGGGGTGATAGTAGCTGCTCATAGATGTGAGGCAGCCAGGAAGAGGTGTGTCTCAATTCCTAGTGTCCCCATATCCGGGCAGTTCATGTTTCAGCCAAGCAGGCCACAGTTTGGTTACAGCCGGCTTCCCAAGTGTGCCTGGCTGGGACTCATCACTGGGTCCTGAGATGCCCTGATGAATGCTTGCTTCAGGCATAACTGTCCGGCCAGCAAGTTTTTCCTTTGTCTGTTTCCACTTTCCCAACCTCTGACTTCTTGATACATGTTTGTTCCAGTTGGACAGCCTGTTCTCACTGAAAATCCTTAAAGTGTTCCAGGTGTGTACTTTTAAAAAAGTTGCTGATGAGCAAGAGGCCTGGTAGGAATCAGAAGGGCTTAGAAGTGGGGGTTGAGAATGTCGTCCCTCCCTTCCTTCTCTGTCAGGGCACTCAACAGCACAAGCTGGAGATGCTGGGCCTTTTCGTGATGGCCTTGCCTTGGCCTTAGAGCCTCCAGTTGTCCCTGGTGGTTCCTAGGTTTTTGGCCCCTTATTCAGAGAGTTGAAATAAAGGTTGACGCAGATTACAAAAGTGGCAAGGAAACTTTATTGAATCAAAATAGTGTTCACTACAGGAAGAAACGTGCTGCCAAGAGTGACAGTGGCAATGCGAATAGGGGACTCGATCTCTGATTATTATTTGGGGCTTTCTTTTATGGGGTTTAAGAGAAGGCGTTTGGTTGCTAAGGGCTGTAGCATGGGTTGTTCTCTGTTTTGACTCACAGGTTTACAGTATGTAAACTTTCATTTACTGTACATGTCTTTTCCCATAATGCATCTGATTTTAGTCATATGCCTGCTTAATTATGCACAGGCATGGCATGGTAAATACAGGATAGTCCCCAAAAGTTCACTTAGAGGACACAGTTTGCCTTATTGTTCAGGTACTTAAACGAGTTCAGGCTGGATTGGGCCACCAGCCTCATACCTGGATATAAATGAAGTATGATTTAAAACAATTTGTCTAATGGTCATTAAATGGCAAGAGAAACTTATGCTGTTGTTCAAAGAAGTCAGTGCTTGCAGCTCAGTAAAGGTGGGCACTCTAGCTTTCTAGCAGGTTGCAGGTAGAGGGATGTGTACAGTACATGCAGGTGTGAAGTCTCGTGTTGTTGGACGCAATATTAAAAGAGGGGCATGTGCACAGCCCATACCAAGTGGAGTCCTGGGTTGCTGAACTCTAACCTGTGCTTGCCTGCCTCTACATGATCACACACAATTGCTCCTGTTGTCCACACAGGAGCTAGACTTGGTGACAGCTAAAACTTAGCTACTTTGATTCATCAAATCACACTGCTAAACCTGCTGGGAAAGTGGATATATGCTCCCACACTAGTGATACTTTTCTGTCTCTTTGGGGTACAAGAGATGGAAGGTGTCAGCTTCAGGAAGGAATCCCAGGAAATCCCAGAAGTGTCTCTGGCTGTTGAGGGCTTGGCTAAGGACTTTTCCTAATTACAAGAATGGAGAATATCATGTGAACGACAAAATGTGAGATTCCTCAGCTAGGTTTTAATTTTCAGCTAGCCTAGAGCCCTTGAGCCATGTCTGGGACGGGGTGGGTCCTACGGGATTAAACACTCACGCCCCTTCTCAGATAGTCTGCACTATAAGAAGGCTTCTTCTCTTAGCCCCTAAGACGCTGACAGAATGACAGTAGTAAATATTTTGGCACAGAAATCTTGGGAAATTGGAACAGAGTTATAGGGGAAAGTATTCAATGTTTCTGCTGTTCCCTCGGGTCTGCCTGTGTGTATCCTCACCTCAGACCCAGCCCTCCTCCTCTACCTGCTGAGTTTAGGTACAGCCCAGCTTCAGCCCTGCCCATGTCTGTGCTCACCTTACAGCCAGATGCCTGTGTATTTTTACATCCTTACTGAATTCCTGTTGACACCCACTCTGTGTTTCCCAGGAATTGGCCAGCTGCGGATGGAGTAAGAAGGAGAAACACAGTCTTGCCCCTAACGTTGTGGCCTTTACCCGGAGGTTCAACCAGGTAAGCAACATCCCTGCAGTGTTTCTGTCCTCATGGCAGTTCACTGTACCTGAAGCCCCTCAGGGTTCAATCCAAGCTTCTTGGCCCTGGGTCCCAGAGCTCTTTTCCGACCGCCTACTGCCATCCATTTATCCATTCAGTCTGGTTCACAAAGTGAGTACTAACATACTTTCCTGTGCTGATGCCAGCGTACAAAAGCTCAGGTTCTGGGAGGCTGGGGGCGGGGAATCTAGCCTCTGCTTTTCCTTCTTGCCTCATTTCTTTGCCTCCTTTCTTCTCCAGGCTCCAGCATCCTGGCCTGCCCTCTCTGCCATATCTATGTCCCAGTAGGCCCCTGGTTCCCATGTCCTGTGTTCTTGGCCCAGGACTCTTGTTTCCTGCTTAACTCTAAATCAGATCTTAGCCTGAGCATCACTTTTGCAGGGAGCAACCAGCCTGTCTGAGGTCCCCCCATCACACATCCCCTCATTTCTCCATGTGATCCTCAACTCAACTGTTTTTGTTTTGTGTGTCCTGAGGTATCTGTGAAGACTTGTTTGTCCTATTCATCATGTCCCTGCTACCTTGTCAGTGTTAGGTTTGTGTGTGAAGGGCCCTTGGTGAATGCGTGAAGCAGTGAGTGGGGCAGTCAGGAGACGCTTCTGGAGTTGCTCCTCCTTGTGTCCTGGCCCACCTGGCCCCACACTCTCAACGCCGACCTGGTCCAGCGAGCACTCTGGAATATCTCTTACACTGTGTGAAGATGTGTCACTGTGATTGGTTTAATAAAGAGCTAAATGCCCAATAGCTAGGCAGGAGGTATAGGTAGGGCTTCTGAGCAGAGAGAAAACTCTGGGAAGAAGAAAGGTGGAGTTGCCAGCCAGACATGGAGAGGAAACAAGAGGTATAAGATGGAAGAGAGGTGACCCCATGTGGCAGAACGTAGATTAATATAAGTGGATTAATTTAAATTATAAGAGCTAGTTGGGAAAAAGCCTAAGTAAGCTAAGGCCAGGCTTTCATAATTAATAATAAGTCTCCAGATCATTATTTGTGGGCTAGCAGTCCAAAGATAGTCCAACCAGAAAGCTTGCTATATCCAGGTATGAAGAGCTACCTACCGCCCGCAGTGGAAGGTATGGGCTCCTAGGAGCAAATGAGAAACTCAGATGCAAATAGACCAATTGAAGGGCTCAGTGCTTCTGATTTCTCCACCAGAACTTCCAGAGCATGTGCTTTGATAGTAAGCTCCCTCAGGTTCCTTTTGTAAAACCAACCTCCATAGTGGATTCTTCTCAGTTTTTCTTTTTATGGTTTCCAATGAGCACAGTGACCTAAAGGCTGCATTATTGTGTGACTGACCCTCTGGGTGCTTGGGCCCACATTTCCTTGGGGTCTCAGTTTCAGCTGGGCCGTACCTTTCAGAAATGCCTGGCCTTGTACATCACTGTTGCTCGACCTCTTCAGCCATCTGCAGCCTTTGCATCCGTCCATGGACGGCAGGAGCCCCAGTCTGAAGATCAAAGCTGGGGCTGGCACTGTGTGTTTGTTTGTTTGATGAGGTGTGATAGGAGCCAGGAACAGCAGAGCTACCTCTGTTTTAGGGGGCCTCACAGTTTGTTTAAATAGAGAAGTTATTTCTTTCTGTATTGAAGATCTTTTCCTTTCAAACTGAGCTTAGTCTTAAAAAAAGAAAAAGAAGTTCAGTGTAGTGATGCCACCTTTAATCCCAGCACTCGGGAGGCAGTCAGGTGGATCTCTGAGTTTGAGGCCAGCCTGGTCTACAGAGTGAATTCCATGACAGACAGGACTACACAGAGAAACCCTGTCTCAAAAACAAAACAAAGAAGGAAGAAGAAAAGAAAAAGCCAGATGTGTACACAATGTCAGAGGACTCATAGTTTCCTTAACAAAACTCTTTGACTGGGAGCCAACCCCATCTCTAGGCAGCCATGGAACTCACAGAGGGTGGATCCTTGGGGATACTGTAATCTGCTTTACACAGGGGTGCCAGGTCAGCTTGGCAAAGTCAGTATAGCTGTGTGGCAAAGTTATATTGTGTTCACCCAGAATAAATGGTGCAGTGATTCAGAAGCTAAGCCATATCTTCTCAAGCAGAACGCTCCAGGAAATGCAGGTCATGGAGAACCAGAGCTTCTGGACACAGCCTGGGAGCTCTGGCTTGAAAACTGGCCAGAGGCCAGCCTTGGCCCACTGCCGGGACTGCTGTTTTCGGGATGAGCTCACTGGTCCACTTATGGGTGGACTTAAACCATGTGAAGATGAGACTCCTTATCAGACTCCAGATAAGAGCTAGCAGCCCACTGACCTCTCTGAGCCTCAGTTTCCTCAAGAATAGCAACAGCACCCACCTTACAGAGCTGTTGTAAGGGTAACAGGAAGTCTGGCAGTGGTAGGCTGCAGATATTTCAGAGGGGTTCTAGGGAAAAAAATATGAAGATCAGAAGGCTAGAAGGATGTTGCTGGAGGATTTGGGACCAGTACAAGTTTCCTGCTCAGTTCACTTGCTTCTCCATGGGATCTGAGTGCCTCAGGGTTTACTCACAGAGTAGCAGGATAGTAGAGCTCATCCAGGCTCACCCAAGGTCTGTTATGTCTCTACCCCATGGAGTTTATCCTGGCCTTCTGTGTTACTAGGAGGACCTGACAATATCACAGCTGAACCTGCTTCTAGAAAGTACACATACGTGAATTGCATTTGATTTGGGGGCTTGGTGCTGCCCTGAAGTGTGTGCAGGGAAGCCAAGTTTGAGCCTTAGCCACTGCTTGTTACCTATAGGATATTGGACTGGCTTCTGGCCTCTGCACTCATCTAACTCATGGATCATCTCAAATGGGTTTTGAAGATGAAATGAGAAGCTGTACTCAACCCAGAGGAAATGATTCATTAGCTTCAGAAAGTCAATGCTGTGGCTAAAAGCACCTGATTAAAAGGAAGGTAAAGCAAAAGCGAGGGACTGAAGCTTAAGAGTATGTCAGGCCAGCAGTGTGTTCAAGGGGGACTTGGAAAAATGAGACCAAGAACTGAGGACTACTGATGTTTATGTGGGCAGAGGATGAGGTTCGCGCACGAGACTGGGTGAAGGAATCTAAGAGCAGGAAGAACATTCCAGAAGGTCAGAGTCTGGAAGTACTCTTCAAGAGTGAGGTAATGCTCAGGCTGCCAGAACAGAGCTGATAACAGGTTCATAGTTCTTAGCCACAGGCATGCAGCAAGACACAGCATCTATGGAGAGAGCAGGTGTAGGTGATGCTGTCACAGCATCTCTGAAGATGGAGGGAGGAAGGAGGAGGGAGTGGCAAGTCCAGGAAGGTGGTTGATCCTTGAGGATGCTCGTGCCTGAATGGAGGGGTGCAGGAAGCTAGGGAAAGCCAGAGGTAAGGAGAGGCAGGGAATATGTGTCAAAGCCCTGGAGGAGGTGGGAAGGGGGAGTTCCTGGGACATCTTTTGGTGCAAGATGCTGTCACAAGGGAGACACAGCTGCAGGCAGCCTATAGGTACAGTGCAAGGCCTGTGGCTTATCTTTCTCTGGGAAAATGGAGGCAAAGGGGGAAATGGGGTGGAAAGCTTGCTGACTATGTAAGCCTGTGAGAAAGTCCTAAGCACTGACAGTGGCCCGGGTGAGAGAACGTAAACTGTCTGTGCTTACCTGGGAGCCTGCAGGTGTGAGCATGGCGGGACATGTGGGCAGTCCGTCCATGCACACAGGCTGGAAGGATTGGGGCAGGGGCAAGGGGGCTTTAAGTAAAGAAGGGGCAGGAGTGAGTGACAAATTACGACAACAGTCTGCCTAAAAGGAAAACGGGCTCCAGGCTCTGGGGACTGAGTGAGAAAAGGGAAGAATACGGACTAGAAGACTTGAGGTTTGGGGTCCATGGTGAGAACATAGGATTTTTTTTTCCTGTTGGACAGCCCTAGAAAGTGGGGAAGGAGGTGGCAGAAGGGGCTGGAGGTGACAGTTGCTGCAGTCAGAGTGATGTCCAGGGATGTGAGGTCATGTTCATTTGCAGAGATACTATAGTTGCCTAAGGAGAAAGGTGAGATTTGGCGACAAGAGGAAGACAGTGATCCATCTGTGTACATGTAGAGGCCAGAGGCTGACCTCAGATGCCATTCTGTAGGTGAAATATTTTTCTTCATTCCTCTCTCCCACCCCCTTGAGACCAGATCTTTCACTGATCTGAAACTTAACAACTATGCTGGTCAGTAAGTCCCAGCAATCCTCCTGTCTCAGCTCCTCACAGCTACTCCCAGCTTTTTATGAGGGTGACGTTTTTATGGGGACTTGAACTCAGGTCCTCTTGCCTACACTGCTAACATTGTTACCACTGAGCTGTCTCACCCAGCCCACTATTCTTAAACCTGGACTTTCCCTTTTCTCCCTCATTTGTTTTTTGTCTTGTTTGTTTTTATTTGTGGATGACTACTTGGAGTTCTTTGTCTTCACAGTCATTCTTTTCTGCTCATCTGCAGGACTTCATTCCCAGGGGATGTCCTAGTACACTCCCGCCAACCGAGTGCTAGCTATACAGCCCAAACATGTTACAGCAATGATAGTTTGTATGTATTAAGTAATGTCTCTATGTATAAAAACTTATTTAGTTTCATGACCAAATGGTTTTTTCAACATTTCAAAAATTTAGGGTAAGTATTCTAGTAACAGGCAGAATAAGGAAAAAAAACCATATAAAATCCAACATTTATATATGACTTAAAAATAATCAAATTAGAAAGGGGTACTTCTTTGACTTTCGAGAGAATTCCACAGCAACCGTAAGACTGGATGATCCTGATGATAAGACACTGGCTTTAGACGATGTGCTCTCACGCTGGTCCTGTGAAGACCGCACAGACATCCGGGCTCATGTGATAAGGCAGGAGCAGTAAAAGACATTCGGCTGAGAGAGAAAGAAATCGAGGTAACTTTATTCATAGTTGACATGACTGTCTTAGAAAAAAAAAAGAAGCCGTTTTTACAAACTCATGGCACTAGTGCACAAGCAAGGGACACAAGGCCGTTCACTGCACAGAAGGGACTGCTCTAGTTGTACTAGCAATGAAGAATTGGGATCTGAAGGTTGAGAACACTGTTTGTAATAATGCCAGAATCCAAACAAGATTTAGGTGTTTATTTTTACAAACCATGATTTATATGTAGAAACCTATAAAGCCCCGAATTGAGTAATCAGAGTAGATGTTAGGAACAGGGAGAGGCTTCGTCTTCATGGATGAAAAGATGCGTTGTCATTATGACGTCAAGTTCTCCACTTGGCATTTAGGTTCAGCGCTGTGCGTGAGGTCCAGCAGGCGCATCCCAAAGGTTGTGTAGACTGACCAGAGGCCTGCAATACCCAGTGCAATTCTGGAAAGGAGGACACACTACAGGGTCACTGCTGACAGAAGAGCAGGGACACCTAGGCCAGTGGGATGGAATGTGTGCTGAGTATGCGCTTTCTGCGTGTTTGTGTGCATGCTCATGTGTGCAAGTGAATTTAGATTCAGACTTTCAGCCTTTCATAAAAATTAACTCAAAATGGGTCAGATACTCAGATGTAAACTTTTAGTAGAAGTCATAGGCTGGGAATCTCTATGCCCTTGGATTTGATGGTGAGCTGTTAGAGACCAAAAAACAACCTGTGAAAGAAAAAAAAATTAGTGAGTTTGGAATTTATTAAGACTAAGATACTTCCATTGTTGAAAAGGCACACTTAAGAGAATAAAGATAGGTAGAGACAGTGTAAAGCACTTGTCTGGAACAGTCTGCTCTGAAGACCCCTCAGCAGTCCAGATGCATCTCCTTGAATAGATGCTCAGTGTTCATCACCAGGGGCATGGAACAGCCACAGCTCCCAATGTATCTGAACCACAGCAGAGCCGCTGAGGATCTGGGGCAGTACAACTCATTCAGTATTGGGGATGCAGGATGCACAAATGTGGTTCAGCGGTTACCCTCATGTACTGACCTAGAGGCTCAAAACCTACACACACACACACACACACACACACACACACTAGAACAGCAGTGTTCATGGCAGCTTGTTAATAGTTGTCTGAAATGAATGAGCTGAGATGTCTTCAGCAGGGCATGGGCAAACACACTGGACAGTATTTACATAAAAGTGGAAGGAGCTATGAAGTCACATAGACACGGGCCTTTTCAGTGTCTATTTCAAGGTGAAAGCCAGTGTAGAAGACTATCTTCTCTTTCTTTTCTTTCCATAACATTCTGGAAAAGGTAAAATTACAGAGATGAAGTCATCAGTTGTCAGGGGATTGAGAAGGAGAGAGGCCTGAGTGGGTGGAGCACAGGGAGTTTCTGTTGACAGATTTTTTTGGTGCCGTAATTGAACTCAAGCTTTTTCCTTGTTTTACCAGTGAACCACATCTTTAGCCCAGATTTGTATGTTTAAGAGGGTAAGACAGTTCTGTATAGGGTAATGGTAGATACATGACAGCATCTTAGTGAAAATCATGGAACATTATAGCACCAAGACCTCAACACACACAAACTAGAAACTTCAACTTGAAGATGAAATGCCCCTTGAACAGATGCAAAACAAAAGAATAGTGAGTACATAGCTCTGCAATGCTTACAGAGTTGTGAATTACTTCTTTTCGGAGGCATAGGTAAAAGTTGCTGCTCTGAGTGAGCTCTGGAGTTATGTGGGGCATAATTCTGAAGATGGAAGCACACAGGAGCACTGTGTCCTGTCAATGAGTGTTCTTCAAGCTGGCTGACAGCTGTGAAATAGTGCTGAAGGATGTGTGCTGGCACTGGATGACTGAGGTGTGGATGGCAGAGCCTGGGAACATGTTTCTCTCTGCTGGAGTGGGAAGTTACAAACAAGCAAGGGGAAAACTAGAATCCATGTGCTAATGGTGCAGAGTCAGGGATAACAGTATAAATTCATGTGAATTTTAAAGATGCTTACAGTGCAGCAGTGGTGACGCACACCTTTAATCGCAGCACTCTGGAGACAGAAGCAAGTGAATCTCTTGAGTTTGAGGCCAGCCTGGTCTACAGATATACTCAAACATACACACATGCATGCGTACAGGTATGCACGTGCACAGGCACACTCAAAAGCCCATGTGCTATGCACATGCACTCACACATGCTTATGCACACACATACACATTCAGGCCTGCATGCACACATAAAAATACACTCACATGTTCTCATGCACACACGTTTGTATACACATGTGTGCATGTGCAGGAGCATACATACATACTCTTTCTATTCCTTGCTCTTTAATTGAGGAGGTTGAGAAGCATCAGTAGTCCATTACCAGCAAACTCATCTCAGAACTAATCTTGGTTTTTCTAATAGCATCATCTAATGAATGGAACCAGGATTCCATGGAAAAAAAAGACTAATTTTAGAACTGGAAACAAAATGTGCGCCTGATGGACCTGTAACATCTATAGTACCAGAAAGTGAGGAAACATACAGACCAGCAAACCAAAACACAGTTGGGGTGTGCCAGATGGGGTAGGGCCAACTAAATGCTAGGGATAAATGGGTAAAGTGGGAACAGTTGGAGCCACAAAATAAATAACACAACATGGGACTACAAACCAAAGTTTCTTTAAGAATCCACAAGACCATTCTGCTATAAATAATGATCAGATACATAAGTGATGAGAATAGATGTGTGTTCCATACAGTAGGCTCTCAATGCATGCAGTTGCTTGTCCTCAGGAAGGTGGAGCATAGCTCCATTCAGGAGAGTGGGTGAGCATAGCTCCATTTAGGGAGAGTTGGTGAGCATAGCTCTAATCAGAAAGAGTGGGAAAGCGTAACTCCTGGAAGAGTGGGCAAACAGCAGTTTCTTTCCAGAGTGTGATGGACAGAGGGATCAAAGGCCAAAGGTATTGGCTGGTACCTTGTTGGGCTTTGAATTGTATCATCTTTATAAGTGTTCACAAACTTGGCCTGTGGTGGCACACGTCTTTGATCTCAGCACTTGGGAGGGAGAAGCAGGCAGATCTCTTTGAGTTGTGGTCTACAGAGTGAGTTCCACGTTCCCCGCCCCATCTGACATACTCCAACTGTCTTGAAACACCGAAAAGTAAAATAAATAAATGCTCACAGAATGCTTCTGTATTTTATAGGGTAAATCTTTTAAAAGAGAATACACCTTAAACATGTAGATTGCACATTCAAGTTGTTCTTCGAAATATTCTTATTTCTACTCCCCAGATCAGTGTATAAATGTGCCTCTTCTCTCTGCTCTTGTTTCTCAAACAGTAACAGGAAGAGGACATAAGTCACAGTGGAGAGATGAGTAAAGGACCCAAGTAGGCAGTAGTACACATGGCTAGGGGTGCAGCTCAGCTGAGTGTTTATCTAGTGTGAAGAAAGCCCGGAGTTCAGTCCTGGCACCGTTTAAACCAGGTATAGTGGTGCACACCTCTTATCCCAGATCTGAGGAAGTGGAAGCAGGAAGAAAAAAAAGATAGAACAAAGAAAATGCCAAGTAAAATATAGAGAAAACAGCTACCTGGATGGGCATGAGGGAAGGACAGAACACAACCGCAAGCTGCCGTCTGGTGCACTGTGCAAGCGGAGAGCAGTGATTGTGATGGGCTGAGCCCTGTTTGAGAACACAGGTCCATTTAAACTTAGCAGCAGATCCTTGGTGGCCAGGTTCTTTATATATACTTTTCTAATACACTTTTGTTCAATCCACCTTCCAAGAGCTTGTCCTAGGGCCTTACTAAAACTCTATAGAAACATGTCTGAAGGTGTTCACTGTGGTCTTGTTTATTATGGCAAAGCTCTAGTAGTGACCCCACAGTCAGGTTAGTGTAAACATGATGTTGACAAAATTCTTGGATGCTGAGAAAATCATAGATAAATATTTATCATTTCTAAAGCTGCTTGTGATATATGCTTAAAATTTACCAGTTTTAATTAAAGCCAACTATGGGTGCTAGGTGTGGGGGAAAAAAGACTAGGGCACCAGTCACAGTTTTCCCTTGTTGGTCTGTGGATCTGAGCTTGCATATGACCTCTTTTGTGCTTATTTTTGCTTTCTTCATCTGATAAATTTTATAGTTAGAGATTAAAAGACCATGCACTTGTACCCTTGCATGTCTTCCTTTGTTTGTTTCTTATAAGCTTTATTATAAAATCACTTGCAAATAAATAAAAACATCATGCAACAAAATTAGCCAGATCCAATAGCTATACAACTGGATGAACTTCTCCATAGCCAGAATAAGACATTTATATGAAACCTGTGGAACTTCACGTTAACTTTGTATTTTCAGCATCAATTGTATAGTTATTTATCACCAAGACCAGAAAATCCACCACAGAATTAGAACTAGAAAAACAATTAGCATTCCGTCCCCTTTTGTAACTCCTGTCTCTTACTTGTGCCCTCATTCTATATATGTATGTAGCCTTTCTTTATTCATGTTATACTGTAACCACATATATATTGATTTACATATATTATGGTGTAGATTGTGTCTAGAGAATATGTGATTCTCACTCAAAAAGGTATTTTTAAAATATATATTTCTGCACCCCAAAATAGATACATTTCTCTCTCTTAAAACACACTAACAGTTGTATAGACTCTAAAGAGAATTCAGACAAGTGCATTTCCAGAAATACATTATTCTCTCATAGGCACAGTTTCCTGACCCCACTCCCAGCAGAGAAAGGGTCATTATTTTAAATAACAATGTTAGCTCCAACTTTTACTTAGAATTTTTATTAGTTTCTTATTTTGTAACTGTAGTTAATACAAAATCACCTTCATGTTTTCTTATGTGCCCCATCTACATCTTCATCACTGCAGCCCTATCCAGACTCACACCTCACAGACCGCCGCTGCCTGAGTTCTAGTGGGTGCCCGTGCTTGGCGGCGATTTCCTTTGTCACTCCACTCAGAAGTCAGGCTCCCAGCACTGGGTGATGTCCTAGATCCATCTTTTCCTACCCGAGCACTGAAGTCTGGTAGTCCATATCTGGTTGTCTGTCCTTACTGCTGCACCACACGGCCCTTCTCCAGCTCCACCAGCCACTTAGCTGTTCTGAGTCATGGCGTACACCTCAGTCTGCCTTACCAAGGCAACTGCCTCCCCTCTGTCAGGGCCCCAAACTACAGTTCCCATGCTCTGAACTAAAGCGATCACTACAGCTACCCTCCAGTCCAGATTGGAGGGCTCTGCCTCTTCTGGTTTCTTCCAGCAGTCCTGATAAGAGGACTTATAGTGCCTGGTCCTGCGCACAGTAGGGCTTCATGCAACTCTGTTGAACTGACTGTTGCCTCAGAGCCTCTGCATACTGGGTGTGCAGGTCCCTTATCTGCTTCTTCCAGAACCAGACCAGGAGAATGTGTGAGGTTTCGTACACAAGAATCTGTTAAGTTACACATAAGGAGATCACACTTGAGATTATGTGGCATAGAAAGTGCACATCTTAAATACAAGCTTTGCAAGCTCCTGTTTGGTGCCCAGAATAACTGTCTTCCAGAAGCAACTGGTAAACATTTGAGTCTGAACTTCCATTTTTTCCTCTGGAAAAAATGATTCTACAGAAACCCAGACATGATCTGCAGGCAGCCATGACTAATTATGCCGAGACAGTATTTCCGTGATGCTCCTGCTTAACAAAATGGCCAATTGCTTGTTCTCAGCATCTCTTGCTCTCTATCTGTAGCACAGCAGTGTTTTAGTCAGGAGAAGGTGTGCTCTTGTACAGCAATCTTACTTTTTTAACATCGGGTTGCCCTTCACCGTTTCTTCCCTTATCAAGAGAGTGGTTTCTGCATCTCACCCTGTCTCACTGTACATGGGGCTGTGTTGTCTGTGCACCGTCTCCGCCACGCTGTTCTGCACACTGGAACATCACTGTCCTGATGCTAATGAAGCGTAAATGAGAAGCACTGAGCTCCTCCTAGCATTCCTTGGCTGGCTGCTTTCTGTTTTTTCTCTGGTGCTATGAGTGAGCCTCATGCTGACAGAAAACTTTCTTATTGCCACCAACAGACTCAGGGCTCAGGAGGCCATGTTTGCATAAAGTTCTACATCAAAGCTACCTTCATGGCTGACCCATGCCCCTCCAGAAGATTCATGACCCTCAGGCCTAGTGGGACTCTGTATCTTTTATTATTGGCAAGCCTCTTTTAGAAAGTAAAGTTTGTTGCAACCGTGCAAATATCAGCAAATCCTCCTTGTGTTGGGCTTGCCTGGAGTGTGGACTTATGGAAGGCGTCAGCAGTAGACACTTCTCCTTGTCTGAACTTCTGCTCACATTTCCATTGGTCCATTCATTCTGTTACCCATCTTCTCCCCACATCTCGATCCCCCTTGAGGCACCTACAGAAGCACTGGCATGTGTAGTGGGGTCCAGCACTGTGCTGCATGGTAAGGACCATGTCTCTTTCTATGATCCACACTGTGTGTGCTGGAGGAGGCAGGGCAGACATGGGGCAACTGCCCCCCTCGTGTGACCCTAGGCTGTGCTCTTAAAGCTGCCTGGCCTCATGGAAACCCTGCAGTGATGCTGGGCAAAGGGTGATATGGACAGCCTGGCATCTAACTAATTCTCTGTATGTGTGTCTGTGTGTATGTATTTGACTCTACAGGTCAGCTTTTGGGTTGTACGAGAAATTCTAACAGCACAGACTTTAAAAATAAGGGCAGAAATCCTGAGCCATTTTGTGAAAATAGCCAAGGTAAGCTGTTTGTTTATTTCTCAAAATGTGTTTCTTCAGAACTTTGGCAGATGCTTTGTCTTGGGCCTTCCAGACAAGGAGACGAGGGTCCCCATCACGGGTGGAAAGCTATGGCCTGACCTCTCCAGACAGCCATTTCTGTGTGAAAAATACGCTCCCCTTCCGATCTTATAATTCTATGGCCAGTTATTCCTTTTACTTGGACTTCCAGTCTCTGCATGTGATCCAGTGGTTTCCTGGAATTCATCCATTCTCCTTTGGGTTTCGCCCACGCTGATTGGCTCATAGATTGTAGTTAACCCCAGTGCTTTTGACCTAGTCATGTCCTGTACAGTTGTATCAACAGGGTCCCTCACACCCATTCTGAGTGAAGGCGTGAACCAGTTGAGCCCCTCGGATAGGCTCTGTCCATGCTGCTGATCAGGGTCCACCTTTTCCCCCCTCTCTTCTCATCTCTGACTGTCAGGCTGTGCTGTCTTGGGCCTTTCCTGGACCACTGTCATGCTCAGTGGCAGTACCTGTTCCCCCTACCTGGGCCTGCCAGGCTTGCCTTGGTAGCATTGTTCTACCTAGTTCATGGCTTTCTTCCAGTGCACATGACCCTAGAGCAAAACTGTCCTGGACACAGGCCTTGGGTACCAGGTCGTGTGACAGCTGCTGTGCCAGTGGAATCGAAGCCATTGTTCAAAGCTGTCGTTCCATTTGCACAGTGGGAAGGGGTGGTGACGAGAGATGGAGTGTCCATGCTGAGGGCTTCAGCTAACCAGCGGAGCCGGACTCACAGCCCACACACCCTCAGGGAAGCTGCTGTGCCTCCTGTCCCCAGAAGGTTAAGCTGTCTTTAACTCTGTCAGGGTCAGAGCTCACCATCCCATGGAGTCTCTGGGAACACTTGGGATTGGTACAGTTTTTCATGCTACTTGAAAAGGATGCTGGGCGTGTTGCAGTCCTCATAGGGCTTCTGTTTAAAAATGAGCACAGTCCCCACCCAAGGAGCCCAAATGACCCCTCCTTAATCTCTGCCCCCTCCCTTACTGAGGAAGGGCATGTTGGCTGTACACTATGTGTGTCTTGGATAGGCCCCCCTCCCTCCCTGAGTGTTGGTTTTCCAGTCTGTAGAAGAGAAAGGGACTGGTTAGATAATGCCCTTGCCACTGGGAGGAAAGTCTGTGACAAGCACAGCAATTCAGATACACAACTGAAATCTCCCTGGGAGCATCTGTTCTTACACACAGGAAATAATCAGGGAGTGTTACAAGGTGTCTGAAGTGAAGCACTAAGTTTATGTGGTTAAGGCCCTGCTTCCAAGTAGGAGCAGAGTGGTAGGGGCCAGGCCAAAGGCTTTTATCAATTGATTTTTCTTGCTACTGTGCTAGGCTTTGTGCAGGGTCCAGGTGTGGGGTGGTAGGTAACAAACACTTCATCCGTGCTCTCACAGGGCACACGTGAGAACATGGGCATTTGAGAGCATGGTTAGGAAAGGCATGGTAGAGGAAGGGCCACCTGAGGCTGAAGGTGCTCAAGACAGTGAGTGACAGAGTGGAAATGAACCTTCCAGATAGAGAAGACAGGGACCTGCCCAGCTGGGCAGTTGGCATGTTCGTCTCAGGTGGCACAGGTGCCATAGTCACCACCCTCAGTTTAACTCTAGGACATTGAAATGCAGAAGGCCTGGGTAACTTGCCAAAGGGGCACAAGAGAAAGAAGCTGGGATTTTGTCCATGGCGTCTTCTTGCTAGGTCAGGCTTCCCTGCTCACCTCAGCTAAAAACAAGAATAGAGACTATAGTCTTCTGCCGCAACTCTGCTGAGTTTCTTTCTGTGGCCCTCTAAGAACTTGTCTGAGACAGAAGTGACACCATATGTCCTCACTCATTTGGGGTCTGGGAATCCTGAGCCTTGCCTTCCCAGCTGAGAACCATTGCACAGATTGATAACGTCTCCCCTGGCCTCTTTCCCATCCAGGGTTAAGGTAACCACTGTGTAAGCTGCTGATGCTGTCAGCACACTGGGGTCTTCTCACAGAATCCCGCCTGTTCAGGGTCAACTATAAAAACAAAGGAATTATTCAGTCTTAAGCCTTGCTTCCATCCAACAGACAAACAAGTCAGATTATGAAAATTGGCAAATTTTTCAGATAGGGACTTAACCTTCTGAAAAAAATGGGAGGAAAGAGCATATGTTTCCTATGAATTTCCTAGAACTATATTTTCTGGTGAGATGTTTTAAGTGTAACTGAGTCTCATAAATATGACAACATTTGGCAACACTCAAACATGTTTTTGTTCTGTTGTCTATGGCAGCAAAATAATGTATTCCATATCTTTGTGTTTCCCAGAAACTTCTAGAACTCAACAACCTTCATTCTCTCATGTCTGTGGTGTCAGCGTTACAGAGTGCTCCCATCTTCAGACTGACGAAAACCTGGGCTGTAAGTTAACCTCCCTCAGCCTGTCCTTGCTGAACGTCTGCATGCTTAAGCCCTAAACTTTCTCTCACTGGGTATGTGCTCTGCTAAAGATAGTCACTGTGAACTGAGGAGATAGTCTCTGGGTATCTCCACAGCCCCAGAGACCACAGCCTCATCTGGCTTCCAGGGCATGAGGAGGGTGCTCAAGTGGCTGGGTTTGGAAGCCCTCAACAGATCTTCCTGGACCTGTCGAAATCATCTATGCTGGCCCGCCTCAGCATGTGACTTCTGCCCTTGGCTTGGCTTTTTTTTTTTTTTTTTGTCTCTGGCAGGCTCCAAATTGCCCTTGAGAAGGTCTGGGGATTGATGGCGTGCAGCTGCCCTGGGTCACCGGCCATATAGCTCAGAGTTCTCTGGAGAAACCTGTGACCCTCATGTAGGAAAAAATTATTTCTTTCCTTTTTCTTTTCTTTTTCATCCTAAGGCCTTGGATAATTTCAGCTCAGAGGTGGAGTCTGATAGTTATATAATTGAGTCTGTAGGAAAGTTTTTCTGCTGTAAAAATACTTTAAAAATATCTCAGACCTCTTTATCCTCCTTAGCTGGCACAGTGCCTGACATGGGAGAAGTAACTGCTATTTCCACAGCTCATTAGTATTTACCTCCTGGCCTGCCTGCTCCAGATCTCTCATAGGGGCACAGCCCAGGCCTTTCAAGACCGGTTTATGTCCCAAGAACTGACAGAACTGTATGGAATTGCTACACATGTTTCTTCGACTCATTTCCAACCTTCTTTCTCCTAGTCTGGGTCTGGACTCTGTTTCCTACTTGGCTGGCTCAGGGTCCTTTAAGATGTGTAAGATTTATGTTGTAGGCAATCTAAAATGGGCCTTGCTTCTTCCAGTTGCAAGATACGTGGTTGTAGCAGAGTGGTGTGAGAAATGTTAGCCTGGAGTCTGGGAACTAGGTTTTCGTTCATATACCATTCAGAATCTGGGCCTCCTTTCCCACCCATGCTCTATACAGTTGACTTGGAGTAGTGGGTTTCTGTCAGTGCTTTGCAGAACCCGTTAGGTCCTTATGTTGTCTTAAGGACCATCTGGAGCTGCAGGAGAGGAGTAAAGGTGCCAAACAGATGACCCAGCCTCCACCAGAGCAGCCTGTTTGTATATGGGGCTTCTGGGTGAATTGCAGAGGAGCCCTGGTTTTGGGGTCAAAGAAAATTTGGAAGCTGCTGTTTTATGCAGTTGCTACCAGCCCTGTGGTTCTAAGGCCATTTGAGCAGTGAGGCTTTTTTTAGAAGGTTTTTTGGAGATACTTTTTAAAATGACTTTTCCATTGTTGAGATGCTGTTATTGTTTCTTGGGCTACTGGGAGCCCTGCAGGCACCCAGAGGACTGAGCTTCTAATCTTCTTGTGTGCAATGATTACTATGAGCAATGTTATGACTTGGGGTGGGGGGTAGGGGGTGGAGCTTCTTGGGGAGGGCTGAGTGAATAAAATGATAGGAGGAGCTGGGGCTATTTCCAGGTTCTCCACAGAAAGCTGACCTACTCAGGGACAAGCAGAACTCTCAGGGAATCTTCAGTGTATCCCAGAGGGTGCTGTCTGCTGCTGGGGCTGTGGACAGTGCCAGGTCAGAGCAGCATGAGGGCGGTGTGGTTTGTCAAGCACAGCTCACTGGACGGGACCGTGCACTGCAGTTTTGAATCTATGCTGTAACGAAAATGAGTCCCCATACTTGGGGATCCTGGACCAAGCAATTACCTAGGACTGCTGTCTCTGCCATCTTTGGGTGTGTGCTGACAGAATGCAAAGAACTGTGGTTCCATTCTACCAATGATCAGGAGACTTGGGGCTGCAGTCATCTCTTTCTAAGATATTATCCCACTGTGTCTAAGGGCTGGCAGTCGGGCCGCTTCCCTAGCTACAGAAGACTATTTGCCAAGGTAGAATGTAGCAAGACCTAACATTCTAGAAAATAGAAATGTCAGGGAGAAAAGGCTGTGAACACTGTATGGATTATAGCCTCAGGATTCCCAGGTCTATAGCCTCAAGATTCCCAGGTCGTTGGGGCAGGGGGTGGTTGGTTCATTCTTGGAAAAGCTACTACCTGGCCTTGCTTTAGATATTCTCCCTGCCACTCAGCTGCTTTGTTGATCCAAGGGCAGCCTTGGTACAGAGCGTTGGTGAACAGTGAGGCCCAAGTCCTTCCTCTTACCCTCTCAGCTGTTGTCCCCAGACCCTGTGGAAAAGATGATCCTCTGTTATAGCATGTGCTAGAGCATCCATGTGCTCTGCCACCCTGCCTGCATCCTCCTGCATTCTTCTATCTCTGGTGCTACCCAGCACATACTTGTCTGAACTATCTTGTTCTTAACAGCATTCTCCTTTGCTGTTGGTGTTTGGTTATGAATTGGCATAGAAATGTTGCTTTTTCCTTCTTGTATTGCTTGAGCTGGGACCACAGGATAGGGAGAGCAAGGGGTTCCAACAGCCCATATATCGGGTGCTTTCATGGTCCTTGGTTTTGCAAAAGAAGAAACTGAAGTGGGGTGGCCAAAGATCTCAGGGTCAATACCAATGGGACACAGCCTGGTCCTGCTGAACCCTATAGTCTGGTGGCCCACTGCGTGGACACTTGTGATGGTGGAAGGTGTAATGACACCAGGCCAGTGCAGGTGGGACTATACATTGCTTACAAAATGTGCTTGAGAAATATGGCTGGCCCACTGCACATGGCTGGGTCACTGAGCATGTTTTGCTTTTAAGTGTTGTCCTTGGGAGTGCATTGAAACCCTGGATATCTTGAAAGCCTAAATGGAAGGTGGCAGTGTCCAGGCATGAGAGAAAGCCTGCTGCTTGGCTAAACTATGTGGGTGACCTTTAATACTGGCCAGTCAGGTCATAACTAGGCCAGGATAGCCTGTGAGCCTGCCCACAGAAAGAACTGACTGAGGCTGAGCATAATCCTGCACACAATAGGATCTAAATAAATGGTGGCTGGATCTATAAACCGAGTCATGGAAAATACAAAAGCAATGAGTGATTTATTCTGGAGGTGGGGCCACTTTGGAATATTGCCACCTCAGTATTCCAAGAAGCTGTCCCAGCCAACTCTGTTTTCCCAAGCACACAGGAAATCAGCTTGTAGCTCTCATTTATTCTGCATATGAGATGCCCATCGAATGTCTTTTCCATGCCAGGTTTCAAGGTTCAGGCCTTGCGTTCATGACTTTCATATCTTCTGGGAAAGATATGCACTGTTCTTGGAAATTGGCACAGAGCTATCAAGAGATGTTGGTTGAATGCATGAATAATGAGCAAGGAGCAGTGAGACAGGAGTAAAATCAGACTACAGCAGGTGTGGATGGAGAAGACACTCAAGGGAGTGCCCCACGGGAGGCCCTTTATGTCAAGGCTTGAATGACGGAAGCAGGAGCAGCTACAGAGAAGGGTTGGGGATAGCTGGTGCCCAGGCATACAGGGAGAACTCAGTGTCATTAAGGGACCTGCAGGTTAGTGTGACTGGGCTCATCCTAGGATAGAGGCCAAATACCATTCTAAGTGCACAGAAAGAAAATGTACACAATCTTTTTACTTAGTCTTGCTTTTTTGTGTTCTTTAATCACCACTACTAATGTGTAGAAAACAAATTAGGAGACTTGGAGACCAAGTGGTGTTGGAGAGATGGCTCAGCCGTTAAGAACTGACTGTTCTTCCAGAGGATCCAGGTTCAATTCCCAGAACCTACATGACAGCTCACAATGGTCTGCAACTCCAATTTCAGGGGATCTGGCACCTTCACAGATGTACATGCAGGCAAAACACCACAAAATACCAATGCACATAAAATAAAAATAAATGGATCTTTAAAAAAAGGGGGGGGGAGACCAAGACTAGAAACCAGGGCCCCGTTAGTGGGTGAGGGCAGAGACCAGGAACTAAGTGGTATTGAGTGTGGCAGGAATCAGAGAACAGAGTGATACACGGTATGTTCTGGAGAGAACCCCTTGAAGTACTGTGACTAGATTGTTTAGGGAGAAGAGGCAACCCCAGGTTTAAGTCTGAACAGCTGGGTAGCTGCCAAGATCTCCTTTATAATCAGAATGATCCTGGGACAAGACTGGTTTATTCCTGAGAGATTTGGGTCATGGGATTTGGGATTTAAGTGTCGGGGAGTCACCTATTACATTCCATGTGCCACATGCACGTTCTGCTTGCCCTGTGCACATGCCCAGAAAGCTTCTCTCTTTCCTACTAAATGGGTCCAGAGTTTTACTCTCTTGCCGCAGCAGAGTGACCGCAGATGTCCTTGACATGGAGGAGATCACCACTGCTGGGCGGAGTCTGATGCATAGGGTGTGACCTGGAGGGCGCCATACGGGATCAGCATTCTCACTCATGTCCAGTGAGACAGGGTCATTGAGAGTTGCACTATAGAGGACAGTTCCTCATCTAGACCTCTAAAGCCACTTGGCAGACATCTGAAGTCAGCAGATGTGTGGCATTCATTCCCATGCTTTGGCTCTGACACTCGTTTGTATTGACAACTCTCCTGTAACATGGTCGAGGAGGCTGGGGGGAGCCTGGCTACCAATTTCCGATGGCTTTGAGCCTTGCTATATATAGAAGTTGAGCCGGGTAAAGCAGATGAGGTGGAAGGCCAAGGACGGCTGGTCACAGCTCCTGACACTGTGCAGGAGTCTTCCTGGAACTGCTCTTAGAAGTTCTACATTGGCTCTGAGGAAGCTCACATTTCACCCTTATCTGCCGGACAGTGCTGCAGCATTGGGCACTGCCCATCCTCCATATCCAAAAGACCTTTCTCCCCAGGCTAAACCCCCCTTCCACTCTCTGACAGCTGACTTATTTGGTGACCGTGGCTGTGGAGGTTCTACAAGATTCTGACCTCAGTGCTCACCTTACTGTTTCTTTCCTTGATGAATATACCAGCTTGGGGAGCTTCAATTGTCCCCATGTCATCCAAGCCCAGACCTCTCTCCTGATCCACATACCCACTGCAGTGCCTGCTCCATCCAGCCCTCAGCTCTTGTGTTTCTTCGATCTCATATACTCAGAATGTCTGAAATCAGATGGTGACTCTAGGAAAGAGACAGAGTGCCAGGACACTCTCTTCACAAACTGTGTTTTGGACCTTTGGACAAGTAGTAACTGAGCTAATATGGAATAAGGCCTTCCTTTCCTGTCTCCTGCTATACTGTGTGAACACAGTGTTGTATAAACTATAGCCACGCTAACACACCCTAAAGGGAAGATTCTCTGCTTGAATTAGAGCGTCGTCAGTATGTGCTCACAAGTGATGCACCTGGGGTGTAGCTCATGGACACCAAGAGCTAACAGAGGTTTTGTGACGATGGCACCAAACACCAAATGTTTTCACTCCTCCTTCAAACCTCCAGACTTAAATCAGCCTTTTCTAGCTCATCATCCGTTCCCCAGTAGCCCAACCATTCAGAACCCAAGTCATGTATACTAGAAATGCAGGAGCTGGCCAGACAAGTTTTCTGTTAATATTGCCACAGTGGGCTCATTCTTCCCTTTCATTAGTATTTGCTGTTCATGTTTCTTAGTCTATGATTGGTTCCCTGTTTGTAGGTTGAGCTGAAGTAGCCGAGAAAGTAGAATAAGCCATCAAAATGGTGGCCATGTGACCTGGAATGGCTGTGACCCTGGCCAAGTTAATTAATAGCAAACTTTGCCAAAACGCAAGTTTCCCTCCCTCCCCTACATTTCTATTCTTATCCAAAGCAATACCTGCTGTATTTAAACCAAAATGCTGTCTCCTCAAATATTCCTCAGTGTTCCTGCCTCCAGGCCACTTCTGCCTTCTTTGGCTTCTGGAACCTCTCCAGACCTCTCTGTGCTGAAGACCCCTTCCTCACAATGACTTTGCTCGCTCCCTTCTGAGCCTCTTGAAGTGTTGTGCACCTTCCATGCATCTGCGGGTCTTCTCAGTGCTCAGCCCTGCTGAACATGTAGAGTGCTTACTCTCAGACCAGCTCTGCAGCCCAGGGGCGTCCTTAGGAGTGAGTGTCAGGAGGGAGACCTTTTTGTGAGTCTTATGGGGACTCCCTTGTGAAATTGCCGTGAGTAGAATAAAATAAGCAATAAATTAAATACATGATGAAAATTATCCCATGATAAGTATGGTGTGTATGTAAACATATCTGTAACTGTGTATATGTGACTGTTAAAGGATTATTTTTCAAGATAAAATCCTGATTCTTAGAAATATATATTGAGTACTTGCCAAAGATTTGCTTTTACTCTGAATTAAAGAGAAACCAGTAAGACATAGAACTGCGTCACTGAAGCCAGTGGACCGCGCGCACATCCACAGCCTCGTCAGACGTGCTCCAGGCATTTCAGCGTGGATGTCAGATTCATCAGGATTTCCAGTATGATTGTCAGTGGTATCCATGAGACAAAACTTACTTTCTGTGGACAGAAATTTATTTATATAGCCATTTTATAAGTTAATTTCTATCTGTACTCATTTTCAATAGCCTCAGGCCAAGGCAAACAGCACAAATAGTACTGCATTTTAAAGTCCAGCTTCCCATGCATGCTGTCCATTGCGGCTGGTGTGCGGCACTGGTGTGGGACTTGGCAACCTTTTTGTTTTTCAGAAGTAGATACTAAATAGCTAGAGGTTAAAGAAAAAGTACTTTTTAAAAATTATCCCAGTTTAGTTCCTTGCTGATTCCACACTGAGCTCATGCATCCATAGGCACCAAGCATTCTTCCTCCTCCAGACAGTGGCAGACACTGGAATTGAAGTTGAATTTGAAGCCTTTGTTTGTTTGTTTGTTTTGTTTTGTTTTGTTTTCTTGTTTGTCGAGAGAGGGTTTCTCTGTGTAGCCTTGGCTGTCTTGGAACTAGCTCTCTAGATCAGGCTGGCCTCGAATTCACGGAGAGCCATCTGCCTCTGCCTCCTGAGTGCTGGGATTAAAGGTGTGCACCCCCACCCCCCAGCAATGGAGTCAATGTTAACATGTCTGGAGCAACAGGCTCTTTATTGATAATAAGCTCACATATGAGAAAATATTATTTTTTCCCTCAAGGCAAAGAAACACAATACTAATAATGTCCTCATAAGTTGAAATTGGAGGGACTTTTCTTTTTTCCTCTGTGGAGTTAGCCTCCAGATTTGAGCTGCTTTGCCAAAGTGGGAGGAGCTCTCATGGAGTCTGAAACAGGTGCTGCACATGTGGCCCTTGGGTTGTGAGGAAAGCAGTTTATGTCCAGGACATTTCTCCTGGCTCTGACTGTGCGCCTCTGAGTCTGTTGTCTGTGGGGGGCTGCTGGGCAGTGTGGAAGTGAGTAGTGCAAGTGTTCATTTTACCTTGTAGTTTGAGCATCACGTTGTGAAAGGGTTTGGATCTGTCTCAGTGTTGACGATATATAACCCTGCTTCCTGCCTTTGCTGTAGAGGCTTCTGTTGTGTTGACTTTTTATAAAATAGCTCTAGGGTTTAATCTCTGCCTTAAGTGTGATGGTTAGCTTTCTTTTGTTTTTAACACACCGATTTCTAACTTTGCCTATTAAGCTGTTCCCACCTCCCTGCTTTCCTAGCCTCTTCATCAATTGCTCATCTCATTTATACTGAAATTCTTTGTTTAATTATAAGCGATTTTAGCAGCATGAATTTTCCTTTCAGTATAATTCTCTCCAAATAATGGGTTCAGCCTACTGTGTTCTCATGTGTCTTATCAGAAATCCATAGCCTTGACTTTTATTACCATTGTCATCTGAGGATTATTGAATGCTTGGAAGTTTCTAATAAACCTGGTTTTCCCATCATCACTGTTGTCTTTCTCTCTACTCTTGTGTAATTGCATTTCAACTGCACTCCTTCTGTGGGGAGGGGACTGGGGGCCCTGGGGAGGGAATGAGGGAGGAGAACAAGCTCAGCCAGCACCACTCTCCCCTCCTAAGATTCATTTGCCAAGAAAAACACAAAAGCAGCCTCACATAGGTGGGCAGTGCTGATACACACCTTTCTCCCAGCACTGGGAGGCAGAGGCAGGTGGATCTCTGTGAGTTCAAGGCCAGCCTGGTCTACAGAGTGAATTCCAGGACAGCCAGAGCTGTTACATAGAGGAACCCTGTCTCGAAAAACAAAAATTAAAAACAAACAAAAGCAAAAGCACCCTCACAATAAGTTGGAATAATGGCGAGTGTGGATGATGCCCAACCTTCCTCCACTTGGCTGTGTTTCAGTGTAGCAGCCTCCTCCCTGCAGCAGGTATTTGGCATTAGAGCTGTAACTTTGTGGCTTTTTCGCTTGACAGTGATATTATATAGCCAAAGAGATGAAAAAATACTTTTAAATGTCCCCGTTTTATTCTTTACTGATTCCGTACTGAGCTCCTGAGTCCTCTTGCTGTCCAAGGCTGTGAGTTTTTTCTTAATCTCCTTTCCTTACCTTGTTCACTGAGCACAAATGGCTGCAGTATATGCCTGACTCTCGGTAAGCAACGGCTGGATATCTTTACATGTAGTTCTAATGGCTTTTTCCTAAGGCTTCTTATAAATGCTGAGATCTAAAGGACCCTTAGTTCATGCAAGGGTTATAGTTACTGCTTCTACCTGTAATAAAAGTTGAAAACATGTGTAAGTAAGTGCTGCTGTTTTCTGAATAAGCAAACCCTATTTTTAAAACCTAAATCTGAAAAGAATTTTTATCAGCATAATACATGCACATTAATTTTAAAAATCACCAAGTACTGAAAGACTTATTGAAACCCTAATACTTCCTGCTTCTCCACTCACTGCCCTTTCCACTCCCTCCCTCCCTAGAGGCAACCCTTCAGGTTGGTGGTTTCTTTTTGGAGTTGTGGCCACAGTTCCACCCCTGCGTGTTTGCTACAGTTCCTTGCTCCACCCACTTCAGGTAGTGTATATGCATATTTAGTTTTCTAGATCCAGCCTCCACCTTCCTCCCGAACCCATCACAAAAGCTCAGCCAGTTTTGTTAAATGAGTAATCAGGGTCTTAAGGACTAACATTGTGTGAGCAGGCAGTACTGTACAGTCAGGAGGTAAACCAGGAGTACTCTGTGCTTTCTTGAGTAATTTATCTGGTCATTCCAATTCTTTTTTTTAAAAAAAGTTCCAGCACTCAGTAAAACGTTTTCTATTTCCATCCATTTGCATGCAAAATTCAAGATGTCATTGTTGTTTTACCTCTGAGTAAATCTCTAAAGTGTATATGTTCCACACCTTCTTTATCCATTCTTCTATTGAGGGGCACCTAGGTTGTTTCCAGGTTCTGGCTATTACAAATAGTGCTGCTATGAACGTAGTTGAGCAAATGCTTTTGTTGTATGATTGGGCATCTCTTGGGTATATTCCCAAGAGTGGAATTGCTGGGTCCTGTGGTAAGTTGACTCCCAGTTTCCTGAGAAACCGCCACACTGATTTCCAAAGTGGCTGCACAAGTTTGCATTTCCACCAACAATGGATGAGCAAGGAAGTCAGAACCGTGAGGGGTGCGTCCACCCACTGAGACGGTGGGACTGATCTAATGGGAGCTCACCAAGGCCAGCTGGACTGGGACTGATAGAGCATGTGATCAAACCGGACTCTCTGAATGTGGCTGGCAATGAAGGCTGACTGAGAAGCCAAGGACAATGGCACTGGGTTTTGATTCTACTGCATGGACTGGCTTTGTGGGAGCCTGGTTTGTTTGGATGCTCACCTTCCTAGACCTGGATGGAGGGGGGAGGACCTTGGACTTCCCACGGGGCAGAGAACCCTGACTGCTCTTAGAACTGGAGGGGAAGGGGGAAGGGAGAGGGAAAAGGGAGGTGGGGAGGAGGTGGAAATTTTTAATAAATAAATAAATTTAAAAAAAGAAAAGAAAATTCTTCCTCCGTTGAAGGAAGAGCTTGAATGCTTTAATAAAGACACTAATCTTCTGTGGGGTGCAAAAGAAAGGAAAAAGAAACAGGTTCCAGCACAGTGAGTTGGCTCAGCAGGTAAAGACACTCAACTGAGTTGATAACTTGAGTTCAATCCCAGAAACACATGTATTCTGTGTCATATGCTTGCCCCTCACACACAAGTAAGTATAAAAGTTCCCTTACCGAATTAGCCATCTAGTCCCTAGGTTCATATGTAATCTTAAAGTTGTTTATTTTTATTACATATATATCCCTTGTGCCACAGATGTGCTACCAGGCAGGTCTTCTGCTGAGCTGGTTCCTGTGGACCAGTTATTCTTAAGACCTGCAGCTCTTTGGGAATCCTAGAATCCCTTTTACTGTTATTGAGTAGGACCCACTGACTCTTGTGTCCTATGTCCTCTTTTATATGATCCATTCCTTTATTTTAGTAAAGGAAATTCTCAGGTAGTTGTCGAATGCGTCATAGTAGAATCTATTGAACTTCTTCATCTTAAAACAACTTATAAATTATTCTTGAACAATCTGATCATGACCTGATTTCCTTTGTTGACATGGAATGGAGTCATTGAAGGAAGTTAGAAAGATCCAGCCTTTCTGAGTGTGTGTGTGTGCATCCAGGGAGGATGACAGGCTGACTGTATGATGAGCACCCAACAGTCTGACATACTGCTCATACTGGTATTGGTTAGGCTGGTAGGTAGGCTGAATATGGCAGGGAATACAGGCAGTGACCCAGTTAGGACCAAAGAACTAGCGGTGTGGGCTCTTGGAGCCAGCATGACTCAGCCTCAGTTTGAGTGAAGGCATCAGGGTTTGTTTGACATCTGGATGAATGTAGATGATTTGAAGAAATCAGTGGGGTTCTAGATTGCATCAGTTAAAAAAAAATCGAGGTGTGTACATCCCTTTAAACCCAGTACTTGGGAGGCAGAGACAGGTTGATCTCTGTAAATGTGAGGACAACCTGGTCGACGTTGTGAATTCAAGGACAGGCAGGGCTACATAGAAAAACCCTGTCCAAAAAAACAAAAACAAAAACCTTTTTATAACTAGGAAGAAGGTTTCACTTAACTCCACTCTAGGACACACAAGTTCACAAGGTGTGTGGTTTTCTGCTCTGGGTGTGTATTATTATTCATCTGACAGATTTCTCAATCATCCAATTCAAATACCACCTCTCACTGGACTCGTGGCACATCCCTTTAATCCCAGCACTTGGGGGCAGAGGTAGGTGGATCTCTGTGAGTTTGAGGCCAGCCTGTTTCATAGAGTGAGTTCTTAGACTGCCAGGGCTATATAGTGAGACGCTGTCTCAAAAACAAAACAAGGAGAATCAAATGCTACCTCTCTACATGCCTTTTTTTCAGCATTGAAAATATTATGTAATTTACGTGTATGGGAGCTTTATCTGCACGTGTGTGCACCACTTTCATGTCTGGTGGCCAGGGAGGCCAGAAGAGGGCATTGGAATCCCTTATGACTGGAGTTACAGATGGTTGTAAGTGGCCATATAGGTGCTAGGAATCAAACTTGTGTCCTCTGCAATAGCAGCCAGTGTTCTGAGCCATGGAGCCATCTCTCTCCAGCCCCAGTATATAGCTCTTCTTGATGATACTTCTCTTGCTGATAGTTCACTTTTCATTCTTTGAGTTCTCAATTTCTATTCACCCACTTGCTGCGCTGCTATAAAATATGTCTGCTCAGCCTCTCCATAGAACACTGGGTCCCAAAGATATATGGACAAGTCACCTACTCCTAATAATGGTGAACCTGAGATACAGGCAGCACTCCCGGCTCTTTATGCCTCTGGTTCACAGGCCAGAAGAATTGTATGCATCAGTGCTTTTTCTGCACATCAGCAGTGGAGGACAGCATCGTTTCCTGCCCACTGTTACTGTGATGAATAGCCTGAAGCAAGCAGGTTAAGCAGAGCTGCTCCTAGCATCTGTGTCCTTTTCCTGCCCTTGTGTGTCTTGGTTGTTTTCATGGGAACATAAAAGCTTGTCTCTCATTCCCATCTGCTTCAGTGCTGGAGAAGCGGATGGGAATGACAATGGCCTCTACCTCTCCTATGATGTATACCTGCTGTCACTGCCTAAAATCAGTGGGCTCTCTCATGGCCGAATCATTATTGTCTCTAAAGACTAAGGAAGGAAGGATCTGCCAGAGCTGTCCTCAAGCAGCCTGGGGCTCCCTCAGACACCAGGCACCACCAGAGAGTGGGATTTGCGGGCCGAGGTCCTAGGAGCTGCACTGCCTTCCCTGTTTGTCTGGTGCGGACAGCCATTGTTCCACTTGTCTCTGCTGCACAGGGGCTGTTGGACACTGGCCTACTTCAGTCTGATGGACATGGCAGATTTATTGGTCAAGGTCCTTACAAGGACCATTGGAATCTCAAGACCAAGCTTGGCCAAGGACATATCAGGTCTAGGGCCTCTCTTCATTTATACTCTGGGCCTTTAGCCATTAATCATTGACCTTCAACTTCAGAAACTGTAATTGGGAGAAATCCCTACTTAGTCTCATGCTGTGCCCAAACTGCACATCCTGGTGGCCTCCCCAACCCCTCTTTCCTCACAGCCATCACATTTGAAGAGGCATCTTGCCATTTCACAGCACTAGACTCTGAATCCAGTGTGAGGAATAGCTACGCTGTGAGTCCTCAGCCTCAGGTTTCAGACTTCCAGAAGGTTCATTGCACACTGAGCCATCCTCTCTCCCAGGTTCACACACCAAGTGTGCAGTCACCACAGAGTTTGCTTCTCGTCTCTGGGTGTGCTTGCTCACCCTGAGTCTCTTAGTCAGGTGCTGTGTAGATGACTGCTTATGGAAAAGAAGGTTCTTCGTGTGAGAGGTGACACAGGGTGTGGGGCGGTCTGGAGGAGAGCCTTGAGTTGCAGCACAGCCATGTCCTCACGCATGTCCACTTGAGTCCTGTGGCAGTTGATAACATCTCTCACCATGGGGTGTTTTGTGGAAGATACTGGCTAGAGCTTTGGAATAACCCTGATGGGGACATGACCAGTTTGCTTCATTCTCCGAGCCCTGTGCTGTTGTGGAGTATCTGTCCCCACAGAGATGAGTGCCGTGTGTATAGTGGGGAGTGGACAGCGTAGCTCCAGGGTGCGTCTTCTGAGAAGACTGGAAGAACCGAGACTGATGCTGCCTTTGAAAGTCTTTACTTCCATCAGCATTTGACATACTGTGGACACACATGCTCTTGGTTACAGCCCCATCTCCTGTCAGACTTTCTGGTTTATTTCTTTTTCCCTTCACAGATAGTATAATTTCTTTTCATTCCAGCTTTTGAATCGTAAAGACAAGACCACTTTTGAGAAACTGGACTACCTGATGTCCAAAGAAGACAATTACAAGCGAACTCGGGACTACATCCGAAGTCTGAAGATGGTGCCCAGTATTCCCTATCTAGGTATGAGTCTCTGTTGGCTTATTTTATTATTATTTTTCCAAGTGACATGTTCAGTGCCAAATAAGATGTTTTTTTCAGTTTCTAGTTAAGATGTTTTCAGGAGCAGTGGGGATAGTGGGTAAAGGAGTGATTTTGGTTGGTTCCTTGGGTTGGAACAGTCCTATTGATGCTTTCCAGGATAGGAACATTGGTGAGATGGAAACAAGGACGCTTTGTACATACACCTAGGCTCTGATGACCCCAGGCTCCTGGGCTGTGAGGAACACGGGCTTCCAGGCTGCAGCCCAGATGGATCATGATGTCCACAGCAAGCCTCTTGCTGGTTCACGCAGATCCTCCCACACAGGGGGAACCCAGGCAGAAGCCCTCTGTTCTAGTTTTCTGAGCCTTATTAATATGTCTCATAACATTTGTGCACATGAAATTCTAGTAACAGCTGCTAAGTTTTCCAGTCATAAAATATTATGTGCTCATTAGCAGAATTGGGAGGAGGAGAAAGTCTCTATAATTATCCATTAAAAGATATTTTTCTCTGTATCTCACTCTTTTTGGCATGTGTAAAAAAAAATTTGTACTCATCTCAGACACCTCATGTTGTATGTGCTTTTCTGTCCTGCGGCAGAATCTCTCTGTAGCCCTGCCTGTACTGGAGTTCTGTAGACCAGGCTGGCCTCAAACTCAGAGATCCACCTACCTCTGCCTCTGAGGGCTCCTGGATTAAAGGTGTGTGCCACATGCCAGGCAGGCATTTTCTTTTCAAGTTTATTTTTCTTTTCTTTTTATTGTGTCAGTTTGATATGTAAAAAAATGTTGTCTGTATTTTGGTCTTCAAGGGAAAATCTATCCTGTTCTAATTGGAAACAATTTTGATAACCAGTGAAGGAAAGGCAGCTCTAGAGGAGACTCCTGATACTCAGGGTTAATAGAGTCCTTACATAGATTGTTGGAAACTTCTCCCGTTAGCACTCTGTACTTGGGCTTTCTGATTCTCTAAAGCCATCTTAAAGTTTTTTGGTTTTTTTTTAAGTAGGAAACTATCTATTTCAAAACTACCTTTCAAAATTATTAGCATGGTGGGTTTTTTTTCTCAGTTAATTTTTGATTATAATGTGATATACAATTTTCTCTTATAAATATGAATTTTTCTCTATATGTGGTTATATTTATTTAATTTTTGAAGCAAGGTCTATGTAGTCCTGCGTGTCCTGGAACTCACTGTGTATACTAGGCTGTCCACAAACTCAGAGATCCAAATCCTCAGAGTATTGGGATTACAGACGTATTTGCTTTCGTTGCCCCCTCCCTCCTTTTCTTGTCTCAAATTTTCTCAAATTCACCCTGTCAAAGTTTGTCTGTTGGTCTTCCCAAATAATTAAATTTTTTTTTTTAGTAAATTTTATTAAATTATAAAAGTTTCCATTTCCGCCCCCCCTCCCAACACCCTCCCACTCCCCCCACTCCTCCCCTCCTTCCCCTCCGTCCCCCAGGGCAGTCAGGATTTCCTGCCCTGTGGGAAGCTCCAGCTCCCTCCCCCTCCCTCCAGGTCCAGGAAGGTGAGTATCCAAACAGACTGGATCCCCAAAATCCAGCATATGCAGAGGAAACAGGTCCCAGTGTCATAGTCAATGGCTTTTCAGAAAGACCCCGGGCCAGCCACAGTCAGAGAATCCGGCCAAATTCCGAGAATCTGGCTAGATCACGTCCTCGTTCAGTCCCAGTCCGGCTGGCCCTGGTAAACTCTCATCAGATCCGTTCCCTTGTATCAGTGGGTGATAGCATCCCTCGCAGTACTGATTTCGTCTTTCATGTTCCTCCTCCTTCCGCTCCCCCTCCGGACCTCGGGGGGCTCAATCCGGTGCTCCAATGTGGGCCTCCGACTGCATAGCCGTCCTTCGCCAGACGAAGGATCTATGGTGATAAGCAAAATATACATCAGTATGGTCATGGGCCACGGCCGATTCAGGCACCCTCTCCTCTGTCCAGAGAGCAATCTGGGGGATTTCTCCTTGGACCTGGGATCCCATATATAATCAAGTCTCCTGTAAACCCTAAAATGGCTCCCTGATCCCATATTCATCCTACCTCCCTCCCCCCCCCCCATCCCCGGCCACCAAGCTTTCCCCGTTCCTCCCCTACTCCCTTCTCTCTATTCCTCTCCCCCTCCATCGACCCTCCCACCCCCCCATGCACCCGAGGTTACCTGGGACTCATGTCTATTTCCTACCTCCTGGTGGATAGCTAAATAATCTTCATCAGGTTCATCTTCTTATTTAGCTTCTCTAGGATCACGAATAATAGGCTCAAAGACCTTTAATTATGGTTAGAATCCACTTATGAATAGCTAAAGTCAAAAACACCAACGATAGCCTATGCTGGAGAGGATGTGGGGTGAGGGGAACACTCATCCATTGTTGGTGGGAATGCAAACTCGTGCAGCCACTGTGGAAATCAGTGTGGCGGTTTCTCAGGAAACTGGGAGTCAACCTCCCTCAGGACCCAGCAATACCACTCTTGGGAATATACCCTAAAGATTCCCTAACATACTACAAAAGCATTTGTTCAACTTTGTTCATAGCTGCACTATTTGTAATAGCCAGATCATGGAAACAACCTAGGTGCCCCTCAATAGAAGAATGGTTAAAAAAGGTGTGGAACATATATACATTAGAGTTTTACTCGTCGGTAAAAAACAATGACATCTTGAATTTTGCATGCAAATGGATGGAAATTGAAAACGCTTTACTGAGTGAGGTAAGCCAGACCCAAAAAGAGGAACACGGTATGTATTCACCCAAATAATTAAATTTTAGATTTTGGATTTTTAAAAGTCAGTCACACTATCTTTCTGCTTTTGAATTTACTGCATTTTCTTAATTTAGGGTGTGTTTTATCTTTCTACATTTTAACTCCTCTGAAATTGATAATAAAACATTGTAATGTTTTTAATTGGCAATGATTTTCTTAGTAATACATAAAGATATGCCTTACAATCAGTGGCATTCTGATTTGATGGAGTAAGGATATATAAAAATATATATATAAAGAATATATATGTAAATATTTATGAATATATGTATGTATGTTTATCTCATAACTCTTTGATCATCGTTTGAAGTTAGTATTTTAAACTGCCTACCTGACTTTGTCCAGAATGAGAGGCCTTGCTTCTCTCTCTCTCTCTCTCTCTCTCTCTCTTTTTTCTTTTTGCCTATACAAGTATCTTTATTCTCAGGTGACATGATCTTATCAAGTAGATTTCAAAAAACAAGAAAGTTGTATCAAATAAATTAAACAAAGCTTTCTGACTAACAGTGAGTAATCTACAAAGCAAACTAAGAAATTCTAGTTTTAAAAAGTGTAAAAATAATATGTTTTAAAACACAGTTTGCTAAGTAGGAAAAAGACATGTATACTGGAAATTATCAAATACTCTTGATCTCTTTCTCTTTTGTTCCCCCTGTGTAATTCTCTCCTTTCCCCACACTATTCTGGCTTTCTATAAGCTGCCTTGTGTCTGTATTTGGCGGCTGTCCCAAGAGGGACAGCATGCTCACGTGCATAGCTCCTGTAACTGCCCCACTTCACAGGACTGTCATCTAGGATCTGAATTGGTGGCACAAAGGTGGGGAGCACTGCTACCATGTGACTCAGGCAGAGCAGGTGCTGGTGTGGTTAAGAATGGCGCTCCTTCTTTCCCCAGCTCTCTCATTTTTTTTTTTTCTGAGATGTGCTTACAGATGTTTTAGGCAGGCCTTGAAGTCACTGTGTAGCCAAGAGTGGTCTTGAACCCCTGCTCCATCTCACAAGGGCCATCTTTGTCTAGGAGTAATTGTGAGAGCTGTTGTGTGTCGCTGGCCTCTGTGTCTCGCCCTTTGATTGTGGTAATCTCACTGCGTGATCTCAATAGCCGAGGTACCGAGGTTGTGGGGTCATGACTGGAGAGTGGTGGGGCCAGGGCTGGGTGCACGTGGACAGCCCATAGCTCCGAGATCTTGACACTGCTGCTTACCATGTCTCTCCTACCCATCCCGTAACAGGATACCTGTTGAGTCTCTGGTTTGGGACGTGATGTATGACATAGATGGATTGTTCTGTTCTTCCTGTGACACATCTTGTTGCTGGGCTGCAAAACAATGTTGTCTTGGAGTTTCCTAGTTAGCCTGTTTTCTGTTCACTGTCCCTTTCTACTTGACAAGTCTGGACAGATGTGGCTTTCTTGCTCTGGATGACCTTTCTCTAGCAGAGGCTTCACAGAGGCTCCCTGAGCCCTTTGCTTGCCTATACAAGCTTGTCTGCTCTGGCGCTGAGTTCAGATGGCTGCAGTCCCTGTGACACAGTTAAACTGCATTCCTCATCATGACACGGAGCAGCCATAGCAAAACTGAGTCAGAGGGACGCACCTGGGCCTACTGCTCCCTGCTCTCAGGACAGAGACTGACCGTGGCATTTGATCATGTGCAGAAGAGAGCACGAAACACGACCTACTGAGGCTCAGTGAATCCATCTGCCCTGATAAGGCTGGGGGCTCCATCTGCTGTCTGACTACCATGGCAGGCCCTGCCTATTGGATCCTCTTGAAAAGCCAACCTGTGTGGGGTGGATGTGTTTATCTAAATGGAAGCAGTTATGTAATTCCTGGAAAGGACAGTACAGGAAGAAAATGTCGAAGCCATTTGCTTTCCCCTGGCTGAGTCTCGTTGCAGGTCTCTTCTGGAAGGTTCCACTGGTCATGCCTGCTCTCTGCCGCTGCAGGTGTCAGCCTCTATCTACAAGGCTACATCTCCTTTTATAACAGTGGTGACCCTGTCCCTGGTACGCCTCACAGCTGTGTCTGTTCCATGTTCCTGAGGATGGTGTCACTGGTCTTCACAGTTGTCCCTAACTTCTCTTGCTCCAGACTTCAGAGACAACTGGCTACACTTTCATACTCCCAGTACCCTATAAAGCATGATCTAAAAACCACGGAGGGGCCAGGCAGGAGTGACACATGCATGCCTTTAATCCCAGTACTCCAGAGGCAGAGTCAGGTGGATCTCTGTGAGTTCATGACCAGCCTGGTCTAGAAGAGCTAGTTCCAGGACAGCTAGAGCTACAGAGAAACCCTGTCTCAAAAAACAACCAACAAAACAAACAAAAAAATTAAAAAATTAAAAAAAAAAAACATGGAGGGGCCGGGTAGGGGTGGTACATGCCTTTAATCACTTTAATCACTTTAAGCACTTGGGAGGCAGAGGCAGGCAGATTTCTGTGAGTTCAAGGTCAGCCTGGTCTACAGAGCTAGTTCCAGGACAGGCTCCAAAGCCTGTCTTGAAAAACAAAAAACAAACAAAAAAACTGCTGGGGAACTGGAATGGTAGCTCAGTGGTTAAGAGCACTGGGTGCTCTTCCAGAGAATGAAGGTTTGATTCCCAGCATCCACAAAGCAGCTCACAACCATCTGTAACTCCAGCTCCAGGAACCCAGTTTTCTCTTCTGGCCTCTGAGGCTTCCGGACACATATGTAGTGCAGAAACATATAGGCATCAGAACACCTGTACTCATGAAATAAATTTTAAAAAAATTAAAATAAACATTGACAGAAAAACATTATATTAAAAACAAAAGGGTAGGGGCTGGAGAGATGGCTCAGCAATTAATAACACTGGCTGCTCAATTAAGAACACTGGCTGCTCTTCCAGAGGTCCTAAGTTCAATTCCTAAGAACCACATGGTGGCTCACAACCATCTATAGTGGGATCTGATACTCTCTTATGGCATAAAACTGTACTTGCAGAGCATCATATACATTAAATAAATAAATAAATCTTTAAAAAACAGAAAACAAACAAACAAAACCCAAGACTTTGAATTAGTTTCTTCCAAACCGAGAAGTAGTACAGGGGGTAGGCTGATTGTTTGTCTCTAAGTCAGTGTGACAGCGCTCACACGGTTCTGAGGAGGAGTGGGGCAGAAAGAGCGCTGGAGAGTGGCTTTACCACCTACTTCTAAGTCACTGCCTGGGTCTAAAGGTATTTGGTTTTTCACTACTCATTATTCCTTCCAGGAAATAACTAAATAAAATTAGGAATGTGATGGATTCAAATGCCTTTGCACTGATCTCGAATTACCATAGCAGTGTGGAAAATTGTGATGTCTCAAGAAATGAAGAGCCAGGCATCCTGACAGCCCTGAAAAGTGCTTGGGGAACTTACCCAGACCTCGAGTGTGTGAAGGAAGGTTCTAGAGCCTGAGCTACTTCTTTCAAACAAACAACCTCTGCCATTTGGAAAGTAAAAACCTTTATTTTTAAATATAAATTCTAACATTTAGAACAGAGGCAAGTTCTTTGCAAGCAACTGGGTCAAACTTCCAGAAACTGAAAGAACCTTAAAAAATAAACAAACATGCAAACCTGTGTCCTTGGATGCTCAGAATCTCCCAGAACAGCTAGGTGACCTCAGTAGGCACCCAGTGGAGTCAGTCACACCGCACAGACAAGTCCTGAGCACTAGATGTGTGTAAGGACGGAGGTGTGACCTGGACATGATGAAGGGGGAAGCTGGTCTGGGGTTCAGGGAAGGTTTTCCAGTGAGGAGAGGAGCCCTGAAGGATTCACTGCCTGATGTAGCATAGGGAGGTGAGGGACCCTGACAGACAGCTGCTTATGCAAGAGCTCTGAACTGGGGAAAGCTTGTTTGGGACAAAATCTGGCTAGAGAGTCAAGAATGAGGGGGATGGGAGGGTGTCAGAGGAGGTGGCTGGATGGGATGGGGGAGCAGATCTCCGAGGGGCTTGACAGGAGGAGTGGGGAGCCTGGACTGTGCCCTGGCTGTCTGGGGGCAGTGGAGACTCGGATAACTTTAAGCAGAGATATTACTGGATTTGCGTTTTGCATGCATCTTTGTGACTTTATCCCAGAGTAGTTTCCCGGAAGTCTGGCTGAGGGGTCACGTGTGAGTGTATGATGAGTCACTGCCATCAGAGCAGCAGTGGGAAAAGCCTTTCCAAACTACTCCTCTGAGAACAAAGCCTTAGAAAGACCCAACACATGGCCAGTGAGCACAGCCCTCGCACCTGATAGAGACCCGTAGCCCAGCCTAGCCTTGGACTTTGAAAATTAAGAGGACTGTGGTTGAAAGCGTGAGCATGGAACAGGTAGTGTAGACAGTGCCAGCAGAGCCAAGGCACACAGTCCTCAGAGACAGTCGTCTGAGGAGCTGTTACCCCAGTGGGGGCAAATCCAACAGCAGCATATCAGAAGTGGCTGTGGGGTAATCAAGCTGACCCCAAGTTGACCAGCATTTTGGATAGTCTTTTCTTTTAGTATCTAGCAGGAAAAAAAAAAAAGAATTATTCCACACACAGGAAGCCCAGCCTTTTTCAGTTCCCCACCCCATGTTTTTGAGAGAATCCCCCAGGAACAGTCATTTGTTCCATAGCTCCCGCCTAACCTAACTCTCTAGCCCCTCCCGTTCTGCTGTTGGTCCACTTGCCTCCTACTTCCCAGCCTGGCTCTCTCGCTGGCCCTGGGAGGGGGGGCAGTCTTCTTCTCAACTAGGGCAGCAAGTCTTGAGGATGGAAAGAGGAGTATCAGTGCCACAGAGAAGACCTAAGCTGGAATCATGGATGGGTGTGCCCTAAGTCATGGCCCTGCCATTCTCTTCTACACCCCTGTGGTCACAATGCTGTAGGGGCCTGATGGCTGTCCTCCCTGTCTCGCTAAGAGATGTTTAAAAATGTTTTCCCTTCCTCAAGGCAGGTGGAGCCTGCCTGGGATCCAACAAGCAGGGAGGTTCTTCCCTCTGACCCCAGGCTCAACCAGACAAATGATCTCAAAGGTACTTTGGCATGCAAAATGCCCCAAACCTTTCCCATTATTCTGTGGTAAGTTGCATATTGTTTCAAGTCACTCCCTTCTAGAAGGGAGATAATTACCTTCAGTTGTTCAGTCTCTGGATTTGTTATCTTAAAAATTAAACTTCTCCAGGATGTCACAAAAGGCCAATGGATATTATCAAATATCCCCAATTTGTGAATGAAAATACTCCACAGTTTGGCCTATAGCTTACACAGTGTCACAGGCCAGGTAGATGTCAAGTCTAACTGAGCTCCTGCTGGGGTTGGCGTTCCACCTATCCTTTAGAACCTTTAGGGGTGTGTCCTTAGTTTACCACCTCTGTCTCCGTGGAGATAAACAGTGGTAGGAAACTCAGTGGTCAGGAGAGGAGCCTCCAGGACAGGTTGGCTCCCTGCCAGGCTGGGACAGGAGGGAGAACTGCCATCAGCTTTGCTCTGAGTCAGGTTTTCTCTGAGCCCACAGAATGAGCTAAAGGCTTAAGCACGCTGTGCACAAGAGAGCATTCCCTTAGCAGGGACCCGAGTTCTCACTGGGTACCCATGCCCTGACTTCCTTTAGCCTTTGAGTCTCTAGTGGGAAAGCAGCATTAGTATTAGTCACATAATTCATGTGACAGGCACTCGATGTTGGCTGTTTCAGAGTCACCCAACCCTCCTTGCTCTTGGGCACTATTTTTAGCAGCCGCAGGGCACGAATAAAGTCAACAATGAATGGAGTGACTCTTAGAGATTAGATAAAGAAATACTCACTCCTCCTTATTCTCTGGGGTCACCCATCCTGCAGGACTCCAGTTGCCCTGTACTCTGTAGTCCTACGGAAAAGCCCTCTGTGGCAAAGAAACAGATTCTGCTCAAGAGCTGAGCCTTCTTCACATGAGACCTCGGCCCCAGCTACCAGTTTGCCTGATGTGTCACTAGAGACCTAGAGCCAGAGGCATCTGTCTCAGACATGCCCATGTCCCACTCTACAGAAACTTGGAGATGATAACATCTTCGTTATGAGCCACCAAGTTTTGGGGTGTTTCGAGACAGCATTGAGGAGGTGAGGGCAACTGGTCATTGCACGGCCTCTATACATCTCACTTTGGGGCTCTTTGTTGCCCCATCAGTATTGGAACAAAAATGAACTGTCACTGTGTGGTTTGCAGGAAAGTATGAAGTTAGCAGGGCAATGCTCAGCCCCTCCCCAAAGCTGACTCACAGGGGTGGGTAGCTCTACAGGTAGAGGGAGTGGGTGCCACTTGCAGCTCTGTAAGGAGGAAGGTTTGTGGGAATGACCATTAGCATCTGGAAAGGCCTTTGAAGTTGCCCTCAAGGAGGGTTATATCTGCTGACCAGTGTGTCCTGGGCTCTGGGCATATGAGAGGAGACTCCATTCCCACATGACCAACCAGAAAGGCTGTACCCTGGGAGGGCACTGGGTGCCCACTCTAAAAATTCTCTAAAAGTTACTGCTTGTTTTGAAGATCAGCCACACTACAAAGAAGTTTATAGAGCACGATGTGCAAACCGCTCTGCTCCTCCCCAGAGGCTGCTGCCAGAAGCTGGGCGCACCCATCCTCACAGTCCACAGCCATCAGTGGACCATGGTGTGACCCTGTGATTTCTGATTGGATCAAGCTTTTCATACTTTCTGTTTGTGCCCTGTGCATTTTTCTCTACCCAGTGTCATAGAGCCAGTCTAATAACTACAGATGTAGTGTTCTGTCATTCTTGCTGTGGTCCTGTGGAACCCTCAGATACATGGGTATTGCTCATTTGAGAAACTGTGATGTTTCTGTTTCCATATCTTCCGGTAGCACAGTGGGGACACTGGCCATCTGTGCTTGTCTTTGCCTGGCAGAGTATTCGTTAGCACAAGAACTCTAGGATGGAGATGGGCTTCTGTTGATGGAGAGAGGGCCTTCTTTTGGTCCCGGCTGCCCCGCTAGCTTACACCCAAAATAATCACACAGAAACTGCATTCATTTAAACACTGCCTGGCCCGTTAGCTCTAACTTCTTATTGGCTAATTCTTGCATCTTAATTTAACCCATTTCTGTTAATCTGTGTATCACCATGTGCCAGTGGCTTACCAGGAAAGATTCAGCATGTCTTACTCTGGAGACTCCATGACGGCCCCCTCACACTTTCTACATCCCAGAATTCAGTTCTGTCTTCTCTGCTTACCTAAGTTCTGCCCTATCAGGCCAAGCAGTTTCTTTATTGATTAACCAACAAAAGCAACACATAAACAGAAGGACCTCCTACACCAGGCTTCATGGCAGCTGCTCTCTGAATACCCTCTGAGGAGACTGCCATTGTCTGTCACCTGTAGCCTTCTTTCGCACTCCCCTAGATACTGAAGCCTTCTCAGAAGATGTTCAGACTCCAGCTTAGAGTTTAGGAATTTCCAACTTCTCTGACAGGTGTTATTAATTGTGGTGGTTTGCATAGGTATGGCCCCACACAGTTATGTATTTTAATGCTTGACCCATAGGGAGTGGCCTTGTTGGACTAGGTACGGCCTTGTTGGAAGAGATATGTCACTGTGGGGGTGGGCATTGAGGCCTTGTATGCTCAAGCTAGGTGTAGTATAGTTTTTCTATTTGCTGCCTGAGGATCAAGATGTAGAACTCTCAGTTCCTTCTCCAGCACCATGTCTGCATGCATGCTGCCATGTCCCACCATGATACAGTGAACTAAACCTCTGAAACTGTAAGCCACCCCCAGTTAAATATTTTCCTTTATAGGAGTTGCTATGCTAGGCGGTAGTAGCACACATCTTTAATCCCAGCACTCAGGAGGCAGAGGCAGATGGATCTCTGTGAGTTGTAGGCCAACCAGGTCTACAAAGCAAGTTCCAGGATAGTCAGGGCTATTACACAGAGAAACCCTGTTGAAGAAACAACAAAGAAACAAACAAACAAAAAAGAGTTGCTATAGTCATGGTGTCTCTTCACAGCAGTAGAAATCCTAAGACACTAACCTGCCCCACCTCTTCTTCCTGGTTACCTGTCCCAGACCCTTTCCCTATGTGCCCTGCCCAGCATTGGCTATGGAAAGCAGGCTGGCCGAAATCCTTTCCTGGAGCTGCTCAGCATTGTGGACTTTGGGGGGGGGGTGGCATACTTCTTGTTCCTTTCTGTCACCAAGATGAAATTACAGGCCTCTGTCATCACATAACTCCCAAAAGTTCTGGTCCCTTCATATGAGCCTCCCACCCAGGCTCTGGCCTCTGCCAGCTCTGCAAAGTCTCCAGGGAGATGTGAGTGAGGTGCACTCTCCTGTCATGTTATGTCCCTCAACTTCAACTTCAGGACACACTGAAACATGGGGAAGGGAGCATGCCCTAATCAGCTCGCGGAACCAGAGTCATCAGAACCGTCCGGAGGTCAGCCAGCTGGATCATGGAAATGGGACAGTTTGGTGACTGCCTACTAGGGACGGACCCCTCGTGGAAGTGCTTTATGAGACATTGCAGATTGGAAGGATAGTCCACACCTGGGCTAAGCTAGGCCAGGATGCCCCAGCTCTAGATGTCAGGGGATTTGAATGCTCTGTAGCAAGGTATGTATCCATGAGGTAAGGGTTGGTTCTGGGATCTGAGAGTCTGCAGTTAGCAGACCAAAGGCCTGGTGGTGAGATGAACTAACTTAACTAGGATCCAGTTACTAAATGATGCAGACCAGCTATAAATAGTGCCAAAGGTCAGGACTGCTGAGTCTGTAGGATGTAGAACAACTGGCTCTTTGATTCTGCTGGAAAAATGAGAAGGGCAAGGCCCAGAGACTTTTACCCTGGTAGAGTGTTGGAACACCCAAGGAACGGCAACATCTCTTCCATCACTGCTCCGTTCCCCTCCTATGCTGAGGTCAACGGCACAGATGTCTATGGCCAGGCTTCCTCACAATTGCCCGGCTGCTATTCCTATTCTCATGCTCATCAGTGATGGGAGGGTTGAGAGCCACTGTAGTTCCTTCTTCCTTGCCAGTAGAGCTGTGTGCTATTGAGGCCAGAGCTCAGGAATCATACTGTCTTGTGTATTCAAGTTCTGAGTGAGCTATACATCACTTCCATTTCTGAGCCTCAGATTTCTATGTTGAAGAGAGGGTAATTACAGAGTCTACTTCTCCCAAGTTGTAAATATCTAGAGACGTGCATACGGAAAGTATGCAATAGGCAGGAGATGGCATTAGCTTTAGCCAGAACAAAATATGACTAGATGACTTCTGCAGTGGGCACCCTCTTGTTCTCACATCTGGAGAGACCATTGAGAATCCAGTACACCTTTGAAAAGCAGACTGTGGCCCTTAGAACACTGCTCGGTGTCATGTCAGCAGAGGAGGGGCTGGGGACTAGGACTCCATCTGATGAGTAGCAACATGGTGTCCATGTAGCTGGTATCCTGGAGGGGAAGAGGGACTAACAACAGCTAGAGAGTGATCTAAACATTTTCTGGGCACCTTGTTTCTGATCTCTGCTCTGAGAACCTGGGAACATCATCCCCTAGTTCATTCCTCCCAGCTGTGCTCTAAGGTAGCATTGGTGCGGACACCCAACCTGGCCAGCTGGTTCCTCTGCCCAGGAGTTAGCGTTGGAATGCAGAGATGCTGACACTCGCGCTCAGGATTGTTGCCTGATATTATGATCCTAGACAAGTGATGAGAATAGATTGCAGATGGCTGCCCATGAGAAACTCAGAAAGAAACCCCACAGGAAGGGGAGAGAAGTGGAGCAGAGAAGGCTCCTCCTTCTTGAAGACGTCCCAGGCAGTTTCTGGTTCCTGGTCCTCATAAGATACTTCACGTTCTTATGTAACCTACTTATGAAATGAGCTGAGCTCAGTAGGTGTAAGGGGAAGCCAATCTCATCTTCCCCCAGTGTGCCTTTCAAGCCACCTATATGGATTTTGTTTTTGTTTTTTGTTTTTTCCCACTCACCCTGTCCCCAGATGAGATCTCAGCAGCCCTTAGCCTCTTCTAGCAGTACCCTTGCTCCAGGCAGTTCTGTGGGGAGTTTGGCAGCTTTGCTAAGACACGAGGTGGGCTTCTTGGCTGGGTTTTGCCAGTCCCACTCCTCTTACCAGCCATCTTACAGTGTCCTCTGGCCCTTGGGTTGAGGGTGGGGAGATGTCTTCTGTGGTGGCCTGGTTTTCATCCAGAGCTTGTGCTGGGTTCAAACATTCTGCTTGGTCACTGCCTCACTGTGGTATTTCCTTTCCTTCTGGGTACCTCCAGCTCCTCTCCTTGAAGGTGGATGCTGCTTCTCCACTATGGCCCAGCTTTCTCTCGCCCCTGCCCCACCAAGCTACACTCTGGCCCCTGCCCTCCCATGTCACCCCCCTCCCTGCTTTGGTGCCTGGAGTCTTAAGCTTGGGGTCTAGTCTTCCAGCAGTGTCCCTGTTCATTCTGATATTTCCTGTTGCTTGACTTGGGGTGAGGGGCCCCTAACTCCCTGAAGTGCTGGAGGACGCTCCCTCTCTGAGATCTGTTCCCTCCATGAATACACAGATCCTAGGAGGGCACTGGCTAAAGCTGCAGAGGCTATTTCCAGACCCCTTTGCAGAATGTGTGATGCTAGGTAGCCATTACTTGTCTTAGCCCCTGGACTCTCAGTTGAAACTGCTGCAGTTGGGCACTCTTTGACACACGTAACAGTGCCCTTTGCCTCCTGTAGATTCTCTTACTGTAGCAAGACTGGGATTGACCGAGTATGGGAGATCAGAGCAGACCCAAACACCAAAGGACCTGTGCATTCACACCACCATTTTATCCAGAGCCTGGGGCCTGTGCCTTCACACCACCATTTCATCCAGAGCCTGAGGGCCTGTGCATTCACACCACCATTTTATCCAGAGCCTGAGGGCCTGTGTGATCACACCACCATTTCATCCAGAGCCTGAGGGCCTGTGTGTTCACACCACCATTTCATCCAGAGCCTGAAGGCCTGTGTGTTCACACCAGCATTTCATCCAGAGCCTGAAGGCCTGTGTGTTCACACCAGCATTTCATCCAGAGCCTGAAGGCCTGTGTGTTCACACCAGCATTTCATCCAGAGCCTGAAGGCCTGTGTGTTCACACCAGCATTTCATCCAGAAGCCCTAAGTTGTTTTCAGTCTTGCTCAGAGCAGCAGCCCTAGGAGGAGGAGCTTCTCAGTGCCACTCAAGTGGCATTTCTGTTCCAAGGACTGGCTGAAAGCAGGAGGAAAGTGGACCTTCTTGCCTTTCGTTCATATCTGCATATAGATGAGCCCACCAAGGAGAAAGAACTTTGCACTGTCAGAAATTGTGTGATTGTGGGTCTGGAAAGTTCCCATCTGGTGAGGAAGTTCAGAGTGCAGTCCTCTGGCTGGTCAGAGCCCAGGATGCTGCCTGGCTGCATATGTGCACTCAGAGTCAGGCCCTATGCATAGCCTCATCTCCTGGCTGAAGTGCTGCTAGTACGCTGACCTCCTCCCTCCTGTTTTCCCTTGAGAGAACAGGCTGGGCACCTCTAAAAGCTTCCTTCCAGCATGTGATGTGAGTAAGATTTGCTTGGGGACTAGGGAGATGGCTCAGTGAGTAAGAACAGTTGCTGTGAAAGCAAGAGGACCTGAGTTCAAGTCCTGAGTACCCACGTAAAAGCTGGGCAAGACAACATCTGCCTGTAACCACAGTGTTGGGGGATTGGAGACAGGCAGAGCCCAAGAGCTCACTGGCCAACTAATCTAACAAAACAGTGATACAGTGATCTTCATTCAGTTAGATGAAGACACTCGACAGCCTCCCCTGACCTCTTCATACATAACATATATATATATATGTGTGTGTGTGTGTGTGTGTGTGTGTGTGTGTGTGTTATATGTTATATGTTATATATATGATATATATGCATGCATGCACCATACAACATGATTGTGCATATGTGTGTACACATACAGACTCAGACTGTGCATATGTGTGTACACATACAGACTCAGACTCAGAGTGAGTGCTGGGGTGAGGTTTGGGAGAAGCAGTTGATGCCATGGATCCCAAATGCTGTGGGAAAAGGTTGCTTCCCACTGCTCAGCCTGGCTTTCCACACCAGAATTCTCTGGGGATTTGGCCCCAAGACTAGGGATCAGGAAGGAGGAACCTTGTTTTCCTCAGCCCTGTTCCCCACCCCCACTCCAGATGTGTGGAAGGTGCGACTGGTGTCTGCACCAAGGTTCGGACTTTTCCTCACTATGTCCAGCTTCCACTGTCACCAACAACTCCAGGAGGTGGGAACAAGTTAAGAACTGATGTTCAGTGCCTGGCACCCAGTGCCTTCTGGTGACCTCTGTTAGAACTTTACTTGCTCTTTTGTAAAGTCGGAATGCTGGCCCTGTATGAAAAAAGCAACCAGTTCACTTCTAAGCCCACTGTAGCCTTCAAGAAACACCAAACTCTTACCCCAGTTTAACTTGTAGAAGTGTTCCCGTGGTGGTTAAGGACTGTTGGGGCCAAGGGTGGAAGCCATTTTTCTTTAAGTCTTGAGTCAATTTTTATTTCTGTCCATAGAGCAGAAGTAGGTATTTTTCCATGTCTTACCAACATGTGTGGGTTCTTTTTCAGCTTTTTCACCCCAAGAGGCAGCATGTGCTGTCTTATCCTTCATTTAGGTTACCTCCCTTGTTCTTATTGGGGTAGCTTTTTTTCTTCTAATTTATCGTCCAGTTGTGATATCTAAGTAGGTCATAAACTTTATCATGTTTTACACCACAGTGCTTATACCTTTCTGAATCTGAATTTGGGTATGACATCAATATTAATTCTGTATTTGCAATTAGCATACATAGTCATATACAGCCCAGAGGCTTCTCTTGTTTGATATCAGTCTTGGTCATAAGCCCTGGATTTCTTCCTTTAAGGTTTTAGAGCTCCCATCATACCTAGAATTGGCCGCTCTAGTCTGTTTTATAAGGAGGCAGCTCAGGCAGGCAATGTGGGAGCCTGTTGCAGCAGTGTGGGGGGAGATGTAGCCTGCGCTAGTCTGAGAAGCCTCCACCTGGCACGCAGGGCAGCTCTGGCCAGGGGGAGACTGGGAAAAGGAAGGCCTGCAGATGAGTACTCAGGAACAGCTCCCAGAAGCCTCTAGTGTTAGCTGCCTGGCCTGTGAGGAGCTTCTTGGGCACCTGAGATTTAGCTAGAAGTAGAGGTTTTGTAGTAGAGAACCACACTGGCCAGAGGTCCCTGGCATGGGACTCCTGATGGGGCAGGTAGGAGGGTGTGGTTTTGATGGCCTTGTGTGTGCTAGATGCTACAGCTTCTGCTTTACTGACAGAAGCCCCAGGAAGGCCATTCTAGAACAGCAACACACAGTGCGGGTGCATCCACATAGCACTTAGGCTTTTATTGCAGATTTGTGTCGTTACAAGGATAGTCTGGGAATATATTTTTTAAAAACTTAAAAAACAAAAAAAATCCTCCCTTTTATACACAAACAGGACATGCTACATGGTACACCGGGAGAAATGCTGAGGTAATGGGCATGCACCCAACTGTGGACAGTACCAAATGGCCCACAGCTCACACACCTGGCACATATACCCACCAGGAGGGTCTTACCTTCTTGATTTATCTATTGTTTCTGGCATGACAGTCATGTGATACCTCTGAGCCCAGCAGGACTCAGGAAGCCACCATGCTGTGGTGTACCAACAGTCCCTTAGACCATGGCAGCTCATGGAAAGTAGTTAGTTTTCTTTGTATGGCCTCATCTTCTGGGAGGTGCAGTTTGAGGACAGGGTGCAGATCATTCCCCATGAGCATAGGCCCTCAAATCTGCAGCTGTCTGGAAGTCCCAACACATTGGCAGTGACTTCTCTCCAGTCTAGTGTCTCTGGCAAGGCAGGGTACTGTTTGTGTGAAGTTACAATAATGTGGAGGCTAAAGTATGAGTGGAAGGTATAAAACTGAGTACAGGTCTATGTGACTGCCGCTGTGGTTCTTGGCCTTGCCTTCCCTTTCCCATCTGGAACCTGAGCCCAGACTATTTCCTCCCCAACGGCCAATGAATTGGGCCAAAAATAAAGGTCTGTGTGGCAGAAGGGGAGAGGCCAGAGAAGGGAGAAGAGGACCCTTGACCTCCAGTGAGCAGCCAGAGACTAAGGCACAGAAAGTGCAGGCTGAGGGGATGCTGGGATGGAGGGATGCTGGGCCGTCCCAAGAAGGGGAAAATACAACAGTGGAAGGGGAGTGGTTGATCAGGTACCCAGAGAGGTTCCCAAGCAAGAAGGCCAAGAACCCTACATGAGAGATGAACTTGCACACATTCCAAAAAGGATCCAGGCAATGCTAAAGACTGTATTTTGAAATCAGCTACATGGCCTGTTCTGCCCTTCGACTCAAGTACAAGGCTGTCAGCACATGAGCACTGAGTATGGAAAAGTTCAGTGTATGTGGTATCTCGACATCCCACATGTGATATGTGTCTTAAGGGCACACGCGTGGTGGCTCATATGCATGTCTGTCATGTGTGAGGGTATTGGCAGTCGTGTTTTTATTGGAGGGACTTAACCGTGTCCTGGGGATATGAGGCCATCTGGTGTGAAAGAAAACAGGAAGGACAGAGAACAGTGTTGATGCCCATAACCTGACAGAGTGATTTGGAAAGTAAGGTCCAGCATCCTGTCCTCCCAGCCTGAGAGAAGTTGGTGAGGAGCTGTGCTTGAGGTCTGCACAGCTGGGACGGCTTTGATGGCTTCTGGCAATGGCCATGAGTGGCCAGGAAGGGGACAAGCTTAGTGGAAGGTATTGGGGTTGGGCCGAATCATCATCACCACTTTCTTGAGCGAGTAAGATCCTCCTCGGAATTCGGCCCAGTAGACCCCATCCTGGTATCGGCTTCGGTAATGGCCCCCGCGGTACCAGACTCCATTGAGGTTGGAGTGAGCACAGGCATTATACCACCATCCTCCCTTCTGATAGTGGGCACAGTTTCCTGTAGAAGAGAAGGCATGAGGAGTGTTTAGGAGGAGGTGGTTTTGCACCATCTGTGGTATACCCAGGGTCTTCCACAGCACCCTGAGTAGGGGTCAAAGGCTGGCCTGACTTTGCAGCTTAGCTTTATGACAAGCTAATGGTGGGATTGCAGAGATAGCTTTACCTTTTCTGACCACCATGTTCTCATCTGTAAAAGGACAAAAATAATGCCACCAAACAGTACTGCTACAGTACTGCTACATAAGAATAAATAAGGACCATGTTTAGCCCGTAGCCTAGGTTACACAGAGGTGGCCCTGGAGAAAGTGGAAGTGGCCTGTGGGTTGGGGAGAGGGAAAGCAGCTCTCTCTAACAATTTTTTAAGAGTTGAAAGAGCTGGCTAAGAGTCTTTCAGAACGATGAGGGAAGTGTTTAAGACAGAATGCCTCTCTTGTCCTCCCCAGCCTGAATTCCATCCAAATCACTTCTGTGTTATTTCATAAAAGGGATATTTCCATGAAAGCCTTGGCCCAGGGCAACTCTCAACATGAGATCTGTGCTCTTCTGCCTTCCCTGTTTCTAAGTGCCACTTGCCTGAAGGCAGTGGTAGAATGGGACTTTGAGAAGCAGTGTCAGGTAGCTTGGTACAACTGTCTGTCACATGGCATCTTTTTGCTCCAGAATCTGGAGGCAGAGGCTCTAAAGTTGTTGGATTCCTCGTCCCCATTCAACACCTAGGTTTTGCTCTACTTTTCTCACCTGTGTAGACATCATGGTCCCTGTCCAGAGTGGTGAACTGTTTCCCATTGTGCCAGGTAAAAGAGTCTCCTGCATTCCCGTGGTAGCGCCCCAGCCGCAGCTTATAGTACTCGCTCTCTGGTTCCAGGCGGAAGCTAGCATATTCTGCAAAGACCTTGCGGCCAGACCAGTCCTCCATGGTTACAAGTAGTTTGTAGTTGCCTTGATTTGTCAGCCAGTAGATGTTCTCCAGGCCCAGCCAATATTCACCATCGATGTTCCCAAACCCTTGCTGGGGAAGACCCAGGAGAGTAGAAGTGAGGCGTTTGTATCCCAGGAATAGTCAGAACATAAGTCAGGCCTAGGTTCTGTGAGTGGGTAACCATCAATCATGTACCATTCACACATCTGAAGAGCACACCTTTTTCCTTCCATCATGTGAACCTGTTTCTTGTCCTTACCTGAGAGTGCTGTAACTTCTCAAAGGCAGAATGTTGTGGTTATTTGAGAGCCTGGCACCTGGAAGGCATGCAGCCAACATTGTTTAGATATGTCTCTAGGAGATGGGCTTCTCCTAAGCCTCAGGTGCCTTCTCTGGAGGTGGACTGTGTGTACAGGTATGTAAGCCCCAGCATAGACAGGTGAGAGCTGTGACTGGCATGTGACATATACCTGGGTCCTTCTGGGTTTAAAACCCAGTGGTTTTGTTATTCATTTGATATGTGGTTTGAGGCATCAGCTGAACAGTGGCTCCCAAAGTCTTTTAAGTGATTCTCAAAGCCGAGCACTATCACCAACCTCCTTAGGATGGGTAAACATTTGCTATGTTATACCATCCCCATGAGAGAGTGGAGGAATACAAAGAGGACCCTGAGGCTAAGCTTTGGAGGAAAGAATCACTCCTGCCCAGGGAGAGCCAGTATGGAGGAGCCTGAAGGAACCAGCAGGACTACATGCAGAGACATCGGGGCTGATGGGAGTTGCAGCTTTGGCCTTGAGGCTGTAGTTACTGCTTTACCACACTGTGGCTGTCAGCCATGGCAGGGTGCTCTCCCTTTTCACCTGTAAGGTGACTTTGTAGCAATGCCTTCCTTAAGGGCATACAAAAGAACCCGCTGTGCAGTACCTGGCAAAGAACAAGTGTCCATTGACCTGAGTTGTTCATGCCATCCTTAGTGTCCCCTCTTGGTTCAGAGAAGGGTGAAAGGTATAGCAACTCCCTTGTACTTGCCTTAAAAGGAGAATGGACCTTGCAATTAGGGCCCAATTGTCATAGTTCCCTATACATGCCTTTTAGGGGAGCGTATCAGGACCTAGAGCCCTGGGACTTGTCCCTTCTGGCCCCTAACAGCAGCTCTACCTTGTGGAGGCCTTGGCTGGGAGAAAGATGCTGTCGCTACTCCTTTCTCTCCTGAAGAGCAGATAAGGAGGGTCCTGACCTTACCACTCTAATGGCTTGGCAGAAATGGTCCCGTCTTTGTCCTTATGGAGTGGAGTGGACCAGTCACCTTGTAGACACTGTGTACAGGCCCACTGCTCTCACCTTATAGGTCTCCCAGTTCCTGAAGAAGTTAACTGAGCCATCCAGGCGTCTCTGGATGACGGTCCAACCCCCAGGGTCGTGTCTCTGGTCACACCACACCTGCATGAGGCGGTTGGTATTCTCAGGCTTTACCAGGTAGATGGAGCTGGTGTCATGGCCGTCCTCCAGGGCCTGTAGGCAATCTCTCCATGGGCCTGTAGATACAATATGTGTATGTTATATAACTGCCTGCCCCCAGACGACACCCTAGCTGGACTCCAAACCGACAGAACTGCTAAGAGAGCTAAGGAACACAGTTTAAAGGGGCAGATCTTTGCTTTGTAAGTTAGAGAACAAGAGCCCAGACTGAGAGTCAGAAGGCCTGGACTCTAAGCCCCACTTCTGCTCTTGTGCTCTCTCTCTCTCTCTCTCTCTCTCTCTCTCTCTCTCTCTCTCTCTCTCTTGTGACCTATAAGAAGGTTCTTCACATCTCCCAGCCCTTGGTGTCTCTTGTTTGTAGATGAGAGTCATATTTTTCTTAGAGCTGTTAGGGTTAAAGAGGTCATGTGGGTGGATATTCTTTTTTTAAATAATTTATTTACTTTTATTTTATGTGCATTGGTGTTTCACCTGCATATATGTCTGTATGAAAGTGTCAGATCCCCTGGAACTGGAGTCACAGACAGTTGTGAGCTGCCATGTGGATACTAGAAATTGAATCCAGGTCCCCTGGAAGAGCAGCCGGTGCTCTTAACCACTGAGCCATCTCTCCAGCCCTGTGGGTGGTTATTCTCAGAGTGATTTTTAAAGAAGTTGTTTCCGTTGGTGTCGTAAGATGTGTGTCTACTGTGCATGGCCACGGTCGTCAGTGTTCTATGGGCCTGACGCTCTGCTTTGCCAGTCCAGTTCATGCTCTCCAAACGGGATACCAGGGCCTAAATAGCTGCTGTGGGTCTTCAGTCCCTGACCATGGCTCTTTCCCTCCTCCAGTGATGCCCTTGTGTTTCCACATTACACCACAAGATGTAGGCTTGAGTTATCAAGATCCAGTCAAGCTGGGGTCTTCCTTAGTGATGACATTTCTGAAGGTTTTCAAGACCTACCTACTAGACCACATAGTGTAAGATAACTAGTACATTTTGCTGTTTGCTTATTATTTTGTGTGTTGGTTCCACCACTGTTCAGTCATTGGCTGCAGTGGTACACACATGCCATCCTAGCACTTGGAAGTTGGCGGAAGAGGGTCAGAAGTTCAAGATGAGACTGTGCCACAAAGTGAATTCCAGGCTAGCCTAGGGAATCAGTTCCGGTCTCAGCTATTAATTGAGTCTCATACCCCTTTGGAACTGCTGTAGGCCTTGAGAAACTCAGAGCAGGGTAGACCCTCTCTGCTGGCCATTTTCACCAGCACTCTGAGCTATAGTTTCGGTGGTCCTGTCTTTCTCCTTTTGTAAGTGTGGAGGGAGCTGGCTCTTGGGTTCAGCTAGTTCACTCTGATGACTGAAACTTGGATTTGGATCCCTTGCTGGGCCTTAGAGCAGTGTGGAGCATCCCACTGAGCACTTGATAAGAAAGAGGAACCATCTGTCTCTTTGTCAGTTTCCTGTGCTAGTTCAGTTTGGAGGCTGGGTCTGTGGACTTCTTTATTCTCTAGGGAACTTCCTACACCCTTACCTTTTCCCTGCACACAGTACAGGAAGGTCCTCAAGTACCCAGTCCTGGGAAGAAGGTATGACACACAAGCAGCTCCTTTACTCCTTCCTCCCTCTTTCCTTTTCTTCCTCCCCACCTCCTCCCTCTCTCCCTTCATTTATTCCCTGATGCAACTTCCTGCTTTTGCTAGGCCCCAGTTTCTATCCTGGGGAAGGGGAGGCCAGACCTTCAGGAAGAACATTCAGGGAGGAGAAAAAGGTTTTCATTATGTTTGGCCCAAGCCCCAGGGACTGAGACAGAGAATGAGAGTCTGTCCCTGACAGCTGGAGCAAAGCGCCGGTGGCATGGGAGGCCTCCCAGCTTTCCACCAGGTCAGTGGGACAGGGCCACTTAGTGAGAGTGCTGTGGTAGGAGATGGAAGGCAAGGGAGACGACAGAACTACACTCACCAAAGCCAGCAGCCAGGGCTCTTCCTGCATAGCCACCTAGCTCCTGGGGCATGGCCAGATACAAAGGCTGTTCTTGAAGTGGGTACTGTGCAAGTAGGCTTTGGAAGCCACTGGAAGGTTAGCCTCATAGTTACCAATCTGTGCTGCCTTCTACAGTTCAGTTTTGCCTCTTACATTTTTAAAAATGGACGCTGGTTTTGTTTTGTTTTGACAAATATTTTAGAAGGATTTGAGGTCTTTAGAAGTAAATCTCTTAAGTAGTAAGAGTTTTTAGAAAGGCCTGGGAGATGGCTCAAGAGGAAAAGAGCTTGTTGTGCAGTGTGAGGACCTGAGTTTAGTCCCCAGAACCTGTGCAAAGCAGTGTCATAGCACCTCTCAACCTTGTAGGCCAGCTAGCCTGGCATACACAGTGACAGACAATAGAGACCCTGTCTCAGGCAGAGTGTTAGGTAAGAACCAGCACCCAAGGATGTCTTCTCACTACCACATGCATGCCATGGTACTTACACACACACATCCCACACATACAAATATCTCTCACACACAGGCACATATATACACATACAGATATAAATAAATATAACATACACGTATACATTCATACACACACAATAAATTTATTGGAAGAAAAATTCAAGCTTCTACGACTTTTGAAAATGTTTCAGAAGGTTAAGTTGACCCTTGAAGCCCAGGTAAGAACACCTCGCTCTAAGAAAGGCTTGTTTGGAACCTATGCATACTTTTTGCTGTAGCCCCAGTCTATTGCAGTTGCTTGGGTATTTCCACTGCTGATCCTTCCCATGCTCCTGATAGGTGTTTGTAGTCTCCCCCTTTTATAGGTGAGGAAATGAGAGCCCAGAGACCATGGGGAACACCCTAAGGCAACATGGTCCATGCAGTCAGGGTGGCCTGAGACCGCAGATGGTCTAGGTGGGATGCAGCTTTCTTTCTCCCCAACCAGAGTGACCTGGAAAATGGAGACCTGGCTTTGGGTGTGGCATCCTGAGGACTGTATCTGTCAGGTTATTAAACCCTTCCACTTTGGTCTTTTGATAATTTGGGTTTTATTTTTCCCTACATTTACTTATTATGTCCATGCAACTATTTTGGTGTCTTATGATGTTGAAAATTTTCTTTGTGTATATGTGACAAGGTCGTCTAGGATTGTAGAGTCGTTTGAGTTGATGTAGATGGCCTTGTCAGCCTGCACAGCACTCAGGCCACCAGCTCCTTTAGAGAACTGAGGCTCTCAGAGACCCTCCACTAAATTTCCCATACTCAACACATCCCCGTTTCTTATAACAGAAGTAGGAGGCAAAGCTGTCAACATAAACAACAAATGATATAGATTGTACTGAAAGCGTGGTACCAGCACCCTGCTGTGATAAGAATTCCTTATGCAACAGGGATGGTGCAGTGGCTCTCTGTGCTGCACAGAAATAATGCAATGAGAAGTCAATACTGTAACATCTAAATAAGTCAGTGACAAATCTGTCATCATTATGCTTGGATAATGCCACAGAGAGCCAAGCAGAGCATCTAAATTTGGGTAAAGAATCTGGGGCTGGGGAAAGACTACTGGTGTGGTGTTGGGGGCACTAGGATCAGATCTTAGTGGCTTTTCTTACACTGTGACTTTCGGCAGGTTTCTCAGTGAGTCTCAGCTTTTACTGCTGTAACCCAGAGAAAGAACACTAGTCATCCCGTGGATCTCAGTCCAGGGGCTCGGTGAAGTCTCCCTCTCCTTAGATACAAGCTTGATGTGTTAGAGTGGTCCAACCCCTTATTTGAGACACACATGCTGTTTGCTCTTGAGTTTCCAAAACCAAGTATATTTTAATAAATACACACACACACACACACACACATACACACACACACACACACCTATTAATAGATATTTTCAACTAGGCACATTTTAAGTCAGAATTAGTGAAGGCTCCAAAGCTGTGTACAGTAGAAAATGAGGATCTTTTTTGTTGAGTGCAGCTGAATGTTCAGAGTGCAGTGGGCGAAGCATCTTCTGGCACAGAGCAAGTGCCCTGGTGGTGTTTGCCTTGGCTCCCCATCTGAGAGGCAGCTCTGCCCGCAGACAAGGCCAGCACTAACTCGGCGACACCTAGGCTCACCTCTATAAAGACCATATTTACACCATAGTCAGAATGTTCCACATGAAGAACAGCATGACTTCCATGGCGAACAGATCTGTGTGGTTCCCTGGAGAGTGGCAGGGGTGCAGGAAAGGCACTGGACTGAGACCAAGGATGAGGGAGGGATGCTGGCATATGGGACACAAGATGTGCAGGTCTTAGGCCTTGGTACTCTGGGAATTTTAAATTATTTGGCCAGGGATAACTCAATTAATTTATGGTTGGCTCTGATTTCTCAGCACATCATCTGGCGTTGGTTGGGTTAGTCCAAGCCTTGCTCTCCTCTCTAGCATTCCTGACTGAGACCCTATAGGTAAGAGGGCACACAGTCACCATGGAAACCAGGGAGTGTTCCATTTGTTTTCTTCATGGTAAAGGTAAGTTGAGGCTGGCCACCAGACTAGACCCAAGTGTGCCATCATCTTGTTGTAACTTGAGAATGACCAGCCTCAGATGGATGTACCCAGACCCTGCAGCGGGAGTAGTGGTTCTGATGAGGCAGGTTCCAGTGCCTGTGCCAAAGCACCCAAAGGATGAGGCGGGAATCAGAGCCTTCACAGCTGCTCAGCAGTTGGTGGGCTCTTCTCCTAAGCCCAGCCACTGAGCGCCAGGACATTGTGGCTCAGGCTTAGTAGATGACCCTGGGGTCTGTGGTTATATCCCCAGGAGTGTTCCTGAGAGTGATTTGGTCCTGATGTCCCTCTAGGATACTGCTAGGACACCTTTCTTATGTGAGAACCCTCTGTGGTTTTTGGTTCTCGATGGTCTAGCTCCATGGAGTCTCTTTGCTAACAGAAATGACTAGATATTCAAATTGGATCTGGAGTGTCCTACTCAAATTTACCCATTTAATGCCAAGGCAAGTGTACCATGTAGGTGTGAGTCCCACTCTGGCCAGTGGCAGGCCCCTGGGTATCCTGAACAGGCCAGATGACAGACCCTGTTAAAGGGACAAGGAACAATTTTGTCTGATAATGCTTACGTCTTATTTTTCAAGAATTCTGGTGAAATCATTGTCCATGTCAATGGCTGCCTTTCAGTGAAGCAGAGTATGAACAGTGGCCTAAAGGTGGATATAATTTGCAGTTGCCAAAGGTGTTGGCAGTGTGCATACCATTTCTTCCTTACGGTGGGGGCAGGAATGTCCTCAGCATTGAGGCTGAGGGCAGGAGCTTTGAGGAGTTTATGAAAATGTTTGAAACCTAAAAAAATCTTATTGGCTCTCAGATGTGAGAAAGAAAAGTACAAAATAAAAATTTATTATCCTATGATTAAATTTCTACAAAGTGTACACCCATTTTGTCAAATTCATTGATGGTTAACTTTAGCCTCTATTAAAAGATGTTATTACTTTAGGAAACAATTTGTAAGTTAGATTTTTCACACTTCCCAAGAATTCTTGAGCATGCCTGATGTTTGCTAAGAAATCAGAGCCAACTATAAATTAGTTACTCCTGGCCAAATAATTTCAAAAGTAGAATTATTCAAACCCTTTCAAAATTGTTACAGTAAAAATTATATTGGATGTGTGAGGTGACTGCACTTCAATGCATCTGATGCAGTTCCAGGTCTTCCAAGAACCCTTAGGGCCCATAAAGGGCTTCCAGGGGCCCTATCCTGCCTGTTTGACCTTGAAATAGAAAAATACTTCTCCACTGAAGTGTCTAGTGTTAGTTTTAGACTGAGAGGCATGTGCCCACGCAGGTTTCTAGCAGGGCTGCTGGGTAGGAGAGAAGGGAGTTTTCAACAGCTTAGGGAAGAGGTGGAGCTGGAGGTAGATGTTAGTGCCAGAGCTCTTGCTTAGCATTCTTTGGACCCTGGGTTTCCACCAACACTATTGGGGGGTCGGGGAGAGGGAGGAAGGGAGGGAGGAAGGGAAGGAGAGGTGGTTAGGTTCACAGGGTCCCAGAAGTCTCACAGGGCACAGGTGAGCAGTCTTCTGGGCTCCAAGGGTTGAAGTGGAGCCTGCCTTCCCCAGTGCTGCTGCTGGTAGCCCCCCAGGCTGCCTGAGTGAGGTAGTCATTGGACACGAAGGGTTCACAGTTGAGCACATCATGGAAGAATTTATCAGGACTCTGAATGTACAGATGCTGAACAAGTGGCCGGTGGTCCTATGGTCAGCCAATCTATGGACCCTTTCTGAGGTAGGGGCAGCTGCATTGGCTCTTGTTAAGGTACCTATGTTGACTTTTCCTGCTCACCTTTTATCTCTCACATGCTAACAAAGCCCTGTTTATCCTCTGTTCTGCCATTTGACCCTGCGACTGGACCGCAAGCCACTTGGCATGTAATTTGTGGTACTTTGGCCTTTTTCTCTGTCTGAAACAAGAAATTTGCCTAGCACTGAGCCTGGCCTTCATGGTTTCTTGACAGTTGCTGACTGTGACTGATAGCAGATCTTCAGAGCCTCAGCCCCTTGTCACCGGCTCTAGAAAGTTTCTCCCAGCTCCAGCAGGACTGCTCCATCCTGTCTAGGCTTCCTAAATGCCTTTGTATTTATCTTTTTTGGAGTATAGTAGAGTGGCTACTACCATGTCTCAGAGAACCTGTTGCCAGACAACCAGGTGTCTCCTATGCCGTTTTATCCTTTCCTCAGAGCTGTTGAATTACAAGGTAGCTCAGGCGCAGGGGCCCAGAGTTGGTGTGCAGGCCTGTCTCTGGCTCCAGGTTCCTCCTGTGATGTCCTGTTGTTGCCGTGCAGTTAGAGTTGTTGATCTGTTCCTAGTGAATGGTGGTGGGCTGCTGTGGGGGCAGGCACCTTCTCGGGGTAGTGAGTCTGTGTTGAGCAGATAGGTACAAGTCCCTCCACATTCTACCTGCCTTCACCTGTCCCGTCGCCACAGGAATGAATGTAAGCTATATTTCTTTGTCACCCTCAGCTTGAGAACCTTTTGGAAGCAGACCTCCATGGCAGATGGTCATCTCCGTCCAGACCAATTCCTAAAAAGGAAATTATTTCTGTGGGGAAGTCTGGACAGACCATATGCAGGGGAGGCCATGTGTCTGAGCAGCCACATGCTGCCCTTACTGGTCTTTTAGAAATGACCCTTAAGAAAATCATATAGGCCACTTAATTTCAACTTAAAGAAAAACATTTAATTATTGCCTTTGTCATTTAAACTAATACTTGGTTTTCTTTCCATGTTTTTTTTATACAGTAATTTTAGCCTAAAATTATATTTAAAGAGGGAGAATCACTTATCCTTTTTAGGGAGCAAGGATAACATGAGATTCAGCTGAGGACCTTCTGCTTTATTGCCAAGGCACTCTTCATCCAGATCATCCCAGGGAGGCTGAAGCTGGGGCAGCAGTGATGGGCAGCCAGGGAGGGCCCCTCTCCTGTGCCCGTGAGCAGGTCCCTGCAGCTCTCCTTAACAAGTGCCCGTCCTTATCTTCACTGTCCACTCGGTCAGCAGGCCCAGTAGACATCATGGTTTAGATACAGCAGTGCTCAGTTCTGCTTGCTCTCACTTTTTGAAAATGAATTTGGTGGCCTGCATGAGTATTGTACAGTCACCAAGTAAATTCATCGCGGTGATCCAGTCGTGTAGCAATCTGGCTACAGATGCCTGATCTCTAGAATTTTCTCAATTACTTCTGGCTTGCCAAATGCCAAACTGTTAGGATTTTCAGACCCTGAGATGCCAAATGCCCAACTCCCAATAGTCACAAGGTTGATAGTTTATCTCCTGCAAAGAACCAGGGCCTTCGGCCCACTATCATTCTTGGAAAGTGGCCCGAGGGGTGGCAGGATAGCTGTGGGTCACCCTCAAAGAGCTCTTTGTGATCAGCTCTCCCAGACTCCTAGAGGGGGAGGGTATGAGGAAGATTGTCCTGGAACCCGTAAGGGGCTCTTGTTTAGGCAGAAGCAAGCAAAGAATGTTCTTGAAATGTCTGCTGCAATGGATTTTGGATATCTTAATTCATTTAAGAAAACGTTTCAGGAAAAGAAGAATACAGTACAGGGGAAACAACACACATTCTAGAGGGAGAAGACACGCGGCTTTTCCTTAGGTGTCTGCAGCCTCAAAGGCTAAGTCAAAACCAGGGCTAGCCAGTCACCCCCCACCTTCAGCATCACATCCCACCTCCTCAGCTCTATCACCTTGGGACCAGTCCTTTTCTCTTCATAGTAATCATGTGACCTGCAGAATGGAGGGAGAGATGGGGGTGACCTGCAGAAAGGAGGGAACGAGCCAGTTCTGAGACATGCTGTTGTGCTGAGAAGCATGGTCTCCATGCTTATTTGCTGTCTCAGAGGACACGTGAGGTAGAACCAGGGGAGAAAATCTACCAAGTGTCCTTGTCAGCTTGTCCAGGCCCCAGCCAGCTCTGGAGGCTGAGAATGAGAAGGTGGTTTTCACATGTACAGTGCTGTCCATGAAGCAATAAAGTCCCAAGAAGGGGTCATAGCATCTAAAGCTAACATGCAAAAATAAATAAATAAATAAAATAAACAAAAAACAAAACAAGAATTTAGGCCTAGCTGTCCATGAAAGACTGAAATGTAACCTCAGGGGTGGGTCCAAACCTGATGGGAGCTTTCCTAAGACCCATTTCCTGGGCATCAAGTACACATCCTGGTTTCTATGCGTTGGTTCTGAGGACTGAGAACTGTGGAGTGGCCTGTTCTGTCTGGGATGACTGCAGCTGAGCGCACTTGACATTCTGTGTAGAGCCCAGACAATGCTCATTGTATTCCTGGTATTTTGTTATGCTGGCTTCATAAATTCCCACAGAGTTCCAAAAAATTTTGGCCCTTCTAGAGAAATCTTGTCATACCTGCTGTGTGGAATTTGGTGAACAGAAGTGACTGGGGACAGTGTAGATTCCAAGCCCTTTCACACACTTGCCACCTCCTCTGCACTGAGTTCCTGAAGACCAGGGACCATAGTCTTCACCAAGTCAAAGGAAGGGCCAAGCAATATTGGCAACCCCTCATTACATCATAGCACATTGTATTTTTATGACATACCCCTGTGAGGCTGTAGCTCTGTCCCCCATCTCCTCATTTGAAGAAAGTTAAGGCTCAGAGGAGTTCAGAACAAAACAAAAACTTGTGTACATTTGTTGTTGAACTTCTGATCCTCCAGTCTTCACCTCCTGAGTTCTAGGATTACAGACACATGCCACCATACCTGGTTTTATGCATCACAGGGATCGAACCCAGTGCTTCCTGTAGGCTAGGCAAACACTACCAACTGAGCTACATCTCCAGCCAATTAAATAACTTTCTCATGAGCAAATAAGGGGGAGAGGTGAAGCCATCTGCAGCTCCAGGTGTTTGTTCCCATTGTGTTCTGGCTCAGGAATGTCCTGAGATGGTTGAGTTAGAAACCAGAGATCTCAAGTTGAAAGACGATCTGGAGACTGTGACACCACCCTGGCAGCAAGCACGTCTGAGCCTTCATTTGGTGCCCGAGGACACATTTTCCCTCTGGGTACTCTGTCAGAACACAGAACACACCCCCCTCCTTCACCTCTGATGTAAACCAGGTGTGGGTGCAGATGGCATGGTCATCAGACACTGACCACCAGAGCTGAAGACAGACTGTTTACTCCTGTCCCTTTGTTTAAGATGAAGAGACCATGATCAAAGGCGGCTGTTTACCTCAGGCCCAGTGCCACACACACTCTGCAGTATTTCGTATTCTAGAACTGTCAGTTGGAAACAGACTAAAATAAATCCTACCCAGAGCCTTACATGAGGAATACAGGGACAGGATTACTTGCCTCCTGCCCAGAGCTCATCAATAGAGGAAGCCAGATTCCAACCCAGGACAGTCCAGTCCAGTGTACCCGCTCTCCACCCCCACCCAGTCCAGGTCTTTCTTTCAAGGAGCTGTGACAGGTGCTGTGCCATGAACCTAGTTCCCCACTGCCACCACCGACTTGTCCATTCTTGCTCTGCCCACTGGCCACACACAGATTCAGCTCAATACTACTGTTTATTTTTTCAAGTATGAAATAGGTACAAAACAGGGTCTTTTCAGTAAAAATATCTCTCTGCCAACAAAGAAGTTGGCACCCCGTGCAATCTTAGGTTACCTTCTGCAGAGATGAATTCAGTTAGCACATGTGGAAAATAACAGTGCTTAGATAAAGGAGAAGCCAAGCTCCAGGAACTGGCTCCCTTGAGGGGAGTCCTCCACCCTGCTCCCCCTAACTTACAGATTACTAGAGTCTGATGCAGAGACCCAGCTTGGACACAAAGGCCTGACTTTACATGCAGCCCAAGCATGTCCAGCATGTGACAGGTTACTCAGCCTGTCCTTGAGGAGCTCAATCAGGTGACTCTCGTGAGACTCCCAGGGCAGTATCTTGGTCACGCTTCCCTCCCAGGGTGTGCTTCAAGGACCCCGTTCTTCCATGACAGTGTCCTGAGAATCCCAGTTTAGCATGACATGTGTCCTGAGAGTGTATGGAAGCCTTGTTGAACACTGGGCAGCAGCTGACCAAAGGGAACTCCCAGTCTTTGGGAAGAGATCCTTCTGGTCCTCACCCCTATGAAACTTTAACTTTGAACTTAATAGCACTCTCCCCCACTGGCCTGTGACTTGTCAGGTGACATTTACAAAAAGGTAGCTCTGGGCCCTTGCACATGGATGTGAGCCCACATGTGAGACACCCCAGCCACCAAGACAGGGCAACTACAGTCCCTCAAAATACCTGGGGTCTTTTCTCAGAGACCCCAGAGCTGACACCCTTCCACAGCTGCTCTGCCATCTTAGTGGAGCAGTGCAGTCACTCACCCCACCCGCCCAGCCCCACTGGCTCCAGCCGCCATCTCAGGAGATTATGCAAGTCCTGGGCTGGCCTCAGCTGGCCAAAGCTCTTCCCCCAAGTAGAAGCATGGCGGCACCTGCCTCAGAGGCCCATGTGAGTGGGGCTCCCCAAAGGACTTACCTGATGGTTTATCAGTAGATGATGGGAGGCTGGTGAGAGCAGGCATGGTGGGCAGAGGGGGAGGCAGCACCTTCAGGTTCTGGTCACTCTGGATCTCATTGGTGGAGATCTGGTTGATGATGCGGTTGTAGGTGGGTGGTTGGTAGACCCGAGGTGGGGTGGCTGGGGGAGGCTGGGGCACCGGCCTGGCAGCAGGTACCCGCTGGCAGTGTTCCTCCAGCTGTGCAATGACCTCTGATTGGTTGTGGGCCAGCATGACCAGGTGCTGGAACTTGTGCTCCAGGTCCTTATACTTGCTAGCCAGCTGTAGCATGTCAGCTGTCTGGTTCAGAATCCTGTTCTCCAGCTGGGAGAGCTCCAGTGCGTTGTCCCGCTTGCGAATGATCTCATGTAAGAGCTGCATGTACAGCTGTGTGACTCGTGAGTTCATGTTGCGGCTCTCCTTGCGCAGCAGCTTCACCTCACTTACAATGCCGCCGTCTACCTCCACCAGCTGCTGCAGTGTCTCAATCTGACGCTTCTGCTTAAGCAGCTCGTTGTTGAGCAGCTCTAGCTCCTGCTTGTGCACACGGTTCTCCAGGTGCACCTCGGGTTCCTTGGAGTTGACACAGATGGCACCTGTGACCCGCTGCTGGGGCACAATGAAAGTGTAGGTGCACTTGTCCGGAGACTCGCCTGCCCGCTTGTACCTGTTGAGGTAAATGTACTCTCTCTGTGAGCCATCCTCTGTGCCCTCAACATCATCCTCTGGACCTGTAGCAGCTCCGACGGTGGCCAGTAGCCCCAGCCACCAGCAGGTCACACACAGTGGCCTCATGGTCCTTGCAGTGTGGTGGTTGGTCTTTACGAATGAGGTCTCTGAAAGCCTGAGATTGGAGAAATGAAGTCAGTGACAGCCCCATCCCTGCCACTGGCCTGGGCCAGGCAGGACATTACCCAGGTACATTTTGGGGAGGCCATGTTCCACTCTCCTGGAGTCAGAGAGAGAACAGTTGTCATGGAAACAGCAGAAATGGTGGGGCCTTGCTGGGGTAGAGAGTAAAAGGGATCTGCCACTTCCAGAGCCCAAGAACTTGACACTGGGAATGGGAACTTAGGGGAGTGTCTAATCCTTCTCCTCCGCCTTGGGACTCTGACCTTCACATTTCTGTGTTCTACACTCTCATACCCCCAAATTTTTCCCGTGTTTTGCCTATCTCAGCCCTGATGGATCTGCATTCTCTCAGTGCGGGTACAGGGTCTCTCTCAACCTCCTGTCCATAGAATGTAGCATCGAGAGGTCTTTTCAGCAAGTGTTGGCTAGATGAATGAGCTGCTGGACACAGAATGGAATGCCCTCAGTAGTGGACAGTGTCCACAGGAGCATCCTGTCACATGGCTTTGGTCTGTGTGGTAGCTAAGCTACAGAGTCCCAGACAACAACAATCTGACCTCTTCTAATTCCAAACGCTGCAACAGCCAATGACTTCATGATCCCCATCATTGCAACGAGTTTAAATCAGCAAGGAACAGAAGTTAGGCATGTGTCTCTGCCTTGTTTCTTAGACAGTATATCCCTTTCCCATACGTTCATCTCACGTTATGATGTGCCAGGCAGTGTGCTGGTTGCTGGGGATTTGGCTGCCCTCACAGGGCTTTCATATCACCAGAGCTCCCAAGAACTGTAAGGAGAAGCATCACGTGTTGTGAAAGGTTATGACAGGACCCTGACCTAATGGGGGTCAGGAGCACTTCCCTGAGAAAGTGACCTTTACACTGACTCTTGAGGGTTGAGAAGGAGTTAGATAGGCCTGGAGGGACTCTAAGACTGCCAGGAAGAACACACTTTCCTGTGTTCTTCCAATGTCCTTTGATGGTAGCTTCTCTGCTTTTTTTATTTTTTGCAGCATATATTTATTTGTGTGTATGCATGTAGGGCACAAGTGCCGTAGCACGCTGTGAAGATCAGAGGACAGCTTGCAGGAGTCAGTTCTCCCCTTCCACTGCGTCTGTCCTGGGCATCAAGCTCGGGTTATCAGGCTTAGGGCAAGAACTCTTATTCACTGGCCCTCTCACCAGCCCTAGGTACTCTTAATTCCATATCACAAAGCAGGAAACTGAGATTCAGTTTTCAGGTCTTAAGATCACAAGGCTAGGAGGTGATCCAACCAGAATTCAGCCCTGGGCTAACAGCTGTTGGCAGCTCAAAGCCACCAGCATTACCACTTTGCACTTCACATTCATATCTGCTGAATACCAGCTGTGACATAGGATCCCACGGAAGCTTCTTGTTGGAGACCCTGGCTGCAGACTGTACCGTGAACCAGCCAGTGGGCAGATCAGACCCTGTTCTCCATGGGGCTGTGTTGGGCTGTTTTCTACTGAAGTCAAGAGCCAATGCTTGGTTCCAACAGTCAGAGAGGGCCTTTTAGGGCCAGGCAGAAAGGGTATTTAATGGAGAACTGTTCTAGAGAGAGGTGGGGCTTCTGAAAACAGGCTAGTTTGACAATGTTTGCCTGGTTTCCAATGCTTTGGCTCCTTGGGAACTGGTAGCCACCCCCCCTCCCCCACTGCTGCAGAAGAATGGGGAGAAGCTGGGCTCCAGGCTAGGGTGGGCCCTCCTGCCGCACCTTCTGTGGGCAGCTCACCTGCCTGCTTGGTGACAAACGCTTCTGTGCTATGGCCAAGAAACTGCCAGAATGCCAGGGAGGCAACTTGGCACCAGAGAAAACACTTTTTTTCTAAACATTCCCAGGTATCCAAACCTGGAGGCTGTGCTGTTTATTGAGCTCTGTCCCTTCCCAAGTATAGGTCCTCACTGCTCTTGCCTTTGGACTTGAGATCCTGAAGACTGAGCACCTCTTCTGTGAGGGTAGAATGTTGTAGTGCCCACAGGATAAAAAAAAATAGCAAAGCACCACTGAGGAGCACCGAGGGTAGCTGTACTGTGGGTAGAACACCATTGCCCTGTTAGACCAAGTTCTAACCCTAGGCAGCTGCCCAGTGCTGGCACACACGGGTGTGATCCCTGAACCCCTTTTCCTGAAAGAACATTGCTTGCTATCGTTAAAAAGCAAACCAAACTCAACAGCTGCCACTCACACATGTTCTGATCACCCCAAAGCTCGGAATCTGTTATTAGTATTGTACCTGACTTAAAAGTGAGGAAGTGAAAGCTCAGAAAGTTGTGAAGTCACTGACTAGTGTTAGAACCAGTCAGTCACCAAGTGTCCTGGTGGAGTCGGGGCTAGGTAAGTCCGCAGTGCTAGTGACCAGTGGAAACTCTAGATGTCCAGGCAGGTAGGGGGCCCTGCCTAGAGACATGCAGCAGGTAAGAGCCCAAATTGAACCTCCAAGGGGCTTACATCAGTACCATGCTCCCCATGTAGCCCTTGGCCTCCCTAGCAAGCATTTGTTTTCCCTAAGGATTCTAACCTGTCTTCTGCTAGTTTGGCAGTTCTGAATGGGCAATAATGAGTCTGTTTACTTTTGCTTTCTTGATATTTATTTAGCTAATTGCATCCCAAGAGAGATAACCCCCCAGCATTCCAGAGCCGCCTTAGGCTGGGGACTAGCGCCACTCCACTCAAAGTTCCCCTCCTTGCTTTCTCCCATGACCAACAAAGAAAAGCAAACCCAACTGTTTTCCTTGGCCTGGAAATTAAAATAAAAACACCAATCCAAATAGCTTTTCCACATTGTGTGGCGAGGAGTTTCCATTGTGCTGGGCTTCCCTCTCCCCACCACCAAGGCTGGTGACCACGTGGCAGGATGGCCTCTGCACATGGGGAAGTAGACTCCCTAAGCCTGGGTTCACCCAGCCTACAGTGGGTTGTGTCTGAGTGTCACCGTTTGGCCTGTGTGGTGGGGCCACACACGATGTGTCTATATCCCTCTTGCCACAGCAGCACTGTAGCCCAGGCAGTGGACTGCTCTGAGGAAGAAGCATCATTTGGTGACACAGAACTGTCTCCTGCTCCATGACAGCAGCTACTGCCCTGGGATATACTTCTGAGTTCTTATCTCAAAGACCAAGAATGAGAAAAGTTCAGATAATAAAAATTACTCCAGCCAGTTATTTCTATGGTCTGAGCACTTTGTTTATGATTTGTCACTATGTCTTCCCAGGACCCATTGCTTCAGGGCAGCCATGTAGCTAGGAGCTGGGCCCCACACTTGTGTACTAGGTAACAGCGCGGCAATTCCCCCATTTGATTACTGAGGTGCTGGGGTGCTTTGCAGGTGAGCTCTGCCATTCTAGGTGGACACAATCAGGGTCTTTGTGGGTTTGTGTTTTTCTAGTATTCTTTCCTTTTTTTTTTAAGGTAGGGTCACATGTGCCTCAAGCCCCCTCTGAACCCCTTGTGAGGCTGAGGATCACCCTGCCTCCACTCTCCAGTGCTGGGGTCAGTGGCATGTGTTATCATACCCCGTTTATGCAGTGCTGCAGATCAAACCAAGGGCTTCCATAAATGTTAGGCAAGCACTCTGTCTGCTGAGCTCTCTCTCTAGTCCTAGAACAGCTATCTAGTTACCATAGAGGTCAAGGCTAATAGCAGGGCAGGCGAGGAGACTGCTGAGGCCTGAAGATAGTGAGTCGTTGGCCTAAGTCATGGAACTACTGAATAATGGAGTCAGGTAGCAGGTGCTCCACATGCACCAAAACACCCCTGCTATGGAAATGACAGTATGCCAGGGAACCCCAAGAAAAGCCTTCTGATCTTCTGGGCAGGAAGAAGCTCTTGTGGTTCTGCAAGCCGGCCTCTTGAGGAGTACTTCCCTGCTCAGTCCAGGTTGTAGTCTGCTGGAAGACACTATTCTACCCGAGCTAGCACTGCACTGCCAGTTGTGAGCACAGACCTGTGAAGGCATCCCAGACATTCTGGAGACCTGAGAAGTAACCTCTGCCAAGGTCATGAGGCCCACATATGCCTGGCTCTGTCCTCCAGCTGTGTTTCAGTGAGTCTGAGGGACAAAGCATGAATGGAGATGGCAAGTCCGAGATCAGGACAGCAGAGAGCCCAGCAAAAACTTAAGCACCAGCAAATGGCCATTCTTACAAAAACTGCAGGAAGACTGGGTATGCCTGCAGAGCGGTACCTAAGCCAGCACAGCTGACCCAAGATAAGGAGGGGATCAGCTGCAGAGAAAGTCTCAAAATGAGCCAATAGTATTAAGAATAATGGCTGTCCTTTGTTATGCATGGGTATACCCCCCCACACACTGTCTTCTTTTATACATAGACAGATCCAGGTATTGGTTGGCCTGCCTGAAGCCAGTTGTCCTCCGTGGTTACTATTAATAGCACCCAGGCAGCATGTTTTATGACTCCTGACCTAGGAGACAAGTCATACCTGTATTGGGCAGTAAGGAAAAACCAGGCCCTAAGGTAGTGGGTCACTTGGAATAAACATCTGGACCCAGATTTGATGGACACTGCAGCTCCGTGCCCTCACTTCAAGGTTACCTCTCCATTCAGTAGAAATAAAGATGCCTATTTGTTTGATTGTCTAATGGCCAGGATGCAGTTATTTCTTACTCTTGACCAGATGAGCAGACATGGCTTTCAAGTCAGTACAAGGGTGAGTCTTGTTGGATGTTACAAAGAGCTACTTGATCTGTGAGTGGTGAGACCCCAGAATGGGCATTACAGATGAACAGTGGTAGACTCACCTCGGACAACCTGGAGAAGGAACTGTGTATCATTTGTCCTCCATGATTCACCCCAGCCTGGAGGCCAGGGAGGGAATAAGCAGTCTTCAACCCAGGATCCTGAATCATCCCTCACCAGGAGGCCATGGAGGCCCCCAGGGAGGCTGCAGCCAGCTCTCCACTTCCTCGGTTAGTATTCACCAGACCTTTATGTAAGTCCCCCTCAGTTCAGCCTTCTATCACCCACTGGCTTAGCCTTCCCATCTACCAGTCCTATGTCTGGCTCCATCCTGGGGTCAGCCCTATTGTGGGAGACTTGGGCAAAGGCTTGAACCAGAGAAGCAGAGAAACTAGGACCACATCTTCCAGCTATGTCTGGAGAAGTGATGGGGTGGGGGTGGGGCGTGTCTGCTATCCCAGGCTCTCATGCACATGCCATGGGTGAGCTGCTGGCTTCCAGGAAAGGCTGAATGTGTGGAGGTGGGCTGTGGTCACACTGTGAGATCATCGGGCAGAGGGGATGTGGTTAGGCCTGGGGAGCTGAGTGCCTATGCCAGGAGGATGAGGATACTGCTGTTACTTTTCCTTGCTGCGTTATTTGGGAACCATTTTAAGATTCCCCCAAAGTCTACACACTGAACCCTCTGTGCCAGGAATCATGGCCAGCAGAGCAGAGGCAGGGAGTGTCTGCAGAAGCCATTTGAGAGTCCAGCTTCTGAGTTGGCTGCTGCGCTTCCTGCAGTGCCTAGTGTGCTCTGGAGCCCTGTGGGGGGGGGGCGGGGGTGGTCCAGATCTGAGCCTGGGTGCACAGCACTGCCCCAGGTGGCTTCCTGGAAAACCTGGGCATGGTCTGGAGCTTCTCTTCTGAGCCTAGCTGAGTAGCTAACACAAAGGTCACTTCAGCCAACAGGGATAGTCTCATTCATTGAGCATCAGGACAAGTTCTTTCCGTGCCCGCCTCACACATCAAAGGCACTCTGTAAGTAGGAACTGTGATTATACCCATTTCAAAGATGAACACACAGAACTAAGGGATAAGGACAAGGACCAGGACCAGAGCTGCCAGATGGTGGGCCTGAGACAACTTTTTACCCACATGCTCGTAAGTGGACTTAAGACAGAGTATGATGTTGCCCAAGTAGACAAGGAGCTGGCTAAGGCTGACATGACAAAGGAGACTCCTGACCTTCCCCTGCTCCTCCTGCTGCAGTGTCAGGTCCTGTGTGCCAGCACCCCAGTTTCAGAGGTATTGGGGGAATTAAACTTAGGTCATTTGGTGTACTAGGCTAGCATACTACCCCATAGTTCATTCCATACACACTTCCAGCTGTGAATAAAACTCACATGGCATCAAGTCAGTGTCCTTACATACATACACCTTCATGTGCTTTTTGCCTGGCAAACCTTCTCCTGTAATTCTACCTGGTATGTGTCTGTCTTTCTTCCTAAGGTGACCTCTTAAGGCCACCTCTCTGTTATGAACAGTTATGGCCTTCTCCGCCTAACACCCAGAGCTCAGACTACCCTGGCTGGCTGCCCCAGAGTATGGGCTTCTTAAAGTCCCCTCAGAATACCCAGCTCCTAGTGTAGCACCTAGACAACTAGACGCTAAGGACTGCATTCATTCCATATATTTTCCTGGCCAGTCATGAAAACTAGAGCAGGAAAAAAAAAAAAAGAGGTATGGTTCCTGTGCCCAGCGGGTCCATAGTAGCAGACATTCCTAATGCCTATGGCAACACTTGGGGGCAGCTAAAGGGCCCTGTGATCCAGCCAGGATGGGAACTAGAGGAGATGGGTCTAGGGGGAGGGGAAGTGCTTCAGGTGAGACCTTGGCAAGAACAGTGTATCTATCCCTCAAGGTCCATGGCCTGTGTGGTTGGGAGCAAGGCCTGAGGTTTACCCCATGGCTCATGTGCTCATCCATCCTGAAGGTCTCTGCTGTCTGGAATGGGATCTGAAGATTGATTTAGCAGGACAAAGGAAATGCAGTCTTCCGTGGCAGAGGTTAGAGGAGGATCTACCCCTGGTAGGGCTTTGACATTCTGGAAACCAGGAATCTCTGGGAGGTAAGAAGAGTTCCTTCTGAACTTTTTTGTGGTGGTCTCAGCTGCCTGTTTGAGGACTAAGTGACAGGCCAAGCCTCTGGGGCTGCTGGCCCCAAGACAGGCTGGTTTTACCAGGGAGTGGACCTGCACAATGGCTTGATTGTCAGAGGCCTGGCTCTCCAGCCAGCATCTTAGCATTCCTGTGATCAGAATGTGTCTCAGAGTGATGTGCACATGGACAGTTCCACCATGTGTACTCTAAGTTGAGAACATTCCAGATGAAGTAGGCTGTGATTGAATGAGAGGCCAGAGGCTGAATATACCTTCTGTCTGTTTTGTTTCCAGATGCCTGATGCTGCCTCAGGTGTGGCATAGTGTAGATGGTGAGCTCCCACGTAGCAGCCTTGAATTCTTTCCCCAAATAGTGATGAGAGAATGCCTTCGTACATCTGGTCACGTGGATGAATGTTTACTCAAGGCACTGGCCCCCACGTGCAGAGTGTTAGGAATGGTGTCAGGTTGTGGGGACAGCGGAGAACATGCAGCCACGCTTTCTATGCTGCAGATGTGGTCTCCACAGAGAAGGCAGCATGGAGACCAGGAAAGCACCCTGCTCTCGGAGTGATTAGGGGCAGCAAAAACAGACTTGACTGCCAGTGACACAGGGTGGCATTAGAATAGGAGGCGTTAGGATACTTTGTGGAGTCATAGAGTAGGATAGAAAAAGGCAAAGGCTTTAGAACTATATCCTAGGTTCAAGACCCATGGATCACATGACTGTCACCTTAGGCAAGTTAGCCTTCCTGAGCCTTTATTCTTTCATCTGAAAGAGGGTGCTAAAACCAGAACCTATTTCCTAGAGTAAGGGTAGGGATGGAATGGCATAAAGTGCCTGCTCAGTGGCTAACTTTGTAGACCTTTGTGGGGTCCTTGCCTGTAAACACATAGCCGTGCTAGGTAATTCTCCAGGATCATGCATGCTGCCCACCTATCTCCACACTGTGTCTGTCCTTGTTAGCCAGGTCCACAAAGCCAGAGATGCATATAGAGGCCAGAAAGCCACCACATCCAGATTATAGCAGAAAACCTTCAGTGTCACCCACTCTAGAAGCTTGGGCTGGAAAGCATGTACCTCACGGCCACTTTCCAGATGCCTCCACGACCTCCCATTTGGCCCTCTGGAATTGTGGGAGGAAAGCTGCTGTCCCTGGGCTCAGATTCACTGGTATTGTGTGACACTAGTTCACCGTGGCCAGGCTTGCTGGAGGCTGTTCTCTGCCTGTCCCTCTGAAAGACAGGTGTGGCTAGCGGTTCTCTTGAGGGACCATGGAAGGGCCATGTTTCTATCCCTGCAGTTCTGACAGGGATGCCAGTCAGCAGACCAGGAACACCCAAGGTGGTGCATTGTGTCACTATGCCTGCTAGAGTAGTGCTGGAGGTTTTGATCTGTTTGTATATTTCCTTTGAGTATACTTCTTGACTACAGAAATGCTACAGGTAGCCTCAAACCCCAGGCCTAGATGCAAAGCCCTCACCCTTTAATACAGTGTCTCACATAAAGCTATTCTGTTGCTACTTGATAAATGTAATTTTGCTACTGTTATGAATTATAATGTAAATATCTGATATGCAGGTTATTTGATGTGTGACCCCCTGTGGGGTTGAGAACTGCTGCCTTAGCAGAATATATCCAGAACAGGGAAAGAATTGTTCTCCCCTCTGAATAGTTCTGATGGTTGGGCTCTCGGTAACTGGTGTTCAGAGTTTTTAGAGGCTCTGGACACAGGCACTGGGCTGTGGACTAGGGTCTCATGTGCCGCCCCAGAGAACAGTGATGTATGACTCAGAGTGGCCCTGAAGTCACTGTGAGATGGAAACGGTTAGATGTGTGTTGTGGAGTAGCTGCAGGTGTCTGCTCATCTGCTGCAGAGCTGGGCACTCTTACTGCTCCATTTCACAGGTCAAGAAACAGACTTAGGAATTCTGTGAGCTTCCAGAGCCACTGAGCTAATTCTCAGAAGAGCTCAGACTTGGAGCCAGCTCATAATCTCTGCCATACTCCGCCTGTACTCGGAAGAACCCATGTGGAGAGCATTGAGCTAGCTTCAGAACTGGTGTTCTCAATCTTCCTCCCAGCCCCTGTGGAAAGGGATCTTTTTCTGAGTGACCACACTGGCCTCCGGGAACTCTCCTACTCCCACAGCAGAGGTAATAGCTGACCCGTGACACAGATGTCACAGGGAGAGGGGCGGGATCGACAGAACATTTCTGTTTGGAAATTATCTCATGCTGAGTCTTTCAAGGGACTCCTTATGAGGCGCCTGCAGTGTCCCCTCACGAGGCCACCAGGAAAGCGTGCCCTCCAGTTTCTCAGCATAGCCTGCTAGTTGGAGACCTGGGGGCCATCTGCTGTGTCCTTGGGCACAAGGGAAAGTCAGGACAGCACTTTGCCCCACTGACAGAAACTTGTATGTGACATGTTGTGTCTCGCACAGGACGCCTCTGCTCCTGGCCCACTGGAAACCTGTGAGAGGCGCTGCCTGGCCGGGGGCACTTTCTGAAAGAGGGCTTCTACTGCCTCAGCCAGGTCTGCCAATGTCCTAGCATTTTCTCTAGCCTGGGTTTCAGGAGGAGCCGGAGCTTAAACATAACTTGCCAAGTCCTCTGCTCCCCTGCCACTCTCAGGCACTTGCCTCACAAGTACACACTAACACACATTCATGTGCCCGGTTTACCAACCAGTGTCCAACAACCATTCCGGTTCCCCTCATAGGCTCTTTGTTTGAAAGAGGTGAGTGGGGTCCACCAATGAAGTCGGCAACATCCCAACCCCACACTCTGCCTCAACACCACCCTGGCCAAGTAGTCATACTCCTCTCTCTCTAGTCAGATACTTGGTGTGGCTATAAGTCAAAGCAAGGTCTGACCCCCTCTGGGTTCCAGCTGCACACCCCCAGATGGAGGGGGAGTCAGGATTGCTCACCTCTGGCCCATCTCAAGAACCCTTCCCCTGGATGCTACAGTTGAGAGCTGGCCGCTTACCTCTTCTCTCCTGTTTGACTCTGGAGCAGCCCTTCACATGCTTCCCGATGCCATCAGCAGGGCAGCCTGACCATGGCCTCCAGGAGGGTCCCGAGTCCCAGGCTGTCTGGCAGCCCTGCCTTACTGGCCTCTGCTAGCAGCAGCCCGTGCTCTCAAAGGCTCTTAGGGATGGAACTGGCTAGTGTGTCGCTGGGGCTGTTCCTCACTGCTCTTCCTCACAGTGTGGCCTGCAGCTTCCTCAGTGCATTCTCCTTGCAGGTCCTGGACCCGGGGTCCAATCCCAGGCCGACTCAGCAGCCTCAGTTGAACTCCAGGTTCTTTGTGGAGGCTTTACATGCCGCCAGAGGAAACTGTGAGCGCAGCCTGACCCTGGTTGGCTGCAGGCACTTCTCTCCGCCCACTAGTGCAAGAGGATCCCCCAGGCCCCAGAAGGGCCTCCCCTCAGCTCCAGACAGGGGCGGGCCGCCTGGTGATGTCACACTAGCTCTGGCCCCAGCTGGCCCAACCCCGCCTTCTTTGGCACAGGCAGCCTGGCCAGCTCTGCTCCTGGCTCACCCGCCTGCTACACTCCCTGAAGCCTGACGTTCCTGGGGTGTCCTGTGCAGGCAGAGCACTTCCCCAGTACTCAGGTAATGGTTTGGATCAGCTGCAGCTGTGCAAGCAGCTGCTTGGGGATCCAGCAGCTCATTCTTTTCCTGTGAGTCGTCCTACTAAGCTCCTCAGGACCCTTCTCCAGAGGCCACATTCTTCCCTTTGTCCCTGCAGAAGGCCAGTCTGAGGCAGTAACCCACAGTGGACAGTGGAAGAACTGGATTGGGGACCACACTGGAAGGAAACTGTCACCCACCACCTGAGTCGCCTATCTTGGGCTTCCTTTCCCTCGGCATAAGTGAGCCACAAGTCAACAACTGGGAACATTCTGTTACAGGGTCAAGGACAATGTGGGCTGAGTGGGCAGGTGACCTGGCCTCACATTCCAAGTCCCTGCTGTGTTACTCTGCCAGACTCAGTGAACAAATGACTCGGGGCTGTCAGTTGTGGAATTGGCTGTGACATGGAACTCTAAGACTGTTTGGTGGTTCAGAGTAGAAAAGGGAAAGAAAGAGGACACTGATGTCCCCAAGCTAAGTCCTTTAGATGTGTCAGACCGGGGGCGGTTAGAGGAAGGCCAGGCAGGCTACTGGGCATCCTGTAGGAGTGTGGGGAGCGGGAACCCTCAAGTCTCACCAACAGGCTCTCCTGTTGATATTAGCAGTGACGTTTCTTTGTACAGCTTTAGTGATGGTGACTTGTAGGTATGCACTAGGAGGGAATCTTCAGTGGACCTCTCTTACACCAGGGCACCAGGAGGCACATCCTGGTCCCTAAAAAGACAGACTCGCTGTGGTTTCTCTCCCCCCCCCCCCCAGGACTGCCACTCTTCTGTTCAAGAAACACATTTTTTCCTTCCTTAGCTTTTCCTCAGCCTACCTGGCTCCTCCCTTTTTCTGGCAGTCCCTTCCTTTCTTAGAAGAGACTATGGACCTTACAGGACATCACTAGCCAGAGAGCTGGACTGGACAAGAAGTTGTCTTCTACCAGCAGATGAAGGCCACACACTGTGTGGGCTGCCTGGGACCTGGACAGGTTTCCTGTGCCCGAGCACCTCTCCTGAAGTTGTACCTTTGGCAGGAGGAGGTCACTATATTCTTCAGCCCGAGACACACAGCACACTGAGGGTCTGTCCTGCCTTTTCCCTTTCCCCACTCTGTCATATCTCTCCTTCTCACTTCTGGGTGTATTCGTGAAGATGCTGCTGTTAGCAAACACCCTGTCCTCTGATAGCTGACACCCCGGGCTAGGAGAGAGACCATGGGGTCTGAAAAGTGTTGGATGCTGAGGGTGCATCTCACGGGGAGATGGAGCAGCCAGGGCCAGCTACCTGATGAAGTAACTAAGCCCAGACCCATAGCATAGCTCAGACCCAGTAGGCAGTTCAGGTAGAGAAGGGAGAGCTGAGCCTGGGAGGAGTGGGTAAAGACACTGTAGTAGTTTGCTTCCTCAAAGATGGCCCCAACATCTCCCAAGTTACCAGGCAATCCTGACACTCCTCCCATTAGAGTTGGTGGCCATGCTCTGTCCTCACAAGTCTGTGAGGGTGCTGGTTTGTAACACCATGTCATGAGGTAAAGGGACCAGAGAACAGGCGGTCAGTTACAGGCAGGTTGACATCTGTTCTATTCCTAGAGCCTTGAGCAAGTCAGAGCCTGAGTTCAGGGGTCACAGCTCACGACAGATAGTATCGCTCCTCTAGCATGTGTGGAAAGTTGTCCCCAGATGGTTCCAGCCCCTAAGTACCAAGTTACCCCTGCCTGTATTTACTCTCTGCCATACAGTCTTCCTGTTAGGGTCCTGGATGTGAAAGAGAGAAAGAAACTATCCACATCTGAATCCTAGCACACAGCTTAATGAAATAGTTGTTAGGATACTGAGTTTTGATGTCATTTGTTAGACCACAGTACTAGCTGGAGAAGATACTGAGGTAAGAACAGTTATATGGCTCTCTTGTGTTTTGTTTTGTTTGAGTCAGGAGACTATTACATAGCTAGGGCTGGACTTAAACTCAAAATTCACCTACCTAAGCCTCCTGAATGCTGGGATTCCAGGCACATACCACCATGCCCAGTCATGAGGCATTCCTTAAGTGGAGCTGAGAGAAGAGCATTTTGGCTGAGGAGAGATGAGGCCCTGTTAGAGAGGTGGGATTAAATGCTAAAGAGCCAGTAACAGGCTTTAAGAAACACATGGCTGGGATTGTCTTTGTAAAAGACCACTGTTAAGGGGCCTGCCACTGGGAGCCATAGGCTGGCCATCTGAAGCTCTGGCTATGGTTGTAGTCAGTTGGTGAGAAAGACAGTTGGAGGCCCTAAGACTTACTTAATGGCAAAGGGAGTCTTCAGGACTACCACAGCCTTGGCTAACAGATGCAGCTCATGCATGTGGGTCATCGTGGTATTTCTGTTTGAGTAATCCCAAGCTCCAACACCGCCAACAAGTGGGGAAGAGCCCCAGAGGAACCTTGTCCTGCCCATCGTTGCACAACCCTTGCCCTTTGGGGACCTGAGGCTCCTGGTAGGGAGCTCAGCCTCAGAGTGAGTTTCTGCTTCTACCACGTAGTACCTCTGAACCTTCGTCCTTTTCCCTCATTTGTACCATGTGGGTAATGTAAGCATCCACCTCAGAGAGCTATGATAGAAATTAAATGAGGGGCTGAGGCGATGACTCAGCTCTTAAGATCACTCGCTACTCTTCTAGAGGCTCTGAGTTTGATTCCCAGCACCTGTATGATGGCTCACAACCATCTGTAACTCAGTTCCAGGGGATCTAGCACCTTCTTCTGGTCTCCTTGGGTACCCGGCACCCAGACAAACATAGAGGCAAACCATACACATAAAATAAAAACATTTTGAAAATATTAAATAGGATGTGATGCATTAGTTCAACAAGTCTGACTGTGTTCAACCCAGTGAATGCTGGGTATAGTAATCTGGTACCTCCTTTACTGGTCTGTCAGCTCCTGTGTGGACATGTGTTCCCTTGTGGTTTTGGTTTTGAGAGAAGGTCTCATGTATCCTAAGGACTGAACTGAACTGTGTAGCCAAGGATGACTTTGAACTTCTGATCTTCCTGTCTCCACTTCATGGATGCTGGGGTACAGGCATGCTGTGCATCTCTAGTCCTGGATTTTGTGGAGCTGGGGGGGGGGGAGGTCAAACCCAGCGCTTCTTGCATGGTAGGCAAGTGCTCTACCGAGAGTCCTTCCAGCCTTGTTTCTGTTGTTTCAGACAGGGTCTGGCTGTGTAGCACAGGCTGACTTGGGACACAGTCAGCCTGAGTTGCAGGCAGGCACCATCACACTTGGCTATAACTGGTTTGTTTTTTTTTTCCTTTCACCCCTCTGTCTTCTTTGAAGTTTACCTCTTCTCTTTGGCTTCTCACAGTCTGTGATAGGTTAATAGTGATGCTTTTTGGCTTCTCACAGTCTGTGATAGGTTAATAGTGATGCTCTCTGCATGATTTTTCCCATGGTGTTCCCCGAATCTCTTGTTCCAATGGCTGCTTTTCTCTTTCACTAAATTTAGGACAGGGGCTTTATTTATTAAATGTTTTCACACAGTGTTTTCTCTCCCTCCTCCTTCAACTCCATTTACACACTGTTGTCACTGAAAGTTTGTCTGTGTATGTGTACTTCCTCCCATGCTTCAGTTCAGATCTTTTCTCTAGTTCCCATTTTGCTGACCCTTTCTTTCTTCTGTGTATCAGTCCGTTGATTTCAATGGAAACATTTTGTTAGGCACTATACTTTTCATTTCATAATTTCCACTTGGGCTTTTTTAAAAGACAGACTCTTGATAGGTAGCCAAGGCTGGAAACTTTGTATAGCCCAGGCTGGCCGCAAACTCAGAGATCCTCCTGCCTCTGCTTCTTTGATACTGATATTAAAGATGTGCACACCATGAACAGCTAGATTTAAAACAAAAAAAATCGCAAAAAGCTAGAGGATAATTTTATTGGAACGTGAGAGAAAACAAAAAACAGGACAGAAAAGCAGGAGATCACAGCAGTTGCTGGAGGAGATGGGTCAGTGAGGCTTGAGAAAAGTTATGCTTTCTGAGTGAGAGGTCAAGAGATCAGAAGTCAGCAAGCTGCTGAGCACAGGAGGTGAATACACCCTGAGGGTCAAGACCAGAGGAGTTTGGCTGCTCTCTTGAAAAGGGAAATGATTTGGGGGGGGGCACATTTGCTGAATTCGAACCCAGATAGCTTCAGCACTGTGGGTCTGTGGTGATCACCTGGAGAGAGTAACGAGCTCTGTGGGAAGGCACGCGAGTGTCTGTTACACTGCTCTCCATCTTCTGGTTTGGACATCTTCTTGAGGGTGTGAAACTGCATTTTCTCTTTATCACAAGAGATCTCTGGCCTTGTCTGGACAAGGAACACTTTTGCACCTACATCGAAAGGTGTTATCAGCCATTGCCTAGGCCATTTGTAAGGTGCGTTCTGACCACCAGCTATGATGTGTGTCACATCTGTACTCATAAGTCTCCAGAAACGGGGAGGGGTACCTGCTCTTCCATTCTTTGTGTGTCTGTCATTTCTCTTCTGAGAGGACCTGTTTTGACCTTCATTTCCTGAAACTCTTATTTTCATTTTTTTAAAAAAAATATTTATTTTGTGTGCATTGATATTTTGCCTGCATGTATGTCAGTGTGAGAGTACCAGATTCCATGAAACGAGTTACAGACAGTTGTGAGCTGCCACATGGGTGCTGGGAACTGAACTCGGGTCCTCCAGAAGAGCAGCCAGTGCTCTTAACCTCTGAGCCTTCTCTCTAACCCTTCAAATCCTTGTCTACCAAATCTAATACCTGAGTTTATTGACTTGGGGTGGGAGGGTATGTGGGTTTTTTTGTTTGTTTTTCTTGATCACATATCACACATTTCTGCTTCCTAGTGTCTCTGAGAGTCTTCACTATGAATGTGGCACATTGAAGAGACTCTTCCAGTCAGACGTGTGTTTTCTTCTAGCCAGTAGTTAGGTCAGCTGACTGGTGTTTAGGGTTATTTTGGTTTTGTGGACTTAATGTAGGATGTAGCCTTTAGGGGTATCAGAAAGCCTGCTTACAAAGCTGCTTTAGCTCGGTAGGACTTGAACTCCAAACTCTACCCTCCAGCAAATTGTTGGACTCTCTTTCTTCCAGCACCTGCATTAACTTGTGGTTCCTTTCCACATGGGACATGTGTGTTTAGGGCAGGTTAAGAATTGGACGGAAATTTGTACAGCAATTTTTGGCCTTCCTCTTCTGTAACTCTCTCTTTCGTGGTGTTCCACCCCCCCCCCCCATTTTCAGCCTCGGGGTCCTGCCTCTTTCCTGGTCTTCTCCAGACCTGTGTTTTATGTCTGCCTGTCACTACCACACCCCAGGAAGTATTCTAGTGTACCTCCCTCCTTCCAAAGCCATCTCATCCAGCACCCTGCTTCTCTTGTTCCTGGGGCTTCTGACAGGTGTTTCAGATGTCTCTCAGAGGCTACAGCTGTGAGTCTCCTGCCCCTGTTGGTGCAGTTACATGGTGCATCTCAGTCAGGGCCTGCCCTCTTCACCCTTGCTCAGACTAATCTGTTGGGAAATGTCCATCTCACAGTACCAACTGAGCATTAAGAAATGGGAGATGCAGTCTTCTCATGCCTCGTTAGAGCATCAGGCTGTGTATTCCAGAGACATCGCTCACTCTTCTCGTTTCGTTACAGTTTAGACCTTGACTGGTCCCCAGCTTGTGGTACTATTGGAACTTATCGGAGGTCCTGCCTAATGGGAGGAAGTTAGGTAGCCCTGGTGAAACAGCGAAGTAAGCACTGTGACAGCCACCATCATGTAACCAGGGCTCTTCTACTCTGCAGCCTTGGTCCTGACCCAAAGCAACAATAACAAGCTATGGGTGGATCTGTAAGCCCCAATAGAACCTTCCCTTCTGATAACTTGAGGTCCCAGCTGTCATGTCACAGTAGCAGTAATCTCTGACACCGTATGAGGGAAGTGCTTCAGGTCTGTGTTTCTAATTAGCAGAGTGGGGCTTGGCTCAGTGAGGTCCTGGACACTGAAGCAGAGGAGCTGGGATTGAACCTGTATAATGCCAGGAGGAGCACACTGTCCTGGGGGAAAAATGCATCTTTTCAACTCCAGAGCCCTTTTTCTTCTTTTTGATCTTTGAAATCAGGATGTTTCTCCTTGCTGAAGAAAGGCCATAGACCCATTAGCACTATTTTGTGGGTTTTGTTTTGTTGTTGTTGTTTTTGACACAAAGTTTCTTTGTATAGCATTGGCTGTCCTGGAACTAGCTCTCACAGAGATCCACCTGCTTCTGCCTCCCGAGTGCTGGGATTAAAGGCGTGCGTCACTGCTCAGCTTTTACCTGACCTTGTTTCCCCAAAGTATTTGTTTGGTTGCCATTTGTTCCTTACTAAGACACGACACACTTCAAAGTTGAAGACTTGACCACTGGAAGAAAAAGTAATAGTTTTAGGTACTGAGGCTTCAGAGAGATTGGAGATGAAGGAGGCAAAGCCCTGCCTCTCCTGGTCAGCTGGTCTTAGAAGGATCAGGGAGTGTCCAAGCTTCAGGAAGCCCTGCCTCTCCTGGTCAGCTGGTCTTAGAAGGACCAGGGAGTGTCCACGCTTCAGGAAGCCCTGCCTCTCCTGGTCAGCTGGTCTTAGAAGGACCAGGGAGTGTCCAAGCTTCAGGAAGCTGGTGGGCTGCTGTAGCCTCCATCCACCCAGCTGAATAATAATAATATTTATTTATTATTAATAATAAAATCAGCTGGCACAAGCCGGCTGCTCCCTCCCCTCCTGGAGGTCTGCATCAGTCCTGTGACTTGCTGCCCTGCATCCAGCAGGGAGCTGCATATTCTCTGGCTCCATTAAACAAAATCTGAAGACTTAGTCAGCAGGGGGTCATCATGGCAGAGTACTGTCCCGTGTCGCCAAGGGTATCTAGGCACCGCAGAGAACACTTGAGAATTTGGGGTTTTTTTAGACACATGTATCTAGGCATCAGAGTGGGCTGCACACTTGCTGTGAAGTAGCTCCACATGACCCAACTCATTCCTGACTTCTCCATTCACTTGTCAGGGACAGAGTCCAAGCAGCAAGTTTTATCAAGGGTGACATCACCCAGAGATCAAACATATTTGTCATTTAATGAACAAATGCTCATTAAGCCTCATCTGGACACTTTGCTGGGAGCCAGCTTGCTGAGACTTTCCACTGACTGGTTGTCATTTTACCTCAGAACAGTATTTTTCAGTAATACTTACATAGTTTTATCGAACCCCTCTCCTACTGTGTGAGCTGGGACCCATCCCGAAAGGAGAAACTGAGATCCAGTGGAAGTAGAGGCTCTCATAGAATTTGATGGCTTTATTTCCTTGCAACCAAAATTTCATGAGCTTTTCCCATCTCTGATTAAAATCATTCCCATTCAGTGTAAACTTGAAAAATATATAGTCATTTCTAGAGCCCAGTCTGGGACAGACAGGCCCTCCAGGGAGCAGTGTGAGGGTGGGATGGGTGGGCACGACAACTCCCACTCTCACCAGCTAAAAACCTTGCCTTCATGAAGAATAGCTGACCTTGCTGACCTCCCTGGGGTTCCAGAGGCAGCTGGGCAGACTAATATGGTTTCTGGCAAAAGCTTGATAATGTAGGCTTCCCAGGAGTGAGAGCAGTCACACAGCAGCCAGTGCTGCATTTGTACGGTTGTCCCCCAGAGTCTGTACCTCAGCTTCTGGATTATCTGCTTCTGCCAGAGAAACTTTGACTGACTCCTGAGCACCAATGAGCAAGTTGTTGTGGATAATTAAGCAATTGGATGGAAAATGACGAGGTTGTCTCTTTAAACTGCAGCATTTCACAGTGTCCATCCCTTCTTGTTAGGTAGGCCTTCTGCCCAGAGCCGCAGTGATGCACGGATGCACGTGCTCGCTGGCCTCTGTCAACCCTGCTGATCACACTGGCTGACTCAGTCTTGTTCAGCAGACTGGCTTTAAGTGACTCTCTTTGGGGAGGGCGCTGCTTCCAGGAGACCCATAAACCCAGGCAGCTGTGTTTATTGTTGCTGTGCTCATTCTCCCTGGCTAACAACGCCTTTTCTTCCCAGCCCTCCAGCCCCTTCTCATTCACTACTTCTTACCAACTGAGGTACCAGCCACCTGGTACTGCTTTTCTAAGTGGCACTGGCTTAGTCTGAAGGGCTGTCCTATGGGGAGGCCCCTGAGATCCAGTTCTGGGAGCTGCAGTCTATGGATCCCTGCAGCCTTGGGGGATCTCTGCTCTTACGTAACAGATGCATTCTGCTTCCTGCTGGTGCTCATGTGGGCCTGGCCTGGTAGGAGGCCTTCCACATGGATGAGCTCATTTCATTCTCAGAACAGGTCCTTTCAGAAAGGGCTCTCCCCACTGTCTCTCTTTGTACATGATGAGGTGGCTTAGCTCTCTTGAGGTTTGGGAGGTAAAATTCATACAGCAGTAAGTGGGCAAGCCTGAGTCTGGACCCCTAGAGGCTCAAAGTTCACATTCTTTTTTTTTTTCCCCTCAAAGTTTATTAAAATACAAAAGTCTCCATTTCCACCCCTCCTCCCAAAACCCTCCCACTCCCCCCACCCCCTCCCCTCCTCCCTCTCCATCCCCAATAGCAGTCAGGGTCTCCCGCCCTGAGGGCAGTCCAAGCTCCTCCCCCCTCCCTCCAGGTCCAGGAAGGTGAGCATCCAAACAGACTGGATCCCAAAAATCCAGTATATGCAGAGGAAACAAGTCCCAGTGTCATTGTCAATGGCTTTTCAGAAAGACCCTGTGCCAGCCACATTCACGGAATCTGGTTGGATCACATGCTCGTCCAGTTCCAGTCCAACTGGCCTTGGTGAACTCTCATTAGATCAGTCCCCTTGTATCAGTGGGTGCTCGCATCCCTCGCGGTCTCGATCTCCTTCCTCATGTTCTTCCTCCTTCTGCTCCTCGTTTGGACCTTGGGGGACTCCGTCCGGTGCTCCAATGTGGGTCTCCATCTGTATCGCCATCCATCGTCGGATGAAGGTTCCCTCTGATCTTGCCTTCCTTGCTCACGTTCTCTTTCCTTCTGCTTCACGTTTGGACCTAGGGAGTTAAGTCCAGTGTTCCAATGTGGGTCTCCGTCTCCATCTCCATCCATCGCCAGCTGAAGGATCTATGGTGATAAGCAAAATAAACATCAGCATGGTTATGGGCCAAGGCCAGTTCAGGCACCCTCTCCTATATCCAGAGAACAATCTGGGGATCTCTCCTTGGACCTGGGATCCCATTTATAATCAAGTCTCTAGTAAACCCTAAACTGACTCCCTTAGTTGAGAAATATTCTTCCCTGATCCCATATCTATCCTTCCTCCCTCCCCCGCTCCTAGTCCCCCGAGCATTCCCCATTCCTCCCCTGCTCCCTTCTCTCTAACCCTCTCCCCTTCCAGCAACCCTCCCACCCCCCCAAGCACCCGAGGTTACCTGGGACTCTTGTCTATTTCCAATCTCCAGGAGGAAAACTACCTGAATTTTCTTCAGGTTCACTCTCCTATCCAGCTTCTCTAGGATCACGAATAATAGGCTCAAAGACCTTTAATTATGGCTAGAATCCATTTATGAGTGAATACATACCATATTCCTCTTTTTGGGTCTGGCTTACCTGACTCAGTAAAGCGTTTTCTTTTCTTTTTTTTTAATTATTATTTTTTTTATTTTTTTATTTTTTTTATTTTTTATTTAATTTTTACTGGGAACCCCTCCAGAATCAAGTCTCCTGCAAACCCTAAAATGGCTCCCTTAGCTGAGATATAAACCTCCCTGCTCCCACAGCCATCCTTCCTCCCTCCCTCCCTCCCATTCCCCCAAGCCATCCCCAATCCTCCCCCTCTCCCCTCTCCCTGAACATCTTCCCTTACTACCACCCCCCCACCCCCCATGCACCCGAGTTTGCCTGGCAATCTTGCCTAGTTCCACTATCCAGGGGAATAACTATATGATTTTCTTCAGGTTCACCTTCTTATTTAGCTTCTCTAGGATCACAAATTCTAGACTCAAAGACCTTTAACTATGGCTAGAAACCACTTATGAGTGAGTACATACCATATTCCTCTTTTTGGGTCTGGCTTACCTCACTCAGTAGAGCGTTTTCTATTTCCATCCATTTGCATGCAAAATTCAAGATGTCGTTGTTTTTTACCGCTGAGTAAAACTCTAATGTATATATGTTCCACACCTTCTTTATCCATTCTTCTATTGAGGGGCACCTAGTTGTTTCCAGGTTCTGGCTATTACAAATAGTGCAGCTATGAACATAGTTGAACAAATACTTTTGTAGTATGATAGGGCATCTCTTGGGTATATTCCCAAGAGTGGAATTGCTGGGTCCTGAGGGAGGTTGACTCCCAGTTTCCTGAGAAACCGCCACACTGATTTCCAAAGTGGCTGCACAAGTTTGCATTCCCACCAACAATGGATGAGTGTTCCCCTCACTCCACATCCTCTCCAGCATAGGCTATCATTGGTGTTTTTGCAAAGTTCACACTCTTGACAGACCTTCGATCAAGGTAATGTGGGGACACATAAGACTGCTCCCAACTCCTTTATCTATTTTCCTATAACATAACTGTTTGTTTTTATTGTTGCTGTTGTTTGAGAGTGGGTCCCCATGTAGCTCAGGTAAGTTTGGAACTTGCTATGTAAGCCAGGTTGGTCAAGACTTTGTAATCTTTCTGCTTCAGCTCTCGAAGTGCTGGCATTATAGGCTGTACCCAAGTAGAATAATACTTTTGATGTCCAGAGTCAGTGCTAAGGTTGAGATGTATGACTGACACACAGAGCGGCTCAGCGGGTGGTAGATCCTTTGTGCTTATGACTTCTGTGAGTTCAATGTTCAGTGATCTCAAATGGTTCAGAGTTAACTGAGGACTGTGAAAACAGTTTGATAAGGAGCCCTTCCCTGAGACTTTCTGACTCAGTAGGTCTGGGATGTGGCCCAAAATTCACACTCAGTTCCAAGTAGTTCATAGGAGCACCCAGGAGCTATGGCTCACCAGGGATGACCTTGCCTTCACTGCTGGAGGTCGTTTCCTGTGCACAAAAACTGGTCCAGCACCAAACAGGAAGGGTGTAGCTTGCCTTCTCCTGTCAGTGCCTAGGAGCCTAGAGCTTTTCTTCTTCTGATGTCATTGGCGCCAATACAAGGGAACCCAGCATGTAAGACACACGGTGACACCTGGTCTAGAAATCAAGAGTCACATGACTGATTTTGTTAGTCTGTTTCTGGTTTCCAGTGATGTTTCTGAAACAGACTAGGAAAGAAAAGGAGCCTGAAAAAAATGACTCTGTCACAGAAACTACTTCTGCAAGTTACCCAGAAAAGCACAACTCGGCTCGGTGTGTGTCAGTTTCATGGGTGCAACTGTAGGCCATGAGGGTAGGCTTAGTGTACTTCCTTTCTCAGCAGGCTGGATGGTCGAATGGGCTCCCTAGTTGCCACTATTAAGTTCCAGGGTCCAGCCCAGAGCAGAACATATGCTGATAGGCAATAAACAAAAGCCTGGTGCACAGTGGTGGGCGCTAGGGTCGTGGGGACCCAGGTTTGCACGCTGGACCTCTCTTGCCAGTTGAATGGCCCACAACCAGCAGCTTAGCACATGGGTCTCCATTTCCCTCTTTCCAAATCGGGGCTGGGAATGATGCCTGTTTTATGGGGCTGGCGTGAGAGTGGCAGGACAGGCGGGTACTAAAGTGCCTGTGCTGTAGGTTTTCCCCTCTTCATGGCTGGTATCATCCCGCCAGGCGGGCAGGAACATTGTATAGAGTGGAATCTCTTGAACCCAGGGCTGAGGTTCAAAGCCCAGCTCCACCATTTGCAAGCTGTATGCTCTTCTTTCTGTCACCCTTCATATGCCCGTGACCTTTGTAAAGCAGAGCTTAAAAGCACCAGCTTACAGAAGTGCTTTGGCCACTAAGGACATGTGTGTGTCGGATGTTTCACTGTGGCTGGGCTTCAGTGACATTGACTCTGTCCCCCTCCATAGAGCTGCAGAGAAGGCAGGAAGGAGCCCTTGGGGAGACAGCATAGGGCCCTAGGAAGAGAACAGAAGAGGATCCAGTATACCCTGTGAAACCCTCCCTTCTCCCTGCCTCACCCTCAGCCCCATCCCTGCAGAGAGAAGAGCATCTTAGCTGGGTGTGGCCCTGGGGGCAAATGATCCCCAGGTTCAGCTGCTCCTTCCACACAGCCCTTGCAAGAGCAGGGCGTCCACACTCCCAGGAACTCAGATGCCTGCCAAGGTGGCGTTCCTGATGTCATCCCTTTATTTGCTACCTGCCAGGCTGGATGTGACGGACCTTTTAGGGACAGACTCCGCAGTGCTCTCTCCTTTCTGCCAGGTTTGTGCTGAGCTGCCTGCTCTGGCACAGTGTTTCAAAGAAGATTCCAACACCTCGAAATCCGCCTTTGAGGCCCTCCCACCCTTCGCAGGAAGCCCAGACCGCCCCCGTTTCTATGTGTGCAGAAGCACTTAGTAAACAGAATGCTTGAGCTGTGACTCCCTGGAAGGGGCGAATCCCAGCTGACGCCTGAGGCTCAGCCTATTTTGGGCCTGGTTTCTCTCCGGCTGAGGTCTGTGGTCAGAGTGTTCATCAGCTGCGTGCCCCCTCCCCCCAGCACCCACTGCAGGCTCCAAAGAACCACAAAGCTGGTTTCAGGTTCCTTTCCTGCCTGAGTGCTGGCAAGCCAAGCCTCCCGCCTCCACCCCTACTCCGCCCATGTCTTAGGCCTGGGATCCACTTAGTGCTCTTGTCCTGTGCCCCCTGTGAATATGTGAATACTGTATTCAGAACTACACAGAGAGGAGCTTCACTCGAGAAAGAAAGCATTCACATTGCCGCACAGCCTATTCAGCTCTGTCAGGCTGTGGAGCAGCAGTTTCCTGCCAGTCAGCCCTTCAAGGACGGCACCCCTCCTCCCTTGCGCAGGGGTCTTGGTCTCTCTCTCTCTCCTTTTAAAAATTCATGATCTCTTTTGGTTGCTAGACTAAATGCAACTTAAATCTGTGTTCAGAACACCTCATTAATACTAGTAAGTGTCAGCTAAATATAATTCTGGAATTAAGAGAATATCTCTTCAGCACTGGACCTGTCATACGTGCAGCCCCATGTAAGACTGCTTGGTGGAACTGAGTGGTCTGGAGGACACTGTGCTCCAAGACTCTCTCTCTTCTCTTTTCGTGGTTCTAATAAAATACCTGGCAAGAGCAGACCAAGGGAGGAGGGTTTATTTTGTCTCACAGTTTGAGAGAATACAGTCTGTGATGGCCGTTCTTGGTTGCCAACTTGACTACCTCTGGAATTAACTAAATGCAAAAGTGCAAGTGCAAGGCACACCTACCAATGAGGGAATTTTTTTTTTTTTTTGCTTAATTTGAAGTAGGAAAATCCACTTCTGTTGCAGTTTTCTGAGGTAGGAAGACATACCTTTAATTCTGGATCTTGAGGTAGGAAGACGTAGCTTTAATCTGGACCACACCTTCTGCTGGAAGTCTATATAAGGACATGGAAGAAGAAAACTTTTGCTCTTGGCCTGCTTGCTCTCACCTTGCTAGCAAGTCCATTCCTTCTCTGTCATTAGAGCCTATTTATCCAGGAGCTCAGTCCTGTGGACTGAGCAAGCCAGTATGTAGCACCCTCCATGGTCTCTGCATCAGCTGCTGCCTCCAGGTTCCTGCCCTGTTTGAGTTCCTATTCTGGGGATGGAGAGATGACTCAGTGGTTAAGAGCATTGGCTGTTCTTCCAGAGGCCCTGGGTTCCATTCCTAGCACCCACATGGTGGCTCATAACTGTGTAACTCCAGTTCCAGGGGAGCTGACATCCTCACAGCAATGCACGCAGAATAAAATAAATTGTATATAAAAAAGAAAACCTCCAGAGACATAGCATACTCTAAGTAAAATAATTTAAAAAAGAAAGGGAGGGAAGGAGGGGAGAGAGACAGAGAGAGAGAGAGAGAGAGAGAGAGAGAGAGAGAGAGAGAGAGCAAGAAGAAGAACAAGAAGAAGAAAAGAAGAATTCCTATTCTATTCTCTATTCTGACTTCTTTGATGATGAAAGTTCTGGAAGTGTCAGCCAAATAAACTCTTTCCTCCCTAAGTTGCTTTTGTCCTGGTGTTTCATCACAGCAGTAGAAGCTCTGAGTAATGCACAGAACCTTGTGGCAGGAAGGCATGTGGTAGTAGGAATATAAGGTGACTGGTCACTTTGTGTCCCCAGTCAAGAAGCAGAGAGACCAATTCTAGTGCTCAATTCTTCCTCCTTTCACCTTTCTATTGAGACCAGGACACCAGCCAATGCAATGATGCTATCTGCATTCATGATGGGTCTTCCCTGCTCAGTTACACCTGTCTGGAAACTCCCTCACAGACATGTCCAGAGGTGTGTCTTCAAGGCAATTCCAGATCCAGCCAAGTTGGCAATGAAGGTAAACCATGTCAGTTCCCTTTCCCCAGCTCTGGGCTTTGAAGATGCCTACGAATTATAACAGCCATGCCCATCATGAAGTTGATGGTCAGCCTACACCAGGTGAAAGGGCGGGTGCTGTCCTGTCCTGGTGTGAGTCTGCCGATTCTAATCTCCACTGTATGGAGAGTGAGCCTAGGAAAGCCAGAAGTTGAGTACCGGTCATGATCATAGGCATTATCTGACTTCTAGAACTGACTCAGATCCTTATGGCTTTATCGTTTTAATATACTCTCCCTCTGTACACCTGAGCTGCTTGAATACGTTGTTTTTTTTTTTTTTAAAAAAAGTCTTTGTTGTGAACAAAGAACCTAGCTAGAGCTTCTGAAGAACTGAGACTATATACTGTTTTTCATGACAAAGCCAGAGCATTGTCTCCTGCACAGACCTCAGCTGACAGAAAGCTCTGCTCTGACTAGATTCAAGGACATAGTCCATCAAGAGCATGAAGCATCTGTTCACATGACATCCATACTCAGGAAGCATGCATGCTCGATTCACTTCCTCCCTTTATGTATCCCAGGATCCCAGCCAAGGAATTGTGTCACCCACCATGGGTGAGCCGTCCCACCTCACTTAATGCACCCACATGCTCCCCACAGGCATGCCCAGAGACCTGTCTCCCAGGTGATCCAGTTTCTGTCAAGTTGACTGTTAGCACTGACCATCATGGAGAGCTTCCGGGAAACTGAGGATAGTGTGGCTATGGCCTTCCAGTCCCCTTGCTTGTGGAGTAGGTTATCAGATGAGCAGCAAAATGTGAGGAAAGCTGAGCTTGCCTGGTCCCCAAAAGACTCCATACCCGTGAGCCCTCACTTTCATTGTCTCCTGATTTGAAATCACACTGTTGTCTAGAAAAGCCCACTTTACCTTAGTCGCTAGGGGTAGGGTATGGTGTTGGACTCAAGTCTGCATGCTCTCCTGCCCCTGGCAGACAGGTCTCATCACTCTGTTCTCACACTACATTTCGTCCTACAGAGTGAAACCAGAAGACTCCAAAGTTGAGGACAATCTCAGTGGGAACAGATGGTCACGGGGATAATGTATAGCCAGGGCGTAGTATGTTACCATAACTGGTCTTGAATTCCTAGATTCCAGTACCTTAACTTCCTGTGTACTTGGATATAGGTACAAACTACCATGCTTGTTGATGTAAACAGAAAACTTAAACCTGTATAGCTGAGTTCATGGCTTGTTTAGGTTACCTGGGAGATTAATGCTCTCCTATCCACCACTGGCCATAAAAGGGCCTCTAACCCAACCAGTCCAGTCACCACCCCAATGGTGGCCCGCCAGAACCAATCATATCCTTCACCTCCCCAAAGTCATGGCCCACTAGAATCAGTCATGAGCACTCCATCCCCTGCACACTCAGGAGTCTGCAGCCAAGCCAATAGAATCTTGTTTCCTGAAGCAGGGGAATGAGACTGCCTGTCCTTCATTGTGAGGACATGACGTTACAGGTGCCACTTGCATGGCCTCGGCCACATGGACTGCGGGTGGGTGAAGAGGAAGCCACTCCTGTGAGGTGCAGTACTGTGGATCATACAGGCAGCCAGCCACCATCTCATATGTTACTCACATGTTGCTCACCACCAGAGCTGTCAGGCTCCTGGTTTTTGTGGTGCTATCTCTGGTCGTGTGGGCAACCTAGGGTTCAGACGGATCCTTTCCTCCTTATTGGCACTTCCAGATGGCATCCATCACTTGCAACCAGAAAGATTCTGGTCTCTGTGTCTTTTTCTGTCCTTGAAGAAACATTTCCAAAGACCCTTTAGTGGAGCCAGCCCTGGGCTGGATGCTGAGGGGACCAGGGAAGGCCTGGGCTCTGCTGTGCTTGAAACCCATCTGGGAAAAGCACTGAATAGACTACCAGCAGAGAGGTGAAGGAGTAGACAGATGTGGCCTTGAATCCCCTCTTCACTCTCAGGGCTTTTGACCTTAACCTAGTTGTTTCATTTCTGGACCCCAGATCTTTCCACAAACAGGGGCCTCCTAAAGGATTCACAAGACGATGATGTGAGCTTGCACATAGACCCCAGAGGATAATGGTCACTAGTGCATTAAGAACAGATTCCTTAATACAGTGGTTGAGCATCGCAAAGGGAAGGGAAGGAGCCAGGAGCCTCCGATGGTCATGGTCACCCAGTGTCAGGATAGGAGGGTTTTGCAGGGATGCTAGGGGCCTTGATCTGAAGAATGAGGAGGCCTTGACCCAGGCAGGCAGAGTGCCTTCCTCCTGAATGTGAACCTCTGTGGAATAATATACTGTCTCCAGAACCAGGACATTCTTGAGTGTTAGACTAAGTGGAAGGTGCCCTATACTGACAAGCAAGTCCAGCCAGGAAGCAGAGCAGAAAAGGGTTCTGGTTGCATTGTCAGTGCGGGCAGAGTTAAGACAAGAAGCCAGAATCAAACCTGACAAAGCTCACTCAGTTCATTAATGCCATTAGCCATCATGAGAAGAACACCCTTGGGACCTAGAAGAGCAGAGCCAATAACCACCGCTGTCTGTAAAAGACAGACCCCTGAATCTTCTTAGACACAGATTGCCCCAGAAAGCGGGCTATAGATGAGGTCACAAAGTGCTCCAACTCCGATGTTCGACACACCTGGGAAGAAGGAGCTCTTCATGCTGTCAGGGCTATGCTGTCTTATAGCGACCAGCCATTAAAGACAGAGAGTATGGGTCTACACCTCTGTACCCTACAATCCCACATTCACTGTGTGACCTGGAGTGCACCAGCAGGTCAGAGTCCATGTGTGTGACTTACTTTTCTCAAAGGGTCACATGAGGAAGACTACTGGCGCTCACGGATGTAGGACGAGCCCAGTGTGGTGTCTGCTGTGAGCTCAGCCACCATAGCTCCCCTTAAGAACCCGTGGTCGATTTTCTCTGTGACCATTGCTGGGGACCCTTGGCATTGGCTGCAAGTTTTAACTCAAAGTGAATTTCATTGGCTTGTCCTGGCAGACATGAGATCCCAGTTTGGGATTTCTAGACCCCCAGGTCCCTCTGTCCCTTCTGTAATTTTCTGCTACAGCACTCTCCCTGCATCTTAGCACTGTGTCCCCAGAAGGGATGGAAGAAGATCCTTCCCTGAGAGCCGAGGCCAGACTTCAGAGCCAGCAGTGTGATGTCTGGGCTTGCCTGCCTCACAGGAAAATTTGGCCAGGAGGTGGGTCACACTGTCCTCTGATGACATGAGGCAAGCTGGGCAGGCAAGAATCAACAAGCCACTCCATGTTCCTGTCCTCAGGCAGCTGCTGACACAGCCTATGGCCATAAGAAATGGCCCAACTGCCATTCCTAGGCAATTTTCACTGCCAGGGCCAAGGCCCACTCCCCTGGTGCCATCTTACCCAGGCCCCTTCTCAGACAGGACCCTCTCCAGAAATTACACAAGCACTCTTGATCCCAGCCTGCTACACAAGCAGCAATGCCTCAAGTGCTGAGAGCAGCAGGGCCAGCAAGCGAGCCAGACTTGCAAGGAGAAGGTGGCTAGTGCCTGGCCCAGGGAATCTTTCCCAAGGCACTTGTGACTGGTAGATAGGCTAAGACGGGTGGCTCAGCAGACCAAAGACAAAGAGGAAGAAAAGAAGGTCCTGCCTCCACAGTGACCTGGGCAGTGGGGACCCGAGCTCAGGCATGCAGAAGGCCCTGCTCACATTTTCAGGTGTGGTGCCAGGCTTGTCGCCCTGTGGCCTCCTCATAGGCAGAACAGCTTCTGCGTGGAGTCGGTAAGAGCGTGGTGACTCCAAGACTGCAGTGGTCATGGTCGCCCCTGTGGTTCCTAGTAACTGTCTCCCTTAAGTCTGTTTTCTTCATTTCTCCTCAAGGAATTGATGATTTTTAATGCATATTAAAATAGACATGAGTCTGCCTGCCATCTAGTAGAATGCGCTTACACCGAAGGCCTGTCCCCATGCCTGGCATAGTGACTCCACACTCTGGTCACCTCAGTATATTATTGCTATCATCGCTGTTCTCATGGCACTAAGTCAACAGGTTTTTTTTTTCTTGCCAGTTCTTCCTTTCTTTCTTTGGGGGTGGGGGGGGTATCCCTGTTCTTTTTCTTTTCTTCCTTCTTAGGAACATCTGCAGGGCAGGGATGGGCTCAGGCTCTGGATCCGGTGGTACATTTTGTGTAAACTGGCAACACGGGCCCTGTTGAGACCCCACAGTCCATAACCACAGCCTTGCCTGGGCTGCAGCGCTTACCCAGGCTGGGCCCTTTGCTTCCACTGAAGGGCACATGTCCTGGAGCCTTCCTCCAACACCTTTTTCAGGGGCCACAAAAAGCACTTTATAACCACGTGTGCTTCTGTGAAGGGGACTCTCTAGACCCTGAGCCTAATGATCCTCGTGGGTAGAGTGAGGGCAGCCGCCCTCTGCTGTTCTGGAATTTCTCCATGTCATCAAGAAATGCCTTTTAAAAATATTTTTAGCAGGATGACTGTGGCACATGCCTTTAATACCAGCACTTATGAGGCAGAGGCAGGCAGATCTCTGTGAGTTCAAGACCAGCCTGGTCAAATTCCAGGATAACACAGAAAAACACTGTCTCAAAAAACAAAACAAAAGAATCTTTAAAAATCTATGATGGAAGCATTGAGATAGACAAGCAAAGAGCAACTGAGGAGAGCCCAGGACTGGTGTTGTATGAGGGGTCGGAGGCAGGTCGTGGAGTGGGGGCGTGGGAAGACTGGTACAGTCAGATAGGGACAGGCAGCTGGAGACAGTACATTAGGAAGGCAGGCACCTGAGGAGACAACAGCTGGGCTGTGGGTGGAGGCAGATAGAGGGAAAACCAACCCCCACAAAGAGGGTGAGGGTTCAGAAGGGGGCAGACTGTGCTGTGGACTGTGGGCCCCACTGAGGGGAACCAGTTCTCTGCTGGCTGTGGGTATTTCTTCCTGCCACCCTTTGACATTCTGTGTAGTGGCTGGGTTATGCCCCCTTCATGGACACACAATGGGGCTTTGCTGGCTGGCACCATCATAAGAGAAGTGCCCAGGCTTAAAGGCGACAGCTGAATTGGGATTGTGGTGATGAGCCTGCCATAATTCCTAAGCTCCATTGGGGAATACCAGGAAGTGACATCAACCCTGAGATGTCCATCTAAACTGAGATTACTAACTTAGCCTTCGAAATGGTTTCAAATTTTCAAGATCAGCCAGGCAGTAGCCACGCAAAGCTGCCTCCTAGCTCAGCAGCCCTGGGGCTTTCCAGCTCTAGCTTGCCTTGTGCCATCCAACACCCTGCCCACTGCCAGAGAGCCCTGTGTGATCTCAGGCCAGAGTCCCAGACGTGGAGTTTCATGGGCCAGTGAGACTTCAAAAAGAAACTTTGGGGATCTCTAGAGGCTGCCGGGTTTTTTTCCTTTTTTCTTTTTCTGTCAAAGAAAGAGAACACCAACTCTCAACTCTCAGTATCATTTCCTGAAGGAAGGAATATTTTGACCCCAGAATGTAAACACAGCATAATCTGAAAAATACAGTTGACTTTTCCCCCATGAGAATAACTGACAACCATTTGCTACCACATTTTAAAGGCTTTTTCTTAATATATTTTAAAAAGATATTTGTTTTTAATATTTTTTTCCTTATGGGAGGACACGAGTACCTATAGAAAGCACGCAATGTCAGAGGACAACTTTGTGGTATCAGGTCTGTCCTTCCAAACCTCTGTGGGTTCTGGGGATTAAACTTAGGTAGTTAGGCCCATGTGGCAAGTTTATTACCCACTGAGACATCTTGGCAGTCCTAAAGATATTTTAAATTTAGAAAATCTAACAAAAATTTCACCATGTTTACCTTACAAGTAACGTAAAGAGAAGCTGTTCATTCAAATTCGTCATTTGGTGCAAAATCAGAGCCTACTCTAGTGCCTGGTATTTGTCAAGTTGCTTGTGAAGTCCAGCTTGGAGCCACTCTCAGCATTAGCAGTTTGCCTGAGACAGCCTGGTACACACAAGCCACAGACCTTCCCTCTTGGATCTCTTAGTACTGTCAGCTTAGGGAGAGTCAGGAGTCAAGCTGACAGGGGCTGGGGTGTTCCTGGTGGAGAGCAAAAGATGAAACCCCCATTACATGGAAGGGGGTGCAGAGTAGGCAGACTGAGCTGTCCTGACTGACCAGCCTGGGTACATGGATCCCAAGCTCTGAGTGTAAGGTCAAAGTGTCCAGAAGAGTTGGTAATCATCTCCTGTACAGCATTACCACTGAGAGCCACATACCACCAAGATCCAACCTGGGGCATTGGCGGGGTGGGATGGGGGGCTCAGAGCCAGGCTCAGTGGAACCTCTTAACTGTTCGGGAGATGGGGCTTCTAAAACACATGGGAAGGGAGCATATCTGGAATGAGGGAGTGCCAGAAGGGCACTGCTTGGTGTTCTAGAGGGTCAGCTGGGGTCCATCTGCACATCCAGGAGTTACTGTAGGCCACAGGTGGTTAAGGGATGTGACAGTCAGCCAGTTCACTAACAGATCACAGGGGTGTTTCATCCGTGGTGTTCAGGGAGAAAACTATGGTTCTTTAGAGCTTTTAGGCTCTTTGTAAGCATGGTGCATGTGAGTGTGTGTGTGTGTGTGTGTGTGTGTGTGTGTGTGTGTGTGTGTGTTTGTGTGTATGTATGTATGAATGGTGAACATATGTGAGTGTACATGGAGATGTGCATTGTCACCTGTTGAGAATTAGGCTTATGTCTGGACTGTAAATATCAATGACTACAAACAAGTTCATCTTAAAGATGAATACAGTTTGTAGATGCACGAGCAGCTGTGCACCAGTGCTATAAAGTTTTAAAGCATGGAAAATTCTACCGTCCTGGAACCTGGTGTCCCACCTTCCCCAGTGTGCTTTAATCTTCTTTGCTTTGGACATCAGAACATCTCCAGTTTCTTTTTGTTTTTTGTTGTTGGTAAATTTTCCTGCATTAAATTACCTTTGTGTCTAAAATGTTTTCCTCTCCCCACTTTACCCCCACATCTCTTTTTAGAATGATTTCCTCGGAATAAGTTCCAAGGAATGGGATTACTTAGTCAAAAGATAATGATGTTTTTCTGGCTTTGGAAGCCCTAGAACTTTCCCCAAAGGTCTCACCCACTCACACTGCTGTCAGCTGTATTTGGGTTTCCCATTTCACCACAGCTACCCTAGCTCTCTGCATTGGGCTGGTTTTCAGTTAATGATGTAATGGCTTTTACATGGCGGGTTACATTTTTCCATTTTCATCTCTCTGTCCCTTTCTCTGCTCAGAGTTGCTACGCTGTTCCTCCTTGGCCACATATCATGATGCCATTGGCACCGCCAGATCTGAACCCTAAGATGATGGACATTCTTCCTTGTTTAGGTGGAAGCTACTACAAGGCATTTTAAGAGAAAGACAGTTGAAATATGTTTAAATAAATACATTTGGCGACATCTCTTATTGGTCCAGGTAGTTCCAGCAATGAATGCAGACTCCGACTCTGGGAGAGTGTTGATGTCTCATTTGAATTCTAGTAGCCATCAGAGTTAATACATGATGTACGATTTAAGGCAGAGATAGAAGAGTCCCCACCAAAACCAGCACTCTTCTTTCTGGGCACTCCCTAATTATCAAGACAGAGATCTCCAAGCAGGGGGTGAGATTGCTGCTGGAGACAGTCCCCTGCCTCTTCAGTCCTCCCAGAGTTGGCTCTTGAACACCAAGATGAATTGGACTGGGGAAGGTTTTTCCTGAGGCTAGCCCCAGGTGCCTCCCAAGTTATGGATACTGGGACAGGAGTTTACTCCTTCCATACCACCTCTATGTATCTGTCCTCCTGCATGCCTCATATTCTTGTTACTGCAAGTTGCCCCCTCCCTCTCAAAAGAGCTTTTGACCTTCAGGTAGCCTCAGCTCAGCGGGATCCCACATGAACACCCACGCTGAACTTCCCAGGGTGTACACCGTCACAACTCTCGTCCTGGTGGTTTTAGGTGATGTTACAAGCTCTCTTACTTTGATAACTGATTTCTTAATGTGATTATCATGTCAAATCCGCAATTTTACAAAGAAAAACTAGGACAGTAGTAGCCGAGGCAACACTTCTTTTGGGTTTATACCCCAAAGAATAAAAACTCAGTGTTTCAACAAAAACACAAACAATTTGCTCATGGGAGCCCCATTCATCGTGTCTGAAGCATGAAATACCCAGCACTTAGAATGTACTAAATGCCGCCAGTGGTGAGTTTTATGGCGCGTGTGTTTGGCCTCCATTAAGAATACAATAATGAGCTGGGCCATAGTGGTGCTCACCTTTAATCTCAGCACTGGGGGTAGGGTGGGCAGAGGCAGGCTGAGTGAGTTCCAGGCCAGCCTGGTTCACAAGAGCTAGTTCCAGAACAGCTAGGACTGTACACAGAGAAACTGTCTTGAAAAACCTAAACCAAACCAAACAAACAACTTCTTACTCTTACAGAGGACCAGGTTTGGTTTCCAGCACACACATGGTGACTCAACCATCTGTAACTCCAGTTCCGGGGGATCCAGCTTTCTCTTTTGACCTCCGTGGGCACCAGCCACATAAAATAATCTAAGAATGCTTTTAAAGGGCACAGCAATGCAGGTGGCACGAAGGGAAGCAGAAAGAGTGATACCGAAAGAACACAAGTTAAATCTTAAACTCTGGATGGTTTCTGCTTCTACCCATAAATCTGCTTTGCTGGAGATGGACCTCCGAGTCTGCAGCAAGACACCTGCTCCACACCCAACACTAATAAAGTGCTTTGCCTGTGTGGTCTCCTGGCAGCCTCTCAATTTCACAGACCACAAAGCTGACCTGAGAGCCAGGAGGCACACTAACCCACCAGGTCCTGTGATACCCCACATCTGGCACCCAGACTTCTTCCAAGGCATCCTATTGGAGTTTCCCCCACAAATGAGCAGTGACTTTCCTAAACTCATTTGCCTATTATTGAAGGCTGCAGAGTACTCTTAATTCCTGCTTCAAGGGTGAGTTGACCATAAGTGAGCAAGCAAGTCTTCCTGCTCTCTGGCAGCCTCTTTTATTTTGAGGTAGAGTCTGGTGTGTCCCAGGCTGATCTCATACTCACTTTGTAGCCAAAGATGACCGTGAACTTCTGATCTTCTATCTCCTAAAATTCTAGGGTTATAGGCATGCACCACCATGCCTGTTTTCTGGGGTCCTGGAGATCGAATCCAGGGTCTCTTGCATGCTAGGCAAGCACTCTATGAATTGCTCTACATCCCCAGCCAAGCTTAGGCATCCTCCTCCTAAGCCCACCTTTGCCTGAGACGCAGGCTCTCTGTAAATGCTTTTGAACTCTGATGCCATCACAGGTATAATGACTCCTGAATGAGGTCTGGGGCCTGGCTCTGCCACTTGCCAGGTTTGTGGTTTCCGGCATGTTATATAACTTCCCAATGTAACTTTCCTAATCTGGAAAATCTATGTAATAACTGGGACAAGGCATGGGTTTCCCCTTCTTACCATCACAGTTTAGTCAAATAAGGATCCATGCTACGCCATTATTTACTAACCGACACCTCCCTGGGCCCTACAGAAGCAGGGCCTATGCTGACCTGGAGAATACAGTGGGCTCCTTAATACACAGTTGTTCACTAAAGAAGGGAGAGGCTCTTAGCCTTGGGAAATAGGATGCTAACTCATGCTTTCCGCTGCTGCTGCTATAGTTGCTGTTACATTTCTCATTATTATAGATTTATTGAAAACCTTCATAAAGTAGTCCTGACTCTCAAAATAGCCTTGCAAGGTTAAAATGTTCATCTTGTAAGCACTGAGCACAGAGACCCCTGGTGTGCTATGGTGCATTTAAACACTGATTACCAGCCTGTTACTGCCCAAGCCACCTCGTAGAAACAACCCCTAAGAACCCAGTAGCTAGTGGTATGATACTTTCTGAGAGTCTCCATCTTAAGAATAAGCATATTTTGTGAAAGGCTGAACAGTTCTCACCCGGGTTTGGTGCTTACAGAATTTCTTTTGCTTGAGAGACAAGAATTTTTAGTTCTTATGCAACAGCTGTGACCTGTCATACGGGTCTTTATGTATACCCTATGGGGCCAACTCCCTCCTGGCTGTAGGTTTCCATGGAAGGGAGGAATAATACATGAGTTATGTTATGGTTGTTCAACCAGTGACAGACCAGAAATGGCAGTGTCTAGTGGTCCACACTGTTATGTCTGAGCTGGTACAGAACTCAGCAGAGATGTAGTGAAGTCTGATTAGTTCAGCCAACTGCATGGTGAATGAAAAAATTAATACATTAATGAATGAATGAAGTACTGTGTGCCAGATACCTTGTCAGTGTACTGGGATTATCTCATTTCCCGCTCAGAATATACTGTTGGGGGAAGGGAGGTGGGGAACAGGTGAGTTGATGGCCAAAAGGGTGAAGTTACTTCTGGTCACCGTGGTCAATTTCAGGTCTCCCTGCTGCTTGTGCTACCCTGAAGAATAGAGAGCTCCTAGCCACAGGGACTTCCCCTTCCTGGAACTGCTGGGCTTGACCCAGCCCTGGCTTTGGTACATCTCTAGGAGGTGGGGTAGGGAGGAGCAAGCTGCTGTCCAGGCAGGCATGGCCCAGTTGGTCCTTCCTATGAACATAACGAGATACGGGGCTGGAGAAGGGAGGACTTAGTGTGGGAGCAGAAGCTAAGGTGTGCATCCATTCTCTGCAGCCTAGGCCTGCCATTAATGATGTCAGAGCATCACTCTAGCGTTACTGAGCTGTGCAGTGATGGGGAGGTCCACACAATGCTTCATTTCATCCTTGCCTTGCAGGAGAGAAGGCCTACCTTACCTCTGTTCCTGTTCCTGCGGTCCAAGCATGGTCAGAGGCCAGTGAGGTATCCTAAGGTTACTGAGAACGAGCAGAGTAAACAGGGCTACTTGTGGGACAATGCTTACACTCCAGAATCACACCTAAGGTACAGTCTTGATTCTGCCACACGCTCACTGTGTAACCTTAGACAAGCAACTTAGACCCTCTGTGCCTCCTTTTCCTCTACTGTAAGAATCAAGACTCTGTGCAATAATGCATGGGTTTCAGCTCAAGGCTCAGTGGCCATCATCACCATCCCTAGCATCTGCTAGCCTTTAGCAGTGCTTCCTCCCGGCTCTCTGGGTATGGGAGCCTCCTTTGAGCCCTGACTCTCTTGGGGCTGCTGTAAGTGAACTGTGGTTTTTCCAGCTCAGTGCCCTGTACAGCCAATACTCTTCCCTCACCATGGTTGTCAGCCTCTATAGATGCTGCCTGTTGCGAGTGGGCAGCCGTAGGCACAGCTCTTGCTTCCCATGTTTGCTGTACATGTATGAAGTAGGCACAAAGCACCATTGCCCCACCAGAAGCTGCCCTTCACAGAAATGGTCTGCCTTGTATGGCAGCTGTATTTGTCCTCAGAGTCTACCATTAGCACTAGGTCCCATGCAATCTTCAAAGCTCCCAAGTGCTTGTTTTATGACCCAGTGGTGTGGGCAGCCTTCCAGCCTTCACAGACCTCTGACCAGGCGGCGGACCTCAGTTGGGATCCACTAATGGGGACTTCAGAAGCTGACATCAGCTGCCTTGGTCTGCAATGACAAAACCCTTCCAAGAATTTATATGGAAAAAATGAGCATTGACCACATTTTATGCTATTGGAAATCTTGCAGCACTTCTTTGGGTCTTTATACCTAAGCATCACAATTAGTAAGGAAAAATATTTTTCTTCTTTAAAAAGTCAAGCTGGGTATGGTGGCACAGGGACGTAATCCCAGGACTTGAAGTGTGGAGGCAGGAGTGCTAGTAATTCAAGGTCACTCTCTGTAACACAGCCTGGGCTATATGAGACCCTGCCTTAAAAAGAAAAAAACCAACAAATAAAAATATAAATAAACCAAAGAACTTAAGCAATTGGTGTATCACCCGACAAGTACTAACATTTTGTAAGTAAACTGTTCTTCCTGCTCTCGCCTCACACAGGAAACAGCTGGAAGGATCAGTATGGACTATTTGATGTCTCAGCCAATCTGGTAGAGTATGAGGTTCCGCTGGAGCAGATCAAAGAGAGCCCCAAAACTTGCTTGGAGGGCCAAGGGTCACCTTCATGGTTTTTGGGTTTTTCCTTTTCTCTGGACTTCTTTATTTTATTTTAATTCAGATGTTTAGCCAGGATATGTCTAGGGGTAGGGTTCTTCTGGGGAAGGGCTGTGCTCTGTCTGCTGTCCATTTCCTCGGACAGGCTTCTTCTCTCTCCTCTCCTGGCACTGGAGTGTCTTGCCAAGTTTGCCTTCCACACCCAGCATGCCAGTTCCCACGGTGCCCACTTGACCACTAGGCTCCTGTTGCCTCTGCTGTTTTAATTCATAGGTTGGGTTTTTGTTTTGTTTTGTTTTGTTTTATTGTTGTTGTTTTGGGGTTTTTTTTTGGTTGTTTAGAGGTTGTTTGTTTTTGCAATTCTAGGGATCCACCCCCAAGCTTCCTGCATGTTAGGTAAGCACTGTGCCACTGAGCCTTAGTTCTTAGCTGTGGTTTAACTTTTCTTTAGTTCTTTTACCATTTCACAGCTGTACTGTTTCATCTGTGCCTTGTCTGTGTCCTGTCTCTAACACTCTGTCCCAGACCTGGACCCAACTGTCTGGGGGAGGGATGCGCTCTGCTTCTCCAGCCTTGTTTCGCTGCAGCCCGGGACTTCCTGGGATTTTTCCATGTGCCCTTTGTTGGGTTTTCAGTTTCCATGGATGGTTTCTTTAGATGTGGGAAATCTGTTGGGCTTTGAGGTTTATCAGCAGGTAGGCATTTGGGTTTCCCTCTGGGCACACTCCCATCCTCTCCTGCTGATAGCAACTGCAAATACACATAAGAAGAGGGAGCACAAAGCCGCACACAAGCCTGGGTCAGCTCCTGCTGGGCAGCCCACTGTTACTGCGCCCCTGAGACTAGGGACAAGCCCAAATGATCCCCCTTTAAAGCCCAAGTTAGTATGCTAAAGTTTGACTGCATGTACCATGTGCTCCCACACCTTCACTCCAAGTGTGCGTGTGGACCTCTGAGTGTCAACATGACTGCAACCACCAGGTTCCTGTACTAGAATCCGAAGTGACCAGTGACCTGAAGCAGGCCACCTAACATCTCTAGAGTTAAGGCAGGAAAGGGTACCTTAGCACATGCTGCGATGTCAAGGACACGACTAATCCATTTTCTGTCTCCTCTAATCATATTAGCATATTAATTTTTCATGTTTTATGCTTCAAATGCTTCTCTTCATCAAGTTGCTGGGATCAGGGGCCATGCCTTGTCTGGTGCGCCACACCCATGTCTAGGATATAGGAGGCACTCTGTAAATATCTATAGCACCAATACCTTTGCCCGGTGACACTGGGCATCCCCAAATGAGCTGTGTCCTTGCGACTTGCTCTCTCCACAGTGATCTGTCATTTACCCTTAGGCTCTTGGCTTTTTCCAGTTCGCCAGAAGCCCTGCTTCCCTACCACTGTGGCCACTGTCCTCACACGAAACCTCCTGTGATGTGTAGCGAGGGGCATCCTAGTGATAGCAGTGTTGACACCAAGTCCTACTGGGACAGCAGCGTGCTGTAAGGGGGGGGGGAGGTAGAGTGGGGTAAATTGGTACTGAACAAATAGACAAAGAAATAGGCCAGGTTTCAACAAAGTGACCAGGAGTCCAGGGCCCAGGAGTTCAAGTGTCTTGGGCCCACTGTACAAGTGAATTGAGTTCTGATACAGAACGACAGATATGGTCGGACCTTTCAGTCCACAGCCTGACCTAGCCAGTGGTGGCCCAGTGGTAGACCAGCCAGAACACTAGTTTCTTCTGGTGCCCTCTGTTGGTTGGGTTGCAGACTCTACCCATAGGAATGGGCTGGGAAGCAAGCCAGGCCTGAGCCAGACCTGTTTGAGTAGCAGCTTCTTGTACACAGTACTCTCAGAGGTGGCCCTGCCAAACTGTACCTCCAGCCACTAAAAGTAGCTTTCCTAGAACTTCCTGGTGAGGACCTACATGTGTCCTTTCACCGAGAAGAAAAATGGGCACTCAGAATCCCTAAACCTACCAGCTGCAAGTAAGCCAGTGGTGAGCAGAGGCCTAAGAAGGCCTGGGGATGTTTCTGCTGTGAGGTCGGAGGGACTTTGCTCTAAGAAAGTAGGGATCAGTTTGGATCTCCCTTGACCTCCAAAAGTCTGCCGTTCATTTCCCAGAGAATGCAGGGAAATAGATGACGGAGACCCAGAACATGGGATTGGTTCAGTCTCCATTGAGTCACGAATAAAGCTGTCATCTTTGTTATTTTTGCTGTACTTAAAGACTAGGCACTGAGTGGCCACAGATCTGAGTATATTAGGGGAAATGGAAAATACTTTGGCGACTAAAACAGCCGTCTGTGAGCTCACTCTCTGGCTGGGATCCTGATGGCCTGGGACGTTTGGGGAGCCTTTCTGTGCACAGTAGCAGATCTCGGAGCCAGCGCTGGAAAGACAAGCTCGGGAGTGTTTTCCTTGGCACGTGACATCCGTCCTACCCAGTGTAGACGCAGGTTTCCTAGACTTTCACTTTGGGAGTCATCTTCCATTTCCTTTTGATGACTTTTGCACCTCTGGATACTCTTTATAGCACTCAGAGAAATGAGGTAGTCAGCTTGGAGATGACAGGGCCAACGCTGCCCCCAACAGGGTGATGGTGGAGCGGGGGGGGGGGGGGGTGCCTGGCAGTGACAGCTGTTCTGTCTCTTCCACCAGGCAGTAGAAGTTTAGAGTCAGATTGAAGAGTTGTCTGTGTGCAAACAAAACCTCAACTCTGGCTCCAGTTGGACCCAACTGTCTGAGCCCTACTCAGACTGATGGTGAGCCTGAAGAATGGAGAGCCAACACAGAGCCTTGACCTATGAGCATGGCCTCCATGCTGTGACAGAAGAAGGAACAGTATACCCAAGAGCACAGGGACAGACAGGAGGGAGAGGGAGTGTGTGGATCAGTAGTCCATCTGGGGCAGCCTTAATTGAGGTTAGAGAGACTGGAGAGGCAGCCCAGGGCGTCCTAGGGGCAGTAAAACCTTAGTCTCTATTGAGGATAGAAAGTCATCGGGTGAGTGAGAAAGATCAGAGTGCAGACTGGGTTGTTGTTGGATAGCCCAGATGCAGGTGATGGAGAAGGAGATGAAGAGGTACCTCTCAGCAAAGGGCTGTGGTCTTCCATCCTAACCCTGATGACCAAGCCCTCAGCCAAGAGCTGAGGATGCTCAAAAAAAAATCACATGCCAAAATATGCTTGTTCTCTTATTGATAGGAAGGAAGGAGGGAGGGAAGAAAGTGTCTGCTCTTCCAGGTGAACTTTAGGATGCATTTCAGATTTTGTAAAATATGTGCATTAATGAGGACACACCCTCCTCTCACTCTGCTTTAAAAACTGCTCTGCTGTAACTCAAGGGGAACTTAAGAATCATGACAGTTGAACATTAACCAGGCAGTCATTGACCTGATGAAACTGAGCCTTCTCATCTAAGCAATATTATTTATCTCATCACTTATTTACATCTTATTTTATATCCTTGAGAATCTTTGTAAAATACTCTCATTCTTTGAGAATTTCCCCCAGTGTGTTTTTACCTCCCTTGCCACCTTGTCCAGCTACTCCCATATCCGCCCCCACCTCCCTCCCCACCCAACTCTGTTATCTCTTTTTTATCCATCAAATCTAGGTTTTGCTGCCTAAATAAATACTCTTGCATATGGAGCCGTCCAATGCGGTTGATCTACCTGGGCCCCACCACCATAACACCTGACTCCCCAACCCTCAGCAGCCATCGGTTGCTGATAACTCTGCAGCTAGGATAGGACTGTGTCCACCTCCCCCCTCCATGCCAGGATTCTCTGCTTGAGCTTGCTAGGGTTCTGTGCGTGTTGTTATAACCCCTGTAACTTCATGTGTGTGACAACTCTGTCGTGTCCGAAAACAGTTTCATTGTGGTTATCCACTGCCTGTAGCTCTGGCAGTCTTTCTGCCATCTTCTCTGAGATGGTCTCTGAGCTTGGAAGGAGAAGTCTGATATGAGTATGCCACTTAGGGCTGAGCACTCCACGGTGTCTTGTCCTCTTCTCGTTGACCGTTTGTGGGTCTTAAGAGTGCTTTACTTTGTTAGTTTTGATTTTAATCCTGAAAGTTTTGTGTTCTCACCTGAGAAGTCAACCACAGGAATATAGAAAAAAGATATAGAGAAAACATGGGCTTCCTAGTGTATGTGCAGACCCACGTGAAGGTCAGAGGACACCTGTCAGCAGTTGTTTTCCTCTTCGAGCATGTGGTTCTCGTGATGGAGCTTAGGTACTCAGACTTGGCAGCGAGCATCTTACCCGCCGAGCCATCTTGCCAGCCCCACCTTTCTGTCAATAAAATGGATTATTCAAAGAAGGGATAATTCTTCTGGAATTAAGTCTGGAATAATTCTTCCAGAAAATAAGTCTGGAAATTTTCTCATATTTTATTTTAATAGTGTGGTATAATTTCTCTAGTGTTTATGTGTGTGGATGTACTAGTTTCTTTCTGCGTTTCCTTCCAGGGGTTGGTATTTTTTTTGCTGCTGTTTTCCCGTTACATTTCCCACATGGTGACTGTTGGCATGTGAGGATGGTGCTGGTGTCCATTGTGACATTAGCTCTGTCAGGGCTGATGGGGCTTCAGCTGGCTGTCCTAAGCTGTCTCGTCGTCCAGCTGGTGTGGTAGCTGGTCACAGCACGCACGAACAGTGGCAGTGCCGTGTGCACCTTTCATCATTCCACGTTTATGCTGTCTCGTCCCATTGATCCGTGCAGCTGATGTGTGGCGGACACTCTGCCGTACTCACTCAGACTTCAGTATTAACTGTACTGTTGAATTTTCTAATTCTCACCCCTCATCAAGCTCCAGAAGTCTGCTTTACAGTGTGTATCACTAGGAATCGATATTAAAGCTGTCAACATTGTTTCACCGTCTTTCAAGATCAAATGATGCAGTAAGATTGCCTGGCTTATTTTTTATATGTTGATTATTTTATTAACTTATTTGGAAAAACTTTGTTTTGCATGTATGTTGAGACATATTCATGCGGATGTGTATATGTGTATGTGGGCATGCATGGTAGTCAGAGGTCATCATCAGGTGTCTTCCTCAGTTGCTCTCTACCTCATTTTTCAGACAGGGTCTCTCTCCTGGAATGTGAAGAAGCTTTTCTCTGCTAGGCTGGCTGGCCGGTGAGCTACACCCGTCTCTGCCCCGCCCCCGCTGGAATTCTAGATGTCCACAGCTACACCCAGTTTTTAAGCTGGTTCTTTCACTCTCATGGCAAACATTTATTGACTGAATTATCTCCCAGCCCCTCTTTTTATTGGTTTTTAAAATATTTTTATTTTTTGATACTATAATATCTTTTCCCCTTCCGTTCCTTCCTTCCCTCCTTCCAGCCACTATCATGTTCCCCAGCTTTTCTCTCTCAATTTTATGGCCTCTTTTTCCTCAACTATTGTTACATAAACACACACACGACCCTCAAAACATACACATACAAGTAACATTGTATGAACTGAGCACAGGTTATATTTATGTGTTTACACATATATGTATGCATACAAATATTTTGTGTACTTAAGTGTGTAAATGCATAAGCACAGCCCCTGCTCAGCTCTTACATTGTTACTTGTCTGTGTCTGTTTGGGACCTTTGGACAGCCAGCTGGCGCTCTCTCCTCGGGAGGCTCTCCCACTCTCAGCCTTATTGCCCTATGGTTCTTATCTGGATTTGAGGCTTCCTGAGCTTGCTAGTTCCGTGTTAACATGTTTGTTGGTGCTGTCCTTGTTCAGACAGCCATATGGCTAAGACTTTATGGATACACACCCTCATAGCAACTCCATAATCCTCTGGCTCTTACAGTCTTTCTGCCCCCTCTTCCATAGTGATCCCTGAGCCTTAGATATAGGAGGTGTTGGGACTATGCTCTACAACTCTGGGTTTGATTGGTCATGGCTCTCTATAATGATCTCCATTTGTTGCAAAGAGAAGTTTCCTTGATAAAGGGTGAGAACTACACTTATCTGTGTGTATAAGGATAAATATTTAGAAGGCAGTTAGGTATTGTGCTGGTTTAGTAAAGTGGTGCTTGTAGATTCTCCTCCAAGATCCTTGACTTCACTAGCCCTGGGGAAGTTGACTAGGTTTCCAGTACCAGGCATGATTTTCTTCCTGTTGAGCTGGTCTTAAGTCCAACTAGAGAGCTGTTGGTTACCCCCAGTATATGTGTCCACTACTGCACCCTATTATCATGCCATGCTGGTCGTTGCTGTGGTTCGTAAGTGTCATAAGCAACTGTTGGTTGCTTTCCTACTTGAGAAGCTTGTATGACACTTTCTGGTACCAGGAAAGCTAGTCCTCGGGGAGGAAGCTTTCAAGTCAGATCCAGCTCAGGGGCTTCTGGGCCCTTTGTCCAAAGTACATGTTGTTTTCAGCAATGGGGACTTACCTTCCATCTCTGAGGGACTACCAAGGGCAAAAGCAGTAGCCTATAATATTTTGGGAGTCTCTTAGACAACCCTGACCAAAAACTCCAAAAGGTCTTCTGGTGCCTGGTGTTTGGGGTTCTGTTAGACGGTCTGTGAATGTGGGGAGCATTGTCTGCCCACCTCTTTTCATTCTTCGGGTGGCCACTGTGGCTCCTTTTTATACCACCTCTGTCAGGCTTTGCCACAGCAGATATACCAGTTCTGAGCAAGGGCTGCGAGTACTTCTGCCTTCTTTTTGCTCCAGAACTGTTCAGACAGTGTCCAGTTTCCTCTTGAGGCTATGAAACATGTTGGTGTCATACTTCTCAACTATAGTAACTTTCTCAATGTTAATATTTTTCTCTTTTTTGGTTATCAAAAAGTTTATTATCCCTTTTTGACACAATTTTGAGAAGACAGCTTTTTCTATTAAGCATTCATTTCATCTACTTTTTAAAGTTTTTTCCTTATTTTTGATTGTTTCATACATATATACAATGAAATATAATCATATCTACTCCATTTCCTGCCTTCAGTTCCACCCCTTATTTGCTTCAATACAGCCCCTTCCAATTTGACTTTTTTTTTTAATAATCCACTGACTCCATATAGTGCTGTCCACATGTATGTGGCGTGGGCCATCCTGTGGAGCATGGGAAACCTACCAGTGACTACATCCTCAATAAAGAGCAATTCGCCCTCCCAAGCAACTGCCCACTGCTTCTCAGGGTGGTGTGGAACTTGGAGGGCATCCATCCTATCTGTGCTAGGATCTTAGCTGGCTTGATCGTGTGCAGGCAACTGCAGCCGCCGTGAGTTCATGGACCATAGCTGCTTATGTCCAGAAGACAGCATGTCACAGAACTCTTCTCTGTCCTCTTCCGTGATGTGCCCTGAACCTTTGCTTCAGGGTAGAGATGGGGGGAGGGCTGATCTTGAAGTCTGTTGTTTTCAGCCCTTTGACATTCTACATCTCTCCAGTAATGCCTGCCCACTGCAAAGAGGACCTTTTCTGATCACGACTGAAAGTAACTCAGGCCCATGGTTAAAAACATGGATATTTAGAAAACACTTTTAAAAAGAATTGCAACTATTTTAACTTCCACCACACTTGGAATCATATTCCCCTCTCATCCCTAATTATATATCAGTCTTTTGAACTTCATTTTCCCCTTCAATCATACGTATTAAAGACTAGACTGCTTCTGCTGCTGCTTCTTCTTCTTCTTCTTCTTCTTCTTCTTCTTCTTCTTCTTCTTCTTCTTCTTCTTCTTCTTCTTCTTCTTCTTCTTCTTCTTCTTCTTCTTCTTTTTGACAGGATTTCTCTGTGTATCCTGGCTGTCTGCCCTCAAACTCACAGAGATCCGCCTTCCTCTGCCTCCCAAGTGCTGGAATTAAAGACCTGAGCTGTCGTGACCCCCTCGACCAGCAAGGAAGACGCCACACCCGACTCTTCTTTCTGTGGTTTTTTCAAGAACCTTGAACAATCTTCTGACCCTCTCGCCCCGGGGCAAACCAGCCCATAGCTTAAATACCTTCTGGGTAGCCAACCCTGGCATGCTACGTGGGGAATGCAGATAGGTCCAGATACACGGAAGCAAGCCAGATCTCTAGCCTTAGCCTTATATGGAGTTGTTTGTGCCAGGGAGCGCTCACCTTCGGGGAGGTAGAAAGCTCAGCGCCATCTTTAAGGCTCCGCACTATGCAGCTCCCTACACTGAGCCACCACCACCAAGCTTTTGTTTTGTTTTCAAAATTAAGCTTCACCTTTATTTATCACTTCTGATTTTAAAAATCTACGGGCCAACAAGACAGCTAAGTGAAGAAAGGCACTTACCGCCAAGGCTGATCACCTCGCTCCATCTCCAGCCCCCGTGGTGGGAGGTGAGAGCCTGCTTCTGCAAGCTGTCTTCTGAATCCCTCATATACATCATAGTGTACAGATGCACACACATACAGAAATGGATGTAATTTAAATTTTAAAGTTATTATTTCTGCTCTTGTGTTTTTATTTGTGCTCCTTTTGTTTTGTCTTTCTTCTCTGTTGTCCCCTTATATCTAAAGTGTGATGTCAGCATTCACAGCCATATCTCCTTTCTCTCAGTCACATGTGGACAGTTTGTGATTTTGTTTCTTTCTTCTCTGAGAAATTTGGTGAGTTTCTTTTTCTTCAGCACAGTTATTTTATAAAACTTGTTTCCCCCCGCAGGGCAGAGGAGGGAAGGGAATTGCTCCAGACCCCCAACCACATGGTTCTGATGTGGGAGGTGTGATTTCTCCCAAAGGACACTTGGGGGCTGGGTACACCAACATGTCAGCTTCTTTTCTTTTGCCAATAAAGTTATTGGAGGACCAAGTGAGACAGTTTACACAGCACAGTGTCCAGTGCAAAACAAGGCTAATAACAGTAAACAGATGTGTGCCTCACCTTCTGACTGCCGTCTGCGCCCTGGCCCATCTGTGCTCCATGGCCCACTGGGGGATTTTTGCTGACACTTTCTGCCTCCTCACACCTGTAGATCTTCAGGTCCAGAGTGAGGAGCCTGAGTCTGTGTCCTCCTTTCTTCTAGGGAAGTCTGGAGGGGTTTAAATATCCTGGACCTCAGAGTTCTGTCCAGGCTACAGGATTTTACCCACGTGCCTTTGCAATCATGAGTCACAAAACAGAAAGACACTAATGAGACCACGTGCTCGACCGGAAACCATGGCTTCTCCCCACCTGACACGTGACTTCCAGTTCAGGCCCCTTGCTGAAGGCCTGGGAAACATTTTTCTTCCTGGCAGTCAGAGGCCACAAACTTCCCATAAGACTTACTCTTTAAATAAAAATCTATTCTGAAGTTCCCGTTCTGCATGATGGATGTTAATTGGCAGGCATTAATTAATACAATCATATCCAACTTCTCAGAGAGCCAGGGCTGTCCGCAGACAGTGGGTCTGCTTGGTGATGTCTTAACACACCAACCAAACCAAACCACACAAAGTCTAATGAGCAGGCACGCTGTTGTTTCATTTGGAACTTACCAGGATGGTTATGGGGTGCAACCACACAAGTATAGCCCCGGTGCCAACTCCTCATTTCTGAGTTCTGAAAGTCATCTTTTCAGGCAGAGCAAAAAGAGCATGGAAAAAAGTCTTTCATCTCAGATTTTGAAAGAGAGAACATAGAAAGCGGTAATATGGAAAAGTGGCGCCTTCTCATGCCGGGCAGGTTTCTTTTCCCCTCGACACAGCAGAATTTTCCATATTGAAAAGATAGCCATGTGAGAAAAACCAAAACCAGCCTCGGGCTGGAAGTGAGACAAGGCAGGGATGAGAGAACAAGGGGGCAGTGAGTCGTCCCTGGGCTTGTGGGGAGCCGGGCCAGCTGTGGGCCCTGGCTTAGCTGGACTCCCAGCCCCCAGCTTGCAGAAGGCTCTGCCCATCTCTAAGCCCAGTGCACTGGGGAAACATCTCCTTCATCAGGGGTACACAGGTGGCATGGTACAAAGGTGGCACAGGGTAGAAATGAGGTCTAGAGAACCATTTGCCTCAACAGAGGGCTGGTTTGTGAGTGGGCATGGTTGTGGAATAATGCTGGCTGGCCACGGTGCCCTCAGGTGATGGGCTACAGTTGCATTCCTTACACCCCCAGCTTAAACTGGGACTCTCTTCCTTTTGCCAGCCCATGCCTCCCAGTCCCTGCCCTAGCACTGCTATCAAGGTAGGCCTGAATTCCTACCCTGTGATCTACTCTCAAGCTGTGGGAACTCGGTTCACTTCTTTTTCCTTCTTACATGTACAGTGTGGGCAGTGAGAGTCCCTGTCCTGAGGTGTTGCGAAGGGTCCTGAGACCAGCAGCCCCCTCCTCCCTGCATGAAAGACAGTGGCTGTTCCTATCACTCAAGTCCCCTCCCTGTGTCAGTGCCTCACAGTCTAGCCCAGGCCCTTGGCACCACTCATCCCCACGGCAGCCAAGCCAATGGCTGGTCCAATTACTGTCTGTGGTGGTGGGCCAACAGCAGTGTCATCTGCTGCAATCACTGTCTAAATAGGAACAGGAGCGGTACTGTCCCAATCCAGATGGACTCTCAGCACTGGTCCAGCTGCAGGGTGGTCCCATGCGGCTGGTGTCTGGGTGCCTACCATCCATGGTTATGGCAGTTGTAGCCAGACTATCCCTGCCATGGACATCCCACTGCTACTCCTAGTGGGACTATGTGGTAGAGTTGGCAGGGCCCCCAAGTCTGGGTGGGCTACTGACGTGCAGACCAGAGACGTGTGCCCAGGCAAGCCTGATATGGGCAATAGGAGGGAGTAGCCACAGTCTGGAGACTGTTAATCCCAAAGTAGAAATAAGGAAGAGAGAGCCATAGTGTGAGTGCCCCTCCCCTGGTTCAGCTGTTATGTGTCCCCATCCTGCCTCATTGGCTTCCAGGTGCTGCATGCTGCTGGCCGCAGTGACACAAAGACTAACATGGCAGTCGGACAGAGCTGTATGTGAATCCTGCCTTGGTCCCTTTCCCACTGTGTGACCTCAGGAAAGCAATGTGGCCTCTCCAGACTTCTGTTCCTTTGTCTATAGGAGATGGCAGTGGTTTGCTGGTGGAAACACTGTCCTTACACAGCAACAATCTGGCCACACCTCTGAGTTTAGGACCAGGGACGTAGTAAGTGTTTAATAAACATGAGCCATTGCCTTTTTCCCTTTTTTCTTTCTTTCCTTCCTTTTTTTTCTTTTCTCTCATCTTTTTTTTTTTTTTTTTTGGACAGGGTCCCATGAAACTCAGGCTGCTCTTACCTCACACTCACTTAGTAGCTAAGGATACCTGATCCTTATGCCTCCACCTTCAGAGTGATGGGATTATAGGTGTGTACCACCATGTCCACCTCATGTGGTATCGGGGATCAAACGTAGAGCTTCATGCATTCTAGGCAAGCACTCTGCCACCTGACCTGCAGCCGCAGCCACCCCTGCCCCCCCCCATGATCTTCTCTTGAGTTGATGTCTTTCCTCAGCTACAAAGCGAGGCTATGGGCTGGGTCCCATAAACACACCTCCATTCTCACAGTCACCAAGCAGCTACATGTGTTCTGCCCTGGGGACCCACTCCAGGAGCGGGGAGATCTGCTCCCAGGCTTTGAGGTCTGATAGAGTCAGTCATGAGGAGTGAAGGGACACAAACAAGCATTTGGTTTGTGTTTTAGGTGTAGAAATATCTCTCGTGATTAGCTAATACAACATAGAAAGGTCTGCCCTGGACTCGTGCCCTGTTCACAGAAATGCACCACAGGAATGCAGCCGTGTTTGGGGGAATGCAAGATTGTCATGTATTGCTATAGGTTCTATCTCGGCTTCACAAGATTCAGGTCTCCCCATTTACTCATCCTGTCCTCACCACCATGACCTTAGTCTAAATACTCAGGGCCTGAGGTGCAGGCAGGTGCTAGAGTCTGGGTGTTTTTGCAGAAGGGACTCAAGGACTGGCTGCCTTACACCTAATGAGCCCCCACCCTTCTTCCCAGGGTATGCTGAACTAACTCCTCTGGCCTTGGTTTGTGGAGTACTACTCAGGAATGAGGCTCAGAGTCACACTGTCCTTTTGGTGCAACACAAGGAAATCTCCAGGTAGAACTTTGTCTGAGCAAGGGCCACTCTGTGCTTTGGAGGCCAGAAGAATAATTATGGGAGCTGCAGCCAGGCAGAGCTGGTGGGGATCCAGTACGCAGTGGGGAGACCCTATGCAGCCGTCATCTCTTCAGTCTCCTTCTCCCAGAAGGGACGGTCAAGGAAGTACCGGTGCTCCACAGTAGACCTAGGAAACCTCAGTGTCGTTCTCCCCTCCCCACCCCACTCCACCTCCGCTCTGTAGTTTCTCTGTTCCTGGGCTAAGCTGCTGCCCAGCCTCTGAGTCAGCCAAGCTGGAGCCTGCACAGCGCATCTGGAACCACCTCACCCCATGGCCCACATCCCTCCACCCCCACACAGCACTGGGGGATGCTTTTTGTTGTGGTTGCAGCCATAATGGGATTTTCAGGATTGCCATTATGGAATCCTCAGGGAGGTAACTGAGTTAGATTTTTTTGAAAAAGAGGAGGAAAAACAAAGTTCAAGAGAAAGAATAAATCTGTGAATTCAAACCCTCTACACTTAGGATGTCTATTCAAGGAAAATGATTCCTAATTATTAAAATCTGGAAAACAGGAGGGAAGGAAACAGACATGGCTGCTGTGAGGAGCGACAGCAGATGCTTCTGTGATTTAATGGTTTCCCGGAACAATGTGAAGCTATTTTAAAAGCAGACGAATGACTCATGGTACCCAGTACTCAAGGTCCTCTGTGGTGGCAGGAAACTTGGAAGGAAGGAAGGCAGGAGGAGGAAGCCTAGGTTCCATTCCCATCTCCATCATTTACCAGCTGTGTGACCTTAGACCAATTTCACATCCTCTCTGAGCTTCCTTTCCCTCCCTTACAGAGTGGGCATTTGGAAGGATAAAAAAGAAAATAAGCATGTGCCTGGCATGGTGGCGCACGCCTTTAATCCCAGCACTTGGGAGGCAGAGGCAGGCAGATCTCTGTGAGTTCGAGGCCAACCTGGTCTACAGAGCAAGTTCCAGGGCAGCCAGGGCTGCACAGTGAAACCCTGTCTCTAAAAAACAAACAAAACAAAAACAAAAGAAAAAAAGAAGAAGAAAAGGAAATGAACATGTGAGGCTTAGCCCAGTGCTTGTTCATCCACATGAAACTCAGACGTGAAGCACCAGACTGAGTCTGTGTTTGTAACAACACTTAGTCTATTAATATAAACTCCTAAGGCTACAAGTTTTCCTCTGATGGACACTTTGACCAGAACCATACTTTTGAAATACAGTGTTCTCATTGTTGTTTTTTCAAACATATCACTTTACAACACAATTATATAATATATAAAAATATATACAGTACATGTAAAATATAACTATATAGTACTATATTTGTCATTTGTAATAGCTGACATTGGTCAGGATTTAGTGCACAAACATTTTGATACAGTTACCTTGAATTTTATAAAGCTAATGTCATTTTTTTAATTATGAAGGTCCCTTTAGGATTTAAAGTCATTAAATGTAGAAATCTTACATTTTTTTCAAATATTTATTTTGTTATTTTAAATTAGATGTATGTGTGCACATGTTGGGACATGAGCATGTGTGGAGGCATCCACAGAAACCAGAGATATTGAATCCCCGGGAGTTACAGGCAGTCGTGACCTACCTGTCATGGGTGCTGGGAGCCAAACTTGGATCCTCTGCAAGAGCAGTGCACTCTCTTATCCATCTCCAGCCCCAGAAACGTTGAAAGCAAGGGGAGAGCCTTGAAATCCTGGGTTATGGGTACGGAGGACATCAGATACGTGCCTGGAGGTGACCAATTCAAGTGGAAAGCTTTGGCGATCACTGTATTTTGTACGAGTACTGTTTATGTTAAAGCTATGCAGACAGATTTTTTTTAAACTTTAGATCTATTTTTAACCTAGAATTTTCTTGTGTGTGCGCACTTCCAGTGGTTGGAATTTTTTTCTGTACTTCACTCCTAGATGAAGCAAGTAAAGTCAAAGAATGCAGGGAACATGGCATTGAGTTTTTGGAACTTACTGGCCTTTCCTTATACCTTGTAAATCAATGTCTGTGTTCTGTACATAAAAATAACTGTATCTTTAGTTATGGAAGAAAAACCTCACAGAGACTATGGAAATGGCTTTGTGAGTGAAGTGCTTGCTTGGGTAAAGCATAGGGCCTGAGTCTGGAGCCCTGAGCAGCCATGTGAACAACAGAGCCCAATCAAACCTGGTGTGGCAGCGTGCTGTTTGTGTACCTCCACCTGGAGTCCGGCCAAAATGGCAAGTTCCAGATTCAGTGCAAGACCTGTCTAAAATCATAAGGTGTAGAGGGACAGAGGACACCCTGATGTCACACTGTGGACACTACATGCGTGCTCATGGGAAAACATCCTCCACATATGCATGTGCACAGTAAACCTAAGCTTGCTGGGTTTGTTATGACGTTATCTATGCATGTCTGGATATATACATCTTTATATGTATGCACATGTGCATTCATACATCCAGAAGAGGCAAGCCAAGTCTTCCTAGTTATGGTTGTAGCACCCCCAGATGACTGTAGCTGTTTTTTGATACAGGGTTTCTCTGTGTAGCATTTTTTAAATTCACTTTTTATCCCTGGTGGTTTCTTGCTTTATGTATTTAAATGTGGTTTTATTTCACATATAGAAATTTGGAGTCACTGCATCTTCTCCATCAAGTATGTTTCCATCCATGTCTGTTGTTTCTCTTTGCCGTGATCATTTTTTTTCTGTCTCCAGTTCTGCTTTGCATTGCCGCTCCTGCCTAGTCCCTCGTGTATGGTGGGTATAGTATTGTCAGTGCTCCTGGCGTTCTCCTGGAAGGACACGCCATCCAGTTTTCTTTCATGTTTCCAGATAATCAGCTGACTCTGTGTCAAGTCAGCTGAGAATTGTGGAGAGGCTCAGCCCACAGAGCCAGCCCCTGCTTTCCACCTTTTACCCAGGTGGGTTGTCTTGGAGCCCACCCCCAGCTTATCAGTAGCCCATTGGAGTCCTCGTCTTGCACTACATCTTATTCCTGTTAACATCTCAGAAGACATCTCTGTCTACATTGTTTTTTTTGTTTTGTTTTTGTACAGAGAAATAGCTCATTCTTAACTTCTTCTTTCCCTCCACTAATTCATAATTGTGTGTATGTGTGCATATGTGCGGGAGAAGTTAGACAAATATTTAAATAAGTAAAAATCACAAAAGTTGTTTTCCTGGGCATGGCAGTGTAGTGTTAGTTATTAATGACAAGGAGGCATAGCCACCTGTTATTTCCCATTTGGATTATAGGCACAAAACCTTGTTGTTGACAGCTATGCAAATTAGACATGCTACAATCTGCCAGCATCCATTTTGATTGTTGCTCAAATGTTTAACATGTAGTTGAGCATGAAAAATGAGTTAGTCAGAATTAGAATTCAAGTCCAACTAGTATGTTCAATTTCCACAAGTTGCTCTTTCTAACTTCTTGCAGGGAGAATTATTTAACCCTAGGGTTTGTGATGCACCCTACCATAACTCAGTGTCTCCTTTAATCCTAGGAATCTACCTTCTGGATTTGATCTACATTGATTCTGCATACCCTGCCTCTGGCAGCATCATGGAAAATGAACAAAGATCTAACCAGATGAACAACATCCTCCGGATCATTGCTGACTTGCAGGTGTCCTGCAGCTATGGTTAGTATCTCACCACTAGGACTGTGAGAGCTTGCCTTGTTGATCTGGATCCAGCGTTTTGGCCACAAGAAAGCTCCAAAAGTCAGGTTAGCCCCCACAGAGCTCCCTGTGGTACTGTCTTGAGCTTTAGACATGGGCTTGGCCTTTTATGCATCTCCACAGATTCTGCAAACTAGATATCTCTGTCATTTCCTTACACAGGGAGCTGTTTGTACATTCAATGAGAGGCATATCCCAGGTGTGGCTGGCTCTGGGTCATTTATCCTTGAAAAGCCTGGTAGGAAGCTCCCAGATAACTCTCAAGCAAATTTGGGACCATATTCCTTCCATTTGTGGCCCTTCCATCTGAGTCCTCCCATAGGCTCTGCACTAGGGTAGCAGAGACAAGAAAGAAGCTGCCAAGGGTAGTTTGTTGACCAGTCTTACAAAGGTAGGCCAGGCCATGTTATCTGACTGTGGGCCTGAATGGAATGGGGCAGTGATTTGGTAAGCAACTGGCCAGGCTCCAAATGCAAAGGGTGAGCATGATGCCAGGTGCGTGGAGTACACAGGCTTACTGGAGACTTCCTGTCCCTGAAAAGTTAGAATGCCGAATGGCTCATCCACCTGGACACGGATTTCATATAAGACCAGAACTTGGTGTGGAGCCTAAATGTGAGTCAGGTACCCCAGTTGTTTGTGAGAAGGAACAATGATCCAGGCAGGGAGTCAGCAGTGATTGGGAGAATGGAGAACAGAGCTGTAAACTGGCCTCTGCTGCCAGTTTTCACAACAGGATAAAGAAATAAAAGCCTGGGTGTACCAGAGGGGTGTGAGAAAAGCCAGTCCTACCTGTCGTACACAGGGTGGGAGACAGCTGGCCACCTCTGGTCGGGAGGACCACAGGTCATGTCATCTCAGGGCACGCTAGGGCCTGCGTGTCCTAGAGCCTTCAGACACCCCAGCGTTGTCTGCGGACAAGCAGAGCGGCTGCAGACTCAGACCTCAGAGTACACACCAGTGAGCAAGGCTCAGGCTGCATCCTGAAAAGTCACTTCCTCCTCTCCATTGCTCGTGTGAAAATAGGACCATACACGGTTCCTGACCCTCAGCAGGTGCCAGAATTTTCCAGAACCCAGAGAAGGTGTACTCTTGTCACTGTGCTCTAGACTTGTGCCAGCTGCCATCAGCTTGGAGAGCAGATGTCATTGTCCTCATTTCAGACATGATGGCACCACCGATGACTTAGAGAAGCAGAAATGACCCTCAGCACCTCAGACTCGGAACCTGAAGGTCATGGCCTCTGCTGCTCTTCAAGACATTTCCCTCTCCCCAGCCTCTCTTCTTTTGTGTCTGCCCCCTTCTCAGGAGGAGTGCAGTGACAGTGCAGGTCCGAGGAGAGTGACAGAGGTGACAGTGTGGCTCAGGCCTCAGAGTCTGCAGTAGAACCTGGCCTTGCCATCTCTTGGTGACATGATTTTTGCATATTGCTGCTGTCTCTCCATCATATGATGGACCAGCCCTTTTCCTCCACAAGACAGATGTCTGCTGTCCGTCACCTGGTGCAGAGAGCGTGCCATCTGGGTTGGACTTCTGCACTGGCTAGGGTGGCCTTGCATTTGTGGCACACAGGAGACGGTGCACCAGCATCACTGGAAATGTGCTGGAGGCACAGACATGTGATCCTGCTCTGTTCTGGGGACCAAGGCTCCAGCCTGTCCCAGCCTTAGCTTCTCTCCCTCAGCCAAATGCTCAAGGTCACTTTCCATAGGGCAGAACCCAAACCTGACCACTCCTCCACGACCTGCCCCAAGGACAGTGAAGCAGCCTCAAGATGCCAGGTGTGTCTTGTGTTGGCATTCTCTGGGCTGGGGGAAAGAGTCAAGCCTCTGAGTTTTGTCCCCACTTCCACAGATCACCTCACTACCCTACCACACGTGCAGAAGTACCTGAAGTCTGTACGCTACATTGAGGAGCTCCAGAAGTTTGTGGAGGATGACAACTACAAGTAAGTCACTGTTCTCCCTAGCCCAGGCCCACTTGCCGCTGCTGTCCTTAGCTGTGCCTGAGGGGTCAGGAGTGACCTGCAGGGCTTCCATGCCCCACCAAAACAGCTCTCAATACCTGCTTTTGCCCCAGCCTCTCGGGCCGCACAATCCAGGGAGATGGTGTGCTCACCTTCCCATGTGGCCTGGGAAACACCTGTGAACTCCAGCCATGCGTGGGGCAAGGTTGACGCTTCACCTCTCACAGGGACTCTTGGCACTGGCTAGATGGCCAGCTGGCCATATTCTCAGGACAGTGTTCTCCAAGGTCCTGTTTCACAGATGGATGAAACAGCCAGTCTCTGGGTCTCTCAACTTTGCAGGGCTTTCCATTTGGCTCTAGTCAAGGGCCCCAGGCACAATCTCTATGCCTCTGTGAACAGATGTATTTCTCAGAAAGGCCTCAAAGGCCCTTCAGCTCATCTTCCATTTGCCCTGCTCCGGTTTACAGTTCTTCCTTCCATGGTGGCCCCTGGGTGTGCATGCTCAGTATCTGAAGGCAGAAGAGGGCTTTATTTTTCTGTCAACTCTGGCTGCCCATTTGGGCTGAACATACTCTCGACTCAGTGCTTTCTCATATAACCTGGCTTCAAGGAAAATCTTAGCCATCTTGTGATTGATTGTTCCTCACCCGAGTGTCACCCTCACATCTCACGGACTGCTTCTCTGACCCTGCTATGTAGTGCCGTCTAATCTCTTGCAGCTGTATGTCTGAAAGCCTGCTCTTGCATCATGGTCTGTGACAACGATCCAGAAGCAGTTGTTGGGACATCCCCACCTGTCCAGTGCTGCAGCAGTGGTTCAGAGCTCTGACTGTGACTCGGGTCACAGGGTGGGGCCTGGAGATTGGCCTGCTCTCGCCCTCCACTTGAGGCTCTCATCGTCCTTACTGTTGCTCTCCCATCATTCATCACAGTGAGGAAGGGTGCAAAGGTGTGATCTAGCGCATAGTAATGGGAGGCACAGAAGAGGGCCAGAGGTCACCACTAAAACGGCATCTATTACAAAGGAGTTCATTTTATTTAAAAAGCACTTGCTGTTCCTGAAGATGGCCCGGAGTGTGAAACTATTCCCACTTAAGTTCTGGTATAATGTTTTCCATTCATGTACCAGTCTTGCCATTAAAGAGACAGTAGTTTTTCATTAACACTAATATGCTTTAAGAAGAAAAATGGCCTATAAATACTTGTGAACATGAGACAATCCTTGGACAAGCTGCAGATTATGAGTAATTACTCCTTCCATTCTGAAGTAGAGCACTGCCCCCGCCCCCAGCCCTCCATGCAAAATAATAGTCAGCCCAAGGCTCCTAAAGGCTCTTTGTTGAGTCAAACTGGGCAAGCCCAGGGAGGAGGGCTGCCTTCCTGCCCAGGCCCCCAGCCATGGAGGGGCCACCCACGGAGAGGGCTGCCTTCCTGCTCCAGGCCCCCAACCATGGAGGGCCCTCTTTCCAAGGATATCCTGTTTCTGAATAAGATAAGGTGGGCAGAGCCTGTGATTCTGCTGGAGTGCTGAGTCCTGTGACCAGCTCACACCTAGAGGTGGCTCCTCACTGCCAAAGATGCAAGAACGTAGGACACTGGTGACCTCGTACTTCTAATACCTTGTCACCATCTACCTTGAGATAGATACGCTACCAAGTGGCCCAAGCAGTGTTTTCTTTCTCATTTGTTAGTCTGTTATCAATTTAAGAAAAATGGCCCAAGTTCTCACCACTCAGGAAACATGACCACTAGCATGAAGTAAGCAGGACTTTGAACACTTGGCTATGCATGTAAACTTTATTTACATATAGAAAAGGGTGGGTAGATGAATGGATGCAAGGGCAGAATTTACCAGATTGGGTCATACTATCCTTGCTTTTTGATTAAAAATCTTAAATTTATTTTAATTCAACCAGATAAAAAGGAAACAGAAATAAAAAGTAAGGAATAATCACTCTTTAAGTTAATGTTTATTCACTATAATACTACAATGTATTATTTCCTGGGTCTGCCAGATGGCTCAGTGGTTCATGGTCTTGCTTACTCCTCCAGCAGGAGAGTTCAGTTCCTAGCACACACATCTGGCAGCTCAAAACTGCCTGTAACTCCAGCTGCAGAAAATTCAGCACCCTCTCCTGGCCTCCATGGGCACCTGCACACACGTACACATTACTACACAGAGACTCGCACATATACATAATTAAAAGTTAGAATAAAAATATATATCTTAAGCACCTTATATAAGACTCATGAATGAGACAGGAAATCTTTGAAGAGGCCTGAGTCTGGGTGTTTCCTGTGACCAGGTCATTACTGTGACTGTCAGTTGCCTTAGGTTATAAAGAGGACACTGCTGGCCCTGCCCCAACCTGGGCTGCACTTGCAGGATTTTGTTAGTTGTGCTATGTGTGGACCCCACACTCCAAGTGCATACTACAAAAACCACTCTCAGGAATTATAATTTCTGCTGTTCTGTGTTTTTAATGGAATTTGGTTCTTATGACCTGTTGCTCCTCATCGCCTGGGCCTTTATTTTAAATCAGTCTCTTACTTAGCAGGGTTCATTGGGAGCTGGGGCCTCCCTTCTCTTGGATAGCTAGTTAATCTGAGCTTGGCCTCCTGGGTCCCCCTCTGCTTTTCCCCTGGTCTGTAGACTGGACATTGTGGTCTTCTGACACTGGGTGCTCACAGTCTCAAACCTGCCTAGATTTTTTTTCTTCCCCCTTGCTTTGCCTGATGGATAAAGAAGTCCATGAAATTCAGAAGCTCAGCAATAGAAATCCTCAGAGGAGCATGCTCCCTGACCTCCAGGTCCCTTGGGGTGCCTTCCCAGCTGCAGGCCAGCCCCCATTGGTTATGCCTTCAACTGCTTCCACATCCGTTCTTGACTTCCACAGGGCTCCTGTGTTGGATATTCTCTGCCCTCCTCCTCCTTGAGCTGCTTCCCAGCAGCTGTGATGGGCACCTCAGTCACCAGCAGTCCCCAGGCAATCTGTTTGGAGGGAGGTGTGCAGCCATCCCTGTCTAGTTTCATCTTTGATTTGTTCCCCTGTCCTGAGTCTCCCATCTCATCTAATTCCTTTGTCTCATCACCTTGATGCTCAGGCTTTGTTGAGCTCAGCTCATGTTGTTACAGGTTGCTCCTCTGCTCTCAAGGGCTCTACCTCCTGGGTTGACCTCGGGGGTCACTCTCTCCTTTTCATTTCCCTGCTGTGAGGTGACAAGGTGTGTGGTGTTGCTGGACCACTGTCTTGCTACCATTTGAAAAACTCTTCCCTGGATGTTCCTCAGAAAGACATTTGACTCTCCTTCCACATATGCAGAGGGGCTGGTTCCTCTTCTACTGCCTAGGAGGTCCAGGTTCACCAACTTTTCCTTTACCCCAAGAAAGCAAGCGCTTCTCTTCATCTCCCAGGGCTAAAGGGAAGCTCTCAGATTGACAGTCTGACCTACAGAACCTGCATCCCATCATAGTATCCCTGCCTGCACTCACTAGTGTCATGAGTTTGGCTGTAGAAACTGCACAGCCTCTTTCTCCTCTTTTTCTCAGGCTCTAAAATGTGCTTCCATTACAGAGTTGTGTGTAAACAAGCAGGGACCAGTCGTTCATTTCACCCTGTCATCCTTAACCATCATACCGGACCCAGAAACCCTGGAGAGGCGTTAGACGGAAGGGTTGTGACCTGAATCAGATCTCACAGTATTCCTGTATTCTGTGACCTGTGTACTCTTTAACAAAGCCTTCATTCCCTCCCCCATCCCATGATAGACCTGGGCTCCTCTGACCTGTGAAAATCTTTGGTTTCAGGCTGTCACTCAGAATCGAACCAGGAAGCAGCTCTCCAAGACTAGTCTCTTCCAAGGAAGATCTTGCAGGTATTGTAGTTACCTCGAATAGTACAAAACCACATACAACTCAGACATGGTTGCCAAAATAGGCTCTGTGTGGAGCTCAAGAACACAGTTGAGTTCATTGCTTGGCAGGCTCAACTGTCCCTGCTTATAGCCCCTCCACCATCCTGCCAGATCCTGATAATGTGGGACCTCAAGAGATCAGATCCTCAATTTAGAAGCATGCACTAAGTACAGAACTCTGTCATCTTCCCCTGTACCACCTACACCCTTGATCACCAACTTGCCCCCCAAAGGAGGCACCCAAGATGCATCAGACTCGTTAGATTTATCACCTCTGAGGGAAGCACACACTGTGTCACCAGCAGTGGGATCCTAGATCTGCTGCCAGAGCTGGGCTCTAGCTTTGTCTCTCCATCTTTCTCCTCCATAATCTTATGTACAGGATGGAGTGAAGATTCATATTGCCCTTGAAGGATTGCCGTGATGCCTGGGTGACCACAGGCCTGTCTCGTGCTCTGCCCACACCTGTCAGAGTATGCTTGGTGTTAGCTGCTCTGTTGTTACTGTCATGACTGTGGCCCTTCAGTCATCGTCCAGCCGGCTTTCAGAGATGGAGGCTGAGCAGCACTGCTGTCTGGGAGCAGCACATCATCCTGGTTACAGCTCTCTGTCACCCTTCTGTCACCAGAACCTGGCTTCTGAGCTGCTGCACCTTAGCCAAATAGCTTTATCGGTCTGGGCTATGTTTTCCCTATATGTAAAATGGAGATAATGAAGCCACTATCCCAACAAGGAGGCACTGAGATCAGGTGCCTAGCATAGTCTGCATCTGTCACACTGCAGTGAGTGTTTAGGAAGTGGGTAGGTGTTACTGCCTGGTGTCACTCCATCCCCCTCCTTGGGCTGCTCAAGTCACCTCTCCATACCCCCATCTGGGATGTGTATTGGTCAGACTAGACCCACAGAACTCTCAGGAAACAGATGGCAGCTTCCCTGTAGCTGCACCCTGAAGCGCCTCTGTCCCATCTCTGCGATACGCTCCTTGCTCCTTTTCTGTACCAGCCTCTGCTGTCTCTTGGTGGTAAGTTAGACTCTTCCTTGTACCTCTGGGCTTCCCTGCCCATGAGCCTTAGAAGATGCTGCTGTGTGGCCCTTGTAACTATGGGGACTGTTAAGTTAGTGCTGTCTACAGTGTATTTCTCATGGCATCTCCCGGGACCCTGCTTTAAGTGCCTCCTGCTGTCTCCTCAAAAATCTACTGTCTTTCCCTGTCCGATGGCCCTTGTCAGGAGTGGTCCAGAGAGCTACAGTGCTGGGCAAGTTTCTCCTTTCCAATCTGTCCCTGTTCTAGAACTCTCCCCAAGCAAACTGCTCTCTGAGATGCTCAGCACTGCCCACTCCACCTGTAAAATGGATGCAGTACACATGTCACTCACAGGGCTGCTACAAAACATGCAGGATCTGGCCCAGAGCTTTCTCATCACGGGCAACTTTGCCATGATACCATGGTTGTCAGTGTGATTGCATCACTGAACTAGGCTTTAGCTAACTGCAGGCTTTAGCTAAATGACCCTGCCCAGGACCCCAGTCAGGCCTGGTTTCATGGTGGTGGTGGTGACGGGCAGCAAGCTCTGGATCCCCAACTGACCCACCTTGTTTCTATGTAGTGTGACATATTACATTCATGAGTTTACTTCCTGCCTGGCCTCTCCCAGGACTTTTTAGGTCCTACATCACACCCTTGTGTGGCAGGTAGCCAGCGTGGCCTCACCTGCAGTCGTCTCTGAACACGTTTGTCCTGTGCCTGTCTTCTCCAGCAGAGTAAAAGCCCTCTGAAGAGACAGGTCTGGTGTGGAATTCCTAGATCTGTCCTACAGATCTCCAGGTGAATCAGCTGTCTTCCATTCAGCCTTAGCCGTAGAGTTCCTTTTTGGGCTCTATGGGTACCTGTCCTTGAGGGCAGCTCCAGCGTGGGCTGGCTGCTGACTCTGCAGAACCTTCCAGAGAAGTGCTGAGACCAGCAGCTCCTGCACTGTGGGGGAAACTCGGCTCATACGAGTGTTTTCCGCCAACCTTCCAAATCCCTGGCTTCAGCTCCAAAGCAGGATGTTCGTGTTGATCACCAGAGAGCCAGTGGCTTTCTAGAAAGCTCATAGCCATCAGTGGCTCAGGTTTCCCTTCCTCGAAGCCTCAGAGGAAGGTAAGGAGTGCTGCTGCAGCTTAGGTCACCAAATCCCAGGGGTTCCTACAGGGCAAGGTCAGCTCCAAGGAAGCTTTCTGGGCTCTGGCAATTAGACTGAACTGCGTGGCAGGAACTCCACAGGACTCAGGGACAGGAATGTGCCTCTTGCAGATCCAAGAATGGGAGGAACGTGGCCTCCCCCTCTTCCTCAGGAGGGGCTAGACTCCAGCTCCGAGCTGTGCCCAGCAGTTAGACATCCTCACACTTTGCAAGGAACAGCCTTTAGGTGTGCACCTGCATTTACACAAGGCACTCAGGCTGCAGGTCTGTGTGTCACAAGCACTTGCTGTGAACCTGTTACCTGACAGGGGCCCCAGCCTCCTGGAACTTGTGTCTTAGTTGGGGAGACAGGCAAGAACAGGCATGTTTGGAGCCAAAAAAGAAGCCAGTGTGAGCAGACCAAGATGGTGTGTGTATGTGAGGGGCTATCTCTCTCTATGACTCCTTTCTAACCAGCTCCTACCGGGGACTGGGAGACCTTGACCCTGCACAGATAGCAGCAGCCATGACCTCAGGAGCCTTGATTAACAGCAGTAGAAGCCTCTGAGCTACAAATGTTCCCTTGGCCTCCAGTGGTCCCAGAACCTGCCAAGGGCTACCCCCACTTTCCTTAGGGGGAATGGCCATGTCTGTCCCCACAAGGAGACTATAAGCAAGGAAGTGGAGGAAATTGACTCAGTTTCCTATGGAGGAAAAAAAAGCCAGGGGTGCCACATTTCCAGTTACCCTCTCCATGTGATGCTATTTATACAATGAACTAATGTTTTCCTGGAGAAAAAAAAATCACATGTAATGTCCATAGTGCTGCCACCCCACTCCCAGAGGGCAGGTGGTGTTTGTGTGTCCTGAAGCTAGTGAAGACAGTTCCAGACATTTCAAGCTTCCACACTGGGGACAGATTTGCTCTGAAGATTCCAGAGCCATGCTTGAATCCAGGAAAATCCTGGCCCTGGCCTCTGTCTCTGCTCTCTCAACCAAAAGGCTGATCTCCTACACACCTTTCTGTCTCTGTGTAGACATAGAGCCTGACTGCAGCGTCTCTGAGTTGTGGGAGCAGGAAGGCTTCAGGCTGGCTCTCACCCCAGGGCTGTAGAGGGAGTTCCTGAGCCCATGCCAGAAGTTCTGCTACTAGCACAGTGCCTCTTGGGAATGTTAACGCCTGGCCCTGTCAGGCAGGCTCTGATGCCGTCTGAAGGGGAGACGGTGTGAGGCTGTTACCTGAGCGCCAGACTGGGGACCCGAGGACCGGTACCTAGATACCTAGTCTCAGCTCCAGTGCCACCTCAGAACTAGGGTAGAAAATAGCACTTATTGTCTCACCTACATTCTGTGTGTCCGCCTCAGGGTGGACAGGGTGGGGCTGGAGCCTCCTAGAGGGATTGTGACTCACACAGTTGGTACCTGCTGCTGGCTGGAGCTGGGCAGCATCAGTGGAACCCAGCTGGAGCCTCATCATGTGATCTGGGCTTCCCTGGAGTACAGCAGACTCAGGGTCATCAGACTCCTGCTTGGCAACTGACTGTCCCAGAGCAGAAATGGGCAGGGCAGCTAGAAAACTGTGGGGTAACATCTCCATGAGTCCCCAAAGCCAGGCAGCCTCACCTCAGCCGTCTGCTGAGGGTCACAGAGACTGGTTCAAGTCCAAGAAGAAAGATCCTGCCATTCACTGCAGCAGCCAAGGACTGTGTGGAGCACTCCAGACCGATCACATAGGGAACCTCTATCTCATCGTCCTCACACCTGGTGCTGACCTGGACCGAGCACCTTCCCCAGCCTGCCCACATGCTCACTGAATGTACCCAGCCCCTGCCTGGCAAATCCTCTGGGCTACTCTTAGCCCATTCCCATTCTGTAGGCAAAGATACCAAGATACTCACCCAGGGTCACACATATCAGAAGTGGCAGACCCAGATGATGGGTTCGGAGTCAGGACAGGTCTGTCACCTATATCCAATACATGAAGCACAAAGGGTGCAATGAGGGCTCTCTCTGTTATCCTGTGTACTTACTTGTTCAGGGGATTAAGTACCTACCTTGGATTATAGACCTGCATGTCTCTGTCTTTCTTATAGATTTTTTAAAAAAGAGAAATGCATATCATTATCCCAGGCTGACCTCAAACTCAATATGCAGCCTAGGATGGCCTTGAACACTTGATCCTTCTCTCCTCCTGAGTGCTGGCACTGCAGGTATGTGTCACCACACTGTTTCTTACAGCTGTGTTGAGTTTGTCGGAATCAGAGCCCTAGTTGTTATCTTGTGTTCAGTCCCTTGCCTCATCCAGTAGAGATGCTTTGGCCTGGCTACCTGTGACAAGAGAGCTGCAGTGTGGCCTTCTCCCTCACCGATTCCCTCAACTTGTTAACCACAGCCCCATTTGTATCAGTGCCGCTGCTGTCTTCAAGGGGCGCAGCATGTTCCAAGGGGCAGTTATAAACCTGTTGTTTCCCCAGGACACTTCCATAGGTGTTCTACAGAGTCCATGTGTTCTCAGCCTTGGCAGATAAACATATACTCCTGGATGTTGAAGTCCCCTCAGAGCCATCTTCCCACCAGCAGCTTCCTGCTGAGATCTGATCATGCCCTCATACCATATATGGTCTTCTTGCTAAAGCCATCTCATCTTCAGGAGGCCAGAGCCGCCCTCATCCTTTGCACATGAGAGTGCAGCTCACTATCCAGTGGCCGCCACTGCCCTCTGCTCGTGGTCCCCTTCACACCCTCATGGCTGAGTGAGATGCGAGCTCTCAGTCTCCTGGGCCCACTGCCCTCTGCTCATGGTCCCCTTCACACCCTCATGGCTGAGTGAGATGCGAGCTCTCAGTCTCCTGGGCCCACTGCCCTCTGCTCGTGGTCCCCTTCACACCCTCATGGCTGAGTGAGATGCGAGCTCTCAGTCTCCTGGACCCACTGTGAGAGATATCTTTCAACTCCATCGTGGTCTGTGGAACACCTTTGAAATGCTTGAGTAAGAGACAGAGGCAGCAGGCGTCTCTCTCTAATGCCCTTCCTCTTTTGCAAACTTTTCCTGTGCTCAGGGTGGGTGGGATCCTCAGAGAGCTCAAGGGTTAGAAGTAGGTAGCAAAGATTCAAGCCCAATCTGCCCAGCTCCACAGCTCTGCAGTGCCCCAAGCACCTTGAGTGCCAGCAGCTTCCAAGCATCCTTGGCTCCTACTCTGGCCTGTGAGTCTTCACCCTCTGGCTGCAAGGAGAGGACAGTGCCACTTCAGCCCAGAGATGACGAATACTGTCTCTCAGAAGGAAGTGAGCTGGACCTTCTGGGCAGAGACAAATCTTGGCTCTCAGTGAGACCCATGAGAACTGTGCATGTGAAAAGCAGAATGTGTGTGAACATAGAAATGAGTGGCTCCCAGGCCCCGCCAGAGACCTGGCTATAGAAGAGTTTCCACGTAAAGCCTGCAGAGGGGCCAGTGGCCCAAGAGCTACAGGGCTCTGGCAGACACAGAAGTACCATGTGAACAGGTAGGAAGCAGAGGACTCTGAACCTTTGGTTAGGTGTACCCCGGCCACTGGAGGCTCAGAGTTGCACTGGCTGGAGCTCCCGATGGCACAGTTGCCTTGCCTCAGAGGAGATGGCATAAGCCCCTGTCCAGCTGGGGCTAGAGTCAGGACTGGAACCCAAGTCTTGTGACTTGAAGTTGCTACTTTCCTCTCTGCCACAGCTGCCTCCCATTATTTTCCAATGTGTGAGACTTGGAAAGCCCAGCTGGAATGGGACAGTGCTGGCCCAGAATGGGGCCTGGCCAGAAATCCATGAGAAGAGGTTCCTTTGCCGACAGTGTGCTCTGCTTGTAGCACTAACCACTTTGCCCATTCAACCAGTGGCCACCAGATATTGGCCCCATACTGGACTTCTTCATATCCCCCTAGATCTGTGCAAGTGCACACTACTCCATACAGAGGGTTACTCTCAGTTCCCTCCACATCGCTGCCTGGCCATCCCTGGGACACTTCTTATGCATACCTCTCCCTCAAAACTTGCAGCTTCCATGCTCAGCCAAATCTAGTTACTCTCCAGCCAGAGGAACTTTGTAAGACTCAAGTCTGAGCACATCACCAGACCTCCCCTTGTGAGTTCAAGGCTCTGCTGGAGCCCTGCTGCCTTTACCTCTGGGCTTTGTGCATGCTGTTCCTTCTGCCTTGGTCACGGCTTGTGCCAGGCTCTTGTACCAGGCAGGGTGTCAAACCTTCCAGAAGTCTTCTCTGATCCCTCCCTTATGTTCCCCAAAGTTCTGTGCTACTGAGGTGCTTAAATAGGGCCAAGTGGACAAAGTGTATATCATTAGTTCTGGCGGTGAACAGATGCCAAGTCGGTGTTAGAGATTATCGTATCCCCTTTTTGATGATGTCATGTCGTTGGTGGACTTGGTGCTCTCGCCATTCTGATCATGACTATCCTCCTTGAGCCTGTGTTCCCACCAGGTGCAACCTCCTGGTGGCCCCTTCCCCTCTTGACGGTTGACTGCTACTCCCAGTCAAGCAGAAGATCATGATTTTTCTGATCTACGATGTAGCTACAGTGCTTGGCCAGGGGCAGCCCCAATGTCTGGACTTCCTAAACATTTGTGGCTGAAAGACACTGTCTGTTTAGCTCTTAGCAGGGAGACAACAAAGGATAAGTCCTTATCCCCTGTTTACAGATGTAGATCCAGGACTCAGGTCACTCAGCTTGTAAGCACAGACACAGATGAGAGCCCAGACCTCTCTGCCTCCAGGATCAGTGTCCCTTTCTGTCACCATACATCATCTGGGATTCTGACCACTCCAAGACTATTATTAGATAGCCGGGTGTTTTGTTTTGTTTTTCCTCTTTCAATCAATGATATGTTGGGCAGTATGTTGGTTTCTTGTAATGACAACCAAAAAAAAATTTTTTTTTAACGTATCTGGTTGCCTACAGAAACTGTCAGTTCTCATATGATCCAATAAAACTGCTAAAGAAACAGCCACTTAAAGAGTTTTAAAGGTTATTCATGGAAAATTTATGCTGAGGAAAAATAGAGCAATCCTTTGAGATAGTCAAACCACATGGTCAGGTTTTCCAGCTGTCCCTGCCATATCAGGCTGGGCAGTGGGGCTTGTGCTCTGCTCTGGAGTCCAGAGCTCCAACTCATCACCATTCCTGCCCTGCCTGAGGACTTGACCAACAAGCTTGCCAGCCACCCAGCTCAGAAGGCACGTGTCCTGGCACTGTCACATGGGGGCCACCCCAGATTTGGAGGAGCAGAAGCATGAGGCCTTTTGGTAGCAGAGGGTGTCACTTACTGGCAGAAAGGCCCCTCATCTGGGTCCCAGCCGAATGGAAATTCTTCTGTTTCCGCGTCAGAGCTAGGCTGTTGATCAACAATGCTGGGAGAACGTGGGGGAGGAGCGGGCTGAGACCTATCGCCCAGAGAGCAGCAGCCCTGACACAGGCCAGGAGGCCAAGGCTCTTCCTCTGGGGCCTCCGCCCACCCTCCCCAGCCGGTCCAGGGGCATCTGAGGCCAGGCATGCCTCCCAGGGCTCCACAGCAGAAAGGAAAGGGTCGAATCCAGGCCTAGCCTTGGAGAGAGAATCTGGAGTTGAGTAGAAACAGCCAAAGGAATTCTGAAAGGCTTTCGAGAGCACGAGCATGAACAGAGCTAGAAGGCAAGAGCTCCATGGAGCCAAGTGAGTGACCAATTCTGGCAGTGGCCGGCTTCAGCCCTGTGGCCATGTTACACCACTAGGGTTCCCCGCCTCCCTATAGCCAGTGTGCTGGAGGCATAAGTGTTTGTCCAGTGCTGCTCACAACTGGTACACAGTGGATGCTGGGTCTGTCTCTGTTCCCTTTTTCAAGAACATCCGCCCAATACCCGTACTCTGAACCCCCAAACCCATAAACCCGCTGCACGCCAGGTACTGCCTCCGGATCTATAAGCTTGCCTTCTTTTCTGTCTAATGCAGCAACTAAGAGTACATACCTCAAGACTTGCAACTCGACCCAGGGCATGGTGCCAGGTGTGCGAATGACCTATCCTAATGATCACCTGGGCCTCCTGCAGAGAGCCCTTGAGATTTAAGCAGTGAGGTTGTCATCTGCCACCCTCCCATGGTTGCTGATAAACAAGGGGCTCCACCCTCTGTAATCTTCTCTTAGGGCAAAAGCAAAACAAGCAGTGCACTGCAGGAGCTGTGTCCTCAGGGACAGACCAGAGGGTCCTCCCCAGGGCTTCCCTGGGACCACTCATCAGGCCAGATGTGTGATATCCTGTGTTGGATATGCAGAAGAACCTCAGAACAGCCAATGAGAGTGTGCAAGTCCCAGCCAGGGACACGTGTGTAGACACAGGTGTAGATGCAGTTCCAGCCAGCCTAACTCAAGGCCTTCCATACCCCTTCTATACCCCACTGGACTTGTGAAGTCCAGATAGGACCTTTGCTTTAAGGACAGGCCGCTGGTTGTGCTCTTATGGATGGACCATCAGCTGGCTGCCCAGCTACTAGACCTGGGCATCCCAGGCCTTCCCTCTGGGACTTAGTGATGCTGGGATGAAAGGTTAAGCATCCAATAAGTAGGAAGCTGTTGTTGGCTTTGTGTGATCTCTGCCCTACCCAAGACAGCTGGGGAAAGGTCCACACCTCAAACCACAATTCCCCTGAGCCTTTACCCTACTCTCGCCCCCACAACCCCTGCCATCATTCTCCCTCTGCTCTTTTCATAGGCCCCTCTGCTGGCTCCAGCTCAGCCAGGTTCCGCCGGAGGCCCACCTGTCCTGATACATCTGTGACTGGCAGCCTCCCCACACCACCAGTCCCCAGACACAGGAAGAGCCACAGCCTGGGCAACAAGTGGGTGACTGAGCAACCCTCTCTGGGCTGAAGGAGTGTTGGGTCCTTCCCTATCCCCATCTGGGAACTCTTGCTTTCCTGGCAGACACTCTCTTAAGGCTGGTGTGAGCTTGGGAATGCAGATGAGCGACTGGCAGCAGAGTATGTGTGCCTCCATCAGAGATCCAGGCTCGGTAGCTAGTGAAGAAATGTGCCCAAACTTGACCAACAGCCCATTTAGGGGGAACTGAGTACAGCAGACACCAGTGACTGTGCTCAGGGCAGCAGGGTGTCTCAGAGTACCGGCTGACTCACTGGCCCTGTGGGGCCCACTCCCTGGGCATTGGTCACAGGTTTCCAAATGGTGCGCCCTTCCTCCATCACCTCTGCCTTTTCCCTTCCTTCCTTTCCTCCCTCCCTCCCTTCCTTCAACCTGCATCCTAGCACTAAAGCACAAATGTCATGCTTCTTGGCTGGCCTTAGTGGACCTCAGAGGCAGGAACAGGAGGTCAAAGTTGCTTTGGGTCCCTGGTACCTCCTCCTTTCTAGACATTGCCACACACCTGTAGACACCATCTCACTGAACCATGCGAATCTCTGAGCAACTGCTGCCATGCACATTGTGGTTCCAGTAGGGGTCACAAAGTGCTGATACTGTCGGGATGCCCCCGGTGCCTGCCCTTCACTTTGGCCTCATCTCACAAGCCTCACCATCATCCTGGGAGACAGGCAGGGCAAACAGCTTTAGTCTCCATTGACAGATGAAGCAGTTGAGGCTCAGGAAAAAGATGTGACTTGCCCAAGGTCACACCATGTGAAGGGGCAGAGCCTGGGCCACCAGTGGGCTCTGGGCAGAGGTGTCTCCACCAGCTAGTCCCTGGCTCCGGCCCCCAGGGCCAGTGTGCCACTCTGCTCCCAGGATAAGGAGCTTTGCCTTCTCTCTTCCTCTCCGTTTTCCAGTCTGATGTGTCAGTTGAGTGTAGTTGAAAGTAAGAGTGCAACATTCCCATCGGAGAAGGCCAGGCACCTGCTGGACGACAGCGTCCTAGAGTCCCGCAGCCCCCGCAGGGGCCTCACCCTCACCTCCTCCACCGCCATCACCAACGGACTCTCCCTAGGTAAGCGTCTCTGGCCTGTATACACAGGCAGGGGCAGCAGGCCCAGTATGTGCTCCGTGTCTGTCTCTGTGTCACTGTGCTGTGCCCAGTGGCCCCTCACCCTTAAGAATGGCTCCCTACAGGAGTCTCCTGCTGCAGGAAAGAATTCTGGGTTGACCTTCTCCCTCTGATGGTCCCCAAATGGACAGTCAGGTTAAAGAAGGAAGCTGGACTTGAGTCCACCACAACCCCCTGAGGCCAGATGCTACCTTGGTGGCATTTACACCAGGGGGAGCCTAAAGCCCTACTCAGAGCAGTAGGTGGGTGGGCCACTTCTTCCTACTATGTGCTTGTCTTTACCCAGAGGAGCCAAAAGGGAGGATGATTATGTGAACGGCAGAGATGGCATCGCAGTACTGGACAGTGGCAGGAAGGAGCTTGTGTCCATGGAGTTACAAAAACGGGGCTGCTGATGCCAGCAGAGAGATGCCAACATTAGGACTGGGGCTAGCATGGAGCTACATTCAAAGAACTGTTCCGTTACAGAGCTCAAGTCACCTAGGACAAATGACAAATGTGATTGCTGTCACGAGCCCAGTGCAGCATTGATGGCCTTTGCCTTTCAGTGAGCCTGTATGTTTGTCTGCTTCCAAATACCAGTGAGTTCCCCCAGGGCTGGTAGTGGGGTGGCACTTGTCCAGCTGCATTTGATCTGGTAAAGACAGTGAGGCAAAGGGCCAGCGACTTGGAGGAACATCAGGTTGGCCTGTCATGTCCTGTGATGTCCCTATGATGCTAGGCTAGTCTTGGGAGTCATGAATAATTTCTGTCAAGGACAACTGCCTCCTAGAAGTTTGTGACAAGTTCCAAATCTGCCTTCTGCCTTCAGAGGAGGTCACCCTGTTCAGAAACAATGTAGGAAGTACCTTAGGCTCCCAGGCTGGGAAAAGGTAATCAGACTTCTTCCCCAAGCCTTTGCTGTGCTCCCGGGCACTGATACCTCCAGCACGCTGGGTCCCACTCATGGACATCATCTCAGAGTATATGATGGGACATGGGTTCTTATGAGGGCCCATGAGTGCACACCTGCACCCTGAGCTGTAGCTTGACATCCAGGAAACTCTGAGCTGTGCCTGAGTCTGGGCTGTTGATCCATGAGTGAGTCCGGGGCTGTGCTATCACACATCTGGGTGGGGGTCATAAGCTTGATTGGCTCTGGCTCAAGTCAGGGAACTCAAGACATTTGTGTGTATCCTGATGGAGGCAGTGCTGGGCTGCTCCCCACCCGTACAGCAGGGAATGGGGGCCCTGCTCTGGCCAGGGCTCCTCCCTTGCCTTTCTGACTGCTCAGTCTTAGAGCTCTTTCTGACAGAGCCCTTTAGAGCCTGCAAAGTCCAGAACAAAAAAGGTCGGGCTCGTAGATGCACAATCCTGGAGGGAAGCAGGGTGCTCATTTAATTTAATTCTAGGGCACAGGCTTAGGGAGCCAGGGTGCCCCAGTCAGGCCCAGCAGACCATGGTCAGCTCCAGAGTGTGAGCCTGGAAGAAACTAGGAAGGCAGAGGATCACAACAGGCCTTGGCAGTGTCTCTGTGGGCCAGGGAACTGCAGTGACTCCTTGGGGTCTCTTCTGTGCAGGCAGATACATCTAGACCAGCCCTGACCCTGGGCCAGAAGAGCTCACACAGCCTGTGCCCTCAGCAGGTGAGGCCCTTGGGCCGTAGGTAGGCAGTAGGGCAGACAGACCTGAGGATCCTTGCTATAGGAGATCCTGGTCCCACAAACCAGAGGGTAGGCAGTAGGAAGGGAGCAGAAGACACTCCTGAGCATGGTGAGGCTGAAAGTTCTTCAAACCCTCCCAAAGAAGAGACAGCCACAGCCACAGAAACTCAAGTCCTGTGATGCACAGGGTCAGAATGCCGTGAGCTTGGGGACCGGGGCCTAGTGACCGGGAGCCCAGGAGAACAGGCCCCTCTCCTCGAGGCTGCCATGCTCACTGATCTGTGTTCCTTTTCCAGGCAGTAGTGAGAGCTCAGAGTTTAGTGAAGAGATGCCTGCAGGGCTGGAAAGGTGAGTGTGGCCTCAGCAAGGCCTCCCTCCCTTGGGAGACACAGGGCCCAGGGAGTTGGAGTCAGGGGTCTCTACCCCATCTACACTTTTCATATGCACAATTACACTGTCACACCTGCATGTGCACACACTGAATAAAACTCTCCCAAGCACACAGGTAGATACACTGATAATTCACTCCTATACTTACTCATATGTGGGCATATACCCAGGTTTAGAAAGCACCCCTCCTGCCCCCCTCCTGCCCCCTCCCTTCTTTTTGTCAGCTGGCACCCAGAGCACTTGGTCCAAGCCAGCACCAGGAGACCTGGGATCCTCTAGACCTGAAGTATGAGTTATGGACCTGGAAGCCCAAGACCTGCTTGAAGTCTTGAGATGGGCATGTGGCTCCATCTGGTGATATCTGAGAGTATTGCACCGGTGCAGCCTCAGGCCTTGGATATTTTTGAACCCTACTTCTATGTATCATTGTGATTCCTGTCAGCTCATCTACCCCAGGTATCTATCCTCCCATTAGGAATTCACCCACATGTATGTACTCCATGTCCTAATACTTCTTGGGCTACCATCAGGGATCCAAGAAGACATGTCACTGCAGGTAGTGAAAGGCATCTTAGTGACTTGAGGTCTGAGGACACATAGGGAAATCCAGTGATGAAGACCATCCCCGAGATACAGGTTTCTATTGTCCTTCAGGATAGGTCTCCACTCATGCCTAGGGGCTGGTGTGTGTCTGTGTACTCTTGCAAGTACACGTATACACAAAGGCACATAGTCTTATGTGTACATGTGCACAGTTACACAGTCATTGTATAGACGTGGACATGGTTACAGTCTTATATGTACGTATGCACAGACTCTCTCACACACATTCACACATTTATTTGTATACCCACATATTTATACTCACACATGTATACATACTTACACTCAATGCGCATACTCAGTTACATATGCGCAATTACACTGTCACACTTCTGTATACTCACACTAAACACAAATCTCACATATGCACACAGGTGGACACATTCATAATTCACTCATATACTCATATGGGTGTATGCATTCACATGCATGAAGGATACATTACATCACACAAAACACACATACACACACATGCACCTCTGCATGTACACACTCCTCTGAAGCTAAAGCTTCAGTCCCTATCATTGAAAGATGTCCAGAATAATCATCCTACCTGGACACTTTCCACAGGACAGAGAGGCTCAGTGGTGGGCTAGGCTGAGCTTTCCATGTGCTAGGCTCTGTCTAGACACTGCCCATGTGTAGGTGCCCCGCAGCCTTGGTGCTCTTCCATAGCAGTGAAAGGGGAACCCCACAAGCCCTAAGGGACAGACTCGAGAACTCCTGGTCCTAGTGGGGATTCCTGGGGACACCCTGGAAAAGAAGGCCATAGGCAACCAGCTCCTCCCCTGGTCACTATCCAGTGGCATACTTAGGCATGGCGCTAAGACCCATAGTAGCACACCTGGCCTGTGTGTACCTCTGTTGTCTGTCCTTTCGCTCATTCATTCTTTCTTTCACTCATCAGTCACTCAGTCCCTGCTTAGTTAGTCCTACTGGCTACATGATGGCCACTGAGGTAGACCTGTGGGCCCTGTGAGTGCTGTGACTGGAGTGGGACCAGGAGAAAGAGGGTGGCAAGGAGCATTCTTTTCCTAATGGAAATGATGTTATATGCAGTCTAGGTCACTGTTCACCTGAATGTCTGTAGCAGATGCTCACAAGTGGACTCTCCTCTGAGCACTGGCCTCCTTCTGGCTCTTCTGTGCATATGCCCAGCCCAGCTTCCTATAGCCTTTGAACAGCCGTGACTTCAGCAGCCCTTGAACTCCTCATCACAGAAGGGATCTTGGGTGAGGAGAGCAGGGTAGGCCACTTGCTTTAGACGATGCTAGTAGGGCTATGATGTCCCCTCTCATCAGGACCCAATCTCAGGCAGGCCTGAAGAACTAGAAGCTAACTGATTCCAGCCTCAGCCAGTGGCCCAGCTGTATGTCTGCTTCCACCCTGTATCAGGCCTTGTGCCTGTTTCTAAGAGTCTGCTCCCCAAAGGCGTGCCAGCGGTCTGGGCTTTTCTGTAGACTGGGCACAGCAGAGCACCGTTCTCTCTTCACAGTTCAGTTGCCATCTGGTCACTTTGTGGAACTCCTTCATCTTAAGCTTCAGGAAGCCAAATGCTCAGCCCCACTGGGTCCTCTGTGCACTCCCAGGTTTCTTCCAGACCTGCTCTTCCAGTTCCTGCTCTTAATAGAGGGATGGATTCTAGGTGTCTCCGTGACTGGTCCCAGAGGCCAGCATCTGCCAGAAAGAGCCTCCCTTCCAGGTCCTCAGAGATACTGTAAGATGTATTGAACCTGAGCAAAGGTGGAGGATGGAGGGCAAAGGTGCGGAAAGAGGCTGGGCCCACTCAAAGGAATAAAAGTACAAGGATGGGTAGGGCATGCTAGTATAGGGCAGCCGTGCTTTACCTTGAGTTCAGGGGCCATAATCAGATTGACTGGCCCTTATCACATTGCAGCCCCCAAGTATTGGTTGTGAATTTTCTGAATTCTTCCCAGGCCCAGGAGGTTCCGGAACAGAGCCAGATACCAACAACGTAAAAGGCAGAGAGACTGCAGAGCAAAGTGCAAGCGTGCGCGCAAACACACACACACACACACACACACACACACACACACACACACACACACTTGGCTCTGGTGGCCTGAGGGCACAACTGAGCCACCTTTAATGTCCCAGTGAGCAGTGGGGCAATAGAGTTTTCATTGCCAACAGTGGGGTCATTTGGCCCCATCTTGTGAGTTTACACACATGGGGTCCAGAGGTAGTTCTTGAAATGAGCCAGAGCCCAGGCCACATGTGCATAGTGTGTCCCTGAAGTAGACACAGGAGTACCCAGAGAACCATGAACTGCTACAGAGGCACCAACCCTATTTTGCTGTATACTAGAATGAAAATGCAAGAAACCAAGGGGACTCACTTACCTGTTATTCCCCTTCCCACCCCACATACATGCCAGCCCTGGGCAAGTTCAAAGGCCTCATGGCTAGAGATAGGCAGCCATGCCAGGAAGGTATTCATTGATCTTCCTTAGCTTTCAGGCTAGGGCCTCCTCCCTATCCTCCAGGCCCAGAGTGAGGATGAAGTAGTCTCATCAGGGAGTGGAGAGAGGGTGTGCCTACTTCTCTGTGACTTTATCAGCAGCTCTCACCTGCAGGGGCACCGGTGGAGAAAAGCCTCACTGGTGTGCCGCTTCCATGAGGAAGAGAGGGACCCTGCAGGCCTGAATCAACAGTGCCAAATGGACTGGAGAGTAGGGTTGGAGGCTGGCACTAGGCTGGGTTCCAGACCGTCTCACGCTCCAGAGATCTGACAGCCTTGGGCTCTGGAGGCCAGCTGGCCTCGGGGCTTGGTCAGGGGCCACTTTTATATTTACCGTTGGAAGGCAAGTTTGGGCTCTAAGATGAAAACAGAAATATCAGCTTAAGGATCAAAGACTTTTTTTCAAGAGGAGGTTTTAAAGACAAATGAAACGGGTTATAGAGGTGAATAGAGACAGAAATATGAAAACACACAGGATCCTTCATCTTGGTTATCTCTGCATTGCAGGATTTTTGAGGGTTGCCACCCTCGTAGTCTCCAAACTTCACAATGTATTGGTATGTCTTTTCTACTCAAAACTAGCATTTAACATTCCTAAAGAAGATGTCATCAGAAATGATCGCCGACTGTTTCTGAATAAGTGAACTATGCACGTGTGTCAGAGTTTATCACACGTCCTCCCAGCCTTCTTCCCAGAGGGACATTGCCATGTGGGAGTCGGAAGTAGGTTCTCATATTAGGGATGGACAGTGATGGGAGGTTATCAGACTAGGAGAGGGGGCCCTCAAGGGATTGAGTCCCTTAAGTGGGAGAGGGTAGAAGAGAGGAAAGGGCAGTGCAGCTTGTGCTCTCTCCCTCCCTCTCCCCTCACAGGGTTGTCTTCCATCCCTGCTGGGGGTGGGGACACAGGATTCATCAGGGTTCATGGAGCCTTAAGGAAGCCACACCCCATATACATGGTTCTAGCACAGTGGTTGTACTGTGGGTTAACCGGCATTAGCTGCAGGTTCAGACCTGAGAGAGTTTGCTGAAGAGGACCCTGGTGAGCCTTTGTGATGGTGCAAAGTTAGTTCTAAGTCATGACCTGAGGTGGGAAGGTGGCACACGAGTGCTCAGGGTTTCTGGGGATCTTGTGTAGGAAAGGTGAGCTCCATAATATGTCCTGCTCTCTCGAGACCAGGAAATGTCAGGGCCACTGACACTGTCGGTTCCCTTGGCACCGCTGGTTTAGACAGTTTCAGTCCCTCTGCTGGGGACTCACTGCTTAGCATATGTGTAGAGCTGTTGCAGGAGTTGGTGTAGATGTGTGAGCACCTTAGTGAGCACTCCTGTCCAGCAAGAAAGCTCCAGAGGCAAGGGCTCAAATGGGGAGACACTCCTCAAGTGGCCATTCATGGAGTCTGTATGGACTGGCTTCTCAGGGGCACTGGCCTGGGAGGGTTCTCTGAAGGTAGTTGCCTGTGGGTGATTGTAGGTACTACAAGACAATTGGTGCAGCCCCTGCCTGCGATGTTTCCTGTTGGTCTTAGCTAGTGGAATCCCACACTATCCTTACAAGATTAGCCAGCAGGTGGAGCCATGATGGTAACAGATGCCACATCTGCCACCCCCAGAACAGTTTATAGATATACATACACATGTCCTTCCTTAGAGTCAGAGGACTTGAGGAGATGCCCGGGTGGGCCAAGATCTCCTGAGCCCCAAGCTTTGCAGTATTTGTAGAGAAATAGACCAGCTCTGGAACTAGGGGTTGCCTCTGCTGTGTCCCATGTGTGTGAGTGATAGAACTCAGAGGCCCAGGTTCCCAGGCTCTCATCCCTCACTAGGGACCCCTGAATTCTGACTTCACTTGTGTGCCTGGATTGGGCTTCTCTGCCCAGTTGGCTGGTTTGCCAAGCTGATTATATGCTTCTCTGAAGACACTGTGTCTTGCCTCACTCCCTTAGAGATGAGTGAGGCTCCTGGCAGACTCCTCTGGAGAAGAACGAGCAAAGATGCCTGGATGTGGAACTTGACCCTATCCTTGGCCTTTGCAGTCAAGGCTGGGTCCTGTCAGTGTGCAGCTGCTTCATGGAGAACCCACAGCTCCTTCAGAGCCAGTGACTAGAAATGGATAAGCCTATCCGTCTATCTGCCTGTCCTTCCTGCTACGTCTCTGTGGTGCTTACTGTTCCCATCGCAGACCAGATTTATGAATGTCTCAGCACAGAGGGTCCTGGATGCTTTACAGTGGCTAGGCTCAAGTGGGTAGCTTTATCCAGCCACTGGGCCAGATTTCCAGCCTGACCTAAGTCCCAGTGGCCAGGAGTGAAATCTGACTGATTTATACTTAGCTGCCTAATAATGGAGACATGCAGTGTTTTACCAGTATGGTTCCTAGGTTTCTAGTGACTCCAGGACATTACCCAAAAAAGGGCATGTGCACCAGGAGAGCAGAGGCTCTTCAAATGGGGTTGCAAGAAGGGCTATCCTAGGGCTCATCAGGAGTCAGGCTGGCATTTCCTACCCTCAGATGAAAGTGACCAATGGGACTAACAGTTCCTCTAGGGCTGGCGAGAGCAGTAAGCACTGTGGTGCACAGCACCCTGGGGGCCTTTCCACAGATCACTCCCAGTGGGGCACTGTGTATTTGAGACAGGAAAGTGATGTGGAGGATGACTTCCGCTAGGACCAAGATTCCTAGGGCCTAGATATAGTTGTCATTTAAGATGTCTCTTATTCCTCCGCCCTCTGGGTGGGCAGCTGCCTTATGAATTTCAACTTTGAGATACCCTCAACCTGATGGCAGCCTAGGCAGCAGCGCCTTGCTCAGCCCACATGCTCCCCAGGCTGCACAGGTTGCCTCCACCTGGCTTCCTTTTCTAGTGTTGTGGCCTTGGGCAAGTGACTCCCCATCTGCAAGTCTCTTATCCACGAGGCAGACTAGGAACAGTGCCTACCTAGTAAGTTAAATGAGACAGTGAATGAATACTGCTGAGTGCATTGCCTGGCACCCACCATCCCATCTTCACGACCACCATCCCCTCCACCACCCCCTCATTGCCACAGCAGCAGCCCTTCATCTCATCTAATTACCATCATTATGGTCATCATCACTGTCTTATGAACCCTGTTGGATAAGCGTGTCTATTTGGTTGCTTGCCTACATCTTCCCTAGAGCAAACTTCCCATGAGCCTCTGGTCTGGTATACCTCAGATCCATCCTGAATGTGTGTTCAGTTGCATGTTCCCTGTGTATGAATGATCCTAGGAAAGATACCTATGACTCTGGAGTTGGGGTCCCAGGAGACAGCCTATGATTCCTGGGGCTCATTAGATATTATTGTCCATTCGTTCTGCATTTTGTGTCATTTTAGGGCAGTGGGGAGGGAACAGGCTGTCTGGCTCCTGTGGTGGACAAACCTGACTACTCCAAGCCCCTTTCCCAGCTCCCAGGCAGAGAAGGGTAGATACTGCCCTGGCTCTCATCTCCTAAGAAGTGCGAAAAGGCCACCATTGTGCTGCCCTTCCTCACCTGGTCTTGACACATGGTTCCAGGAATAGGCTGTGGTGTCCACCCTGTGGGACAGTGAGGCCCTTCATCCCATGTCAGAAGCAGGCCTTCTCTGTGAACGCTTGCGTCTCCATCTCAGCAGCAGGCCAGTGTCTCCTCAAGCCTGTGTTCTCATCTTTAGCTCTGAGGGCAGCACCCCCTCTGTAGGGTTGTGTGGCTGTGCTCTTGGAAGCAGGTAGGTGGCACATAGTAAGCCGCTGTCAAGACGGCGACTCTGAAGTGCTGGGCAGCCCCCTGCAGAGCATGGGGAATTGAGAAGTGTTCTACCAATCTGAGAAGAGTTTCAGACCTCAGACTGACTTGGCCATTTATCCTCATGGTCACAGGCACAGCCGTGGAAGCTGTGATGCTCAAAGTGGCAACACTTAAGAGAGTAGAGTGCTAGCAAGGCACACACAAATGTAGTGTGGTCCCAGTGCCCAGCGTAGGCCCCATCACACCAGCCCCAGCCTCTCAGTTATAAAACGTTGAGTCTCCTGGCAAGTGAGGGGTTGGCTGGAGAGTCACAAATGGACCTGGATTCAGATGTTTGTTTATGGGGCTATACCTTGGACAAGTAGATCCTCATTGCTGAACCTCAGTTTCTCCTTTTGGAAAGGATAATATAATGGTGCTTGGACGAGCTCAGTGAGCGTGAGCACAGTGGCCCGATGCATATGAGCACCCAGAGCTTGAGCCTTTGTCCCTACACTGTCCCTCACACTGGACCCTCCTCTGAAAAGGGCTTCCAGACTGGACTACTTGAAAGAAATGGATTGCAGGCTGTTCTCTGGCAGGTGTTTCTTCTGCCAACATCTGTCAAGAAAGGGCTCCTGCTCCCACCCTGCTCCTGAGTGACTGGCAACTTCAGACAACCTTACCTTCCTACCACCCTAGAGTAGCGGGGAGACAGCCTTCAAGAGGATGGAGGAAGGGCGTGTCCTAACAACAGAGAGAGCTCCAGAGGATGGCACCTGAGAAGTTCCTGTGGCTGGCCAGGGAAGACAGGAGCCTGGGATGTCCAGCAAGGGCTAGGCCCTACCCTGCTTGCTAGCCTTGCTGGTTTTTGGTTGGACATGTGTCAGGAACGGTCAGTGGTGATAATATCTACATGTTCTACCTGTCAGCAAATACAGCAGATGCATGGATCTCGGGAAGAGGTGTATGGACATGTAGCCAGCCTGCTGTGGTTGGAAGAGAAGGGAACAGTGCGGTCACTGGGCTGGGAGCTGGGTGTACCAGTTTCTCTTGTTAGTGCCACACAGTAGGGCAGCATCAGCCTGTGACCATCCTAAGACTTGGGATACCTTGAGGTATCCAAGGTATACCTCTTTAACTTGGGGTAACAAGCATTTAAAGAGCAGGGGCGGATAAACAGGAGGATCCTGGAGCCTCCAAACAGATGACCAGCCCTGAACTTCGGCCCCTGTCCAGTAGACTCAACGTGGCCATCAGAAGTTTCTTCTTAGCCGAAAGACAGACACCCAGTCCTGATATGATATTCATGGTTGCAGTGAGAGTGTTCATTGGCAGTCAGCACAGCCCAGGGATAGCTGCAGATAACAGAGCACATCTGAACAGTAAGTCTAGATTTGGCCTTTATACAGACAGTTGTGTCATCAGCTGGCCATCCAGCAGAGAAGCTGTAGGTGGAGACAGAGTATGTCTCAGAGTCAGGAAAGGATAGAACAAGCTAGTGTGTGCCCCCCACCAAAGAGGTGGAGCTGGAAGTGACACACACCCCTAGAGAGGCTCCTGGTTCAGGAGCAGGTGACAGTGAAGCTAGGCCAAGCCCATGGGGAGGCCCTAGAACCAGAGTCCTCAATGCCATCAAGTTCCAGAGGCGGTTTCAGGGACACGGGAGCCAGCAAAGAGCCAGGTCAGAGAGTAAGTGTAGCAACATGATCCAGAAGCAGCCTGGTGAATAGGAATGCTTTATTTTATGTAGCCTGGCCAGATGTTCAAGACTGCTCACCATTCTATGTCTGTGTATACTTTAAACATGAACCCCGTGGACAACATGGCATTTCTGTTAAACAGCTTAGAAACTCACATGGGAGAATCTGGAAGAAGAGTAAAAATGCTTATGAACTAGTCCCATGAGACCCAGGAGCTTCCCCAGATGGAGGCTGTGGGACAAGGGTTCCCTGTCCAGGTGGTTCCAGATGTGATGCTTGCAGTGGGAGCAAGGAACCCAGGGAGGAAGAGGGGAGGGGCTGGGCTGACCCACACTGTCTTTGCTCCTACCTCCTTCAGGATCAGCTGGTCTTTCCAGACTGTGACTAAAATTCACCCCTTTTCCTCTGAAGCAGGGGACGTCTCTACGCCACGCTGGGGCCCAACTGGCGGGTTCCAGTTCGGAATTCTCCCAGAACTAGGAGTTGTGTCTACAGGTATACATTTGTTCATTTCCTCAGTTGACAGATAGCTTTGAAGTGTTTGCTGGGGGAAAGGCTCTGTGCCAAGTGTATCATAAGTCTGCCTGGTGCTCCCATTGCTCCAGAGAGGTATGGGGCCCTCTGGAAGAGAGGAGGGGACTGGTAGAGGAAATAATACTGCAAGAAAGATAGGAATTAGCCAGATAACTGGAGAGGTACTTCACAGGGCCAGAACTCCCAGTCAGAGACACTGAGGCTGTGAGGCTCAGTGAAAACAAGAACCACTGTGTTGTGAGACATCTGAGGAGAGGGGCTTCAGGTGAGGTTGGGGAGGTGGGCAGAGCCACATTCAGTAGGGACAAGGACATTACTTGCCTCTCAGGAGCAGCAGGACCCAGGGAGAGGCCTGGTGGAGAATAAGAACTGTGTGGACGAAGAGTATATGGGAGGAGGCAGGAATGGAAGTGGGCAGCAGAGACAGCTATTAGGCTGCATGACATCCAAAGGAAGATGCAGTGGCATTGGCAGGGAGGTAGGATGAGCAATCAGACATGGTTAGGACCTGGGACCTGAGCATCCTTGGGACTTACTAGGTTGTAGAAAATGGCTTGTGACCAACTCGAGCCAGGTGCCTGTGGACATCCAGTAAGCAGCAGCACAAAAGTCTGGAGCACAAGACAGAACTTGAGTATTGTCACCTATGACAGCACTTGATCTCAAGGGAGAGGGTGAGAGAAGAGCCAGGAGGAAAGGAGGACAGATGGCAGTGTGGGGCTGCTGTCCCTCGTTTCCATTGTACCCGTCTACTTTTGCATTCTCCTGCTAGCATGAGGGAGGGGTTGCCAGAGCTGGACTGCAAGAGCTCAAGCTTCACAGGCATGAGTATGGGCAGCAGCTAGAAAGAAGCAAAGGGTAGGGCGAGGCAGGAGACTGCTAGAAGCTGGGGTATGGAGACCTGGTGAGTATTCTCTGTGGGAGCTTATCCTGCTCTTAGGTGGCTTTGACCCAGCCTGGAGAGACCTCTGACTATGGGGACATCAAAGACTCACCAGTGAGGCACCTGGGAGTCATAGTGGGTGGGAGGGTATCAGGTATCAGCTGCTCTGGGGCCGTATCTAACGGACAGTCTCCCTTCAGCCCCACGAGCCCTTGCTCCTGTACTGTGGGCAGCTCAGCCACTGTGCCCACTATGGAGGGACCTCTGAGACGGAAAACCCTGCTCAAGGAAGGCCGGAAGCCTGCAGTAAGTCACACATACACCCACCAGAGGCATTGTGGGCTCGGAGTAGCCTGGTCTAGAGACCTGCCAACTAGACTCCTATCCCTGACTGTACCACTGAGGGAGAAAAAAAAAGGGCCTCAGTTTCTCTGTCTGTGACTTAAGATGAAACTTCATCTCCTCCTGGAGGCCATCATTGGCAGAGTGCCAGAGCCATGATGGTCTAGAGAGCAGGTGAGGCCTGGACACTGAGAAGGAAGAGGATTGCACAGCCCCAGGAGGCAGCATGACTCACAGTACCTTGGTTACTGTGTGGTGTTCCTGTGTAGACTCCCTCACTCCCTGGCAGCATGGGAAATGCATGAGACAAGGTATCAGGAGCTGCTTCAGGTCTGCCACCGGCCTTCACATCACTCCTATGTCATAGCCACCATGACCCCACATGACAGAGCTTCAGCTCCTTGTGTGGCAATCTCTTCCTCACAGCATCTGCTCTGCCCATCTGTCCCGCCACAGAGTTGTCTGGAGATGCCACCTGCCGTGAAGATGCCAGGGCCCTGTCACCTGCCCCCTGCAGGCACTCTAGAGTGTCTGTCTCTAGTTGCCAGTTGGATAGTTGGATGATGGATAAGGTAGAGAGCTTCCACCCCAGCTACACTTGAAGCCTCCTACAGCATGGGGTATAGACTTACTCCCTCTCATCCCACACCTGCACATACAGAGTGGGTCATAGGGCAAACCACATGAGTCGGTTTACACTTCTACCACTTGTGTCCCAGGGATAACACTTAGATCGTCAGGTTAGCACCGTCGTCCACTAAACTGTCTCATCACCAGGGACTAGCATTTTCAAGTGAAATGGAGGAGACCAGAATTCCATGTTCCTCACAAACAGTAGGGGTGAATGTGCCGTGAGCTTTTTCACTCGAGCATGTGTGTCTGTTGCTGTGCATCCTGTGGTGTCATTAAGGTCTGAAAGACTGACACAGCTGCTCCCACTAGGAAGAGGACCATATCATGCTACCAGATGACCTGCTCCTGGGAGGCACAGTCCTTTCCTCCCAGAGTGGGGTGCTTACATTGGCGTTGGCCCAAAATCTCTAGTGAAGGTCCCAGCTTGGCCCAGTCATCAGAAAGCCCTCAAAATTCAGCTCTCAGTCTGTCCAGAGAAACCCATTGCAAGCATTCAATTTCTAGTCGGCAACTTGGCATAGCTTAGCATGCCTTTCTTTTCTGGAACATTGCGGGGGCCCAACTCCCCTAATATGTAGAATTTATGCACTGAGGCACAAGGTGTAGAAAGGAAGGAGTAAAAGGGGAGAAATGATCTCCTGGAGCCGGATAGAAATGGCACCGCAAAGTGGTGGCAGAGGGCCAGAGAAGGGGGGCTGGGTTGGCATAAATGGGGATACCCATATCCATGATCAGGCAGCCTGAAGCCACTCCTCTCCCCAATGTCATCACTTTGCCTTCCCCACACTTCTGCAGCTATCCTCGTGGACCAGGTACTGGGTCGTACTCTCAGGATCCACCCTCCTATACTATGGAGCCAAGTCCTTGCGGGGCACAGACAGAAAACACGTAAGTCCCCTGAAGAGACTGCCTTGCTGCACTTCCTCGAGTGGGAGTAACCCCTGTGGCTGCAAGGGCTAGGGTGGGCAGGACACTTGTCTAGCCAACGCTAGTCTCCCTTCCTGAGGGCAGGGTGTGGGCCCAGGCCTCCCAGATGTTTGTTGCTCTTTTCTAGTATAAATCTACACCTGGAAAGAAGGTCTCCATCATAGGCTGGATGGTGCAGCTGCCCGATGACCCTGAACACCCAGATATCTTCCAGCTGAATAACCCTGACAAAGGTGGGCAGCAGACTGGGCCCGCAGCTCTCTTCCCTCTCTGACCAGATACACACTTGGGAGCTCTGGGAGTTCACCATCTTTCCCTTCGTGCTAGGTTTGCCTGGCATCCAGTCTAGTCTGTGGTGCTGTCTCAGTTCTGATTGGTGTTCCCGTTGAGCCATTAGAGTGGCCTGGCCTTTGACTTTAGTAGGTCTATCGTTCCTCAATCTGTGACCCACGGGTCTAGATAAATAGCAACCAATGCTAGATGAGGAAAAACCTTGGAGCCAGAATAGTCTTGGGGCCTGGCTTTCAGGAACCCCTGGCATAGCTTTACTATGAGACTGCACAGTGTCCAGGTCCAAGGGCAGCTCAGAAGAACCTGTGCAACTTCCACAAGCTCCAACTGGATGTTCCTCATTTCCCTCTCAGTCCCTGCGGGTTCCATCCTCCCTTGGCCCTGCCTGCTAAGAGGAGGGAGAGGTTCTGGTGCCATCTTACCCGGGGACCTCACTAACATGCCCAACAGTCTACAGCCAGCTTTCTGGGTAGCCCAAGTTGCCAAACAAAAAGCCAACAGCCACAGCATATGAGCTTGCTGTAACAGCAAACTCTTTGTATGTGCTCACACCTAATTGTCAGGAATGTTTGAGTACAGAGTTCAAGCACAGGCCGGTCATGCTGGGATCTATTCAGATTCAGATTTGGGGGCTGTAGATCTGGCTAGAGACCAAGACTGCGTTTCTAGCAAGTTCCCTGGGAAGGGTGATAGCAGTACAGACCAGGGGACTCTTAAGTGTCATGTTCTCATGCTTGCAGCTGAGAAGTAAGGGCACCCAACTGCCTCAAGGAGCTCTGCAGGTAGAGGCAGTAGACTTTTGGTCCTCTGCTCTAAACTGGGATAAATTAGTGCAAGTCTGCTATTCACACAGGTGTCCTTACTCTGCTAGCACGGGAGCATCTCTTCCCCAGCAGTCTTGGCCAGGGCCAGGTATTTTTTTTCATCAGGAAGAAAGACAGCTATGCCCACACAAGCTCCACTGTGAACCTGTGTGGCCATGGGAACCACAGGCCACTTTTGTTTAAGCCTAGAGCAGTGGTTCTCAACCTTCCTGATGCTGAGACCCTTTAATACGGTTCCTCATGTTGTGGTGACCCCAACCATAAAAATATTTCATTGCTACTTCCTAACTGTAATTTTGCTATTGTTATGAATTGTAATGTAAATATCTGATATACAGGATGTCTGATATGCGACCCCAAAGGACTTGTGACCCTCCGGTTGTGAGCCACTGTCTTAGGTGAAAGCAGTATCTCCAGGCAGAGAGAAATGTGACATGAGGTCCTGGGGCAATGTCCACTGATAGAATTAAAGAGGTCTATCAACTGGACATAAAAAAATTACATCTTGGTCTTCAGTTACAAATAATGGTGTCTTCCTTCCACTATGAATATGAACATGAGTTGACAGAATTTCAGAACTACTGTGAGTTTTGTCCCCAGGAGTAATGAGAGGCATTTCCATAGCATGCATGTTTGCAGGCATCTCAGAACCTCATTGGTGTTCATCTTAAAATCCCTGTGCGATATTAGACCTGCTGCCAGCCCTGGGTACTAGATGTGGTTACAGGGACACGCAAAGACTCGCTATTGGTGATTTTCTTTGTATCTCATACATTTGGAAACATTGGTTTGAGAAGTGCTCAAAACCTGGTTAAGGGGTCTTGTCCAAAGATACCTGCTCACCCTGGACTGTGGCAGCTTTTCTTACTTACGCAGACTTATGCTCCCACCACACACGAGGACCAACCCCCCTGTGCATCCTTAACCAGGCCTTCCTTTCCCCATCAGGCAATGTTTACAAGTTCCAGACGGGCTCCCGGTTTCACGCGATACTGTGGCACAAGCACTTGGATGATGCGTGTAAAAGCAACAGGCCTCAGGTAACGTCTCCCAGATCCTGTTTCTCACCAGAAACCCTTAAGGTGCAGAAACCTGTCTCGAAGAAAAAAAACTAAAACAAAAACAAAAAGAAAAGAAAATGCCACAGACATACCCAGTAGGGGACAGTGCGGTGCCAAGTGTGACACCATCTAGTGATGTAGCTCTAGCATCTATTTAGATTGTCCCCAGAGCTGACTGCATTGGAATACCCCAAAATAACTAATAGGTCTCTCTGTCCACTACCCTGGGGAGTGTAATACTAACAATTAGAGTATTTAGGGCCAGCCATTTGCCAGGCAAAACTGGTCTAACCTCTTCCTCTGCGCTCCTACCCCTCTCCTTGTCAGCCATCACTCAGAAGATTTCACAGGGAGCCATTGGCAGAGCCTTCCCATGTCCTTATAACGTAGGTTCTCTTACTGTCTCCATCGTACACCAAGGAGCCTGAGGCTCAAAAGTGAGGTCCCATAGTTAATGAGTGTGGAGCTGGAACCCAACTCAGGGTCACCTGATTCCCACCTCTGACCTTGTAGCTCCAAACTGAGCTCTCCAAGTTCCACTGTTTTTGAGAGTCCCTGTCACTGTGCAAGAGAGCCAGGAGTACGGCCCCTGTTGGCCCAGCCTGTGGCAGGAATAGCAGCCTCCAGCCTCAGCACGAGGTGGGAGTAGGTTGGAACTTCCTGCTTCCTGCATGCCACTGATAATTGCTAGGCGGCCTAAAGTAAACTACACTTTGATCCACCTGTAGGACTGGGGGACGTACTCACCCCTGTATGGTGGCACATGTCTTTAATCCCAGCACTCAGGAGGCAGAGGCAGGTGGGTCTCTGTGAATTCAAAGTCAGTTTATCAGAGCTAGTTCAAAGGCTCCAGAGAAACCCTGTCTCAAAAACAAAACAAAACAAAGCAAAACAAAAGACTCTGTGTTAAAGCATGCATGCTCATTGTGTTACCATTTATGATAAAACCAAACACCAGAGACCTCTAGCCTGCCAGAGGTTCCTCAGCAACACCAGATAGCCATCAGTAAGATAGCAGCGGGTCTGAGGGGGTCCAAACGGCAGTGGCATAGGCAAGGATGATGATCTCATTTGTTTCTAAATTTATGTGAATATTTCCTGTATGGATATGAGCATATTCATGTAAAATTTCTACAGTGATAACAAGAGAGTATAATCCCATAGTTTTAGAGCATTTGCATATATGCATTTGTGTGTGAGGTAGATGAATAGACAGTCGTTTTCGGTGCTGGAGGTTGAACCCAGGGCCACAAGCATTCTAGGTAATTGCTCTGCCACAGAGCTCCAGTCGCAGCCCAGTTTACTTCCTGTATTCTACGTATTAGATCAGTGTCACTGCTCGGCTCTGTTTGCGGAGGATCTGGGACTTGGGCCACTGCCATCTCAAGGCAGCCAAAGGGAACAAGGCTGAAGCTGCTACAGCAAGCTTGGTCAGGAGGAAAAGCTGGGTCTTCCACTCCAGCCTCATTAGCCTCATGCTCCCTTGTTACCCCTGAGCTAGCACAGCACACTGAAGCTCACCAGCCACACATGGGAGGTCCCAGAACCCGTGTGACAGAGGTCATGTGGCTCCAGGCCAACTTACAACCTTGAGGTGGGCACCTAGCTGGGGAGAGAGACAGCCTCAGCCAGAGCAGCAAGGGGAGCCTGAGTAAGGATGTACTCAGGAGAGGAACAGCTGCAAGAAAGTACAGCAAGTCCATGTGGCAGACTGACTGGCGTGTGGTCCAAAGGACTCGTGCACTGGCAAATATGGTATGTCATGGCAAAGTTCTGCCATGTATGTGTCCAATTTTCAGACCTAGAAAACAAATTTTCTTTTTATGCCTTGTTTCCTTTTTATTTCCAATCCACTTTCATCATACTCTGGTGTATAAAATATGGAAACAACTTCAGTACTCAGTGGTAGAGGATTAATTACTTAAATCAGTCACTGTGACTCATGTGGTGGAGCACACCTTTGATCCCCGCAGTCAGGAGGCAGAGGCAAGCAGATCTTTGTGAGTTCAAGGCCAGCCTGGTCTAAAAAGTGAGTTCCAGGACAACAGAACTGTTATACAGAGAAACTCTGTCTTGAAAAACAAAACAACATCAATGACAGCAAAGAGCCTGTGTGCCCGAGAGACAGCTCAGAGTGCACGAGAAGGAGTGTCGCAGAGGTGTGGCCTTCCGCCTGGAATCTGCCATGAAGACTGTTTCTATTTGCACATCTTAAAATTGTTTTTTCTGACACTGAATCTATTTAGGCTTATTTATAATGCATGTGTAAGATACAAGCAACAGCAGTAGAGCTAGGTGTGGTGACACTCAGGAGGCTGAGGCAGGAAGATCATAGGGCCACCCTGAGCTACAAACAGCCAAATAAAACAACAGCTAAAAACAGCAGTAGAAAAACACCCATATACCCCGACCCAGCCAAAACCTAGAACCCCCACACAGGTCCTGAAACCTTCCCTGCCCCCTGCAGTCAGGGGCATTACCCTGGATTTCCTCCCCATAGCCTTTCTCTTCTCCTAGCATGTTATGTCCCTGCTGCATTTTATTCCCGGGGCGGGGGGGGGGGGCGGGATCCTGGGCTCACCTACTAGGCAAGTGCTATACCACTGAGCTACACCCCAGCCCTCCTTACAATTTTAAAAAACTCCTTTAATGACCGAGCCATGGCTGTCTGTTCCGTCCTGCTATTTGCTCCTCTGCACTAGTCTGGAGGTTGAGCAATGCTGGCACGTGTGGCTGCAAGTCACTGCTGTACCACTTTTCTCTGTCAGTTCTGCCAACTGCCTCAGAACCAGTTCCCCGTTTCTTGCTCCCGTGAGGCTGTGAACTTTCTTGGAACTGCCTTCCGGTACAGAAATGCATCTGATTTCTCATTTTGGCAAAACTGACACCAAGATGGATTTCTTTTTTTTTTTTTTTATGAAATCATGTCTAATCAACCTAGAACATTCCAGTAGTGCCAAGGGAGGAGGTTTGAGCTGGGGGTCTGGAGGCAGCTCTGAGGGCAGGGAAATACTACGACAGTGGGACTGGTAGCCTCTGGGAGAAGGTATTGGGGTTCATGACCTTCCATACTTACTCCCCTCCTGTGCCACTCCCTACCATCCCTTAATGACATCTCCAGCATTCCCCATACCTCATCAGGGCCCACAGTGGTGGGAATGTGGGTTCAGGCCCCAGCCCTGGTTCTTAGCTCACTTTATGTTTAGCCTGTCTAAGCCTCAGTTTCCTCATCTCCGTAATGGAGAGAGTTTGAGCATCTGCTTAATAGAGTTCATGTGTGGTCTCAAGACACAGCATGTGAAGTAGTCAGAGTAATGCCTGGCACACGGCAGTCAGTGGTCAGTGGCAGCTACCATTGCCAGGTTCTTCCCTCCCCACACTTGCATGGCCCTAACCTCAGGAACAACCCCTGTCCCTTTCTGGGTGTTTAAATTTTGACAAGCAAGTGAGCTTTCTCTTTTAGGTACCTGCAAACCTTATGTCATTTGAATAAGTATCTGCAGGATTTGGCGTGACTTCAAAGGCTTCTGGGAGCCTGGACTAGGTCTGGTGGAGAAGAGCAGCTCTGGGCATAAGCCGTGGGCCAAGGCACTGGAGCCTCATAGCTGGACTCGAGGAACATGGCCTGTAGCCTCACAGTCCTGGATGGCTCCCCAGTGTGAGATCCACCTGTCAACCCACAGCAACTCTCATGACTCATCCTGCAGCCCCACCCTACAGGGTGGTTGTCAGACCCCAAACTGCGCACCCCACGCCCCCTCTCTGGGCCGTCGTCTGTCCACCAGCTGCTTCTGCATCAAGGGAGCATCTGACCCACGTTGGGTTCTCCGTGCTTTCTTCTGCACACAGAGTGGATGGCATTAACCTTTGAGAGGGCTAGAGAGCAGGGACAGACTGCTGGACAGGCTTGTTACACCCCAAGTGCACGGGCCGCTCACCCACAGGGCCGCCTCAGATTTTGTTTACCCCCAAAGCATCCTCTGCGTGTGTGTGCCATACATGCGTGAGTGTGAGCGAGTGAGTGTGAACTCTCTGAGAAACATACATTTTGGCACAAGACTTGTGACATCACACACTTAATGGCTTTGAGGCCCTGCTTAAAGCTTTAGTTCCAGCCTCGTCCTGTAAGAAGAGTCTGAAGGAGTCCAGAAGCTCTGTGTCAAGGGTCCCTTGAATTCCTTTACTGTAAACAAACGATGCCTTAAATCGTGTCTTGTTTTCTGTTCCTATGGGTGCTATTCATCTGGATGGCCTGGTTCCTGGGCCCCAGGCCCTCCTGGGTCTTGTCATTGTCAGCTCTCCTGAGGCAGAGTCAGTCTCAGGACCATGGACTGGAGCACTGGCCTGCTTGTTCCCTACCATGAGCTCTCCTAGTGGACCTATGGCCTTCCTCATCTCGCCCACTCCCACCATACTGGCGTGGGCAGTTGTGGCCTTTTCTCCCAGCAGCTTGGAGGCACCCACAGTGATCAGCTGGGTAGAAGCTATATCACCCCATATTCTCCCACAGGGCAGAATTTTGCTCCTGTCTTCTCACCCCTTTGCCACCACTGCCAGGGCCAGCCACACTGATCCTGATCACACAGGGAGCTGAGTGACATGGAGGCCTTAAGCCCCCTCAGTCTTGCCCCTAAATGTAGTCACCAGCATGTTCTCCAAGTCCAGGGACCCAGTTGTTGATGGCCAGGTGACAAGAGAGCCAAGACCTAGGGAGTGAGATCTCCAGTGTCTGCATCACGAACAAGGATCTTTATCACCTTTGTCATACGTAAGGTGGCTTTCATTTGCACATTTGAATTCTGCTCTTCATCATTACAGAAGCCCTTTCCCCTCTCCCTCTTCCCCCTTGAATCTGGGCACTCCTACACTTGGAAGAAAATCCTCAAACAATTCTCTGCAAAAGGCTGAATTTCTGAGTTCCTGTGAGTATCAGGGTTTTACACAGTAACCAGTTATCAAACCATCCCAAAGAACTTCCAACGATAATCAAGAAGCTTCAAACAACACCATAACCGTGAACTCACCACCAGAAACCCCACTACTGTTTTACAACCAAACAGTGATACTTCTAGAAAATGCTAATGACTTGGTAGGGAAAGTTGTCGTTACCGTGGAGGTATGTTCTGGTCAAGCCTTGCTGTCTTCTGAAGCTAAGCTTCCTGTGAGCAGAGCCTGGATATTTCCATGTCAGAGAGACTCCCGCTGATAAAGTCAGTGGCATCAAAACTTGACCACAGCTGCCATGCATATCTGGCGTGTTCACCAGATTCTACCAACGTCTCTTCCAGTTAGAAACACTGCAGACACCTCTGACTAGAATCCTGCCATGGTCATACTTTAACCCACACTCACCCTGATCCTGCCCTTTAACCTTTGAAAAGTTAGAAGCTTGGATAGAGCTGTAAGACCAGAACAGCGGCTACGAGTTTCCTTAAGGCTTGTCCACTCTTCAGCTTGTTTTGGGTTCTCACACATGAAATAGCAGAAATCAAAAGCCCCAGAATTTCAGTCTCCACTCAGAACTTTCTGCTCTTTACAGACCTGTCTTACCCAGCACAAGTGTTTTCTTTTGGGCCTAATCTGAAAGAGCACAATCACAATTATTTTCAAATCACCTAATCTCCCTAATTGAAACCAGACTCCCCTCCCAGAAGCATCCTCACCAAGGACTCTTGAAGAAACCGCTTGGACTTTGTTAGTAAAAGACCTTGAAGGTGGTGGAAGAGCTCTGGAGATAGGGTTAAAAGATCTGTCTCTCAGGCAGGGCCTTAGGCCAAGCATATGAGTTCAGTGCTGGTATCCCCAGTGCTGGCTTGTTCCACAGGCTTCAGGGGACAGAGCAGGAGTCCTTTGGTGGGCTCTTAGCCTGGAAGGAAGCAGTTCTGCCTTGCTCGATTCTTCCCTAGTAGACAGATACTGTGAAATTTGGAGGTTTGCACTGTCATGCAAACAGACCGTGGCGCCCCCAAAGTGAAAGCTGTAGCATGATGTCTAAAACTGGGATGGAGAACTGCTAATATTGTGAAGTCTCAAGAAGAGCCCACCCACTCTCTGTGGGGTGGCTTCTGTCTCTCTCCAGGGTACGAGTCTTGTAACTCGAGGTCAGCTGAGTGCATGCTGCTGAGCAAAAAGCTTTGTGCGGCCTGGATTAGGAGGAAAGCAGCATAAGCCTTGTCCTAAACATGCCAGTGGGAGAGTGGTCCTCCCTTCCCCTCCCCTGACCAGATGCCATGGGGCGCCTGCCAGGGTGAGATGCTGAGCAGGTGGACACACTAGAATTGTTGGTGAAGGACTTACCTTGTCTTGCCAGCGGATCTCTGTCTTTCTTACCAAGATGGCCAGTGTTTCTTCCACCATTTTGTTCTCACCTCCCAAGCCTAAAAAAAGTGTGGAGTTTTTTTTATACCATTTTTTTTCAGATAGAAAATGATGTGTAAAACTGGGAAACCGTTTATAAACCAAGGCTGCTTTATTCTTCCAGTGGGTTCCAAAGCTCTGCACCAGCATTGCGGCTGCTTGCAACCTCTATTGAATATTGCCAAAGCCACGGTCTCCCTTCTGTGTGATCCTTAAGTTGGCCCTATGTCATATTGATATGTTGGGTGCTTTCGTGTTATAAAAAAAAAGAAGAAGAAAAAAGACAGCACAAAGCCCCTTTGAAATTGTATTTATTGCATAAACATTCATCTCTCTAGTGAATACTTCCTGTACATCAGGCTCTACCAAGAATGAAAATGGCTAGAAACAAGACAACTCCAATTATGGCCCTTAGTCGATCTTACGAGTCAATGAACAAATAATCCCCACCTCACACACCAACTTCGGCAAATCCTGCTCTCTGCTACCCCGAATACAAAACTCGTGCATTGGCTCTTGCAGAGAGTCTTCAGAAGGCCCAAATAAGACTGCGGGGATTTCTGTGAGAGTCAGCTGCATGGAGGACTAGCTGGAGTGCCATCCCTCACACCGGATTCTGGCTGACTCTGAGCAGCCAGATACAGAGCTGTGTTCAATAATGGTTACAGGGAGAATGCCAAAGGCAAAATGAGAGAGTAGGGTCTAAATGCTCGCAGTATTCACAGGCTCCCTCCTTTTAGTCTTTAACTTCAATGTCAAGTTCAAATACAGTATGAGTGGGCGCTGCGTGCCCTTTGGAGCTGAGAACTTGGACTTGGACTTGAGTCCACCTTGTAACCTGCTGCTGCACAAGTGTGTGTCCTGTGGGCGGTCCCAGAGTCCCACTCACAGGGGCACGGCAATAGACCCTCTGCCTATTGGAAGGACTATGACCATTCAGTAATTAAATAATAGCAATTCATTTATTAGTGAGGTATAACCTTTGATAATTTCGTGCCAAAATGCATGGTTTCCCACTTAGCATTCAAATGTTGCATAGAGAGTAGCTTTCAGTTTCTTTCGTGTTCTTCCAAGTGAACTGAAAATGAGTTTCTACATCTTAGTTTGTTTCTTGTTAAATATGCTGCATCCTCCCAAGCTGTCTTTTCCCAGCAGACCCCTGCATGCCGTTGTGTAAGGACTTTCTCTACTATTTGTAAACTGTTTCATCTGCAATAACCACTGAACATCATCCCTCCTTGGGATTCTTTAGATTTTTGGTGAAGTATTTTGTTACCTCAGTCTTGTATCAAGTTGCTGTATTTTTCAGCTTGTTACACTGATAATTGTTTCACTAATTAAATACTTTAATGTACAGACATCTTTGTTTACTTTGAAATTAAATGTGTTTTCCAATGAACATCGCTCTATTTATTGGAGTCACACGCAGTCACTGGCAGGCATTGTAGTGTCACATGCAGACATGAAGGGGGTAGACTGCCCAGGGCTCAGCTCAGAGCAACTAGCATGCAAATATATAGAAGGAAGAGGGAAAAGGGACAGTGCTGTAGGTCTCTCGGAGGGGAGGGCAAAGGGTCTGGGGACACCTAAGAGGACGGGGCCTTGGGAGTTTCACATCAGAGGCTGCAGAACATGGAGGCTGTAAGCAGGGATGGGAGGTCAGGGAGACAGAGAGGACAGGATGTACCTGGGGGAAAGCAGGCAACCTGAGCTTACCGAGGGAGGATTCCAGGCAACATGAACTCTCAGTCTGAAAAGATACGTTGGGAGGAAGTCATGACGCTAGGCAAAAAGCAAACCCACTCCAGTTTGATTAGAGGAAAAGGAAAAGGTATGAAATAAGGCTGTCTAGTAGTTAGTAACATGTGGCAAGAACCAAGAAGGAGAAAGCCTGCAGTGTGTGTGTCACAGGTCAGTCGATCGATCGATAATGAACTAGAGAACTAGGCTGGGGATCCCCACGGCGGCTCTCCAGGCACACATCCATTCCCTCTCCAGTCTGCTTGTGCAGCATCAAGGGAGACCAGAACCTCACAACCACACTGAAAGAGCCAGGTGCATAACTTAACACAGGCCTGGGCTATACGTGGGAAGAGGAACTCTCTACTGAGCGGTTTCCCCTATCAGACTAACCTGTGGACAAGTCTGGGGGGGTCTTTTTTTTCTTTTTTCTTGCTGTGGGAGGGTCCAACCAACTGTAGGTGCTGCTATGCCTGGGCAGGTGGGCCTGGGAAGCAAGCCAGAAAGCTGTAGTCCTCCATAGCTCCTGATTCAGTTCCTGTTTTGAGTTCCTGCTCTGGCTTCCCAGATGATGGACTGTAACCTGTAAACCAATTAAACCCTTTCTTCCCTCAGTTGCTTTTGGTCAGTGTGTTTATCACAGCAACAGAAACCTAACTAGAAACAGATGGCAAAACCATCCTTAGTTTTACTCAATGAGTTCCTGCTGCCAAACACAGTTCAAGGACCCTAAGACGGTGCTTGTGACTCAGGTGGAAATAGGGGAGGGTGTCACAAAGTTGGAAGGTGATGAATGAGAACCTGGACCCACGACTGGTAGCCCCAAAGCTCCAGTCCCCTCACCTCTCTGTGTCAGACACCACAAACAGCCACCAGGAGACAGCAGTGCCTCCTTCTACTTGCTGGCTGGATCCTGGCAAACCTCATCGTTGACTGCCAGTTCAGCCAGGAAGACCCGCATCATCCAGGCACCAGCTGAAGTGAGGAAAAGGCTTCGTAGGCGGCGATAGGTGGGCGGGGCTTGCGGTGTGGGCGGGGCAGTAGAGGGCTTCTGGGGCAGGAGTACCAAGGTTCTAGAGACGCAGAATTGCCGCTAGTACAACAGACCCCAGGTTCAAGGGGGAAGAGGCGGAGCTCCAGGGTCGGGGGGCCATGCCTGTGGGCGGGACGTGGAGAAGGACAGCCCCCAGAAAAGGGCGGTGTTACGCTAGAAAGGACCAGGACGCGCCGAGGTGAGGGTCGGGTCGAAAAGCCGGCGGGCGGAACTGGTGTGGAGAGCCGCCGGGGCGCTCTGTGTCGAAGGGGTAGGTGAGCAGAGCCCGGGTCTGTCGGGCTGGTGAGGAGCGGTGGGCTTGGGGGCTGGGGTGCGCTACACAGAAGCACGGTGGACAGGCGGGGAGGATCTCCCGGAGGTTGGCGCGGGAGGGGCGTGGCTGGAGCGCAGGGCGGAGGCAGGGTGGGATCTACACTGGTCTGAGGACCAGGGACACGGAGAACGGGTTGGGGGCGGAGCCTGTGCCCAGACTATGGTGTGGGGTGGGTTGGGCTAGGAAATGGGGTGGGGTCTTGGTAAAACTGAAGGGCAAAGGGACTGACTAGATTGGGGCTTGGGGTGCGGCCCGAGCCCAATAATAGGTAAGGGAGCCTCCTGGATTGGTACTTGGGGCGGGGCATGGGCGGAGCCTGAGCACAACTGAGCGGTGTGCGGGGGGGAACCTGTCTGATTGGGGCGGAGCAAGGGCGGGATAGAGGCGGGACCTGAACCCAACTGAGGAGATGGGCTGGGTTGGGCGGGGCGGGGCCTAAACCTAACTGGCGAGAGGATCTGCTAGATCAGAGGCGAGGCAGGGGCGGGGCCAAGGCCTCAGGGCGGGGCCTGAGGCTACTAGCCCCAGTGAAATGAGGCGGGCTCAGCTAGGTTAGGGGCAGGGCTTGGACGCGAGTTCAAGTCTCAGCACCCAAATGGCAGCTCACAACTGTCTGTAATTACAGTTCCAGGGGACCTGACACCGTCACACAGACATACGTGCAGACAAAACACAAATGCACTTGACAAAAGTAAAGAAATCATTAAAAAAAAAAAAGCAGGAGGTGCGGAGGAGGCGGACCTGCTAGGATAGGGGCGGGGCAGAGGCGAGGCCTAAAGCCAGAGGCGTGGGGGGGGGGACCAGTTAGAGTAGGAGCGAGTCAGGGGCGGAGCCTAAAGCCTGAGGAGTGGTAAGGGGGACCTGCTGGTTAGGGGCGGGTCCTAGACCCCACGGAGAGTGTGAGGGAGTGGTTAGGCAGGCGTTCGGGGCGGGGCCTGAGGTCCCGGACTGGGCTGGAGTTTGGGGCAGGACAGGGGCGGGGCTTGGGGTCCGGCAAAGGGTGCGGGGCGGGGCGTGGGCTGCGGCGCGCTAGCGGAGCGTCCGGCCGAATACCGCCGAGGCCCGAGCCCACCCGAGTGTGCCCGAGCCGTCGGCCCCCGCCCCGGGCGATGGAGCCGGAGCCCGGCGGGGCCGCCGCTGCGCTCCTGCGGCAGAAGAGGGCGGCGCTGCGGCGCAGGGGGTGCAGCTTTGAGAGTCCCAGGTACCGTGGCCGGGGAGGGGTGCAGCCTCGAGAGGCGGGAGCGGGGAGCAGGCCACGTGGGGGGTGGCGGTGTGAGGGGACAGAGCGTGTTGAGGCCGCGGCGTGGGAGGGAGTCCGCACGGAGCCTGGTAGAGCGGCTGGGCCACGCTGAGGGAGTGCCCAGCGGGAGGGCTGGGGGACCTGTGTCCGGCCAGCAGATGCTGTGAACGTCCGAAGCCTCGGCCCTGTGACAGGCCCTGCACACCCCGACTCAGGGAGGTCTCGGACTGGAGAACGCAATCTGCCCGCTTCTAAATGCTCAAGGACAAGGTCGGAATCCCCAAGTCCCCAAAAGGATACCCTACTGGCGCCTCTTGCTCTCTGTAAGCCTTCCTCACACCCTCGGTGCCTGGACACCTGCTGCCTCTGGCCCCGCCCATCTCTGGTTGGGGTTGCGGGGTGTGGAGGGGGGGGATACCCTGCAGAGTTCCTAGGTCTCTTCTATTTCCCCAGGTTGCCCGTGCCCCTCCTGGCCTTATCATCCTTAACTGGCGCCCTCATAAGGAGCCAGCTCAGTCCTAGGTGAAGCTTGGCTGCTGCCGGACACGCCCTTCCCACTGTGGCTGATGCCCTGCCTATGCCCTGCTCACTCCTACCTCTAAGGCATTCCTGTAACTTGAAGTGGGTCTCCTTCTACCAGGTGGACTCATTCCTTCCAAGATGACTCCAGCACCACTTCGTCCAGATTCTCATCATCATTCTGTAATAATGGCCTTAGGAAGGGTATCCCGAAGCCAAGCCCCTTCCCCCTAGCCTATTGCTGCTTGCACCCCTGAGGAGTTTTTCATTGTCGTAACATGGGTGGGGTAAGGAGAAGAAAAAGATGTGGGACTCTAACCACCAGTGAGGTGGATAAGAGAGTTCATTTGCTAATTCACAAAGCAAACCAACCAAGATCCTGAATGGAAGGTGTGACGCCTTTAATTGGCCTTTCTCAGACTCCGTCCTTGACACACCCTGTTCCAGCAGTTCTGCTTGAGAGTGTGCTGAGGACAGAGACCACAGCTGCCCTAGTACCCACTCCATCACCAGAGCTGGCTCAGGCCTGGCCCATCACAAAGTCTGGTGGGCCAGGTCACTCCTTCAGGCTGTAGAACTGCTCCTCATTTTTTTTTTTTTTTTGAAAGTCTTTCTTGAACCCTAGGACTCAGTTCTGTGTGGTCTGTATCTAGGCATCTGCCAAGAAGGTTCTAAATATTGTGTGGTGACCTGGTGGTATGTTTCTCTAGCTAGGACATCTAGCTAGACAATCTAGACAGCCAGCAATCTCTATGGCTAGAGCATGAAGGATAGGAAGAGGTGTACAAGAGATGAGAGCAGAGTCTCTCAGGCCTGGGGCAGAATGTTTAGAACAGTCCCATTGCATGCATCTTTCACAGATGACAGGCTGGTTCTGTAATGCACCCCATCCAGTATGAGCCACAGACACCTGCGGCTGTGGGAGCACCAAGACACCCAGTGTTGAGTTGTGCTTGCCTTTCAAGCAAGCAACCACCTTGACCCCACCCAGCACCGCCACCTCAGCCAGATTTTCCTCGTTATTCACTGGGCTTTCTTAGTGCTTGATACACCCTGCCCCAGCAGTACTAAGGAGACTGTTGAGGACAGAGGAGAAATATTTGCCACAGTGGACAGCGCCCACTTAAACATTAGATTCCCTCCCCTTTGTCTTCTAGACCAGATTCTTCAAGGACTAAATGACTTCCAAGCCTCCAGGGTGTTTTTGTTCTGATACACTGTGACCTGTAAGATAATAAGGATTAGCTTTTTTTTTTTATCTCCTAAAAGTAACTCGTTAGATGAAATTCTAAAATACAAGAAAAATATAAACAGGGTAATTTTTTGTTTTGTGATTGTTGTGGTGGTTCTTTGCTTGCTTGCTTGCTTGCTTGCTTGCCTGTTTTTGAGACAGGTCTTATTATACAGCCCTGGTTGACCTGAAATTCAATTTGTAAGCCAAGTTAGCCTTGAACTCACAGAGATCTGCCTGCCTCAAGTGCTGGGATTAAAGGTGTGCACTCGCCACACTCAGTGGATAATTTATTGATTCATAATTTCAGTATATTAACGTGGTCTCCCTCTTCTACATGAATATTTATCATTTTAATTGAATTTTTTACTTAAAGATTGTAAGAAATCCCTAAGCAGTTCTTAAGAAAACTTTTCAGTTGCTGCATGATCTTCTACTGTATGAATATATAATTATTTTAGCTCATTTTTTACTATTTACACTCCTAGAGATGCAGTTAATCCGTGTGTCTGTCTGAAGATATCACTAGTGCAGAAATAAATCATGAAAGTGATAGGAATTGTGGGTCAAAACAAAAGAACTTTTTGTTGGTTTGGTTTTTGGTTTTTTCAAACAGGATTTCTCTGTGTAACAGTCCTGGCTGTCTTGGAACTTGCTTTATAGACCAGGCTGGCCTTGAACTCACTGAGATCCACAAGTCTCTGCCTCGTGAGTGCTGGGCTTAAAGGTGTGTGCCACCACAGCCTGGCACAAGGGAACCTCTTAAAACGTCTGAAACGTGATGCCACAGAACACCCCTAGGATTATCATTATATTGCCAAGGGATGCCTTGTTTTAATTTGAATTTTTCATTTAATAAAATTTTCTCATAATTTACACTTATTTTAAGATATTTGTATGCATGATCTTCGTTTTCCTTTTGGAATATTTATCTTTTCCTTATAAATCCGAAGCTCTTTTTATTTATTAAGGAGTTTTTTTGGTTAAATATGTAGCAGATAATTTTTCCAGTTTGCCTTTTCACTTTCTGTACGATGGTTTTCAAGTGTGTGTGTATGTGTGTGTGTGTGTGTGTGTGTATACACTATTGTCTTGAACTTTAGATCCACTGACTTCTTCCTCTTGTTTGTGCTCATGTAAAAGAATCCCTTAACTTAGAGTAGATTAAATATTCATCTTCAATTTCTCCCTGTTTAACTAAATTTTAAAGTTAGCATACAGAGTAGTTCTCCATTATCTGTGTGGCTGTAAAAATGACTTCCTTAATTCAGTAATTCAAGTGACCTCACAGTTCTGGCTGTGTCAGAACCTTTTGTGTGCCTCTTAACTATATAGGTGCATGGCTCCTTATGAAGCCCATTGGTCGAGAGAGCCTGCAGCTGTATTTCAAACACAACCTGTAGTGAAAGCCTTTGCCACATCTGTGGGCCTCGGTTATTTTTCATTTTCAACTGTATCGAGTTTAAATGTCCTTGCTTCATGGTTAGGCCCTTTGAGAATACATTTTAACCTTATTTACGTAATCATCTTGTTATCGTGAGTGCGTGTGCTTGTGCGTGTGTGTGCGTGTGCGTGCATGCGTGCATGCGAGAGAGAATGAGTGTTCACACGAGCATGCACTTCTGCAGCATCAGTTTGTTTGGCAGTTCTCTTTGCTAAATAGCTTGTGTCAGTTCTGCAGAAGCAGACGGATGTGAAGATGAAGGACGGCTTAGGCCCTGGGCGTCAGGCTAGTAGTAGTGAGAAAGACTAGTTTTGTATACCTGGAGGCGTCAGAGAAGACTCCCATTCTGTTAAACATCTTACCCTAAATGTTCACCATGACTTGCAGATGGGCGTGTCAGAAAGTACCATGCACAAGGATTTGGAATGAGATGGACCCGGGCTCAAGTTTTATCCTTTTCTCAATCAAGCATGTGAACTTAGGAAAGTTGCTTCGCCCTTTCTGATCTTGGTTAATGCACTTTTAAAGTGAGCCGCCTTGATGTGAGCTTTAAATGACCTAACATGTGGAGTGCTGCTCCCAGGAGTGCGGGAAGTGTTAGGACTGACAGCTGGTGGACGGAATGAGTCTTACTAAGTTCTCAGCCACATCCACCTTTGTGCAAAAAAGCACTAATAGGCAAGCACATGGTATTTTAAGACTCTGTTGCCTCCCCCCACGCCCCCACTTCCTAACAATCAAGAAAGACAAGTAATGACCCCGAGTTATTTTGTCTGTTAGTTGCTGAGCTGTGTCACTTGGCCTGCAACACAGAGGCCAAGCTTAGCGTGAACTATAGTGCTTGCAGGATTCCCTATCAGTAGGGTTGAATTTACCAGGTGATTTTTTTCATATTAAAATATTTTTATTCTCTGAGAATTTGCTATCATGTATTTTGATCACATTCTCTTCCCAAGCCCTCTCAACCCCCCCCCCCTTCCTAACCAACCTACCGCCCGAAAACCAGTCCTCCATTATAGTGCGGGAATCTTTTCTCCAATAACTTCTGTGGCTGGTCACTTAGATTCTGCGTATTCTATATAAGGTCAGGGAGTCTTTCATTCTAAAGTAAGTGTGTGTGTGTGTGGTTTTGTGTGCATGTATACATATGAATTTGGAGGTCAGAAGACAACCTCGGTGTCATTCATTCTTCTGGAACCCTCCACACTGTTCTTTTGAGTCAGGGTCTCTCATTGACCAGGCATTGGCTTGGTTAGCTGACCAGTAAGCCCCAAGGAACTTCCCCATCTCCACCTTCCCAGCACTTACAAGCACATGCTACCTATCTGGCATTTTGACATGGGTTCTGGGCATTGAACTGTGGTCCTAACTCAACAAGTACTTTATCAATTCAAGTCTTTTCTTGATCCCTAATCCAAGCCGCTTTATGAGTGAGCAGCTTTGTTGTCTTTCTTAAGAACATCAGTGAAGCTTGCGTCATCATTGCCACCATCACTCATATTTCTGCCTGCATAGTCATTTTTGGTTCCAGTGTTGGGTCTATGATTTGAATTCCAGGTGAAAGGTAACAGCTTAGATTAGGTGGCTCTTACTCCTGGCTACCCAACCGTGAGCTCTTTTGAAATCTTTTACTCCATCCAGTGGGATACAAGCTGCTAGACTTGTGTCCATGTCTTGTGTGTACATTTTAAAGTATCATCAAAGATCATGAATGTCAAGCAAAAGAGAAATTCACAGAGATCCGTCTGCCTCCCTAGTGCCAGGGTTAAAGGCTTGCACCACCACTGCCCGTTCCGGTGTTTTGATAAGGTCATCAGTCTTCATTTTCTCAGTTGACCTTTGTCCTAGTTAGCTTTCTATCACTGTGATAAATACCATGACCAAAAGCAACACGGGGAAGAAATGGTTGGTTTATTTATTTATGGTTTTTCAAGATAGGGTTTACCTATGTAGCTTTGGAGCCTATCCTGGAACTCGCTCTGTAGTCTAGGCTGGCCTTGAACTCACAGAGATCTGCCTGCCTCTGCCTCCCAATGGTTGGAATTAAAGGTGTGAGCCACCACTGTCCGGCTAGAAATGATTTATTTTATCTTACATTTCTACGTCCGAGTTCACAACCGAGAGAAGTTGGGGTAGGAACTCAAGCAGGAACCTGGAGGCAGAGCGTTGCTTACTGGCTCACTTCTGATGGCATGCTCAACTTGCTTTCTGGACCCAGGCCCACCTGCCTAGGCATCAGCACCACCCACACTGGGCTGGGCCCTCACACATCAACCATTAGTCAAGGAACTCCCACAGAGTAGCCTGTAAGCATATCTGATGGAGGAATTTTCTCAACTGAGGTTTCTTCTTTCCAGATAACTTGTGTTGAGTTGACAAAAGCTAACCAGCTCAACTTTCCTCTCAAGACAGGCAGAGAAAGTTAAGTATTGTAGTGTTACTTTCTAACCGGAAAGCTACTGCAATCCAGTAAATGTCTGGATTGACCTTCACGGGCTGGGGTCAGACCTGGGGCACGTACTCAGCTCAGAACTAGGGTCAGTCACCTCCATTCATAGAGACCAAGAGGTAGTGACTCCCTGGAGGAAGGTCACAGCGCTCTCTCCAGAAGGAAATGGGCATTGGGTTGGCCAAAGTGCTGTTGGATCTAGGAAACCTTTCTGAAATCCAGGCGACTGGTGCTGTCCATGGCCACAGAATGGGCTCGGTGCTGTGATTTAGTTCTTATTCAGTAATTACATTCTTGTTGCTAAGTGTAGCCCCCGTGGCTGCAGAGCCCCCACTAGCAGAAGAGTTTGAGTTGTGAGTGGAAGACATGTTTTGTCCTTTTCCAAATATTGATCTGTACATGACGGCCTCCTCATTAGTCATGGAGAAAGCCCACGCCTTTAAGAACAAATCTGATGCCAAGACAATCTGATGCTTTCTTGTTCCTTTGCTTGCGGTCCAAACTGATTTCTGAGAAGAAGGGTTACCCATTGTGCATGCGGCCACCCTCTCTTCTTCCATGTGTCTCTTCTGATGTTTGCTGTTGTCATTCTGAGTAGTTCAGTCAGTGAGTACTGAAATGGTGCTCTTTGTCGTTAGTTTCTCTATAGCTAGCCATTATTCTTTTGTTTGTGTCAGGGCCTTAAGTATTTAATCATAAATAAATCTGCTACTGTCAATTTTCTTTTGGATAAACAGCAGTCTTCTCGGAAAGACTGTGAAAAACTGTCTTGCATTGGGCCAACATAATGGGCTCTGAGGGCCAACAGAGGAAATGAATTTTCATATCCTATCTGTTCTCCTAGGGGCAGGGGAAGAAAAACCAACTTTTATTATTCACTAAGATTTTAAATTAATGCAAACCAGCTTCCTTTCTCGGAGGAAGACAATAGTTAAATTAGTTTTGCTGCAGAAGGTTAATATGAGAAATTAGGTTTGGTCGTCTGGTTTCCAGAGCTGAAGAAGTCTGACAGAGGGCTGAAGGACATTGGACAACTGAGTCCTCCACAGGGAGCCGTGCTGGGAAAACTCAAAAGCAGCGTTCAGACTGAGGGCAGGAAGGGGGCCTGCTCTAGAACCTTAACATCTAAGAGGACAGAAAGCTGGGAGTTGGCATTGCCTGCAAAGAGACCTAAGTAGAAGACCGTTCACTGGGACCGCTTGCTGGCCCTGGCTGTTTAGAGCACATTATTAGTAATTCGTAACCAACAGAAATGTGCTGCTCACCATTTCCAGGGATTTAAAATCCAAACTTAGGTTACCACGTGACTCTTGTTTCTCTGAGAACCGGCCTTCTAGAAGCTTCGTCACATGGTGAGCGGCAAGTGAAGCCAGTGCGGGCAGAGCCCTCATGCCTGACCCACCCACAGGGCTCTCTCTCTGAATACTACCCGACCCCACTTAGGTTCCAGCGTGCAGACTGGGAGGATTAGGGAGAGGGAGGCGCACAAACATTCAAACTGACAAAAATTGGTAAAGAAAAATGTTCACCAGAACTGTATCAGAACACGAATCCCTAGGAACTGTCAATCTGTGCTCCTGGTTTGGAAAGCTAGCTAGAAAATGTCCTTCTTTCAGTGAAAAGTTTAGGGTTGCTTATTTGGGAAAAAAAAAACAGTGTATAAATTACATATGGAATTAATGGAATTAAATTTTTTTTCTAGTGGTCATACCATTGAAAACAAAAACAAAGTTGACTTGGATGTTTATTTGACCCAGTATATCAAAAACATTATCATTTTAAAATGTTATAAATATTTTAAAATACCAAGATAGTTTACTTTTCCATTTAAAAATCTAGTGTGCATTTTAACTTAGAGCATATCTCAGTTAAAATTTGATGCAGTTTTGTAGTTGTTGATGATGATGTTTTGTTTTGTTTTATGTTTTGTTTATTTAGTATGGGGATGCGTGCACATTTGCACAAGTGTGCACATGCACAGCTCAGAGGACAACTTGTAGGAGTTGGTTCTCCCCGTCTACCTTGTAGATTCCAGAGACTGAACTCTGCCTATTAGGTTCAGTGGCTGATTCCTTTATCCCTCTGTCTCACTTGCCCCAGGGAGGAGATAACAGGAAACCATTGGAAACAACCAGACAGTCAGCTGTGCAGGAGTGGCAGGTTGTGGTTTTAAAAATCAGGTTGTGTTTATGTTGTTTTCCTCTTTTGTTTTTGAAGATGTTTGTATCGAATGAAACCTGTCCTGTAAAGGGAAAGGATTTGGGGTGGGGAACTGTTTCATCTGTATTAAAAAAATAAAAAGAAAAAAGGAAAATTCACAGAGGAGATAATGGCAGTCTTCCCACACGTGAAAGGGTGTCGTGTGAGAAAGGAATGAGGCCCACTGGTCTGCATCCCTGAGCTACCCTGTCATTACAGTGGGTGTGAGGTTAATAAAGCCGGGCGAACGCAGTATATGAAGGGCTTCCTAACACCCAGCGCCTCCCCAGGCTAGACTGGCCTTAAGGTGTGGTTAAGTTTCTAATGGTGGAGATGTTAGCATATCGTAAACTAGGCTCCTATTTCTCAACAATTTTACTTTTACAGCCTGGTTTTGAATCCAACAGTTTTCAGCAGACTTAAAAAGACTCAAAACAATGCTAGGCCATTTATCACCCCTGAGAACAAACCGTGCTCCTTCATGTAACCTGGCCACTCTGTCCTGTACTGTTTGCTTGTCCTATAGCACTGCTTCCTGTGGGGAAGCACTTTGCGCTTGAAGCAAAGTCTCTCTTCTACTTAAAGGATTCACACGCGGGTATGCCAATAAAAGCACACCGCCTCTTTCTGCTGCTCGTGGAGTTTGAACATTGTTCCAGTTTAACCTGTGCTACCCCATACAGAGTTCCATCTGTTGGTAAGCCCGCAGTCCAATCTGACAAACACTGTCAAGGCCACAGCAGCAGTGGTCTGTGGCAGACAACAGAAGCCCGCCTTCTCTGGAGAAGCAGAGGGGGTTTAGAAAGTCCGTGGAGGGCTGGGCTGAGGGGTGTGACCTGGGCCTGCTGTGCTCCTTGTGACCTTCGGCTGCTTCACGACAACAAACAGTAGGGAAGGAGCTGGGGCCAGCAGGCAGGACAGAGGGTTTTCCAGGAATGTACACGCTGCTGAATTTGATTCACCAGCACCGGAAACTCCCAAGAACAACAGAAAGCTAAATCCAGTGGTTGGCAGCTGCTGCCGCGGCTGCTACCATCTCTAGCTATAGAACCTCACCACCCACGCCACCTTGATCTCTACCATTGTTCTCAGCTTCAGAAAACTCCAGAATCAAAACACAACTGAGTCCAGATCTACAGAACCCGGTCACCCTCTGCAGAGCAGAATGATGCTTGTGATTCTGTTCTGCCTGGCTGCGTTCCAGAGCCTCTCCGGAACACCTCTGAGCAGTAGAGTCTCCAGCCTGCCCTAAACTCGAACTCTAGCCACAGAAAAGGGGGCATTTCCTTACACCCTTGCACTGTAAGGAAGAGGACATGGAGCGAATCACACCACAGTGTCCTGGAGGCAGCATGTCTTCTGCTGTTTCAACAGCTTGGAAAAATGGTGGTACCTCAGCCTCATATGGCTGACTGATGTGTGCTTTCTAAGAAGACATAAAAAGTGATCGAATAGCCCAGAAGAAACTGAACACGTGGGCACCTGCCTTGCTTTCTGGCCAGAGAGCATGGTGGGTCTAGAAGCACGGCCAGCCAGTAAGTGCATCCTCACATCTCTCCCACACAGCAAGCTTGGATCAGTGAGCCATGGTGGACTGTCTTTGCTCTGGCATCCAGCTTAGTCCTCACAAAGCAGCTCCCTGTCAAGAGACTGGTGAGTCAGTGAAGCCGCCTAGCCAGAGAGAGGCATGGCTAATCTCTTTCAGAGATTTTAAAGGCCCAAACATCCTGGCATGTTCTCCTCCAAATGGAATTTTCTGTGTCCTGGGCATTCACCTAGTCATTGATTCACTATGCACACAGTCCCTCCATGTACTAGGTGTGTAGAAATGCAGGGTGCCTTCCCTTAGAGAGATGACGTTCTTTTTTAAAAAAACCTTTTAAAAATTTATTTTAGCCCAACAATCTAAATATGATATATAAATTAGAAACTACTTTGGAAGCATTTTCAATAAACTTCCTCAGTCTCAAACAAGAAGAAGTCTACAATGCTATATCATGAATTCTTGATGTAATGAAAGTTACAATGGAATGGAGAAGGCATTTCTATTTAAGCATAAAGTTTTAATTTTGTTTTTTTAATTTTTTTTTTATTGAGCTATATATTTTTCTCTGCTCCCCTCGCTTCCACCCCCCTCCCCTTCAGCCCTCTCCCGTGTTCCCCATGCTCCCAATTTACTCAGGAGATCTTGTCTTTTTCCATTTCCCATGTAGATTAGACCCATGTATGTCTTTCTTAGAGTCCTCTTTGTTGTCTAGGTTCTCTGGGATTGTGAATTGTAGGCTGGTTTTTCTTTATGTCTAAAAGCCACTTATGAGTGAGTGAGTACATATTATATTTGTCTTTCTGGGTCTGGGTTACCTCACTCAATATGATGTTTTCTAGCTCCATCCATTTGCCTGCAAATTTCATGATGTCATTATATTTTTTTTCCACGGTGTAGTACTCCATTGTGTAAATGTACCATGTCTTCATCCATTCTTTGGTTGAGAGGCATTTAGGCTGTTTCCAGATTCTGGCTATGACAAACACTGCTGTTATGAACATAGTTGAGCACACGTCCTTGTGGCACAATTGAGCATCCTTTGGATATATACCCAAAAGTGGTATTACTGGGTCTTGAGGAAGGCTGTCTCCTAATTTTCTGAGAAATCACCACACTGACATCCAAAGGGGCTGTACCAGCTTGCACTCCCACCAGCAATGCAGAAGTGTTCCCTTTTCCCCATAACCGCTCCAGCATAAGTTGTCATCAGTGTTTTTGAAAATTTTTAACTTTTTTTCCTTTTCTCAAGACAGGGTTTCTCTGTAACTTTGAAGCCTGTCCTGGAACTCACTCTTGTAGACCAGGCTGGCCCTGAACTCACAGAGATCCGCCTGCCTCTGCCTCCTGAGTGCTGGGATTAAAGGCTAGCACCACCACCGCTTCAGATCTGGCGTTCTGTGACATGCTGGTAAACTAACGCATGACCAGAGCTCATTCATTGTCGCGAAGCACAGCGACTCTGTGATGAGGAGTGACTGTGTCGTGGGGAAGGCAGTGGAGGGAGTCGTCAGTTCATCCACTGCTGCCCCAGCCTGCTCTTTAGAGAATACTGCTCTCTTGATGGCTGTCAGCCCGGACTTCAAATGCTTGGTCTGAAGGTGGGCACAAATCCTGATTGACACTCGTGTCAAGGTGATTGGTCAGAACAAGCCAGATGAGAGATCACAGGTGCCAATGGGTTAGGTGTGCTCCCTGTAGTCCCTCAGTGATGAGTGTGGCAAGGTGTGTGCTGGGCTAGAGGGCAGAGCTGAGATTAAGCTGCCTACAGAGATACCTCTGTGTCGCGTTGTCCCGTCTATTCAGTGCATCTGCCTCATCTATGCAACTGTGTCTGCCTTCTGCCAGTAGCAATACCTCTGTGCCGCGTTGCCCCGTCTGTGCAGTGCGTCTGCCTCCCGCCAGTAGCGATACCTCTGTGCCGCAGTGATGTTTCTCTGTGACATCAAGCTCTCCGCACCACGAGGCCCCAGCAGGCCTAGTATGACTGCCTGGCTGTGAGTACCACCTAAATGAAGAGAACAGTCCAGAATGCCACTGAATAAATGGTGGGAAGGCTTGGAAATAGAGATCTGACCCTTTGTCAGGCTTTCTGTTGACAACTACCCCCATACACACAAAGCAGCCAGCCCCTTCACAGAGCGTCTCTGAGTAGGATTTTCCGTGACTGGTGGGTTCACATACACTTTTACTCGGAACCTTTCAAGAATTTCAGATCTGAGTCATGATTAGCTTTCACTCAGCCTTTCTCTGGTGAAGCTGCCTCTTCTCATTAGTCAGCAGGGCAGTATGAAGAAGATGCCTGCTAGGCAGTCTGGCCTGAGTCACGTGCCAGTCCTTGCCTGACCAAGGCAATTGTGAGCAGCTTAGGCCGGCAAAACCCTTACTTATTTCCCTCACATTACATTGAGACAGGAAGTTTGTTCATCTCTCTCCCTGTGTCCACACACCAACAGACCTTCAGAATTGCAATGTAGACTTTGGTCATTCTCTTACTTTCAATAAATTTTCTCTTATTCTCAATTTTGCTTACCTCTGTGAGTTCTACCCACTTCCCGAGAAGTTCTTTAACTGAATATTTTAAATAGACAATAAAGATAAATTATGTTCCAGGGATAAGGAAACATACTTTTTAAAAATTAAAGAGTTATGAAAACAAACGAATGAGCAGATTAAAATGAGCAACGACAGACTGAATCCAAACAGTCTGGAAGAAATTGAAGCGCGAAGGAACTCACGTGGCAAAGTTAGGGTGGAAAGGCCAATGCGGGTTCACAAGCGCTACCGTCTTAAGGTTTTTAAAACAGAATCTTCAAGGGGCTAGAAAGTAATATGTTGGAATGTTCCCAGTTTATAAAATTAAAAAGCCAGGAGAATATCCATGTCATATTTTGTCTCTTTCGGTTACATGCCATGTTCGGGCTGTCTCTGTATTGCTGTGTAAAGATGGCTAAGACCTTGAGTGTGGGTGGAAAGACGATCACAGTAAATGAAAACAAGAATAGTCAGGAATGCTGGTCAAGCATTTATGTCAAGTAAAGACCTGAAAAATTCGCCAAGGAGACCAAACTGTTAGCTGAAGGCCGCGTCATTAGCACTCTCAGTCCTTCAAGGGCCTTAGAACCCTTACCGTGTCTGTGTTCTCTGCACCAGCCTCTACCATCTCTGCATATCACCAGCATCCCCAGAGGCACCTCCTCACACCTGTCGCTGCCTGGTCTGCATGCCAGAGAGCTCTGAGCACCTGCAGTGCGACATCACTGCCACCTTGGCTGTCCCGGCTGGTTTTATGTCAACTTGACACAAGCTAAACTCATTAGGGAAAAGAGACTCTCAACTGAGAAAATATCTCTGTAAGATTGCCCGTAGGCAAGTCTGTAGTGCATTTTCTTAATTAATTAGTGATTAATGTGGGAAGGTCCAGCCTGTGGGTAGTGCCATTCCTAGGCAGGTGATCCTGGAGTGTATAATTAAGCAGACCAAGCAAGCCATGGGAAGGAAGCAAGCCAGTGCGCAGCACCCCCCATCCACGACCTCTGTTAGTTCTTGCCTTGAGTTACTGCCTTGACTTCTCTGGTTGGTGGATTACAAGCTATAAAATGAAATAAACATTCTGTTACCCAAGTTGCTTTTGGTTATGGTGTTTGTCAGAGGATTAGGACCATCATCTGATGCAGAGATTGGGAGTGGGGCGTTGGTATAATAAAATGGCCATGTTTTGGTGAGGACTGTGGAAAGATTTTCTAAGTTTGAGCTGGGGACGCCTTTGAGTGTTCAGAGCTTAATAAGCTTTTGTAGAAGCATAAAAAAATAATACTGAGGGTACTAGAGACCTGGCTGTGAAATTTCAGAGGAAAGCTAGGGAGTCACTTAAAGACTATTGGAACCGTGTGATGTGTGTTAGGAACCTCTGGTGTCTAGATAGCTGGGGCTTAGGAGTCAGCTGTGATTCATAAGAGACAAGGACCACTGAATTGAAACCTTTGCTTTATGGGAACGGTCGATACTGGTTAGCTGGAGCTGAGACATTAGCAGTGATTGAGAAGAGACCAGTGTCATCTAGAATTGTAAATCTGGCACTATTTTCTCAAGGTCAGAACACAGAAGCTGTGGACCAGAGGGGGCCAAACTTGATCGTGTGTAAGGGTCTCCCAACTGGTTCTGCTTTTGAAAGCATGAAAGGGGCACGGAGGGCAGCTAAGCGTGGTGCACAGTGAGGCCACTGGCGAAGGCACAGCCTCAGTTGCAGCTGAAGTTCCAGGATTGAAGCAGTCATGGAGAGACGTCGAGGCTTGGCATCATGCCATAAGGTTAGAATACCTTCATACCTTCAAAAGCCTAGGGGAGGCTATTGGTGAAAGTACAGCCTCGTTGCAGTGGAGACCCCAACATTTTGGAGATAGCGGTACCATGGGACAACCACCGGAGATGACAGCTTTGGGATGGAGCTAGCCTGAGCCCGGGAGACAAGCTGTGTTGTGTGTACTGTGGAAGGCAGACTGGAGAAATGGAGGTGTACCAGCCTGTTGGTAGCACAGAGAATCCCGAGTGAGTCCCAGACCTCAAACACTGAGTTATTTACTCTATTGAAGATTGTAGCTCCCCGGCTTCTTCACTCTTAAAATAAGAAGGTATTTAGCATTTTATTTGTTTGCTTGCTTGACTGGTTGGTTTTTTGAGACAGAGTTTCTCTATATAACAGTCCTAGCTGTCCTGGAACTCACTTTGTAGACCAGGCTGGCCTCAAACTCACAGAGATCCCCCTGTCTCTGCCTCCCAAATGCTGGGATTAAAGGTGTGTGCCACCATGCCTGATTTAACTTATTTTTTATTGTACTGGACCCCACAGTTAAGAGACTGAAATTTTAGAGATTTTGGAATTTTGGGGAGACTTTGGAGTTTCAGAGATATTTTAAAGAAAGTATAGGTATTTTGGAAACATTGATATTTTAGAGATGCTTGAACTTTGAAAGGGACTGAGTGTTTTAAGAAACTCAACTAAAGTATTGAATTTGTTTTGTCTTTTAAGGCAGGGCCTCACTGTGTAGCTCTGACTGTCCTGGAACTCATTATGCAGACCAGGCTGGCCTCAAACTCACAGAGATCCGCCTGCCTCTGCTTTTCAAGTACTGGTATTAAAGCCGTATGGCATCACACCTGGCTAAAGTATTACAAATTTAAAGATGGGGGACTTTTAAAGTTATACTATGTTTATATTGTGACGTTATATGCCATCTTGGGGTTGAACAAAAAAGAAAAGTTTATTGTTTAGTAGTGTTCTATTGGTGTGTCGAGTTGACACAAGCTAGAGGCATCTGGGTAGAGGCACTCTCAGTTGAGAAAACCCCTCAAGATTTGCCTGTAGGCAAGTCTGTAGTGCATTTTCTTAATCAGTGATTAATGTGGGAAGGTCCAGCCTATTGTGGGCAGTGTCATCCCTGGGCAGTTGGCCCTGTGGTATATAAGAAAAGCAGGCTGAGCAAGCCATGGTAAGCAAGCCAATAAGTAGCTCTCCTTCATGGCCCCTGCATCAGCTCTTGCCTACATTTCTTCCCTGACTTCCCTGGATGATAGACTGCATCCTGTAAGAAGAAATAAACTGGGGGCTGGAGCGATAGATGGCTTAGAAGTTAAGAGCACTGGCTGCTCTTTCAGAGGTCCTGAGTTCAGTTCCAGCAACTACATTATGACTCACAAGCATCTGGAATAAGATCTGCTGCCGTCTTCTGGCCTGCAGGCATACATGCATACATAATCTTTAGAGAGGGAGAGAGAGATTGATTCTAGGGCCAGGTGATGGTGGTGCACGCTTTAATCCCAGCACTCAGGAGGCAGAGGCAGGTGGATCTCTGTGAGTTTGAGGCCGGCCTGGTCTACAGAGGGAATTCCAGAACAGGCTTCAAAACTACAGAGAAACACTGTTTAAAAAAAAAAAGGGGGGGTGTAAATAAATAAATAAAGAGCTGCTGCTTTTGCTCACAGTGTTCTGTCACAGCTATAGAAACCCTGATAACACCGCAGTCTTCAGGATAACAAGCAGCTTCTTATCTCAGAATAACTCATCTAGAGATAACTCTAAGGCATCGTTTTTGCCTGAGCAGCATCGTCTGAAACGTAAAGTGAGTTACATGTGGAATTTTGCATTTTCTGCTAACTACATTAAAGAGATTCCTGGGGCTGGGGAAATGGCTCAGTCAGTAAGGTATTTGCTATGCAATGTTTCCAGCACCCATGAGGTAAGCCAGGTGAGCACAGCAGGGCAAGCCTGTAACCCCAACTCAGGGCACAAACAGGAGGATTCCAGGGCTTGCTGGTTATCAAGTCTTGCCAAATCACTGAGGTCCAGGTTAAGTGAGAGATTCTGTCTCAGAACATAAGGTAGAGAGCAACAGAGGAAGGCATTCAATGTTTTCTCTGGGCCGTACATGCACACACATGTGTATCTAGCATACACATACACACAGTTCAGCATATAGTCAGTATAAGAAATTGTCAGTGAGCTGTTTTGTATGCGTTAATTTTACTGTCTTCCATAAGCACTGTGGGCTCATGCTACCCCTACACAGCTCACGTTGGACTGTCCCCATTTCAGTTGCTTAGTAGCCATATGTGGCCAATGTGGCAACCAAGCAACACCGCTTCAGCCAGCTGTCCCTTGATAGGACTTTGCTTAAACCTGAAGCCTCACTCAATTCTTTTCGTGCTTCTCCACCCCTTGTTGGGACTTGGAGAGAACTTCGTTAGTCTTTTGCATGCAAGTATGATCCTTGTAGTGGAAGGAACTCTCAAATGCTCAGAAGAAAATGTGTCTCTTGTTTTGAAGCTCTGACTTATTATTTATTTGTTTTAGTGCTAAAGCAACAGTAAATTCTAGTGACACCAAGCCTCTGATGTGGGGCTGTCTCAGCCAGAAGTACTTGCTGTACAAGTATGGGGCCCAAGTTCATATTCCCAGCACCCATTACAGCATGAACCTGTAATCCCAGTACTGGGAAGACAGAGACAGGAGATCTGGGGTCTCCAGTCTAGCCTTTCAGTGAGCTCCCGGCTCAGTAAGAGACCCTGTCTTTAAGCGTATGGTGTAGGGACTGGACTCAGGTGTTAAGGTTGCTTACTGTTTTTGCAGAGGAGCTGGGTTTGGTTTCCAGCACCCGCTTGGTAGCTCACAAATGCAGTCACCATTCATATAAGTGGTGTTCATATATACATGCAAGCAAAACATTTATGCACAAAAATAAATCTTTAAGAAGTGTGGGGTGAGCATGTCTTAGGGTTTCTATTGCTGTGGAGAAACACCATGACCACAGTGACACTTTTTTAATTGCGTTTTCTTTTTTATTAAGAGTTTTCATTTATTTGACATTCCAACCAGTTTCCCCTCCCCCTATTTCCATTCCTTCCCTTCACCTCCCATCTACCCACCCACCCCCATCCACTTCTCTTCCATTCAGGAAGGGGTAGGCCTCCTATGGGAGCCAACAAAGCATGGCCTATCAAGTTGAGGCAGGACCAAGCTCCTCCCCCTGCATCAAGGCTGGTGAGACATCCCAGCATGGGTATGGGCTCCAAAAAGCCAAGCTCATGTGCCAGGGACAGATCCTAATCCCACTGCTAGGAGCTCCACAAACAGTTCAAGCCATACAACTGTCAGCCATGTGCAGAGAGCCGAGGTTGATCCCATGCAGGCTCCCTAGCTGTCTGTGAGCATCCACTAGCTCAGGTCAGCTGCCTCTGTGGGTTCCCCATCATGACCTTGATCACCTTGGCTCCTACAGTCCCTCCTCCCTCTCTTCAGCTGGACTCCTAGAGTTAGGCCCAGTGCTTGGGTGTGGATCTCTACATCTGCTTCCATCAGTTACTGGATGAAGGCTCTCTAATGACAGAGTAGTCCCCAATCTGATTACAGGAGAGGGCCACTTCAGGCACCCTCTCCACTATTGCTAGGAGTCTTAGCTAGGGTCATCCTTGTGGATTCCTAGGAGTTTCCCTGGCAGCAAGTTTCTTCCTAACCCCCAAACGGCCCCCTCTGTCTGGATATCTCTTTCATTGCTCTCCCCCTCTGGAGTTGGGAGCAGCACAGCAACTCTTACAAGGAAAACATTCAGTTGGGGATCAGCTTACAGTCTCAGAGGTTCAGTCCATTATCACCATTGCGGGGAGCACCGTGGTGTGCAGGCAGACGTGGTGCTGGAGCTGAGAGCCCTACATTTTGCAGGCAACAGGAAGTCAACTGACTGTCACACAGAGGGAAGCTTGGGCAAGAGAGACCCCCAAAGTCCATCCCCACAGTGACACACCTCCTCTAACAAGGCCACACCTCCTAATAGTGCCACTCCTTTTGGGAGCCATTTTCTTTCAGACCACCACAGAGCAAATGAGGAAGATAGCTGATGTCAACCTTTGGCCTCCATACAGCCCTGCACACGCATGTGTGCGCACACACACACCTTTTCACATATCAGAGTAGCCCTTTGCCTTCTGTCACAGGTGAAAGACCTTTGATGCCTGTGTAGCTGCTGTAAGGTAAATGGGGGAGGCTAGTGGACCTGCAGGTCAGTTCTACAGCAGGCGGTTTTGCCAAAGCAGAGAAGCTGAATCGTCATTTACAAAGAAGGAACACCAGAGGGTCTGAGCAAGAGAAAGGTCAAGGACAGGTGGGGCACAGGTGGATTTGGATTTCTTCTTCATTAGACATAGGTCTAGAATGAATTCTGCTTTAGCGAGCCCGGATGCCAGGAGGACGCGCGTCCGTGGGCCTCCAGGCATGTAGCTTGCCTTCCCAGATGACGCCACCTGAACCTCTAGCCCTCCTGCCCTCCACCTTGTCAGAATCTTTCCAGGAAAAGATAGTTTAAAAAGCACCTCTTGACCAAATGCTATTAAAGATTGCTCTTTTATTTTTAAAAAAGGATTTTAAAAAAATGGTGTATTTTGAACCAAACATGCGTGATGCCCTGCAAGCTGGTGATTTTTTAAATACCCACTGGATCTTTAGATATGAATTGTTCTTTACCACAGCAAAGTACTATTGGCTGAATTACTATTTATTATAGCTCACATTTCCTATTAAAGTATGAGGGTCCTCATGGCGATGCTTTTCTTTCTGGGAGAATCCTGTGATTGTGTAAGGCTTGTGCATGTGCATGTGTATGTGTGTGCATGCATGTGCCTCTGATGTTGCTTTCCTTGAGGCAACCAAGATTCCATTATGGGGACCCAATACCAGTGACCTCATATAATCTAACCACTTCCCAAAGGTTCTGCCTCTACATGCTATAATCAAATGTCTCCACCTTCTTAATACTAACAGTGGGGATTAAATTTCAACGGATCAACCTCTCAGGGACACTCTGATCATATCCAGATCCTAGGAAGACCCTTTGGACGTATGAATGGGTAATGTAATCACAGCTGAGGGGTGTGTTGGGATTCAGATTGATCCCAAGCAGTTCCTCAGAACCAGGCCCCTGAGCAGCTCGACAAAGGTCATGATGCTGGCTTGCTGGACACCTGGGGTCCCCCTTAATGCTCCTGAACAGACATTCAGGCCGTCCTTGGGGGCAAATTCCAGACTGGGCTGAGGTGGACCCTGTCACCTTCCAGTTCTCAGTCCCTTTCCCATCTCCTTCTGCTTCAGCACAGCGTCTCAGCCTCCAGGCCCGCTAATGGATCCGCTGACCAAGGGGTCCTGTGGGAGTCAGCTGGCACAGACCCTCCTCTGGAAAGCGAAGTCATCTCTCTCCTTCGGCATCCAGCCTCTTCAGACGTGGCCAACAAAAGACCCCGAACTAGAGTCCCAGGTCAACCTGTAAGTAAGTAAAAGGAGTGTCTTGCTATGAGATCTTGTTCATCATCTCGTCTCATGGGGGCAGGGGTGAGGGGCCTGAGAGACCGTTTTGCTTCTGAGATATCCTACATATTTGACAATATTCGTTGGGCATCTATGCCAGCCAAGCCTTGTGTTAGGCATAATGAGCAGCATGGCCCAGTTCCTGCCTTAGGGGACTTAACAGCTCGTAGGCAGATAGTCACTTACCTGTGTTGTTGCAAAGAGTTCTAATAGCTAGGAAATGTGCCATGATTCTTGAGTCAATAACCATTTAGGAAATATTTCTGTATATGTCTGCAGCATCCTGTTACATAAGCAAAGATATCTTCTTTACTCTTCAATATCAAGTTGCATATGGAATGAATATATATATATATATATATATATATATATCAATCAAAAGAAATCCTCATGTGTAAAATAACTAACACACTTAACACATTAGTGGACTCTTAACGTGCCTGGTTGCTCTATGCGTTCCTGTATGCTCCTGAGCCTCAGGCCTCAGGCCTCAGGCCTTTGTCACAGGCTGTGATATTGTTGGATGAAAATTGAATGAAGGTGTTAGAGGGAAAAGGAGCTTAGCACTTCACAAGAATCAATGACATTGAGGTACAGTGATGCAATGACATTGAGGTACAGTGATACAATGACATTGAGGTACAGTGATGCGATTGGCTTCAAGACAGAGGAAATGCTTGATCCGTCCAACACATAGTTATCAGATTTGCTGTAGCCGGTGATTTGGGGAAGTCAAGAAAAGGTGGAAGGGTATGGATTCAGATCACCCAGGAAGCCTATGAAACAACTTCCGGGGACTCTGTGGATCTGGAGAGAACTAAAGGGGTCTGGAGGAGAAGCAGCAGAAAGTGTTGGTGGGGAAGCGAGTGCTGGAGATGGTGAGGGAGGAGCTGGGCGGGTACCAAGGCTGAACATTGGGAAGTGACACAGGAAAGGCTCACATCCAGGAAGGTGTGTTACAGCCGTGGTGACAGGTGATAAGTTAGCCACCGTCAGCCTGGTGTAGGGCAGTCACCCCTGGAGAAGCTCCAGAAGTCTCCACTGTCCCTCCAAAGTTTTGATGTCTAGAATTGGTCACAAACTCCAGATGATTCTCATCTGTGGTCAACTTTGAGGACAGTTGTAACCACCATGAATGAAATATGCACAGATCAGTCCCATGTGTGCCCAGCTGAGGGATCTGAACACACTGTTAAATAGTTGGAGCCCTTGATGGCTTTGAGGAAATACGAAAGGCAAATGCAGGGGGAAGTCCTGCTTGACAGTCCCTATTGCATCCAGAGGGAAGCGGAGTGAGCCGCCACTGCCACTCAAAGCCAGCCCCACACGTAAGCTGCCTCTTAGGTGATGGAGATTCATTGTCACCTTGATTGAAATGGAACTTTAAAGATATACTTCAACATTCAATTCACCCAGGGCTACAGCTGCCTACAGTGGCCAAAGGGATAGGGGTTAGTAGGTAACCCGAGACCTGCAGAAACAGCCCAGGTGAGTTAGTTAGCAAGCAGAGCCTGAGAGGCATCTTTCGTAGACTACAAGTTTCACAGTACCACTAGTAAAGTATGAAGGGTCGGGGCAAAGCTGCTGGAGAGTCAGAAAACCAACTGAGGTAGCCATCCACACCGGGGTCCTCTGCGGCCCTTAAGGGGCGGGGCCTAGCCAGGGAAGAGGACAGGGAGTGTTTGCAGCCACTGGGTGGCCCACATTGCTAGTGGGGTGGCCGGTTTCCCTCTGGGAAGGATCACTTTAAGCACCTGGGCCCTGGGGGAGCTACGGAATGACAGCTCCTGGGTTGGGCGCATTCACTGGCAGTCCTCCATTGCCACATAGGCATGGGTGGATCAGGACTGCACTAGGGACAGACTGGACTCCAAAGTGATTCTACTTGGAGTCCTTTGGAAAGCAGGCTAGAAACATGTTTCTTCACGAACTACCACCGTGCTGTGGGTTGCTCATTCATAGACTCATTCATTCAGCAGCTCTCAGTCATCTGTGTACAGACACTTGCACAAACATTTGCCTAAATTCGTTCTCTTATTTAGTCATAAAAAAAATCGCCACAAACCAGACAGCTACCTATTGTTAACTGTACTTTACGCTCAAGGACGTAGGGGGCTAGGGTGGCCAAGAGACCTGTGCAATCGTGACTGACTGGGGATTTGATCCTGTGTGTGGTCTAGTCAGTGCCCACCAGTTAACCTTGGTGCCTCAGGGGAAGTGCTTGTGGGACATCAGTAGCCCCAGAACATGTTGGTAATACCAAGTTGTAGACAGAGACTGCTTTTTCATCTCCCAGCCAGTCAGACCCAAATAATCACTCAGAAACTATATTAATTACAACACTGCTTGGCCTATTAGCTCAGGCTTCTTATTAACTAACTCTTACATCTTAAATTAACCTATTTCTATTCATCTTTGTATGGGCACGAGACTGTGGCTTGCTGGTAAGGGTCCAGTGGCATCTGTCTCCTTTGGCAGCTACATGACGTCTCCCTGACTCCAACTACTCTCTCTCTATTTTATGCCTGGCTTTACTCTGCTAAGCCATTGGCCAAAACAGCTTTATTCATCAGCCAATAAAAGCAACCCTTATACATTCTACATCACCAAATACTGTTCATGGCAGAGCCCACAGAGTTAACCAGGATGGTGCTGGATGCTTGCTAATGTTCTCATCCTGCAGAAGCCTCTGGTAACCGAAAGTTTTCTGAGCATGTGTTTGTTGTGATTGGGTTCACGCTGGGTGTTGGTAACTTGGGCATGAGCATCTGGAATTTGGGGACTTTTCGGGTAAGTGTGGTGAGACCTTTCCTAAGGCAAGCATCGTAAGACACCCTGGGTGATAGAATACCCTGAGCAGTCTGGTTTGGATGGCAGTAGAGTGGTGAATTGTGGTCCTGGACAAGTTGACAGAAACCAAACCACCAAGGGATCTGGGTGGGGCAGAAACTGTTCAGATTTGCTTCCAGGAAGATAATGACTTCAGGGCAGCTAGGTTTAGGTAGGATGGGTCTAGTGGCAGTGTAGGTGTTCTGAGGGGTACAGGAATGATGGGCGTGAGCTCCAGATGTTTTGGAAGAATGTTAGGATGAACCTGAATATGCGTGGGGAGGCAAGGAGGTGAGCTTCAGGGTTCTGACTCTGACATCAGGATAGTTTTGGATCTTGTCACTAGTAAGGGAGCCCTAAGACGTGACAGCACAAAGTCTGTCTAAACTGAGAACCAAGCTAAGAGCATAAGGCAGACGCTGTCGGGGCTGAAGAGGCTTTCCCCTGCATATGTAGGCACAGGCCTCCTTAGGAGAGACTCGAGGAGTGTGCAATGGACTTGAAGAGCTGTAGGACCCCCTTTCTCTTCTCTGTCTTCAGTATATTTATAAATGGGCCGAGGCGTGTGTGGGCTCCAGGAGGCAAGGTCAGCATGGGCAAGGCACAGATGGGAGCAGCAATTCTCCTGGTGAACTTAGTTGTCAGGAGGTGATAGTAAGTGTAGAAAGTCGGGGTGGGGATGCGCTGTGAGATGCTGAGTTCTGGGGGCATTGTGAGGCTGCGTGAGCCTTGAGGCAAGCAACTGTTTGAGGTGTGTGTGCGGGAGCAAGTCCCAGCCCACGTGTGTTTAACGAGGAAGTGAAAGTAAAAGATGGACTAAAGGGGTCTGTCGGCTGTCAGTCACAGACTCCCAGCTCGGATCGGCGAGGGTTGGGAGGGAGGGCAGAAAGCTGATGACAGGCTGGTGACAGCTGTGGGCCTGGCTTCTGGCATGGCGAGGTCCAAGGTTGCCAGTGCTGTTGTCAGGATGGTTTTTCTCATCTCTCCACCCGCTGCCTTTTGCCCTCCATCCCCAGCTCCACCTCATTTACCTGCAGGTTTCACCTGTTTCGTGCCTTGTGGTCCCAGGCAGCCCAGACTGTCCTTCGAGCTTTGTGAAGACTCTGGGGAGGGCTCCAGCTCTCCAGCCTGGGTCACAGGCTCTTTCTGGCCTCCCAGGGAGTGTCCCTTATTGAGGACCAATGCGATAGTCCTTACCTTGGTGAGCAGAGCAGCCTCGGAGAAGAAAAGGAGCGGCCAGGAGGCAAGAGGACTCGATGCAGCTGGGTGACTGGTGAAAGCCAGTGGTTGAAGAGAGTGGTCTGGCTCACCACAAAGATGACCAGGGAGGTTTTGTCAAAACCGTAGATCATGGAATCTTTTACTGAGCATTCCTCGTGGTAGCCAGAAATCTGGGTGGAGGTGATAAATGCAGCAGAAGCCCTGGCGGTGAGAGTCGGTTGGCTGTGCTGATCAAGAAGCCGTGACACAGCTCTGAGAGCAGGGCACGCTGGGGATGCAGGAGGCACAGCTCTGAGAGCAGGGCACGCTGGGGGTGCAGGAGACACAGCTCTGAGAGCAGGGCGCGCTGGGGATGCAGGAGGCACAGCTTTCTGGGGTGTTCTTTGCTTTTCAAATCTATGTATGACTAGGGGCTGGGAATTTAGCTCAGTGATAGAGCACTCGTCCTGGGTTCAGTCCTCAGCTTCGGAGAAAAGAAAAAAGAAAATAACGAATCTATGGCTAATTAGACCAGGAGGTAAAATTTCTTTGCTGGGGTATCATAGCTCAATCTATAGGGGAAAGCTAGGGAGATGTCAGAAGGATGGCCATTCTGGACCATGTTCCCTAAAAGGATGGCAGTCAGGAGGGAAGGAGTTTCAGTTTGGACTCCCTTCCACCATCTTCCGGTTCTTGTTTGTCAAGTAGTCTTCCCCCTGCAATAACGGTGTGCGTTTGAAAAGTCTGTAGCTCAGACTCAATTCTCTGCCAGACTTAATGATGGTTTATTTTTAATCTTTTGAAGAAAATTGCCATGTATTTGAAAGTTTGTCACCAAGACATACTGCTAAGCACTATTTTATGTAGACATAAAAAAAATAGCTTTCAAAGGCTCTGAAAGACCACACGTGCTCCTGGTAAAAACCCAGTGGTGGGGGTAACTTTTTTGTTTACAATTAGGGACGTTCTATTCCCTTTCTTTTAATGTTTTATGAGAAAGGGGGATGTAGGAGATGGCCCTAATCCTGAGTGGCTCGCCAGAGAGTGGCAGTCCTGCTGACAGAGTCCGTGGAGTCTGACTGTGCGATGGTGCATTTGCGGCTGCTTGGACATCCTCTGAACTGCATCCAGTAGTTGTGGGGCACGTCAGACAGGGGTTTTAATGTGGTGAGTTTATTAGATTTAAACCCTCCCCACTTCAGGAAGAGCCTGGATAGCTCCCATGACCCCTCAGTGGCCCCATTCTTTTGGATATGCTGCTGCTTGCGGGGGCTTAGACTTTATTTCACCTCCTGATTCCATTTGAAAAACCCACCTGAGTCTTCTAGAGGCAGGTATGGAGGTGCGTCTGTCTGTCTCCTGGGAGCTTGACAGTCATGAGACAACAGTTCCGCTGGCCACCACCACAACCATCTGTCCCTCTGCACAGGCCTCTCACTGACAGGGTTGTTCAAGAGTCTGGACTTGAGGGAAAGCAGAGGAGCCTGGTCAACTCTAGAACTCAGCCTGTTTTGCCAGCAAAACACTGACAATAAGGAAGTTTTTGTTTTATATCCATCTGCCTGACTCCTGTCACTCCTTCTGACTGCAGCCAGGAGCAGAGGGAGGCTGTTTTGGAGCCTGCTTTCTCCTGTCTCTTATTCATTTGTTCCTCCCTGTCTCCATCGAGTCCCTGGCACATAGAAGTACCCACTACTGTTTGTGAGGTGACAGTTAAGGGGACAGTCGGGAGACTTCGTCACAGTGCAGGTCTGCGCTAAGGCTAAGCAGGGAACAACAGACACTGTAGGTGCTGCAGGGTCCACAGGTAGATGCCACTGGGTCGTCACTAGTAGTAAAGTGCCAGAGCCATCTAAGTGGAGCATGCTGGGTAAAGTAGGACACGTTCCTTCAGTGTAAGGACACAGGCGCCCTACTAGATTAGGAAAACCTCCGAGGTATACTATGCAGAAATGGCAGCAAGGGCATGAATAGGGCTGTGTGCACTTCTGACTTGCTTTCCGTGGGCGACTCGTTCTAGGACACTTGGCCTCCTGCAAATGTAGTTCCTTGCATTGTATAGACAGTTTGCTCGTAACTCACGCATCTCCTGTTCAGCACATCATCCTGACACCACTCGTACACCTATGTAACGCTGCGTAAATATGCACTGTGCTGTGCTGCTTAGGGAATGAGAAGAGGAGAGGGGCTGCACGCGTGCAGTGCCAGAGCTGAGAGAATGGAGGGAGGGCTGTAGATATTCTCAGTCCGTGTGAACCTGTAAGTGCAGGAACCTGGTTGTAGTACGCTGCTCTGTGTGTTACGAGAAGGAAAGAGTGGGCTGGGAGATGACTTAGCAGGTAGAACACTTGCCCTACAAGTGTAGTTCAGATGCAGGTGGTTTGTCTAAAATCCCTGTACTCAGGAAGTGGAGACAGGCCATCACTGGTGCAAACTTGGTAAGCTAGCCAAATCCATGAGCTCTGGGTTCAATTGAGAGACCTTGCTTCAATATATAACATGGAGAGTGATTAAAGAAGATACCTGATGTATCTTTGACCTCCACAGGTGCGCCCACATGTATGCATGCACTCACACATGTGTGAACATGTACACACACCACACATGCACACACATGCAGAGTTAGAGGTAGGATTGACAGAATTGCTCAGTGAGTAAAATGTTTGCTATGCTAGCCTAGCAGCACATGGATTCCATCCTCACGACCCATGTAAAGATGGAAAGTTTCTTCTCGCCTCCACATGCTGTCCCCCCAACACATGCTGATAATAAATTCAAAGGAAGCAGAAGAAGGTGGATCTGTACTTCTCTTTGAGATTGTGTGCATCAGAATGTCTGGTAGAAAGGCGAGAAGCTGCCTTTGTTGCTGTGGGCAGGACAAGGAGGGACAGGAGAAGGGGAATGGCTCCACTTGCGTCCTTGTGTTGCTGAGTTTTGAAGCAGGTGCACACACTGTCCCTGGAGAAGGAAATCCAGATACACAGCTATATCACACGGTTTTGAAAAGTTGATGCTGTGGAGGGGAATGCGGTGCCTGGTGACTCTAGCTAGATACTGGCAGGAAAGGCGAGACCCTAAATGGCAGGACAGAAGGTGGCAGTCTGGTCCGTGAGATCCGAGAGAGTCTGATTTGGGTGTGATGTTTGGGGGACGGCTAGGGTATGTATGGAACTGTGTTCAGTGTGGAAAGTTACAATTTGCAGATGGGAAGATCTGAGATGGGATTTGCTGTGAGGAGTTCTGTTAACATGGAGATCATGTTTGCAGGCTCAGGAGCAGTGAAGTGTCCAGGGAGGGAGGTGACCTGAGTTGGAGGGGGAAGGTGATCACTGACATTGACATGGGGCTAAGGGTGTTGTTAAATGAAGCACGTGAAGAGGACTCATTTGTTGCTGCTTCGTGTGACCTAAAAACAGGCAAGAAGATGGCCTCGCTCTCTGTGGGGACAGCCTGGCCCCTTTCTGAATGCCCAGCACTCCGAAGTATTTCTGCAGCCCCTGTAGGAATAACCGCCAAAAGCTACCGTTTCTCCCTAAGGAGGTTACCCACGGCTAAGAATGGTATTCCTTTGACTGGAAGATGTCGTTCTTTCCCGTTTTATACTCCGTAAGGACCAGAAACTCATTTGGGGTGCACAACTCAAATTACAGAACCAGAACACCATAAGGACGCAGTGTCAATGCTGATTGCATACTAGTGTGCTTTTTAAACATCAGTGGCCCGGCCCAAATCCACCATACCACACTCACTTCTGTAAGCCCTGCTTTGACCTTAGAAAGTGGCCAGCTTTTTCTTGTTGTCCCTTGGAGTAATGCATGTTCTTAATTCTAATGCTTCGTCTCCTCTACTTCTGCGTGTCCAGTTTTTCCGTTCACTCTGAAAAACAGCCTCCCTTCTCTCAAACACACTGTGCCATGAGTTTCAGAGTTTCATTGTCTTAGGAGAGTCTCTGAGACGCCAACTTCGAGAGCAAGCATTCAGGAGACATTTTAGGCTCATAGCTAGATCTGTAAAAGCACCAAGGAGGAGTTAGCTGCTTCCCCACAGTGTGGTCTGTGTGTGCCTGGAGGGAAACTAAGCACCCATCAGCCAGAGTAGACCTAATCCAGGCCACACGCAAAATACAACACAGAAAAAAAAGTAGCCTGGGCCATCTCTCTCCTCGGTTCCCTCAAGGCAAGTGTCGTGTCAGTTCAGCAAACTGGTTTTTTGTTTGTTTGCTTGCTTGTTAGAGACTACATTTCTGACATATTCGTATTGACTATGAGGGGACAAAGTCTGCCATTTTGGCATAAGGGACATTGTGAGCTTGCAAATAACGGAGAAAAGACAGACACAAGAAGCTCTCTTACCTCTGCCAACAGCAGGGCCTGCATCCCCCGTGTGAAGTTGCCCCTCATCTCTCTGAAACCAAGAGGACAGCTGTTTTGAAATGGAAAACGAAGGCACCAGATGACTCTGCATAACCAACCTTGCTAAATAGCCCCACCTCCCACCAGCTTCTACACGCTCACCTTTCTGCAGAGTCCACCCAGGAGCTTCCAGCTTCTCTCTTCTGTCTAGTCACCTCGCTGTGTGGTGCCCTTTGTTAAAAGTGCTACTAGGTCCCCAAATCTAAGTGTTCCTTTGGACTTTCTTTCCTTTTCTTTCTTTCGAGCCTCCATTTGTATAAAATTAGAAATGGCTGTGTTTGCCTTTGCTAGTCCTGTTACCCTGTCTCTGGCCAGTTTACTCTGCAGGCACGAGGTAGAGAATATAGAGTGGGGACGGAACTTTGCCTTCCCTGATGTCTAGGCTTCCCAAAGGGACACAGTTTTAGACCAGAGCCAATGTCAGCTTCCACCTACATTTTCTTCTCTGGCTGCTGGATGCTCTGGTGTGTGGCTCTTGATAAGGGGCACAGACACATTTATCTCTCTTTTTATTGTGCTCAAATCAGACACAGCATCATAAGTACTTTCATGTGCCCTCTTCTCATTCCACCCAGCAGGAAGTACCATGATCAGCATCTGTTGGATTAGCTCGTTGATCAGATCCTGCTGTCATTACTGAGGCCCATGAAGGAGCTATTTCTTGTCAGAAGTCAAGAAGAGAGTTACTTGTGGGATAGACAGAGATAAATAATCATCAGACAAACTTCTCTAAATGTATAGATATTCATTCATCTAAGTTTTCTTTCCTAGTTCTCTATTTTCTTTGCATGACCAGAGTTTTCATTAAACTATAATTTGTATGCATAAAATACATGAATTTTAAGGAGAGCTGTTGTGTGAATTTTGATGGTTGCAGGTGATGGAGTTTTTAGTGTTATGTCTGTCAGTCTCAGTTGCATTGCCTGCTTAGGAAAACCACCAATCTCAACACTAACTTGGTCATGAAATGACATTTGGTCATTGTGATAGCTCTCACTACCTTTTTGTTGTTCAGTCATACTACTGGCTTTGTATTAATTTAATTTAATTAAATAAATCTGGATTTTCTTTTAAATTAGCCTGAGATACTTTTTCAGTTTTCGTGTCTGACTCAGAAACAAGTTTCTTGCATACACTGTGTAACATGGCTCACTTCAGTCACTTGTGGAATCCTGAGTACAGGGGTTGTCTCTCCAGGCTTGACCCTAGAGAAGGCTCTGAAATGGTCTGTGTTTGTCCTGTGTCGCCCTTGGACACTTCTGCAATTAACTGACCTCATCTCCAGTGTTATTCTCAACCTCCAGGACATGGCAGCTCTCAGGCGTATGAAAGACTTTGCGGTAGAAATGACCTTAATTTGTTTTGTGTGGCCCCAAAGGGTTAGCCGTCTTGCATGCATGCATACATTCATTGACCCATCCATCCATTGCTCAGAAAACCCTACTAAGGGCTAACTTTGTGCCAGGCATTTATTATGTCAAGTGCTAAGGATTTTCAGTCTTGAACAGAAGCAACAGGGTTAAATTCTGATGGAGAGACAGACAGGTACTAATCAAATCCCTCTTTGTCATCTCTAGCCCAGGGGAAAGGGGTATGGAGAAGGTGACATTCAGAGAGGACGATCTAGGTAAGGCAAGAAGAAACTCAGCAAGTTGAAGAAAGAGGGAGGAAGGCTGTGTGGCTGAAGGGCTGGAGGGAGAGGGGAGCAGAGCCAGACTAGACAGGTGGCCGGGGGTGTAAGTGATGGCGAGGAAGTTTAGGAAAAAGGAAAGGGTGTCGATGGAGGACCAGCTGGCGGAAATTAAGCAGCAATGGATTGCAACTTGATATAGAGAAAACCTGTTTAACAGGAAGAAAGGAGACCCGTGGGGCATAGTGTAAATGAAGAGAGCTTTTTGAAGTAGTTGGTAAAGGACACTCAGTCACAGATACTGGGCTGGACACCAGATGCTCGGTCAATCTCTGTACCTGGGAGTTTCTGGAATTCTTCCCCCACCCGAGGGAAGGAGACAGAGATGAGGTGGTTTCTGGGATTATGTAGAGGAAATGCCTTGCGCTGGCATCCAGGGAGTGAGAAAGGGGCCCGACTGTTTCACAGGCTGGCTGTAATAGCGTTGTGGATGGAGTTTATTTTTGTTAAAATTGCAGGTACATAGATCCCACTCCTGAAGCTGCATATCAAGGAGTTGGCAGTGAGAACTGGGTATTTCTATATTTGAGTGAAAATACTGTTAGAGCAAACTTTAAAACTTCTGCAGGGAAAGAATAAGACTGCATGACATCATGGTGGCAGATATATTTTTTTATATATATCAAAAAAATTAAGACCATATGGAAGAGATTGAAAGTATCTACATTCACATTTGAGGATTTTTCAGCCTGATCAATGAAGATACCAGGAACAGAAGTAAAACCACTGTCTGGAAAATTTTTGTAATTGATTCACCAAGAAGTGGTTGGTATTCAAAAGATATAAACCCCTACAGAGTGATTAGGAAAAGACCATAACAAATAAGAAAGGTGTGGGGTAAAAAATGTGAAATAGGAGCTCAGGAAAGAGAGAACAGTGGCCAGTAAGGTTAGGAAGAATGTCCTCAGATAACCTAGGGAAGCAAATTAGAACCACACCTCCTTGAGACAGCATTGCCTACCCTTCACACCGGCAGCTCAAATGCTGGCTAGGATATAGAACAAGTAGAGCCTGTGAGCTTCTCAGAGGAGGGAGGAGGGGGAAAGGAATTTGTCACTTGGCAGGAAAAGTAACAGTGTACCTGACCTGACCCCGCAGTTCCACTCCTGGATGCTTAACTGAGGGATGACTTGTCCCTGTTATCAAGAGTGTGTGTTATAACACTGAATGTTAGAAGCAAGACCATCGAAGAGCAGGATTGAGCCAGTGACCTGGGCCGGAGCAGGCCTGGGACAGTGAACTCCACGGGAGCGGGAGCAGATCCAGACCAAGGACATTTGTGGAGGCAGGACTGAGCCAGTGACCTGGTCTGGAGCAAACCTGAGGCAGGGAGCTCCACAGAAGCAGGTACAGGGAAGCAACTGCTAAGTAAGTGGGCCAGGGCCAGAGACCGCTGCCGGTCCAGGTGTGAATCAGGGCCTTTGGAGGGAGTAGACCTGAGCCAGGACCCCTGCAGGTCTGGGTGTGAGTCTGGGACCTCTGAGGGAACAGGTCTGAACCAGGACCTCTGCAGGACCAGGCGTCTGTCTGGGACCTCCAAGGGAGTAGACAGGAACCAGAAACCTCTGTGGTCCGGGCCTACGTCTGGGACCTCTGAGGGAGTAGGCCTGAGCCATGTCCTCTGCATGTCCTGGTGCATGCAAGTCTGGGACCTCCGAGGGAGAAGATCAGAGCCAGGGACCTCTGCAGGAGTGGATCCAGACCAGGGACGTTTACAGAAACAGGTCTGAGCCAGTAAACTCCACAGGAAACTAGAACTGTGGCACTGACTATACCACGAGGAACAGCCACACGACCACTGGCACCTAGAAGATTAATCACCAGAGTCAAAGACAGCCCCAACCACACCAATTAGAGTAAAAGATGAGTAGACACAAGGTAAGAACACATGCAACACCACAAAAAGCAACACAACACCAGTAAAACCTAAAGACCCTACAACAGCAAGACTTGAACAACCAAACATAGATTAAGCAGAAGGAAATGACCTAAAAAATAACTTCAGGAGAATGTTTGAGACTCTTAAAGAGGAAATGAGAAACTCCCTCAAAGAAATGGAGGAAAAGACAAACAAAAAATTGGAAGACATCTGTCGCGACCGCCTCGAACCAGCAATGACCACGCGACAACGGAGCGCTTCTTGCGTGCAGTTTATTCAGGACCTTGAACAGTTGTTTCTCTCTGGCTTCTCTCACTTCTCTCCCGTTTCTGTCCCGGGACAGACCTCTCCCAGCCCTTATATAGGCTATGGTCGCCTATCCCGGAGTGCCACGTGGACATCGCCCATAGGCTCAAGCATATGCAAGCAACACACAATCATAGCAGGTCACGGGCCATCACCATAAAAGGAGTTGTTTATCACAGAGTGCGCTCACTTTCGGGCTCGCAGAGGGCACCATCTTAAAGGCACAGCTCCACGCAGCTCTCTACAGACATCAGCAAATCCCTTAAAGAAAACCAAGAAAAAGCAATCACACATATGAAAGAAACTATTTAAGACTTGAAAGCTGAAATAGACAATAAAGAAAACACAAGCCTAGGGAATTATAGAAACAGAAATCATGAGAAAACAATCAGGAACCACAAATGCAAACAAATAGGAGAATATAAGAGATGGAAGAGAGAATCTCAGGTGCTGAAGATACGATAAAGGAAATAGACTCATTCGCCAAAGAGAACATTAAATCTAACAAAAGCTTAACACAAAATATCCAGGAAATATGGGACACCTTGAAAAGACCAAACCTAAGAATAATAGGTGTAGAAGAAGGAGAAGAAGTTGAACTCAAAAATCATAGAAAATATATTTAACAAAATCATAGAGGAAAACTTCCCAACCTAAAGAAAGATATGCCTATGAAGATGCAAGAAGCATACAGAACACCAAATAGACTAGATCAAAAAAAAAGTCCCCTCAACACATAATAATCAAAACACTAAACATACAGAATAAAGAAAGACTATTAAGAACTGCAAAGGAAAAAGGCCAAATAATTTATAAAGGTATAAAGGCAAACCTATCAAAAATACACCTGACTTCTCTTTGAAGTCAATGAAAGCCAGAAGGTCATGGTCAAGCATTACACAGACATTAAGAGACCACGGATGCTATCCCAGACTAGTATACCCAGCAACACTTTCAATCACCATAGATGGACTAAACAAGATATTCCATGATAAAACCTGATTTAACCAATACCTAGGTACAAACCCAGCCCTACACAAAGTATTAGATGGAAAACTCCAACCCAAGGAAGTTGGCTATATCAACAAAAACACAGACAATTGATGATCTCACAGCAACAAATCTCAAAGAAGGGAAGAACACACAAATTAATATCACCAACAACGAAAACTAAATTAACAGGAGATAGCAATCACTGGTCATTAATATCCCTTAATGTAAATGGACTCAACTCATCTATAAAAAGGCACAGGATATGAAAACAGAATCGATCCTTCTTCTGCATACAAGAAACATACCTCAACCTCAAAGACAGATGTCACCTCAGTGTAAAGGGTTAGGAAAAAACTTTCCAATCAAATGGACCTAAGAAACAAGCGGGTGTAGCTATCCTAATACCTAACAAAATAGACTTCAAGCTAAAATCAGTCAAAAGAGATGAAGAAGGTCATTTCATATTAGTCACAGGAAAAACCCATCAAGAGGAAATCTCAATACTGAACATCTATGCCCCAAATACAAGGGCACCCTCATACATAAAAGAAACACTTCTAAAGTTTAAATCATACATTAAACCCCACACACTAATAGTGGGAGACTTCAACACTCCACTCTCACCACTGGACAGGTCAGTCAGACAAAACATTAACAGAGAAATAAGGGAACTAACAGATGTTATGACTCAAGTGAACTTAACAGACATCTATAGAATATTCCATCCAAACAGAAAAGAATATGCCTTCTCAGCACCTCATGGAACCTTCTCAAAAATTGACTACATACTCGGTAACAAAACAAATCTCAACAAATACAAAAAAAAAATTGGAATAACCCAGTATACCTAATTAGAACATCATGGTAGAAACTATAAAACAGCAATACTAATTCCAGAAAACCCACAAACACATGGAAATTAAACAGTGCTCACCTGAATCATTAATCAGTCAAGGAAGAAATTAGAGACTTCCTAAAATTCAATGAAAATGATCACACACATACCCAAATTTATGGGACACAAGGAAAGCAGTGTTAAGGGGAAAGTTCATAGCACTAAATGCCTACATAAAGAAGCTGGAAAAGTCCCACACTAGTGAATTAATAGAGCATTTGAAAACTTTAAAACAAAAAGGAGCAAACTCATCTAAGTGAATTAGACTGCAGGAAGTAATCAAATTGAGAGCTGAAATCAACAAAACAGAAACAGAAAACAATACAAGGAATCAATGAGACAAAGAGTTGGTTCTTCGAGAAGATCAACAAAATAGACAAACCTTTATATAATCTAACCAAAAGACAGAGAGAGAATATCCAAATTAACAAAATCAGAAATGAAATGGGGGAACATAACAACAGACACGGAGGAAATACAGAGAATCATCAGGTCATATTTCAAAAACCTGTACTCCACAAAATTGAAAAACTAAAAGGAAATGGACAACTTTCTGGATAAATATCACTTACCAAAATTAAATCAAGACCAGATAATCAAATTAAACAGACATATAACTGCTGAAGAAATAGAAACAGTCATCAAGTCTCCCAACCAAAAAAAGCCCAGGACCAGATGGTTTCAGCTCAGGATTCTACAAGATTTTCAAAGAAGAACTAATACCAATACTCCTCAAATTATTCCACACAGTAGAAACAGAGGTAACACTGCCAAACTGTTTTTATGAGGCTACAATTACCCTGATACCCAAACCACATAAAGACAATACTAAGAGAATTACAAACCAGTCTCACTCATGAACATTAATGCAAAAATACTAAATAAAATACTGGCAAATCAAATTCAAGAACACATCAGAATCATCATCCACCATGATCAAGTCAGCTTCATCCCAGAGATGCAGGAATGGTTCAACATATGAACATCTGTCAACGTAATCCACCATATAAACAAAAACCACATAATCATCTTATTAGATGCTGAAAAAAACTTTTGACGTATCCCTTCATAATAAAAGTCTTGAAGAGATCTGGGATATAAGGAACATACCCAAACATAATAAAGGCAATATACAGCAAGCCAACAGCCAACATCAAACTAAATGGACAGAAACTCCCAGTGATTCCACTGAAATCAGGAACAAGACTAAGTTGTCCACTTTCTCCATATCTATTCAATATAGTTCTTGAGGTCCTAGCTGGAACAATAAGACAACTAAAGGAGATCAAGGGGATACAAATCGGAAAAGAAGTCAAACTCTCACTATTTGCTGATAATATGATAGTTTACATAAGCGATCCCAAAAATTCTACCAAGGAACTTCTACAACTAATAAACCCTTTTAGTAATGTAGCAGGATACAAGATTAACTAAAAAAAAAAATCAGTAGCCTTCCTGTACATAGATGATAAAAGGGCTAAGAAAGAAATCAGAGAAACAACACCCTTCACAGTAGCCACAGATAGCATAAAATATCTCAGAGTAACTCTAACCAAACAAGTGAAAGGCTTGTATGACAAGAATTTTAAATCTTTGAAGAAAGAAATTGAAGAACAGCAGAAAGTGGAAAGAGTTCCCATGCTCTTGGGTAGGTAGACTTAACATAGTAAAAATGGCAATCTTACCAAAAGCAATCTACAGATTCAATGCAATGCCCAGCAAAATTATTTACAGACCTTGAAAGAATGGTACTCAACTTTATATGGAAAAGCAAAAAACCCAGGGCAGACAAAACAGTCCTGTACAATAAAAGAATTTCTGGAGGCATCACAATCCCTGACTTCAAACTCTACTACAGAGCTACAGTACTGAAAACAGCCTGGTATTGGCATAAGAACAGACAGGAGGACCAGTGGAACCAAATTGAAGACCTGGATATTAATCCACACACTTTTGAACACCTGAGTTTTGACAAAGAAACAAAAAATATCAAATGGAAAAAAGAAAGCATATTTAGAAATGGTGCTGGCATAACTGGATATCAACATGTAGAAGAATGAAAATAGATCCATGTCTATCACCATGCACAAAACTCAAGTCCAAATGAATCAAAGACCTCAACATAAAGCCAGCCACACTGAATCTTATAGAAGAGAAAGTGGGAAATACACTTGAACGCGTTGGTAGAGGGAACTACTTCCTAAATATAACCCCAGCAGCACAGACACTGAGAGAAATAACTAATTAATGGGATCTCCTGAAACTGAAAAGCTTCTGTAAAGCAAAGGACAAGGTCAACAAGACAAAAGAACAGCCTACAGAATAGGAAAAGATCTTCACTAACCCCACATCAGACAGAGGTCTGATCTCCAAAATGTACAAAGAACTCAAGAAATTGGTCATCAGAAGAACAATAATCCAATTAAAAAAAAATAGAGTACAGACCTAAACAGAGAACTCTCAACAGAGGAATCTAAAATGGCTGAAAGACACTTAAGGAAATGTTCAACATCCTTAGTCATCAGAGAAATACAGATCAAAACAACTCTGAGATTCTACCTTAGACCTGTAAGAATGGCTAAAATCAAAAACACTGATGACAACTTATGCTGGAGAGGCTGTGGGGTAAAGGGAACACCCCTGCATTGCTGGTGGGAGTGCAAGCTAGTACAACCCCTTTGGATATCAGTGTGGCAATTTCTCAGAAAATTAGGAAACAACCTTCCTCAAGACCCAGCTATACCACTTTTGGGTATATATCCAAAGGATGCTCAATTGTGCCACAAGGACGTGTGCTCAACTATGTTCATAGCAGCATTGTTTGTCATAGCCAGAATCTGGAAACAACCTAAATTCCCCTCAACCGAAGAATGGATGAAGATGTGGTACATTTACACAATGGAGTACTACACAGCAGAAAAAAATAACAACATCTTGAATTTTGCAGGCAAATGGATGGAGCAAGAAAACACCATTTTGATACCCAGAAAGACAATTATCACATGTACTCACTCATTAGTGGTTTTTAACATAAAACAAAGAAAACCAGCCTACAAATTACAATCCCAGAGAACCTAGACAACAATGAGGACCCTAAGAGAGACATACATGGATCTAATCTACATGGGAAGTAGAAAAAGACAAGATCTCCTGAGTAAATTGGGAGCATGAGGACTTTGGGAGAGGGTTGAAGGGGTGGGGAGAGGCAGGGAGGAGACCAGAGAAAAATATAGAGCTCAATAAAAATAAATAATTAAAAAAAGAAGCAAGACCAGCAAGATGGCTTTCCAGGTAAAGGTACTTGCTGCCAAGCCTAAAGAGCAAAATTTAATCTTCAGGAGCCTTATGACGGCAAGAGAGAAGCCACTCACACACACCATGGCACACCACATCCATGTACATAAGCAGAAACATAAGTACATGTAATTTTTCAAAGTCACAAACAACAGAGGTACCTGACACTGGAGAGGAAATGCTGTCTGGAAGTGATACTCAGGATGCCGTACCAGAGTCGGGGGCATGGACTAGGGCTACAAGTGTGGTAAGATGTTCATTTATGTAACAAAGCCCTTATGTGCAGTGGAGTGTGGCAGGCTGCATCTGTAGGCTGTGGAGGTGTAGAGTATGGGCCAAGAGCAGATACCTGATCAGTTCATGTTATAGCAGAGGAAGGAGGGTGAAAATGGGGGCAGGGAGCAGCTCACCAGTGTTTCAGGTGTAACTATAGTATTCATTATATTTCAAAATTAACAAATCAAAGGAAAATGTCTAAATCGTTTTCTCAGATTTTTAAAAATTATGTGTATGGGTGTTTTGTCTATGTGTATGTCTGTATATCACGTGAGAACCTAGTGCCCATGGAGGTGAAGAGGGCATCAGGTTCCCTGGAACTGGAGTTCAGGTGTTTGCGAGGCACCATGAGTGTTCTGACCTATGAGAACTGACCCTGAATCTTCTGCAATAGAACCAAGTACCCTTAACCGCTGAGCCATCTCTCCAGCCCTTCAGATGATTATGATAACAAGACAGGATTAGGAAGCAAAGCCTAGAATCAGTGCTTCTGCTATTTCAGTGTGATTATACATCCTGGGAAAGCTGTTAGAATTAGATTCTGTCTCATTAGGTCCAGAGTGGGACCTAGCATTCTGCATGTCTAACTAGCTCAAGTGCAAGGCTCACTGCATAGTGACGGTTCTGGCCGTCTGGACATTGCACAGAAGAATCCACTCTGGGATTGTGTGTGTGTCTTTAAGGTCTGGTTCAGTTAGAAGCAGATCTTGTGAATTCCAGGTGGGAAACATGGAGACCTGGAGAAACAAGCTTTGAAGGGTGTTCTAGCTTGATCTCGGTTGCTCTGATGAAACCACTCAGGCTGTAGATAACTTGGGAGAGGGATGGGTTTATTTGGCTTACACTTCCAGATCATAGCCTATCAGCGAAGGAAGTAAGGTCAGGATCCTGGAGGCAGGGACCAAAGCAGAAACCATGGAATGTTGCTGACTGACTTGCTCACTGAATGCTCAGTTATGTTTCTTCTACAGCCCAGGCCAGGCCCTAGGGATGGTGCCACCCATGGCAGGCTGTCCCTTCTCACATCAGCCATCAGTGAAGACAGTCTCTCATGGCATGGTCAAAGGCTCGTCTCATTGAGGCAATTCTTTCGTTGAGGTTTGCTCTTCTCAGACGACTTCGGATTGTATCCGGTTTACAGTAAAACCTAACAGCACAACGGGGTTTCCTCAAAGATTCAGGCAGTGAAGGGAGGTGGCAGCAAGAGATGATGTTAGCTGATTATAGATTTTTATATTGACCTTAGTTATATCATTTATAGATTCCATGTGGAACAATGTTTCTCCCAAACAAATTAGGCTCTGAGCCAAAAATCCCTCTGGTCTTGACCTCACATAAGCCAACATTGTCACTGAAAAGTTGGGTCTTGAGCTGAGAAATGTGTGTCAGACTGTCTGTGCTAAAGGCAGGCACGTGGCAGGCATCCCTGGAGAAGGCCTTTGGCTGTGGACTCTGAGCCTTCGGAGAACAGAGCGCATGCCTCTTGGGTGTAGCCCTTGGCTGCTCCTTGGTGTCTTGTAGGTGCTCAGTAGCTGTTCGTTGAAAGAGAGAAAACATGTGGGTGTGGATACACAGGCTTTAGTTTTGCTTTTCACGTGTACATATGCATGTGGGGGATTGTGTGCATGTGGATGTATGTACACATGGGTATGATGCCAGAGGTCAGTGCCAGCTGTTTACCCCTGATGGCTGCTGTCCTCCTTACCTTGTCTCTCACTGAACCTGACGGGCAAATGAGCTCTGAGTCCACCCTTGCAGTCCTGGTTACTGCTGTGCACTGCTGTGCTTTGTTTCAGGTGGGTGAACATACATCCTTGTGCTCATGTGGTAAGCACTTCACCCACTGAGCATCGTCCCCCCCCCCCAACACACACACAAGTTTCACATATAGGGCTTTCTTTCTTTCTTTCTTTCTTTCTTTCTTTCTTTCTTTTCTTTCTTTGTTGTTAGTGATGGTTTCCTTTTTTGAGAAGGATTCTCACCACATAGCCCTTGGCTGACCTGGAACTTGCTATGTCAACCAGGTTGCCCTCAAATTCACAGAGCTCCTCTGTCTCCCAAGTGCTGGGATTACAGGCGTGCACCACCACTGGTTTAGATATAGTTTTTTTATTTATATGGGTATGTATGTGTATGTGTGAGTGTAGGTCACATAGGTGCCTTTCTAGGCTAGAAGGTAACAGATTCCCTGGAACTGGAGTTACAGGTGGTTGTGAGGTGCCTGTGGGGGTGCTGGGAACCAAATTGGGGTCCTCCGGAATAACAGCAAATATTCTTAACTACTGAAATATCTCTCTAGTCCTACAGGGTTTTTGTTTTGTTTTATTAAACTTTTTTTCTTTGAAATAGGATTTTGTTAGGTGCCTGTGCTGACCTTGAATCGCTCACTCAAACACTCCTCTTGTCTTGGCCTCCCAAGAAGCTAGATAGAGTTACATATGTGTACCCAACTTTTAGGTAAACTCTTTATTTTGGCATATAATAATAGGTTTATATGCAGCTGTGGTGAGAAATAACACAGAGAACACCACTGGGAAAATCTTGCATGTCAACAGTACAGCAGCATCTCAGTAGGAAACAGCGATGGAACCCATTGGTCCTGCTTAGATTGCCCCAGATTTACATACAGTCTGATCTCATGGGTAGATGACTGTGTCTTGTACCACAGATAAGAAACAGGATTGTTCCATCCCCAGGCGTGGGAGTTGTGATAACCAGAATCCTGTTGTTTCAAGAATTCTGTATAAAGCCAGGAGTGGTGGTGCCACTCTGGGATCTATAATCCCAGATAATATATAATAATCTATATTATAATCTATAATCCCAGAACTCAGGAAGTGGGGGAAAGAGGATCAGGAGTTTAAAGTTGTCCTTAGCCACATAGTGAGTTCAAAGTCAGCCCAGACTGGTCTCTAAAAGTAACAAACAAAATGTTATATAAATAGACTTGTGAGTGAAACCCTTTGGGACTGGATAACTCCATGCACCACGGCTCCCTAAAGAGTCAACCACACTGTTGTGCACAGTGGTTGTGTTTTCTTCTAGTTGGTAAGTGGTATTCCAAGGTGCCAATAAGTTGCAGTTGGTTTTATTCTTTGCCCCTGGGAAGTCATCTGGATTGTTTCTAGTTTGGAGCTATTATTGATAAATATACACTGAATGTACTTTACACAGTTTTTGTGGGTGTACTATTTTTATTCTTCTGAAATAAATACCCCAGAGTGTAGCTGCTGGTTATATGGTAACCGCAGGTTTAGTTTAATCAGATACGGCCTCTTCCACGGTGAGTGAGTGGTCTAGCTTCACGTCTCCCCCAGTGTTTGTCGCTGTGGCCGCTTCTCATTTCAGAGCAGCAGTTCCAAAGACCGGCAGAGGTTGTCAGTGATCATAGGACTCTGTGTTAAAGAGTCAGGTCGGATCTAGATACATGCCTTTCTTAAAACTTAGTGTACACATAAAAGTACGGGAAGGTTGTATTTCAAAGTGTTTGGGGTGGTGGGGAGAGGACTAGCAGGCTGGAGAGCTGACTCAGCAGTTATAAGGGCACAGTTTGCTCTTCTAGAGGTCCAGGGTTCAATTCCCAGCACCCTCCTGACAGCTCCCAACCATCTCTAGCTCCAGTCCCAGGAATCCAATGCCCTCTTCTAGTCCCGGAGGGAACTGCACACATGTGATGGACATACATGCACGCAGACAAAACACTCATATACATTAAAAACAAATATTAAAAGTAAAAGAATCAAAGGGTCCTGACTTTTGGGATCTGTTCACTCCAGAAACCTTCCTCCTTGATCCCTGCTTTCTGGTCCAGTTCTTTGCTAGAGGAATTCTTTTATGTCATCATTAGAAGTTAATTTATAATCACATCTCTGCTTTTCTGTGTCTCTTGATGCATTTCAGAGAGCATGACACTGGTCTCTTGTATGTCATGAGCTATTCTGGCGCCTGTTGTTGGGAGCCCCGGACTCCCTGCAAGCCTCAATCTGTAGTCTGGCACCATTCAAAAGTCCCTTGGCCTTCAGTGGGGGTCCCTGCCATCTGTGTCCTGCTGTGTGCTTGTCGGGGGGCCAAGGCCCTGTGTTGGGGCTCTCGACATTGAACTTCCCTACTGGTGAGCTTCAGAAACTGCCTGATGTTTCTCACAGAATCCCCTCACTGACCCAGGGAGAGTATTTATTTATGCTGAGGTTTTAACCATTGTCTGGGTCTGAGACCCATGGGAACCTGGCTGTGTGGATCTTGCCAGCTGTGAGTGTTGGCACTGATATCAGGGCCAGCTGAGGGAACCACCAGCCTCCACTGGTCTCCTTACTCAGTTTCAGCAACTCTTCACTCTGCAGAGGGCCCAATCCATCCTGCTTTCCAGGAATCTAACTTATGTAATGGCAGTTGGTCGAGCCTGCCTCCACCCCAGGCCATATGTAGAGATTTAGCATGGAGGTCCTCCGCACTGTGCAAGCTTGCGAAGCGTGATCCAGCATCCTTACACATCAATTTGCTGAAACAGAAGGGTTGCTATTTAGAGCCTCGACCACATGGCATATAGGGAATTGGAAGCTTCGTGGTTCCTGTCCGCACCTGCCTGGTTCTGGTGGCCGACTCTAAACAGGCTTCACTTGTCTATTCTGTCATTGTCAACAGTGGGTCTTGAGTATTTTCTAACTGAAGTCACCCTGCTGGGCCAACACTCTTAGGAAAGAGATCAGGTGCTAAAATTGGTGCATTCCCCTCAGTCTGGTTCCAGGAAACATGCTGCTTGGCCCATACTCTCTTACTGATGCATGAGGAAAGAAGTCCTACTTAAAAATCCTTTAAAAGTTAATTATTTATGCCAAGAGCCCCTACCTGGTTCTCTCTAAAAACCTGAGAGAAAATGAGATTAATTATTGAGCAATAATAATAGCAAGCATTCAGATGAGCTTCCATGTAACAAGTGCCAGTTTAGCACATTGACTGCTTTTCCTTATGGATTCTTTATAATCCTGTTAAATGGGGTATTTTCACCCACCGTTTCAAGATAAGAGAACTGATGTCCAGAGAGGCTAGGAGCCCAGGTCTGTGGCTGTAGCAGTGCATGGAAGGAAGGCTCCCACCTCCATCCATGAACAGAAACCATGACCTAGGCCTGGTGCTTCCCCGTGAGCATGCTGTAGCACAGTTAGCAGGTTCCCAGGGACTCCAGAAGCATCCGAAGAGCAGTTTTCAAAGCATCACCTATGACCATCTGCAACAGAGCTCCCCGGGCTGCTTCTCTGGCTGGCAGATGGGCTGAGCGTAGCCTCGGACCAGGACCAGGGAATCCACACTGTTGCAGAGCTTCCCAGGGAGTCAAGTTGAGCACTTTTGTAGATATTAGGAATGTGGGGTTGTGGGCTGCCCCGAGACCACTACAAGGACTTGGCAGTATGGGTTTTTTTTTTTATTGTTGTTTGCTTGTTTTTGTTTTCTTTTGAGAACTTCTTAGTAAATAGCTTGGGCTTGATAAGTCATCAGGGTTTCTGTTGGAATTCGTTGAGTCCACTGCTGAAATGCCAAAGCAGATGGACAGACCATAATAGGTGTGGCTGTGTTCCAAGAAAATTGCTTTAGAAGTGGACAGTGGATTTGTATCCTGAGGTAAAGTCAGCCTGGTCTGTGCATCTTCTACATCCCCTTCTGTGGAAGCTACGTTGCGCTTCCTCCAGCTAGCTACAGAGAGCTCGCTCATGGTGGGGGCTGCCGTGAGCTCTGTTTAGCTTGCTCATGGTGGGGGCTGCCTTGAGTTCTGTTTCTTGGGTTGCAGGGGGCATTCAAAGTAGCTATGTCAGAAAGCCCCTCCTCCCCAGGCATCCAGCACAAAAACTTACTATGTTAGACCTAGTGATACAGGTCTATCTTCCAGTGATTTTGGAGACAGAGGAAGGAGGATCCAAGTACAAGATCATTTTGAGTGATTTAGCCAGACTCTATTCCAAAACAGAAAGTTAAAACAAGCAAACAAACAAAAAAAAATGTGCTGCGGATTCAGCTCCATGGTAGAGCACTTAAACACACAAGGCCCAAGGTTCAGTCCCCAGCACCAAAAGGGAAAAAAAAATCAATTAGAAATGCTTTTGCAGTAGATAACCTGACGCTTAGTGATCTCACAGTGTGCTATTTCTCATCCAAAGCACAGCCCAGTGAGGCTAGTCCTGCTCCGATTCTTCCTGTATTTCTTTAAGATCCTTGTTGTTGTGCCCTCTGTGGTCCCCTCCATTCCAGCTACTGGGTAAGGGAATGCTCCTGCTGAGATTCGAACAAGGTACAGACACACCACACTTCATTTAGCCAGAATGCTTCTTGCTTGGGGTTCAGAAACTGATTTCTGAATTCCATTAAACCCTGCTCTCTGTATTTCTATCTTTACTATTTCTTCCCATTGTTTTGGCTTGCTTTTCTGCAGTTGTGGTAAAAACAAAAAACAAACAAACAAAAAAAACCCACTCTAACCACAGGCACCCTAAGGGAAGCAAGGGTTTGTTTCAGCCTACAATGCCAGGCCGCAGTCTGTGACTGAGGGACTTGAAGCAGGAACAATAGAGAAGTGCCGCTTGCTGGCTTGTTTGTGGCTGGCGCTCAGCTAGCTGACTTACACAGCCCAGGCCGCCTTCCTGCAGGCAGTGCCTCCTATAGCAGGCGGACACTCCCGCATCAGTCTCTCACAGGCATGGCCATCGGCTAGTCAAGTTAAGGCAATCTGTCAGTCGAGGTTCCCTCTGAAGGGACTCTGGCCAGCTCAGACACGGCCATCATGGCTCTGGCAGGCCTTGCCCTTCTCTCCCATTCCCTCTGTCTTGCTAAAAACCATTAGGTTACATCCCTAAAGCTAGCCACCAAGGTCTGCTCCCTTATTTGGCCACCTCCTCCTCTTTAGGCTGACTACCAAGGTCCAGCTATCAAAGTATTGAAGTCCAGCAAACAGAAGTCCCCTTTGGCTCACCTAATTAACATACCCAATCAAAATTAAACACCTCATCCTAACATGGAGTTTCCCCTTGTACCTCTAAATGGGTCAAGGTGTTGGATAAATGTACATAGGCTTGAGAAAGAGAGAGGGGAAAAAGAATATAGACAGTTAAAATATAAAAGAATACAGTCATAGATTAAAGGAGTAAAGATAATAAAATAAATATTAAACTTGTATAAAAAGTAATAGAATAAAAATAAGCCACATAAAGATGGAATATACACGGAGAGTCTGGATTATGTATACTATTGTGTTTTCTTTGAAGTTTTGACTGTAAATGACCTAAGTACAGAGAGACATTTCATTGTATGGGCTACTAAACTAAACCAACCTATATATTTTAAAGGTATCTTGACTTCAAAATTTGAGTCTAGGGATGTGTTGCTTTGGAAAAGAAGTTCTGCTTTTGTTTCCACAGAGGATAAAAAGCCGTGGATTCCATATAAGCTAATATGGTTTGATCAAGCAAACTGCCATTAACCTAGTGGTAAACTGCCGTTTTCCTATGTGCCTCGTCTGTCTCCTCTATCCAGAGGCAGTCTTTGGTCCCTTCAAGTCAAATACCCCCGCCCCCTTTCTCTTGTTCCCTTCCCCATCTCCCTCATCCTCTATCTGTCTTTGTCTCTTATTCCCTGCTCTCTGTCCCTCTGGACAAATAAATCTCCTATTCCTCCACACTGAGACCTTGGTCTTGGGGTTATGAGCAGATACGTTCCCCTTCACCCTCTTCCCGGGTGATTCTGGACTACACCAGAATACCCATTTAGTTCCTTCCAGACCCTGCTTTCTTCCCTGTGAAAGCCAGTGGGAGCCGGCACATGACTTCACTCTGATTCTGTCAGCTCCAGTTTCCAGGAGCTGCAGCCTCAGAAGGTACATGATCCACCTTCTAAATTGCTGGAGAGCTCACTTTTGCCAACTATTTTGCAGCAGTGTAAAGCAGATCACTGCCTTTTTAACTTCACCCCTTCCCCCCCCCCCAGTCAGGTTCCTTATCCCTTCTGTCAGGGCCACACATCACGTGACTGTGATCACAACCTCTAAGACTTTGGTAAATGTGTGCCTCCCATTCTGCTTCTGATGCCATCCACACGGCGCACAGAGACCGAGATTTCTTCATCTTGAATCTCTGCCCTGCTGCAGGCCTTTGGGGTCTCCCACCCTGCTACACCAGGGAGGCTATTGCACCTCCCAGGGCAAGGATCTGCAAGTAGTATATGCCATTTTTGTCCCATCCTGTCTTGACCAGAGCTAGATCACATGGTCTCATCAAAAGATAAAACAAATATGGTCCAACAGTATGTCTGAGAGAAAGGAGCAAGTTTGCCCGTCTAATACACACAGCTGCATCTACACTGTCGACCAGGCCTGCCCAAATGGAGAGACCGAAAAGGCCCATCAGGGAGAACGGCAGCAGGCGGCCTGCCTTGATGCTTACCAAGAATGCTGTGAGACACTGACCAGGCAGACCTGGATGATGTGTATATGCATCCAGGAGTGACTGCATATTGCACATCCACCTTTGCCAGACAGTGAGTGGAACAATGGGGCTAGGAGCAATCAGAATTCCTTGTAGAGCTCTACATGGCCCCTGCTCCTGGAAACCCATGTGTGGTCACCTGGGTAGGAGGGATTTCTGACCTAGCTACTTTGGATGTCTCTTACAGGCCCAGATGTGTGCCCCAACCCTGGTTCTCATCACGAGCAAGCTCTCTGCAGAGCACTAGAGGGAATGTAATTAGAGGGAGGGAAGGGCAGCCGACAACAGGCATTCTATAGCTGTGGCATCCTGGATCGATTCCATGGGGTACTGTTGGCCCTCTAAGAGACATCTAGGGAAGGCAGATACTCTAGGGTGGCATATGGTCATGGACTGAGAGCTGTCATCTTGACTATGTTTGCTTCTGGCTGTTGACAAAGATAAAGAACTGACAAACATGACAAAGATAAAGCATGTCTCAGAACCTTCTCAGTGGAGGGACTTAGAGCCCCTGGCTTTGCTTTTCATGTTGGGCTTGTTGAGTTTGAGCTGCTGCTGCCGCTGCTACCTTAATTGTGACCCTAACAGAAACCAAAGCCGGGATTGCAACCTGGGCAGAGCATCCACACTGCCTGGGCTTTGCCATGCAGAGACCTGCCTCTGAAGGACATCTGCTGTTCACACTAACCCAGCCAAACAGGAGAGAACCTTCGACCCAAATGCAGGGCCAGGACAGTGTCTCTAAGAACATTCTCAGATCACATTCTAATAATGGGCAGAGGCCAGACTGGAATAAACCAGTGAGGGAATTGTTTTAGTCTCTCTTAGAGATTTTTTGTGTGTGTGTGTGTTTTGAGTAAGGGGAGAAAGGATGTCAACCCAAACAGGAAAGTAGCCTAGGCACACCTTCCAAACAGTCTTCATTGATATGCCACACAGTTTCAGCTAAAGGAGTGAGGGCGAGAAAAGGTTAACTTTCTCATATAAGATGAGTTCAGCCATCTCTGTGAAATGGTGGAGGCAGAACACCATTAGACTCTAATCTCATTTCTCTCATGCTGTCTTTCTTGGAGCCTATCAAACAGTGTCCTGGCAGAGAATCAACTCTGTGGATGCTGAACATCAGAATCAGTCTCTTTCCAAATGTACCAGGAGGGCTGTAATTTAGAAAATGTAGCTACCTTGTAAGAAAGAATGAAAAGGTACTGAGTGCACCTGTCTCTGCATGTGACAGTCTAACTAGTTTGAATAGACGAAACGTGTGATTCTTGCGAAATTTTATTTTATGTTGTATGAAAGCTGTTTGCATGCATAGTCAAGCCAAACTTATTAAAACTGTTTGTACTGGGGGGCTTTCTGCTGTGGAGTCCTAGGTAGACTAAGTAGCCAATAAGGCACGTGCCTTTTGAGAGGGGAGCTATGCATGCAAGATGCAAATGCAATAGCAGTTTTCATCTTTGTTTTATTTGTTCTTGGACCACGGCATGTGAGTTTGCATATCTGATTTAAGCCTGTTTGGGTGGGGATGGAGGGGAGGGTAGGAAGTATTAGTTGTTGCCATGTCAAAAATAAATATACTCACATGTTAGATTTTTGTATTTTCTGTTAGTTCTGTTCTCTCTCTCTCTCTCTCTCTCTCTCTCTCTCTCTCTCTCTCTCTCTCTCATGTTAACACGTAAAAATCTTAAATTAAATGCTAGGGAAGGGGAGGGAGCTTATGAGGATTTGGGAATTTTGTCTCTTTCTTAAAATACAGCTTTAAATGATGCTGGTTATTTTTATGTTGCATATTTGGGACAAAGAGGCTCCACTCTTTTAAGCAAAAGATAATTGCAAGATCTGGTTCAGCAGCTTTGTCCCTTGCCTCAAGTTCCTGCAGGGCTGCCATCCCTTCCGTAATACGGAATGAAATCATAATCCACCAATAGCTTTGAGAATTTCAATTGATTTCAAATGAACTAAATTTTTAATTTAATCATTCCCTGTACTTCTAGGGATGACTTGGACGTTTTTCTTTTGACTGAGGGCTTCGTGAAAGCCTGGCTCTGCAATGGCTGCTGGGGACGGTGTCTGTTGCAAGGAGGTTCCCCTGCAGTGAGGCGCACGGACACTGCGAACCTGTTCCATTGCAGCCTTTTTTTTTTTCTCAGAAGGTGTGTAGCCAGATCGCTATGTGTAATACTGATGAAGCATTTTTGTTCCAGCTCTGTCTCAGAAGACCTAGGCTGTAGACGTGGGGATTTCAGTAGGAAACATTATGGATCTGTGGAGCTGGTAAGTTAATGCTGTCTGTTCAGTAGTGGTTCATTGATTCAGACTTGGAGGCGATTGCCAAGCTCATCAACCCCTTTTGTTGTATGTTTACTATTAAACTGTATGTGTGCCATGTCGAGATTTAATTGGAATCAGTAACTGCTGAAAGATTATGATTATTTGATCATCTTTATTTCTTTTCATTGCTACGTACTTTTAATCTTGTGTCTTCCAGTTTGTTAACATATATTGTGGCTTGGTATTTTTCTCTATTAAGCAGTACATAGAATTAAGTAACTTATAAATTAAGAAAGGTAGCATTTTATTTTTATATTATCCTGTTCCTGCAAGTTTACAGATCTAGTTTTAAAAGTTTAATGATTATTGACATTTGCATTCTGATTTTGTTTTTGCTTTCTGAGTGTGGGGCAAGAGTTAGAATATGTGAGATATTTTCCTGTTAAAAGCCTATTAGTTGGGCCAGATTGGTACTGTAACAGATGATAAATGTCTAAAATGAAGTATCTAATTTTTTAACAATGAGACATTATAGTTTGTGGTATGATTTTTAGAGTGTACGTTCTTCTTAAAGAGGGAAAATAAAAACATTGGTAGACTCAGTTTTTAATGATGGCATTGTGATTTAGTCTTCCAGTTGCATGGGATTTGAACCATTCCGAGAAAATGTGCTTGTAAACTGCATTGGTTATTATTGGTCACAGCTGAGGACATTAGCCCTGCTGTTCTGTTATTTAAATATGAGTTGTTTCTGTCCACTAGCATAGTAGCCGGTACCCACTGTTAATATAAGCGGCATCGTTACAGAGTTTAACTAGGAGAGCAGCTTACAGAGTTGAGTACCAGTGGCCCTCTGTTTGATTCTAAGCATACATAACAGACTGGACTATGTGCCTGGTTGAATATAAATATAAGTATATTATTATGAGTATATAAGTATAAAGTATAAAATAAAAGGTTTGGTCTTCATTCTTAAGGGGCTGAGCAGATTCCATACATCATCTAAAGAATAAGTGTAGCCACATCAAAGGCACGCCGATTGCTTCCGTGCCTGCTGTCAGTCATCGTCAACACCTAGCCCACTGACCCAGACCACTGCTTCTCTGTGAGGAGCCTGGGCATGAATATAATTCAGAGTAGGAAGGGCTACATAGAGGAATACCATGATAGGAGCTAAGAGAAGGGAGGGAGCCACCCGCCCCAGCAAGGAACCTCAGGGAGACGGCATGGAAGGCCTCATGAAGGACAGTAGGCTATGGCACAGACCAGACAACAGCAATGGTGGGCAGCAGGATCCTTGACAATGGCGTTCCATAAGAACAGTGAACAGATGACCCTGCCTAGCAGAGGTGGGGCAGCCGGGAGTAATAACAAAGCAAGCAGGCTCTGGTTCACATCTCCACGCCTCCACAGATCTGTCACTAGTCCTCAGTAAAGCGCCTGACTGCTAGCGTATGCTCTAAGTCTTTCTTGTTAAGCATTTACTGCTGACATGATCTTGAGCCTCTCTTGTCCTCCGTTTTCTCATTCATAGAATAGGAATACTAAACTGGGTGGCGGTGGTGCACACCTTTAATCCCAGCACTCTGGAGGCAGAGGCAGGATCTCTGAGTTCAAGTCCAGCCTGGTCTACAGAGTGAGTTCCAGGACAGCCAGAGCTACACAGAGAAACCCTGACTCAAAACCAAACAAACAAACAAAAACACTATGGATACTCACATTTTCTTCTATAGCTTTGCCGTGAGGTTGAGATAAGGCAATGGCACCCAGCACTTAGCATGTTCCATGTTAACCTGTCACTGTAGTGAAGCTGAAATTCAGTAACGGAAGTAGAACTTTCATAGTCAGATGAAGACTGGACTGGGTGGAGTAGTCTGGAGCCTTCGTGAAGAGCAAACGTGATGCTTAGAGAAACAGCATGGGTATAACCGGTGAGCTCTTCGGATCTGTGGGAGTCATAGAATTCCCAGATGGCTCTTGAGAGCGGCAGGTGAGCTGAGTGGACATCAGAGTCAGCAGGAAAGCTGGTCGGGCATGGACTGCTGAGCTGCAAACGCAGTAGAGTTAGCCCACAGTCAGAATTTCCAACAAGTTCCTGCATTGCCATTGATGCTGTTGATCCAGATCACACCCGGAGGGCCCGAAATCACGAGTGTAGCTGGTCACCAGTCACCCCCGACTTGATGGGATCTATGGCAAGACTGGTTCCAGGACTCCCTTGGATACTAAACTCTAAGTGTGTTGATGTCCCACCCCACCCTCTCATATCATGGAACTTTCTTCTGCTACTAGTAGTCTCATTCCTGACACTCCCATTAATCCCATAAGAATGGAAACAAATTATTACGCTCCCCACAGATAGGGATCTCAGCTGTTTGTTTGCTCGTATAACCCCAGTACTAAGCACAATAATAGCATTAGTTGCTTAATAATATTGATTGAATGAGTGAGTGTTCTAACTTGAGAGAAACTAGAGAGCAGTTTAACCCATGAAAAATAATAAAGGAAAAGAAAATAATAAAGGAAAACTAAGCCTATTTGACCACCACCAACACAGTTAGACTCATTAGCTTGCTGTGCGTTCTGCCTTAACATATGCCACTTTTCTTCCTGGTGGATTGCAAGTCCAGTCTCTCCTGGCAACAGTCTAAGCAAGGCACAACTATCACACCATCAACCATCCCTCATCACTTTCTATCGAAAGTGCTGTCAGGGACAGCAAAAGATTGTTTGTAGCTTTTATTGATCTGTTGGTGCCCTTTGACTGGATACGCAGGAAACTGATGTGGTAAAAATGATAAATGGTATGAGCACAACATAGACTTTTGCTCAGTGCAGTCCCGCCACTGACTGTCATGCACCCCTACACCCAATGCGGTCTAGCTGCAGATTGTCATGCATCCCTGTGCTCAGTGTGGTCTAGCCTCCACCCCTGCACTCAGTGCAGTCCAACCTCAGATTGTCATGTACCCCTGTGCTCAGTGTGTTCTAGCCTCCACCCCTGCACTCAGTGCAGTCCAGCCGCAGATTGTCATGCACCCCTGCACTCAGTGCATTCCAACCGCAGATTGTCATGCACCCCTGCACTCAGTGCAGTCCAGTCACAGATTGTCATGCACCCCTGTGCTGAGTGCAATCCAGTCACAGATTGTCATGTACCCCTGTGCTCAGTGCGGTTCAGTCACAGATTGTCATGCACCCCTGCGCTCAGTGCGGTTCAGTCACAGATTGTCATGCACCCCTGTGCTGAGTGCAATCCAGTCACAGATTGTCATGTACCCCTGTGCTCAGTGCGGTTCAGTCACAGATTGTCATGCACCCCTGTGCTGAGTGCAATCCAGTCACAGATTGTCATGTACCCCTGCGCTCAGTGCGGTTCAGTCACAGATTGTCATGCACCCCTGCGCTCAGTGCATTCCAGATAGAGACTGTCATGCACCCCTGCGCTCAGTGCATTCCAGATAGAGACTGTCATGCACCCCTGCGCTCAGTGTGGTCCAGCTGCAGTTTGTCATGCATCCCTGCTTCTTGATCCTTCTAGGAAGTTACCATCTGCATGTGATTTCAAGTTATCATAAATCAGGCTGGAATATTGTTCATTCCTTTGTCGTCTGTGTCTTAATGGGTGAGCTCACACTCTCTGTCTGCATGCTACTCCACTGTGCAGAAAAGAAGCACAGCAATGCTTCCCTCTGATGGTGGCAGGGTTTTGTTGTTAGGAACTCAGAGTGGCCTCAAAAATGTCTGGCATATGTGCTGTCTGAATGGTTGGCAATGAGCTTGTTGGAATCTGCAGCCTTTCATATTGGAAGATCCTCAAAGGTTCCTTGTTCTCTCTCTCTCTCTCTCTCTCTCTCTCTCTCTCTCTCTCTCTCTCTCTCTTGTGTGTGTGTGTGTGTGTGTGTGTGTGTGTGTGTGTGTGTGTGTTTGTGTAGAAGCCATAGGTCAGCATCAGGTGTCACATTCCTCAGGTTCCACACTCGTTGCTCACTTGGCTTATAACTCAGCAATCAGGCAAGGCTGGCCTACCAGGAGACCCCAAGACTCCTCCTGCCTCTATCTATTCAGAAGTGGGAATGGGAATCACAAGCCACCATGTTCAGCTTTATTATACTCTTATGATTGCTGTTGTTGTCATTATAAAAAGTTTAAACAATATATTTTGAGCACATTCTTTCCCCTTCCCCAACTCCTCCAGATTCTCCCCACTCCCCTGCCTACCCAACATTATGTTCTTTCTTTGTCCAAAATAATGAAAATCAAAGAAAAAAACCCAAAAATATACAAAATATCAAAACAAAACAGAAACCACACATATACACACAAATGGAGCCCATTTTGTCTTGATCAGCTACTCCCAGGCACGGGGCTTGCCCTAGACTGTGGTGGACACACTTACTGACCCTAGACTGTGGTGGACACACTTACTGACCCTAGACTGTGGTGGACACACTTACTGACCCTAGACTGTGGTGGACACACTTACTGACACTCCATTGGAGAACACTGTCTTCCCTTTCCCTGCACGTTTCCACTGCAGATCGTTTCTTGGTTAAGAACTTTGTATCTCCATCCCTTTCTCCGTGCTGGACTTATGTGTGGTGTGAACCGTGCAGGTCTCACGTGTGCAGTGCAGTCTCTGTGAGTTCACATTGCCTCAGCCCTGTTGGTCTGGACGACACTGGTTCCTTGGAGTCGTCTGTCACCTCTGACCCTTACCAGTCTTTCTTCCTCTGCCATATTTATCCCTGAGCCTTGGGGGAGGGTTGATAAAGACACTCATTTAAGGCTGAGAAGTCTTTCCGTCTTTGTATTGTCCGGTTGTAGATTTCTCATTTTATTGCTGATCCTGTAACAGAATAGCAGGAGTAGGTTTTCCCCAGGGCCCACGACCTGCCTAATCTTGGGTTCTTGGCCATTTTACAGTTTCCAGTTTACAGATGGGGGTTCCATCTCTTGAAGTGAGTCTTAAACCCAATATTAAACAGACAAAAAGAGTGATTGGTCAGTCCCATAACATGGTGCAAGTATTACACCAGTATATCTTGTTGCTCTTGTAGGTCAGAGGGTTTGTGATACTGATGGTTACTGTTCTCCTCCAGTAGTGTGTAAAATACCTTCCAGCCCCATGAACGCTATCAGCTGGGATGGAGCTTCTAGTTAGGCATCAGCTCCATCTATTCAAAGGCATGACTAGTCTCTTCAGCAGTAGGACTTTACCATCAGGTTGTAGAGAGAAACCAATACCCTTGGAGATAGCCTATTATGTTTGGGGTAGGGGTCTGCAGTGACTCAGCAAGATGTAACCTGTTTTCCTTGGTGACATAGATGGCTAGATGGGTGCCTAGCTTTTTAAACATGGCTTCTGTGGACCAAGCTCAGCTCCCCATGCTTGCGTAGCAAGCATTTTTCTGACTAAGCTATCACCCAGCCCCCTCAGAATTTAGGAAGGAGTCATTTGTCCTTTTGCTTGGGCGCAAATATAAACCGCACTTGAGGGATTGTGCTACAGAGGCGATCCCTTGCTGATGAGCAACTTAGCTGCTGCCTCAGCAGCCCTAACAGAACATTTTGCTCTCCATTTGGAGCTGGTGATGTCTTCTGTTTTTGTGGACATTTTATGGACAAAATCATATTCCATGTGGCATGCCCAAATTGAGAGATTAGAGAAGGGGACAGCATATGTCCCTCAGGAATATCAAGAATTAAACATTCTACAACTACGATCCCCAGATGTTCCCAGTGTATCTTATGCAGCAAGTCAGCTCCCCGAGGGACCTCAGGACACACAGCTTGTATTCACCGGCGTCTTAGCATGATCGCGCCTGCCTGTGTGGATGCTCAGTTTTGCCAACTTTGAGGTTTTACCAGGCTGTTTTCTGAGAGTCACACTAGAGGGATCTTCAGCATGTTAACATATGAGCGTGGAGCCAGACGTCTTCTGTTTGGCTTTATTTTGCCGTTGTTGTTGTTACTAGTTCTAACATTTATTAAATGCTTGCTGTGTGCTGTGCTGAGCTGTGTGAGAAGCAGCTGAGAATGAATACTTACAGACAACCAGATGAGGTAGGTGTTGCTTGGCTGTGCATCATTCTGTGGATGCTCAGAAGACATCTGTGAGTTCTGAATGGCTCCCATGCACTGTTGCTCTGAGGTCCCATGGCTAATACATGCCAGAGGTGACATTTAACCCAGATTTGTGTGTGCCGCACAAGTGTTATTCCAGTTCCAAAGGCTCCTACGCCCTCTTCTGGCCTCTCTGAGTGGTACATGCATGTGGTACACATTTAGACAAGCAGGCAGACATAAATTTTTAAAAAAAGCTTTTTAGAGATTTACTTTTGGCTACAAGTCTGCAGTCCTCCATTCTGGCAGTCTTGCTGCCTCTTGGGTGTTTTCTAAGAAAACCAGGTCCATCGTGAGAGTGACCACCTTAATCAGCAGAGTAGCCTGCTTCAAGTTTGAGCTCAAAGGTATAATTTCAAACTGTTTTCTGTCCAAGCGTTATCCCCAAGGGATGTCTGCCTTTAAATGCTTTAAATTTAATTCCTGGATCGAGCCTGGCTGGACAGCAGCTAGGAACACACTTGGCCCGCCTTGCCTAACCCTCCCAGACCTGCATTCCTTGGTCTACGCCCAGACACTGTCCCTTTAAATTCCTATGATGGACAATGAAAGCCAGCCATGTGGAAAGTGGAGTATCTTGCAATAGGATGCTGAATTTTTATTTTTTTGTCTGTCAGTGTCTCTTTTAATAGGACCTAAGAGAATTTTTTTCCTTAGGACCAGAAAGTAGCACACTTTTCCTCAGACACAGATTCACTGTCAGTCTGCTAGCGGGAAGCTTTCTAGGTGAGAGGATTTCTCTCTTTACAGCGGCCTCCAGGAAGTTCAGAGCTGGGTTTTTTTTGTTGTTGTTGTTTTTGTTGTTTTGTTTTGTTTTATTTTGTTTTTAACCTGTCTCCTATAACATACAATGCCCTCTTGTTTTCAGATTGATTACCCACATCTGATATTCTCTTGTGTGCTGTGTCTAAGTTTATCCTTTGACTAAGATATATTTCCATAAGTTTCTTCAAATCCTCTTTAACACATAAGGTAGGGCATAAACAAAAGTGCATTTTCTTCATCCACCATAAACAGGATAGTTTCTCTGTCTTCCCTGGACACCTGTCTGGTGTGTGAAATGGCTTTGCTCTTATTGCCCCAAGCACCATCCTACTTTTCTGTATGGCATGATTCTGTGACTCGCTTTCCAGTACCAACAAAACGTGAATGGTAGCACGCCACCCGACCAGCCGTCTGGTGGCCATCATGAGCACCAGGGTCTGGTAATGACACGGACAGCTGGGGCACAAAACTGTACCAGCAGCTGCAGACAGCCCAGAAGAGCACCAGATGATGCCAGCAAATTCAGTGTGATCTCCACTCTCCACACTAGAGGTGCCCGCACCTGTTCTCTGCCCTCTGTGGGCCATGGGGCACTCACATCCCCGAGGCCACAGGTTTTCTCTGTGTGTTCTGATTTTCCTCCTCAGCCATGCCCTCTGAGCCTCTGCGTCATTCTCTGCTCCCACAGCCACCTTGACTCAGCTCCGTCTCTGGCTCCCACAGCTTGTGTGGGGCTCTTTGCCAGTGATAAGCTGCGGTGCCCTGCTTTACTTTAAGAGATACTTTAAATCACGACCTGTGTATGACAGATTGTTTTTCACAGCCAAAGATACAAACTGCAGGCCCCTTGCTTATTTGGGTAATTCTTCAGTGCAGGAAATGGAATAGAGCAGCTTCCCACCTTGATTGTGGGTGGCAAAGTGCTCATGAATCTCTGAGCACAGTCTCTGGTATTGCCTGTTTGATTGCAGCCTTGGCCTCCCGTTTGTGTCCTGTGTGTTCTCTCCTTCACATGTCCATTGCATGCCTGTGTCCACTTGCAGATCAGTGGCCAGAGTTTAGAAGTGTGGATCACCAGTTGTGACCATAAGCAAATATTTAAAAAAAAAAAAACAACTGCTTATATGTATGTGTTTGTACCTGTTTGTCTGCACTACTTGCATGCAGTGCCCACAGAGGCCAGAGAGGGCATCCAGTGCCCTGACACTGGAGTTGCAGGTGGTTGTGAGCTGCCCCATGTGGGTTCTGGGAATCAAACCCTGGTCCTCTGCCTTCTCTCCAGCCCCGAAAAGCAGATCTTTGACTTGACAGAAATATGTGATTGCCTTGCACACTACTCAAATGAGAAAAAAAAAATGTTTTCAATTCCGAAAGTTTCAGAAAAGCCCCACATTTTCTTCTGAGTTTATACAGCTCTGCCATCAGATCTGTAGAACTCGACAGTGTGTCATAGACATGCAGAGTGAGAACCGCACTCTACTTCTTATGGTGCTGTTGAACAATGGGTGGGGACAGTCCCTTTGCCAGCCTTTCTTCCCATGGACTCTTAGCTCTCAGAAATGAAGGCATTAGTTCATGTATTAACTGACCTCTGGCAGACACCATGGGACTTGGTGCCCTTAGCCAAGACCCTCTTCTTCCAGTGTTTCCCTGAGTCAGAGCCCAGCATGGTCTTCACAGGGCACACACATCCATCCATCCACAGCTGGGGCGGCTTTGGTGCTTCTTTGTTAGAGACGGGACCCATGGTCCTTTTTGTTCCTTTTTTCCTACTAAGTGAATTTAACAGCAAAAATCACAGCAAAATAAATCCCAGTGTCCCCTACCATGATTGCTGTACCAGAAAAGGTCCAGTTTCACACCCCCATCTACTCCTGTTAGATGTGAATAATTGTTGATAATGAATTACTTTACCTTCTTAATGAAAGCAAATCCTTAGGGGATTATGTGCTTCTTGGCCACGCTTTTTAGTTGGTCAGTTGCAGTTTTCACTGTGTTGCAGTAGTTTAAAGCATCCTCTCAAGTTGGGCTGGCTTGATAGATGTGAATATGTTTCTGTTACACCGGGAATACATTTCAGCATTCTCTGAGTTCTCGTTCTGAACCTCACACCAGTTCTGTGACTTCCCTCCTCACTTCTTCCCATATTACCCTTCTTGCTCATAACTAAACTGGTCCTGACAAGAGCACCAAAGGCCTTTGCACATAGCCAATGCCAGTGGTCTTTTGGGTGCTTTGTATATGCAAACTAATTGGAATGTCACAAGACCCATGGAGATGTAGAGTCTGTGATCAACCCCATTTTACACACAAGATCACTGGAATTCTGAAAGGCTAGTTAATTTGCCTATGGACACACAGATGGTGGTAGCTAAGGTTACTCATCCCCCCCACACACACACATACTCTATCTGCAGTGGATTGTATTTATTTTAAAATCCCATGATCTTGGGACTGGAGATAATCGTTCTGATTTAGTGCGTCTGGAATAGACTGGAGTGCGTGGTTTTTAGGAGATTTGATTTTGAGAGTGACTTTTATTTCCTCATATGCTTCTTCTCTGTTCTCCTGCAGAAGTATGGATAAGAACTGAACAGAGATGTTTGCTTCCCATGCCATCTGTTTTGTTTCCTCTTTCTTTGACCTGGCATTTTCCTCTGGTTCTCCCTGACTTCTGAAAGAGTCCATTCAAAAGTTAAGATGCGATCTAGTTTTTCCTCACTGTAATTAGCAGGAAGCTGCAATTATGATTTTCTTATTGCTGCACAGAGTACTTGCCCTCACGTACAGCTCTGTCAGTGTCCTGATGTACAGAGTGCTTGCCCTCGCGTACAGCCCTGTCAATGTCCTGATGCTTTTAGCCGAGCAGGTACCAGCATCGGGTCCTCGCTTCATGCTCCTAGGCGATGGTCCATGCTTAGCTCCATGTCCCAGGCCTTCTACAACCCTGCTCTCATTCATCAGTGAACCTCAGATCTTGGGGTCTGCTGACGGTTCTCCCCACACCTTCCCCTCCTTCCTATCTCCACACGTCTCTGCCCAGTCTCAGCTGATTCATGCATCCTTTCCTGTCTGCTCTAATGGACCACTCACCTTTGACCCCCTGGAACCTTGTATCTCGTTACATTTCTCCAAGATGCCAGTCACATTTTGTCTTGTAACTATTTGCAGGCCTAGCGTGGGGTGCCACCTTAGTCTTTGTACCCCTAACAAGCTCCAAGTTCACTGTTGGATGTCTGTTTACTAGCTAGAGCATCAGTTCTGCTAGAACTTGAGTGTCTGGTGGTTTCTTTCTGTTACTTTTCTTACTTTTCTGTATATTCATGTGGGCATATACAAGTGGATATATTTCTTATATCCATTTATGGTTCCAAAAGAAGATACGCTGGTTACAGGAGAGTTTGAAATACACTGAAGAGGCCAGACATGATGGTACATGCTTTTAATCCCAGTACTCGAAAGGCAGAGGCAGGTGGGTTTCTGAGCTAGCCTGATCTACAGAGTGAGTACCAGGACAGCCAGGGCTACACAGAGAAACACTGTCTCCAAAAGGAAGAAGGAAAAGAAATAACACTGCAAAGAACAGAGAGGACAATTAAATTCATCTTTAACATCTACCACCTGCAGATAATTACTGGGAAGATTTAGTGTGTGTCCCTTTAGCAATTACATTAGCTACAAAATAGGCTTCTATATTTCATTGCACTTCTTACTTAAAAACAATTGTCATCTTTTGAATACATAGACACTCTTCCACAAACAGCATTGTCTCCTGTCTAGATCCCTTATTTTTTATTTATGTCTAATTTCATTTGTTGGCTGTGACCTTTTGAATAAGAGTCAAGGTACCAGGGAAATAACTTAGCAAAGTGCTCCTGCTGCATAATCAAGGTCCTGAGTTCCATGCCCAACATTAAAAACAAAAAAAAAGCAAGCATTTCCCACTCCTCCACACTCTGACAGCTTTTTGTTCTCCCTACTTTTGGTTCATTTTGTTCCTTTCATTCTGTGCTGGCATCTAAACTAAGGGTTACTACTGCCTTGTTTTCTTTGACTTTGTAAGAAGCAGGGTCTTGCCCAAGCTGACCTCAAACTCTTGATCCTCCTGCACAGTGCTCCCTGTAGCTGTAAGTACAGGCAAGCGCCATGGCTCCTAGATGGCTGCTTGGGCTTTCTAACCTCCGACTGAGGTCTCTGGGAGCCTCCTGTCCTATCCATGTGCGTGGCCTTTCTGTGCCACAGAGCATGCTGTCGTAAAGAGGGCAAGTCTTCTGTCTCCCTCAGGGCAGCAGCTGCTCCTCTAAAGTTTTATTTCAGATTTATAGTAAAGAGTAGTTACAGGCATGCGTGCTTCCATTTTATACTCATGGTCATAGGCAGCACGACTTCATGGTTCCTACGTTAGAGGGTTGTCCTGTTGTTTTTCTTCCTGCAGAATCCTCAAGCAAAGCAAAACAGCCTCCAGACCTTATGTCTTCAGCGTTCAGAATATACACACCTGGCCCTCGGGTACTGCCAGCCTCCTGGTGCACTTACTTCTCTGCTCTGAGCATCTGCACAGACAGTCACGACACAAAGCTTCCTTATAATTTCCAGCAGTGTCTGTCTTGTAGCTGTGTGTGGTGGTGTGAGGTGGACAGGGCCTTCTGTGCTGATCTGAAACACATACAGTAGAGGCTTTGGCTGGAAGAGGAGTATGGAAGTAGTGTTTGCTCAGTTTCTTACAAGAACTTGAGAAAAAGCCAGCTATCTGAAGCTCAGAGTAAGAGAGCAGCTATGAAGGGCATTGCCCCTGCTCCAGCCATCCTTTGGTACAGGCAGCTGCTGGCCAGAGTGGCAGATTGTTCTCTGAGACATTTGCTATAGGACCCTCCGTGACACTTCCTACTTGCAGTGAAGCCCTTTTCTCCCCCCACCCCTTTTCTGTTGGTTTCTTTTCAGTTTGTGAGCACCCTTCATTAACTGGCCGGACTACAAAAGACCACATGGACACCTTAGTTCATCCTCTATTGACTGCTCCTTCTGTTGTCAGCTCTAACACAGAGTCCTACCTTCTTATTTGCGTCTCTGGAGCATTTTCCAGCAGCATATGCCCCCGACCTCTGACCCTCATGCAGATGGTGTCGTGTTACAAGGCAATCAAACAATCAAAGCACTGTCTCTCAAGGCAATTCACTCTTGAGAGATTTTGCCACAATCACGTGGGTGGCCTGTCTATTCATGTGACTTCAGGTGCAAGAACCCTATGCAGACAGCCTACATTGACAGCCACATTCAGAGAGTCTGGTTTGATCACATGCTCCATCAGTCCCAGTCCAGCTGGCCTTGGTGAGCTCCCATTAAATCAGTCCCACCGTCTCAGTGGGTGGACGCACCCCTCGCGGTCCTGACTTCCTTGCTCATGTTCTCCCTCCTTTTGCTCCTCGTTTGGACCTTGGGAGCTCAGTCCAGTGCTCCAGTGTGGGTCTCTGTCTCTATCTCCATCCATCACCAAATGAATGTTCTATGGTGACATGCAAGATATTCATCAGTGTGGCTATGGGACAAGGCCAGTTCAGGCACCCTCTCCTCTGCTGCACAAGGAACAAGCCGGGGACATCTCCTTGGACCTGGGAACCCTTCTAGAGTCAAGTCTCTTGCCAACCCTAAAATGGCTCCCTTAATTAAGATATTTACTTCCCTGCTCCCATATCCACCCTTCCTCCATCCCACCCATCCCATTCTCCCAAGCTCTCCCCAATCCATCCCTTCTCCCTACCCATCTCCCCTTACACCCCGCTGCCCCAAGGCTGACTGAGAAGCCAAGGACAATGGCAATGGGTTTTGGTTCTACTGCATGGACTGGCTTTGTAGGAGCCTGGTTTGTTTGGATGCTCACCTTCATAGACCTGGATGAAGAGGGGAGGACCTTGGACTTCCCACGGGGCAGGGAACCCTGACTGCTCTTAGGACTGGAGAGGGAGGGGGAGGTGGGGAGGAGGTGGAAATTTTTAATAAATAAATAAAATTTAAAAAAAGAACCCTGTGCAGAAATATCCCTTGGCCCTCTTCATATTAACTGGAGATCTGTTGAGCTTAACAAAGTGTCATTGATGAGATGACGAAGGCCAAGAAGCCGAGACCCCTTTCAGACCTTTGAGCTCATACCTTCCCTCCACACCCTCTGACCCTGCTGTCAGATGACAGGGTCCCTCCATCGAAGCCTGCTGAGTCTCACTTCTGCCCGCCTGACCTGGTGACAGAGTTTGGGTCCTGCACAGATGACCTTCCTGCTTGCTCCTCAAAGTGTCCTCTGGGCAAACTTCTTTCTCTGGCTTTTCACCCCTCAGCTCTGCAGAATCCTTTACCTTTCTTCAATCAAGGGTCTCTTTGACAGCAGCTAGAAAGCCCTCTCCACATCTTGCCCACTGTTTTCTTGAAGGAAAAATCGAGTTGCTAATAAGCAGGACCCTTGTAATGCAAAGCCTACCTCCCAAGTCTGTAAGTATCTGTATGGGCAGGTGCCACAACAAGCATGTTGAAGCCATCTCCCTGGTTTCTGCTGCTGTACTGTGGACCCTAGGCTCGCGGGCCTGTGCACCCCAGGCAGTTCTCCTGACTCTCCCTTCCAGCTCTCCATGAGAATGCCTCGGTACTTCATGAAATACCAAGATGTTGAGTTCCCTGGCTGCCAAACGTCCCATGTCTCTGCCTTGTCCTTTGTCCCAACAGAACAGGACTGAAGGGTACCTCCACCCCAGAGCAGGCCTCTTTTACCCCTCTCTGCATGCAGTGGACATGAGCTACAACGGAACAGGTGACAAGACACACAGCACCACTCACCGAGGCAGCATGGGTCCTTCTGCCTGCCTTTCCGCCTACCACCCCCCCTTTTCATTTATTGTTATTGGTAATGTTGGAGATAGAACCTAAGACAACCACATTTCCAGACTCTACATTTCTGTTGGCACAAGCTTTCTTCTTTCTGAATAATACTTTCTAAGCAAGATATGTGTGTAAGGTATGCGTGTGTGTGTGTGTGTGTGTGTGTGTGAGAGAGAGAGAGAGAGAGAGAGATGCATATAAAATATCAAACGAGTCTGCTTTATTGACCAATGTTTATAGTTTTATAAACCTGTTTATATTGAAAGTCATTTCTCAAAGGTCCTGTACCAGAATAAATTGCATTATAGCTGCAGAATAAATTGCATTATAGCTGCAGAATAAATTGCATTATAGCACTGGAACCTTCCAAAGCTCCCTCAGGCTGAGCTGGTCTCCATTTTCTCTGACATCCCCTAGACTGCACCCTATACTGGCTTCTGTTGTTATGGTATTTAACCAGGTTGGGTTGTGATTTATCTGTTTATACGTTTCTGTCCTCTCATGTGTGCCCAGTGGGGTTGAGGTCCTCTAGGGCAGGAGCTGGTTGCATTTATCTTTGTTAGTACAGCAGTTCCTATAGGTCCTGAAAAATCATCTGTCGCCATTTTTTGCCAGATATGCCATCGTTTAAACAGATCTTCCAAGATTTAAAACAAGTTTTAAGACAATTTCATCAACAACACATTAATTAATTCTTTAATAGCTACCGGAGCATCTTATATTAACTATTATCACAATGACATGATAATATAGTATAATAGTATGTTAATATAGTAGTATCGTATTCGTTGCATGCCTACTATGTCCAGGTACTATTCCAGGCTCATGATATGTTTTACATTATTGAGTTCTCTCTACAAGCTTACACGCAGATATAATCTTCATCCGTTTTACACACACACACACACACACACACACACACGCATACACACACGCTGCATTCTTTTCCCGGAGTCTCACTAGGTAGCTCAGGTTGGCCCCAGACTCACCGCATAGCCCAGACTGACCTTGAATTTGATTCTCCTGCCCTACCTTGTTGTCCTCATTGTAGAGATATGGAGGAAGGATTGATTCCCCCCGCCCATCAGGACCACAAAACCAACAAATATGAAACTTAGATTTGAACCGGTCAGCCTACATTTCCAACCACCCATTTTTTAAAGAAAGGAGGAGAAATGCGAAATACTATTTTTAAAAATGTACTTTACATAACCTTTTTAAAACTTGTTTTTTTTCTAAGTTCAATGTATTCCTATGGCTTATACACTTGAATGCCGAGTGTGCACAGTGCAGGCCAAACGGGAATCATGAACCCAGAGAATCAAAGCAGCTAAGTAGAACAGAGAGGGATTTTTGGTTTTGAAAAAATATAGAATTTGCATTAATTTAAAAAGGATTGTCATTTAATTACCTTTAATATGAAACTAATAACATTTTCGCTAAAGAGTAGTTAATAACATTTTTCTTCCTGTTTTTCATTTTCTTTTAAATTGACTTTTAAAATTTTACAAATGTGTGTTGTTTAAATAGAATTTTTCCATGAAATCAAGCATGTAATAAATACACTGACTCCCTTACCCCGATTGGCCCGCTCTTCCCTAAGGAAGTGGCCCTGCTTCCCGATGAGGCTGTGTCACTGCAGTGTGTGGGCACCAGGCTCCACCTCCACAGAAGTGCCAGGCCACCTCTGTGGTACTGTCCTGACACCTTCTTTAGTTTTTACTGTTATTGACACATTTGAATTTCTTTTTTCTGTTAATTTCCACTGTTCACTGTTTATCTAGATAACTGTCTGTCTCATTAATATTAGCCTTTCTTCTTAGTGGTTGTATTTTCTTCACTTTGACAGGGCACATCTGTCTCTCTTTTGAAGCAGGATTTCGCCATAGTCGAGGCTGGTGCTGCAATCCTCCTGCCTTGGTTTCCAAGTGCTGGGTGAGAGGTGTATTCTACCTCACCCATCAGTCTGTCACCCTGCCCTTTCTCGTTCTGCCTTTTGCTTTCTGACCTTTACTGGTCCCTGTCCTGCTTGCTTTGGCTGTACTCTGTGGGCCTTGGTCACTTCTCCTAGACGTGAATGCCTAGCGTCCTGCATCCAGCCTCTTGCTTAATCAGTTCAGAGTATGAGTTCTTTTCGAATACCTGTGGCCGCATGTTGTGACTGTCCTCATTGTTGTGGCTGTTCAAGTAATCCTCACATTTGCTCTTCTTGTTGAACTCGAGTTTTCTCAGATATGTGGTTTTTACTTCCAGTTGCTTTACCCTTTAAACTGAATTTCTCACTCAGTTGCATTATACTGAAATGGGAGCTACACAGTTTTACATAGTTCAATTTTTTTCTCTTTTATAGTATTTTATAGGATTGTTCATGCTACTGTTCAATATTAGTTCCATATTTTAAAGTTGAATAAGTGCTTTGAAAAGTTGTAGATTTGGGCTGGAGAGATGGCTCAGCAGTTGAGAGCACTGGCTGCTCTTCCAGAGGTCCCAAATTTGATTCCCAGCAACCACATGGTGGCTCACAGCCATCTATAATGAGATCTGGTGCCTTCTTCTGGGCTGCAGGCATGCATACAGACAGAACACCATATACATAATAAATAAAAGAAAGAAAAAGAAAAGTTGTGCATGTCGTCCCAGCACTCACACAGGTGAGGCAGAGGCGCATAAATGCAGAGTCAGCCTGGGCTACACAGCCAAGCCCTTTATGCTTTGTTCTTTAACTACACATGCTCTGGTGCTTCAGGTCAGTTTCCGCATTTTGAGCTGTGAACTTATCACAGGGTACGTGATTTCCTCCCTTGTGGACGGTAAGACAGTGAAGAGAAACCTGCTGAGCTCATTCTTCCTCACATCCCACTAGCTACTGGGAGTGACTGGGGGCTGCTCCACACACTCAGGCTCGGAGTGATTCTGCCATCTTTATCTGGGTTTTGTGGTCTCTGTGGTATCTGGGTTATTGCCAATGGCCAGAAAAGGGGCCATGGGTGAGTCATACCTGTCTCGAAGGTGGTGCTGCCCATGCTACCTAGGACTTTGACCTATCTACAGATGGAGAGAATCAAGTCAAATGATCAGCTACCTCGTGGGAAATGAAGTCCAGCCTTGTGTCCTGCTATGGCTGACACCATGGAAGATGGCATGAGTGGACCCTGTTAACACATAGATCTCTGTGCCCTGGGGATGGGCTGGAAGAGAGATTCTGGATTGTGCTATAGGCATTCAGATGACTTCGGGGCGAGGCAGTCATTCCTGAGTACCATTTTTTTCTTTGTTTATTTTTTGGGGTTTTTTTTTGCGGGGGGGGAGCCTGGATGTCCTGGAACTCACTATGTACACCAGGCTGGCCTTGAACTTATAGAGATCCTTCTGTCTCTGCCTCCCGAGTGCTGGGATTAAAGATGGCACCACCACTGCCCAGTCTGAGTACAGTTTTAACAAAATGGTTAGTGTCGATTTTCTGTCCAGGTTTTCTGTGCTTTTAAGAGGTCAAGTAAGAGGTTTGTGGGCAATAGTTGTGATATGGAGGCTGTCTGACGAGCAGCTTCTCTCCAGTGGTAAAGGACTTGTTCTGTAATGTTGGGGTTTTTTGTTGTTGTTGTTGTTGTTATTTGGGGTTTTTTGTTTTTTGGTTTTTTTTTTTTTTTGTGTGTGTGTGTTGTTTGGTCCCTTTGTTTTGTCAGGCACTCTGCTTTTCATCTCTGATGTGACAGTCTTCATAGGCCCTAGCCAGCTGCAGAATAGGGAGGGACAAGCTGGGCCTCACTGCATCCAGCTTGCTGTCACTAGCGGGACCTCCTCCCCAGCCACTGCTGCACATCACTCATCTGGGAACCCCTATATCCTGTGCTCAGCAGCGTTTGGTGAAGCCTACACAATTCTATTGAGTGACTCCCCAGGCTCACCTTGCACTTACTGATTGGGGCTGCTTGGCCTTCCTGTTTGGTCTTTCCCATGTGTTAGGTCAGTAGAATGTCTTTGATATTCCATGACTAAGGAGCCTACTATACCTTCCAGGGAATAGCCCCATTTCCATAGGATCTTAGCACCCACCTATTGCTTATAGATGCTCAGTAAACACCTGTTCTACAACACACAGTGGCCTTAGCTCTGCAGATGCAGTGGTGATGCAGATGCATGCAGATGCTGTCCTCATGGAGACTATTAATAAACCAAGGGTGTGCCCGAAGAGAGACCCAGTGAATCAAGTAATCACAGGAAAGAATATAAAACACAACTTTGCCGAGTGGACCTTGGCCCAGGCAGGAGGTTAGAAAAGACATCTTGAAGCTATAGGAACTTGGGTGGATCAGGAGGAGGAGTTGGGACATCTAGGTAGAGAGGAATAGCTCTTAAATGGGAGAAGAGGAGAAACTGCAGAGAGGTGGGGCTGTGGGCCAGAAACACTTGGGGTTTACAACATATGCCTGCCACTACATGAAGAAAGGAAGCAGTGGTAGACGATGGCTAGTGGTAGGAGGCAGCCACGCATGCGCATTTGAGAGATGGGGGCATTTTGGATGGCGATGGTGGTGGGGAAAGGTAGAGGGAGAGAACTTTAGTGTAAGGTCTGAGTTACATCTCTGCCTGGGTTTCATGACCCTGAGTCCAGAGGGAGCTAGCTCTCTCAACAATTAAATCGTGAAGAGTTTTCTTCTTTCTTCTTGAACTTCTCCAACTGAGACAAGCGAGGTGCCTGTTGTTCTAATCTCATCAAAGGGAAAGGACGCAGGTGCCTGTGCCTGGCCATAGTGATAAACAATGTATGTTCATTCTGTGGATACATGCGTGAGTCACGCATGAGCATCAGCTCTTCTCCCAAGTCCTCCATGAGGCTGCCGTGGCCAGGACTTCACCAACTTACATGTCAGGATTAGTAAGTGAGAATGAGTGGCCCCTGTCCCTTCCCCTGCCCACAGGAAACATTGTGAACTAACTGTGATACTCTGTTCCTGCCATATCCTGATGTGACCCTCAGACACTTCATGCCAGGCCCCCTCAGCAGCCTGCACAGCACCGCATATCAGGTTCCTTTGCTTGTCCCTGCATTTTTAACAGTGTGGGCGTCTACTGTCCGGGAGACATCGACCCTGCTGCCTCCCCTGTGAGGATGGCAGAGTCCCTAGAGACCAAGCCTTGTCTTTGACTTGTACTTCCTTATAAGGAATAGTTCTGTGTGTTTGTGTGTGGGGGACACATCCCGGGGGCCCATGTGGACAGGAGTCCAGACAACTTTGTAGACTTTCTTTTCTTTCTTTCTTAGGTGGATTCTAGTTTATCTCAGGTTGCCAGTCTTGCTGAGCGCTCTCTCAGGTCCTTCCACGTACAGTTAGGAGCTGACCTCAGGGAAAGCCAGTACACAAGCTCACCCTTCCTTCTGACACCATCTGCAGAGTTTAGAACTTGCTAGAAGGACTCATTGAACTCATTGATAGCCGTTAGTACACTTAGTTTTGTGACAACCAAAGGACACAGACTCAACTCAGCACAAGCAGGATCCAAGTGAATCCCAACATAGAGCTTCCAGATGTCCTTTCTTGCGATACCCTGGCTTGGCCCAGCCTTGTTACATGGAGATCTGCCAGAGTGACTGACTGGCTTTCTAGTCAGATTCGATCACATGACTGACCTTAACCTTCAGTCCCTCTAGAAGGAAAGCTAACATACATGACCTAAAGCCCCACCATCAACTACTGTATTACTTGTTAGTATGTCTTGAAGTCCTTAAGAAGAGACACTCACACAGGACATTACTAGACTAAGAAGTCACCCCCCAAGTGCCAGGGGCAAAGCCAGTCCTGTTTAGTTTGGGATTCGTTTTGTTTTGTTCTGTTTTGTTTGTGAAAAGGGGACTTGCTGAGGATGGTCTTGAACTCAACCATCTCCTGCCTCGGCCTCCTGAGTATCAGGATTATAGGTGTGTGCCACCATGCCTGGACAAAGTGGAATCCCACTGCTCACTCTGTGCCTTAATTATACACTGTCAATAGCCAACCACAGACGTAGACCGCTTCCGTCTGTGTCCGGAGGTTACATCTGAGGATTAGTTGTAAAACCAGGCTTGTTTTGGACCTTTTGGGTGAGGCAATGTTAGACGAGGGTAGCTGCCAGCTTCTGAGGCCCCCTGCCATTGTCATACCCCAGCTCTGCTTCTGTCCACTGCTCCTGTAACCTAGCTGGGATTTCAGCCTTTTCCTCTCAGTACCAGTGCATACTCCGTGCTGTTGTTACACAAGGTGAACGAGGTGGTACTGTTGGGCAGAAGAACACGGTGTATAGGAGTGTATAATAAGTAAAAAGCAGGGTACAATCTTTATTCTGGGTGTTTTGTATTCATTTATTTTATGAATGTTTTGCCCGTATGTTTGTGTTACACCACGTGCATGCCTGGTGCCCACAAAGCTAGAAGAGGACTGGTTCCCTAGAACTGGAGTTACAGGCATTTGTGATCCACCGTGTGGGTGCTGGGAACTGAATCCACGTCATCTACAAGAGCAACAAATGATCTAAACAAGTGTCCTATATCTTTAGGGCCCTCTTTGGTTTTGTTTTTCAATTTTTAGATTTGTTTAATTTGTGTATCATACACCATGTAAATGCCTGGTATCTGTGGAGGTCAGAGGAAGGGGCTAGATCTCTACCCTGTGATTAGGATTACAGATGGCTGTGAGCTACTATGTGGTGCTAGGAATTGAACTCAGTTCTCTCCTCTGCAAGAGTGCTCGTAACTGCTGAGCCATCTCTCCAGCACCCCCACCCCAGGTTTTTGAAACAGAATCTCACTGTGTATCCCTGGCTAATCTGGAGCTCTCTATGTAGACCAGGCTGGCCTTGAACTCAGATCCTCCTACCTTCTGTTTTCATATTAACCATGAGAAAAATATTCCAATCTTTTTTTTTCAGATCTTTTACAAAGTATTTGCTTGTATGGGGTGGTTCAGAAAGTGCGTCCCTTCTTTCACACCTTCATGTCTCCTAAGCACAAGTTCAAGTATGAGGTATCAGTATAAAGAGGTTGTACTCTGCTTTTGGGGGTGAGCCTGAGTTAGAGGTGAGGAGCACCCCACACCCCATGCGAGTGTGCTCGGATACGTTTTAAATATGGACATTTTGGCAGACCTTTGCTGCAAACTGCAGGTAGACTTTAAAACTTGAAAATCATGTTGCTTCTGAGAGGGCTGGGAGGAGAACATCCTGAGAGTGGCGTCAGGACCACGGGGCCGAGCTCCAGCCTCCTTTCTGCTCACCGTCGGCTAGCCCCGAGCTCCTCAAGGCAGTCGGCTGGCAAGAGCTGCACAGCTGGCCTCGAAGGGCCACGCTGGCCTTCCAGAGACTGTTTAAAACTGAATGAAGCAGAAGAGCTTTCTCTGATGGTAACACCTTGAGTTCATGCCAGCCACTAATTGTTGTCTGGGCCCTCCTGAGAAGGTGGCTGAGCTTGGGGCTTGGCTCTGAGTTGTGCCATCTGCGAGCTGCCACTTGTCCACATGTGATGTGGATTAAGACTGTTTTCTCACGAATCATAGGCTTTAATGTTTTTAAGTTTGTGAAAATGTTCCCTCTAGGTGGGACTTGCTCTTGGACTTGCAAGGCCTTGGGGCTCACAGTAGACTCTTTCCTTCTATACTGGGTCCACCAGCTCATGTCAGGAGATGGGACTGCTTCTAGAAGGGAGGCTTGGGAGCCTTGGGAACGGAGGCCCAGCTAGCTAACTGAACATTTTTTTTCCCCAGCTCATTTCTAGTGACGCTGATGGAGCCATCCAAAGAGCAGGAAGATTCCGAGTGGAAAATGGGTCTACAGATGAGGTAAGGACACCCCCAGTTCCTGTATTGTCACCAAGCTCTCAGCTGTAGCAGTGGACAGTGACCCCATGGGCACAGATGAGTTGCTTCAGCTGAGCCCTGAAAGGGACAAATAAGAGCTTTTCAAAGCGTTACACGAAGAGACCTGAAGGGGAAATGCCATTGTGGGGTATAGAAGGTGCTGTAATTCCATATGTTCTTTTAATGGTTGTCATAAAGTCAGGTAGGCACAAGAGGCTGTTCAGCCCCCAGCAGACCAGAGGGAGATCTGTAGCTTCTTTAATGAGTCTCCTTTTCTCTATGAATGACCTTGAACTTTTAGACCTCTTGCCTCCATCTCCACAGAACATTGGAATTATGGGTGTAATCTCCATGCCAGTTTATGCAGTGTTGGGTGTTGAACTCGGGGCTTCATGTATACTAACCAAGCACTCTGCCTGAACTATGCCACATATAAAGTTTCAATACGTATATATCTCGTGGACTTATCAAGTCAGGGTAATTAGCATATTTGAAGTGCTGAGAACAAGCCCCAGGTCTCATGTATCCCAGGAAAGTACTGTAGCACTGTAGCTCTGAGCTGTTCTCCAGATCCTGAACCTTTTAAACTGAAGTCCTCATGGATTAATGCAGGACCCTGGGTGTGCTCCACAGAGCCGTAGAAGAAGCCGGCCTCTCCTGTTCCTTGCTTGAGACGCTCTGAGGGCTGTGAGCTGCCTCTCTCTGGCAGTCTGGCTCCGAGGACTGTTGCTGATGTGGGACAGCATCAGGGTGTAGTGTGGATGGCTTTAGGCTCAGACTTTTGAACCCTACCACTAATTTATGATTCAGTGCCTCTGGGTCAGTTTTTTGCTAAATCAGAAGGGAGTTGGGTCCTGCCTTGCAGCACCTGGTCTCCCCATGAGCAATCTGTGTTTGCACTTAAGCACAGGACTTGGCATAGTCCACACTGATTGTAATCTCATTAGCATGTCCCACGATTGCTAATTGTCAGGAGTTTTGTGACATCTTGATTCTGTCACCTATTAGCTCACCCACTGAGCAGCTTTGTGTCTCCTAAAGATGTGCTTGTCCTGCCATCTGTGTGCTCATTGCAGTATTAATTAAAACGCGCCTTGCCCCGGAGTCAACCACTTGGGAGCTCCCTCACTGCTCCCCGTACATCAATTAGTTGATGGCAGAACAGAGAGGACGATCTTCTAGCTTTTTACACATCTGCCTTTGCTAGCATGGGAAGGACTGTCTACTGTTTGAGGACATGAAAACCCAGTTTTGGGGGGAGAGCAGTTAACAAAGTGTGTCTCATTTAGCTAGCAGTTCTTCTGGGGATGTAGTGGGTGGCTGCTTGTTCGTTTCCCGGCTGCCCAGACTCCCGAAATAACCACACAGAAACTGTATTAATTAAATCATTGCTTGGCCTATTAGCTATAGCTTCTTTTTTAAAAAAAAATTATTTATTTAGTATACAGCATTTTACCCGCATGTATGCCTGCACACCAGAAGAGGGTACTAGATTTCATCATAGATGGTAGTGAGCCACCATGCGGTTGCTGGGAATTGAACTCAGGACCTCTGGAAGAGCAACCAGTGATCTTAACCTCTGAGCCATCTCTCCAGCCCCTAGCTCTAGCTTCTTTTACCTAACTCTTACATATTAATTTAACCCATCTCCATTAATCTATGTATCACCAGGTGATTGTGGCTTACCAGGTAAAGTTCCATCCAACATCTGTCTCTGGCAGGGCTCATGGCTCCTCTCTGACTCTGCTTTCTTTCTCCCAGCATTCAGCTTAGTTTTCCCCACCTAACTAAGTTCTACCTTGCTATAGGTCCAAAGCAGTTTCTTTAGTAATCAATGATATTCACAATATACAGAGGGAAATCCTACATCATATATAACAATATCTAAAATAGGGGGAGACCTAGAATAACCTTAATTTCTGTCATTAGAGATTGATTGTGATTTACAGTCCAGCTGCACACTAGAATGCTACTTGTAGCCATTAGGCAGAGCAGAGTTGGACTCCAGATGGACTCCGTGGGTAAGAGCACTTTCTCTGCAAGCATGAGGACCCAAGTTCTATTTCCAGGCACTCGTATACAAAGCCATGACTGCTGCATCTGTAGCCCCAGTATTAGAGAGCAGGGATGGATAGACCCTGAGAGCTCACTGGTCAGCCAGCCTACCTGAAAATACATGCTTTTGATTCAGAGAAAGACCCTGTCTCAAAGGAAATAAGGCAGAGAGCAATAGAGGTAAACACTGGATGTCTTGATCTTGCTTCTACATGCCTACACACGAGAGCACACGCCTGCATACTTACACACACAGTGCAGAGTGGGAGTAGATACTATCATGGAAGAGATGTTTGAGTACTGGACATAAAAGCCAGTTCCAAGATAATGGAAAAGGTGTTTTTCAATCGGTGAGAACATTTCCAAAAGGACAAATAAGAATTTAAAACCATTTGTTCTGGGAGCTGAAGCAATGACTCAGCAGTTAAGAGTGCTTGGCTGCTCTTGCAGGGACCCAAGTTTGGATTCCAGTACCCACATGAGATAGCTCATAACCATCTAACTGCAGCTCCAGGAGATTAATCACATGTACTCATATGCACATTCCCACATTCTTGGAGAATCCCATGGAAGAGGGAGAGGAAGGATTGTAGGAACCAGAGGGCTCAAGGACACCACAAAAAAAAACCCACAGAACCGACTAAACCGGGCTCATAGGGGCTCACAGAGACTGACCCAACAACCAGGGAGCCTGCATGGGACTGACCTAGGCCCTCTGCATATATGTGACAGTTGTGTAATGTGGTCTTGTGAGACTACTAACAATGAGAGCAGGGGCTGTCTCTGACTCTGATGCGTGCTTTGGGACCCACTCCTCCTACTAGATTACCTCATCCGACCTTCATAGACAAGGAGGAACCTAGTCTCACTGCAACTCGATACACATTGGCTGGCTGAAGTCCATGGAAGGCCTGTCTGAATCCCAAGAGAAACAGTGGAAGAGGAGTGGATGGGGGTGGACCGATAGAGGGGGTGTGGGGGAGGAGGAGTTAGGAAGAGGGAAGGGAGGGGAAACTTTGGTTGGGATGTAAAAACAAACAAAAATAACATGCTCTGGGAAACAGCAATGGAAGGTCAGAACGCAGCTGGAGTGCCTTAGCTCCCTGCTTTGTGCTATTCTGTTCATAGTTTACAAGGGCTTTTAAATGTTTTGTTTCTGTTTCTGAGTCAGGGTCTCACCATATAGACCAGGTTACCCTAGAACTCTGCATAGTTTATGGAAGCTTTAAACTCATGATCTTCCTGCCTCCATGTCCCAAGTGCTGGGATTACAAATGTATGCCCCACCATGCCTGGCTTAAGTGTTTAACTCTTAAAAAAAAAAAAAGAATTTAAGCTGGGTGATGGTAGTTCACACACCTTTAATCCCAGTGCTCAGAAGGCAAAGGCAGTTGGATCTCTGTGAATTTGAGGCCAGTCTGGTCTACAGAGAAAGCACCAAGACAGCCAGGGCTGCACAGAAAAATCCTGAGTTAAAAAACAAAGAAATGAGAAAAGAGCTCAAGCAGTTATTAACAAGAACAGAGTAGATCCTGATGTTCTAGCAGAACATTTTCCCAGACCTTTCCCTTCCCTCCCTCCCTCCCTCCCTCCCTTCCGCCCTCCCGCCCTCCCTCGCATCTTCTGATCTCCTGCACCTCAGCCTAGCCTCAAGCTCTCTGTGTAACCTAGGATGAAATCAAACTGATCTTCCTGCTTCCATTTCTCAGTGCTAGGATCCAGCGCTGTGCCACCATGCCTAGTTTCTGTGGTTCTAGGGGTTGAAGTCCGGACTTCATGGCATGCTCAGCAAGCTGCCTCCCCAGCTCTAGGGTCTTTTCTCTAATAGGAAAACAAGTGTCAGTATATCTACCACTACTGTGTGTATATGCATGTGTGAAAGTGCATATGTATAGTGTGTGAATGTGTGCACATTCATACTGAACACATCTTTGTAAATACATAACAAAGATCCAGGAGTATTCAAGCCAATTTTGTCACATGGTTTTCCTGGGGAGAGGAGGTGGATCAGGGTGTGGAGGAGGATGGGAGAGAAAAGATTTGAAGTTTTGTTTGGTTCCCCTATTCCAAAGTGAGCTTGTCTTTGTGTGTACAGTTGTAGCACTTCAGTGTTGACACTTTCTATTGCTGCGGCAACAGTAACGGTAATAGTTGTGACAGTGACAGCTCAGGGAAGGAAGCTGATTTAAGAGTTCGTCGTGGTTGGGAAGCATGGCAGCAGCAACAGGCATTGTGGCAGGAGCAGGCAGCTGAGAACTCACCCCTCTAATGAAGGCACCAAGTAAAGAGAGCGAATTGGAAGTGGAACAAGGCGATGTAGTCTCAAAGCTTGCTTCAGAGACAGACTTCCTCCAGCAAGGCTGCACTGTCTGAACCTCTCAAACAGTGCTGGTAACTGAGAACCTGGTGTTCAAATACCTGAGTCTGGGGGAGGCATTTCCCATTCCAGCCAACCACACAGTAATTTAAAAACAGAGAGAGAATCTTTAAAAGAAGAAAGTCCAGCCTGCCTTGTCCTGGTGTTATCTCAGCAATCCAACCTGTGAAGCAAAGCTAGTTAAATGCATTAAGTCCTCTGTCGCCCCCCACTACGGGAAGACTCCGAAGAATCACAGGCGTAATATAAAACTAGGGGTCTCATTTGTAGCCTGAATGTGTGTGTGAATTCCCTGCCAGATGCCAAATATTTGGGGACACTCAAGCAGAATCAGGTGTGTTATATGGATTTTGATTAAATTCTTCTCAAAATACTCGGGTCAGATTCAGTGCCCCTCATTCATTTCCCACAAGTCGAACTGGGGGGAGGGGCAGTGAGCAAAAAGGAAGCTTTCCTGTCTTTGCGGTTGATGCAGAAATAATGAGGCTTTCTCACTAGCCGGCATGGGATTCGCTGGGCACGCGTGCAGCATGGGACGCTTAAGTCTGTTCTCCTGCGGGCAGGTCTCTGAAGCAAATGTTTGCCTCAAAGGGAATAACGTTGAGCACCAGTTGTCTGGAAAATAGACTTGTTGGGGCATTTCCTCTTGACTTTGTTTCTAATTACATTTATGGACCACACGTGGTAACGTGACAAGACAGCCCCTATCTCCTCCCACCATGTGGATCCTGAAGGTCAAACCCAGATCATCAGCTTTGGCAGCAGGTGCCTTTACTGGGCCATCTCATCAGCCCTTCTCGTTCTTTTTGATGTCAGATTATGTGTTTCTCTTTCATTCCCACCTGAAACTGCTGTTATTTGTCTGTCTCTGAAATCCTCCAATAAAGCAGGTCATACTTAAAAATAGGACTTGCTGAAAACTAAGAATGCACTTAGGCACCACCACAGCACCACAGCACCTCAGAACGTCTGAAAAGAAGAGGCCTGGGATGGCCAGAGCTTAGCTGGAGATCATGGAGAAGTGAGATCTCTGCCATACGGTGCCAGCAGGAGACAGGGTGATGCATCTTCTCTGGAAATCTGTCTGTCTGCTGCTACTAGAACCAAACGCATAAGAGTCTGTGTTTCCACCGAGGCCGGAGTCCTATTCACAGTGGCTTTGATCATGTATACTCTAAACCATACAGTTAAACACCCAGCAATAGGAGAGTGAATATATCAGTCTTGGCGTTTGGCCTGTGGTGATGAAGAAGAAGGAATCACTGCATGAACAAAAAGATGAATGTCACAGACATAGTACTGAAGGCTGAAAAACCAGGCTTAAGTGAACACACGTGATGCGTTTCATTCCTGTGAAGTCCAGCAGCATGAAACTAACCCACAGCAGCTAGAAAAGTCAAGTCTGGGAGACAGCTGTGGTTGGGTAATGGCTGGGGGTTGCCTGGAAACATTGTATCTCTGTCTCAGTCACAGTTACAGGGTTGAACACGTGGAAAATCAGTTGCCTTCACCCTCCTGTGTACCCTTTGCTCTCTGCCAGTGCCGCAGGTCATCAGGATGCAGAGTTCCTTTCCTGCCAGGTCCTGGACAGGATTTTCTTTGGTCCTCCATTTCTTTTGTCAGCTCCCATGTATACTCTTGTCTCTCCTGCTTGTGTGCATTTAACAATGGACAGAGTGGGTGTGGTTCTGCAGAACTCACAGCTTTTGGGTATTGGGTTCCCCACTCCATCTCAGTTAAGTATTCAGTGAAGATACAAGTGAAAAAGTTTTTCAGTCCTTAGAAAAGATCTCATCATTAATACTTCACTCTCAGTAGAGGTGCACAACATGGACCACGGTCCTGTCTTTTGCTCTCAACTGCTATCTGCCTCTCCCTGAACTATTCTTTTCTGCGGTTGCCATGTTCAGCCCTGGGGTAAGCATTTGTGTGATCAAGGCAGGAGCTTCAAAGGGTCTAACAGTCAAGCCTATAGGCTCCTCTCAGAGTTTTGTTTTTAAATACAAAAAACACAGACTATGATAAAGGGGAAATATTTTAAACATAATTTATCATGCCATGATCCATAGGATTTTTAATGCATTAGGGAGCCAGTCCAGCAGAAGGTTTCAGAAACTCTGTAATGTTGAGTCCCTGGTATAGACCATTGCTTCTCAAAGTTCATTGTCACTCGAGTCTCCTGCATGTTTGTTCATAGGAAGGAGGACCTGGCTTTGGGCCTCAGTACTTCAGGGAGAGAGTGGAGAATGGAGGTGAGAAAGAAAGAGAAGGAGCGGGAGAAAAGAGAAAGGGACAAAAAGAAACAATGAAAAAGAGACTCACAGACTCCACCTAGAGCGTTCTAGGGCAGTAGCTAGGTAGCAGAGCCACATTGCACATTTCAGCGCATAGAGACGCGCTGAGCTAAGGCTCTGCTTGGGAGAAAATTCTCTCGTTTCTCCAGCTGGGTCTCGGAAGCTCCAGAAGCCTGACTGTGCCAGGGCCACAGAGTTCTCTCCAAGCTCTCTTGAAGCGTTTAAGGTCTAGGGCCTTGAGTCCATGACACCAGCCTCTGTGGAGTCTGAGTGGAAGAGGCCAGCTTCCTGGCCCAGGTGCCCCTTTGTTGGGTGGAGTAAGACCTGAGGCTGGCCAGTGTACTCCAGGGTCATGCCTTGGCTCTACGTACCTGGTTGTGTAATGGAGAGGTCTGTGGAACAGAAGTGCTGCCAGAGACTTTTGGTGAAAGACTAGTGAGTGTAATAATGAAGTATACAGAGAGTAGAAGCCAATTTGCTGCTCCTGAGTCACCCCAAAAGGTCAAACAGAGGGAACACCTTGGGGTGATCACTGTTAACCTTTCTAACAGGGAGCACATAGGTAGCTTAAGCAAGTTTATCTTGATGAGCTAAGGACAGCCTTACCTACATAGTGTTCTGACTAGGTTTGCAGACCCTGAATATGTTTGTGGAGATGCATCCGACAGCCACAGAATAAAGAAAGCTCTACTGAGAAAAAAAAAAAAAAACAAGGAAGGGTGGACGCTACATGCTTCAAAATGCCACTGTCACAAAAGACGAAAATCTGAAAATGTTCGAAGGGAGTCTGAATGAGATGCAGCAACAAATGATCATGTGTCGAAGGGGTGGGGTGGGTGGAGCTTGCTTCGGCGTTATGTTGACAAACTCGAAATACAGATGATAATATATTGTATAGATGTGACATTTCCAAAGTTGATACAGCTGAATTGCACATTTGATGGTGTAGGTCAATGGTTCAATCCCTGCCAGATTCAATCCCCAGCACCAGGAAAAAGGGCTGTATTCTAGTTATGTAAGAAAAGACCCCTTTCCTGAGAAACAGACACTGTTCAGGGATAAAGAACTTTTGCTTGTGTAACCGAGTCTTCAGTGACTCAAGGAAAACATGGCTGTGCTGGATAGGCGACTCTGTGTGTAAGACCCGCGCGGTACAAACATGGCCACCTGAGAACAGATCCCCAGCACCCATGTAAAAAGCCAGGCATGGCGAGAGGCACCTGTAATCCCAGTGCTGGTGTGGAGGTTGGAGATAGATGGAGCCCTGGAACTTACTGTCTGGAAAGCCTGGTCAATCAGGGAGGTTCAGGTTCAATGAGAGACCAGGTCACAAAGCATTAAGTAGATAGTAACATCAGAGAAGCAGCCAGCAGGTCAGCAGATGCCCTCGGGAACAACCATGACACATCCATCTTTATAAAAGTCTAGTGGTCTGTTCAGAGAATATACCATGACCTAGTAGGGAGGTCCAGAAATCAAAGACCTATTGCAATGTAATATTCTCCTCCATTTAATCTCGTCTACAAAGATCTGGCAAAGAAAAATTTTGAAAGCCTCTTTGTAAATTCAGAATTGATGAAAACTTCTTCAATATGATAAAGAACTGATCAGAACCATCTAGAAAGTCACCAAGGCATGTCAGAGTATCAACACATGCCATGTATAGTCTGCTTCCCACCATGGCAAATGTAATGCCCTTGGAGCTTCTCTCCAGTGACTTTAACAGTCTCAGCCTGGCCATCAGGATGTTCCCTGGAAGGGTGTTTAATGTCTCACAAAGATAGGGAAAGAGGGGCTGGAGATATGGCTCAGATTAAGAGCACTTACTGCTCCTGCACAAGGCCCAGGTTCAGTTCCTCGTGCCCACATGGTAGCTCACAACTGCTGGTAATTCCAGCTCCAGGAGATCTGATGGCCTCCTCTAACCACTGTGTGTACCTTTAATCTTCCAATCTGCATGATTTGGTATGATTCCATGTTGTTAAGAAAAAAATACTCACACATGGGTCAAGGGAGACTGTGTTAGTTGGAGTCTAAAGCTACAGAAGTGATAGAATGAATATCTACTTGGGAAACAGAGACAGGTGGATCTCTGTGAGTTCAAGGACAGCCTGGTTTACAGAGCAAGTTCCAGGACAGGCTCCAAAGCTACAGAGAAACCCTGTCTTGAAAAAAAACAAGTGGGGGGGGGAGGGAAGGAGAGCTATTAGATTGGCTTACACAATGTGATCTGAGTAGTCCAATGATAGCTGTCTTCACACTGGAAAGGCTGAGAACCCAATCACTACCTGATCCATGAAGAAGGATGTCTCAGTAATCCCAGTCTGGTACTGAAAGCCTCAAAGATTCCTGGAGATCCACTGGTCTTCAGGGTTCTGATATCAACAAAGAATAACAACTGCAGTCATGGCAATAACAGAGGTGTTGACCCAACAAGACACAAAAAACCCTTGAGCCTCCTTTTTCAGACCTCCACCAGAAGGTTCTCTCTCTCTCTCTCTCTCTCTCTCTCTCTCTCTCTCTCTCTCTCTCTCACACACACACACACACACACACACACACACACACACACATTTAGGGTTGATCTTCCCATCTCAAATAACCTAATGAAGAAACTCTCTCACAGATGTGCCCAGTGGCTTCTCACAGATGTGCCCAGTGGCTTTCCTCTTAGTTAATTCCAGATCAGTCAAGTGGGCAACCAAGATCAACCATCATATATACAACAGCTATCTTTTGATAAGGTTACTCATTGTGTTTATCCACATTTTCCACACCAACTGGGTAATTGTTAAGATGCATTTAAAAATTCTACAAAGCAAATGAACTTGAGTAAGATGCTAAGAAATGTCCTCTGGATGCAGTGTGCTGGTGGTGAGAATCGGTGCCCTAGGGGACGTTTATTGGTGTTTCATAGACCAGAGGAAAGAAAGGCCTTACACTCCTGTTAGAACTGGGTCCGCTCGTTCTTATTCCTGCACCTGCAGGCTTCTAGAATGTCTCTTTGATGTGACTTTGTCCCACATGTCATTGCTAGTGAGCGCGTGTGGTTACAGCCTTTATGTTTGTGCTTTTAATGGTGACTTTTTTCCCTTGGTTCTTTGACTTCTGGTTTATTGCTAGCTTCATGTTCATTTTCTAAGTACACCTTTTAACAACACAGCTTTGTTCCATTGCAGAACGCAGCTGCTCTGCCAGGCACTTGGCGAAGAACAGACGTGCACTTAGAAAACCCAGAGTACCACACCCGATGGTATTTCAAGTATTTCTTAGGACAAGGTAATTATGCCTTCATGGCAGCTGGGGGAAGAAGTGATGCTCAAAACTGCATAATCTCTAACACCCTGCATAAGTGGAATAAAATAATTTAGGGGCAACGGTGTCAGAGCAGCTCACATTAGGGTCCTTGACGAGCTTTGTAGTTGAGAGCTAAACTCGGAACTTTCTTGATGCAGGCTACAGTGTGTGAGGAGTGTTGTTGGGCTGGGTTTTGTTGTTGGGGATTTTTGTTTGTTTGTTTGACTTGGTTTTGGTGGAGAGGTTGGGTTTTTCTCATTATAGGGTTTCTGTGTGTAGCCCTGGCTGTCCTGGAACTTGTTCTGTTCCTGGCCTCAAATTCAAGGATCTGTCTGCCTCCGCATAAGCCACCGCCACCGGCTTGTTGTTTTAACTGCTGGTAAATGGGGACTTAGCTCACCTCATCTTTGAGAGATAAGAATTTTCAGGATGGAAAAGGCTAACATAGCAAGGTCAGTACACATCTGCGTGAGCTGTAAGTGTCACAGTTTGAGACCGTGAAGGAGAGCAATGGTTTCCCAGGCAGACCTCTGCCGTAGGACTGTGGCGCTACCACATTCACTCAACAGTGCCTTGGATTCAAGCTCCACCTGCTGTCTGGTGGGCAGTACACATCGCAGAGGGGTACAGTGTAAAATGAACCCGTCCCCTGCCCTCCTGGAGCCTGCAGAATGGGTCTGTAACATGGTTCTGCTCTCGCGAACCCAAGGACTTGGACGTGGCTTCACTGTCTGTAAAGCAGAGCTATTTCTAGTCCTTCCCTAGAGGTCTGAGCAAAGCTTCCAATGATATTGCAGAAATAACACATAAGTCAGTGCCTGACACATGCCAGCAGTTCAGTTGCTCATAGATTTTAGACCACATTTAGAGAGAACACATGGAAAGACAGAAAGCAGGTGTGTTGCTAATGAGAGGGGGCTGGGAATGAGAGGAAAAACTAATGTGGAAGGTGAAATGTCAGAGAAACTCAATGAGACATCCGTTGTAGAACATGATTGGTGTGGGATGTCCTTTACGCTGTGAATATGTATTCCTCCCTTTGGTTAATGAAGAACCTGCTTTGGCCTATGGCAGGATAGAATATAGTTAGGCGGGAGATTCGAGCAGAGATAGAGAGAGAAAGAAGGCAAGGTTAGAGAGTTGCCAGTGAGCCACCTATAGAACAAGATACCAGAACACCTAAGGAAACACCACGGCCACATGGTGACATGCAGACTATTAGGAATGGGTTAATTTACGGGTGAGAGCTAGGCAATAATGGCCTAAGCCATCAGCCAAACAATATATTAATATTAGCCTCTGAGTGATCGATTATTCTGTAAAGTTGCTGGTCCAGCGGGCGAGAGAGAAACTGATTCAGTGGGCCCGGGCAACACAGAGAAAAACCTCCGGCTACACATGATTCTCAAGCCAGGAAATGAGAGCAGTGTCTTTTTAAAACCTATTACAGGCTCAGAGGGTAAGAGCAAGGGGAATTACTCTGCAACATGACAACCTGAGTTCAAATCCCCAAGCTCATGTAAAATATCTGGGCATGGCTGAGCATTCCTGCAACACAGTACTGGAGAGACAAAGACAAGTGGATCCTGGCAGCTCACTGGCCAGGTAACCTGACCAAAATGGAAGATGTCGAGTTAAGTGAGAGGTCCTGCCTGAAGACAGTAAAGCTGAGAGCCATGAAGGAAGACAGTATCTCCCTTTGGCTTCCTAAGTGCACAGACAGGCATGCACACCCATATACCATGTGTGTGCAACACACATACATAGCAATGTACTGCACACGGGAAAGAAAAACTGTTGCAGTATTATTCTAAAAGGTTAAAGTTCAGGTCTGGCCAGGCAAGGTTTGCGTAGGTGGGTGGGAAATATAGAAGCATTTACAAAGAAAGAAATATGCCAGCCATCTTCCCTATGGCTGTGCCCGGAGTGCCCACAGCATTGGCTTTTCAACAAAAGGGTTGCTATGAGTTTGAACACCAGCAGCATCCAAAGAGGTAATGCATAACCTACCTCAAACTGATTTAAACAAGAAGGAAATGAACAAAGTTTGAGGCCAACATAGTCTACGTAACAAGCTATAGATGAGCCAGGGAAAGCCCTGTGGTTGGTGGTGTCAACAGTTTCAATGATATTAGAAACCCAGGCCCTTTTTCCTTTCCTGCTTTCCTACTACTAGTGTGATGGCTTTGCCCTCTTTATGACCACAAAAGGCTGCAGTAGCAGACATCACTTGACACCACAACATTCGAGGGTGGGGGGTGTCTTTAGAGTGGGAAGTCTTTCCAGAAGGCTCTTGGCAGATTTCTCATCCTGTCTCAGCTAACACTGAATAACATACTCATTTCTGAACCTGTTGCTGGCAAAGGGGAGTGGGCACACAGTGGTCAGTTCCTACCCACACCGGTCTTAGGATGGCTGCTCGTGTGGGCACTGGCCACTGCTGGCTGAAGGAACCGCCTGGGTCTTCACCAACTACCTCTTCTCCAGTCCATCAGAATTACATTGGAAACGATGCGGAGAAGAGCCCCTTCTTCTTGTCTGTGACCCTTTCTGACCAGAACAATCAGCGTGTCCCTCAGTACCGTGCAATTCTGTGGCGGAAAACAGTGAGTATCTGACTTACACTTGCACTCTGGTATCTCCTGTTCAGCACATGCCCAGAGGGCCTTATCTCAAAGTCTGGTTAGCCCATTGTCAAGTGGTCCCCTCACTGTAGATAATTCAGAATGTCATTGTCCTGAGCTGGGACCAACAGCAGCTTCTCCCCATCTCTAAGCCACAGTCAGACACAACCACTTCCTAAGTCTTGGCCTCAGGGGAATAGCAGTGGGTTTTATAGAGTGCATTAGTTCCATAACCTTATCTACTACACTTGGGGTTTTAGAGGTAGAGGTATGTTTGGGGGCTGGAGGGATTTGTTGTTTGTTTTTGTTTGGGGGACAGTCTGATATAGCCCGGGTTATCTTCAAACTCACTTTGTAGTTGAGGTTGACCTTGAACTTCTGGTCCTCCTCTCTCTAACTCCTGAATGATGGGATTATGCACCACCATACCCGTGTATGATGTTGTAGGGCTCAAACCCAGGCTTCACGCGTGCTAGGCTCTGCCACCTGAGTCACATCCTCAGCCGTAGTTTTGTTTGTTATTATTTATTGTTTTGTTTGTTGAGATAGGACCTAACTTTGTACTCATGAACTTGCTATGTAGACCAAATTGGCTGCAAACTTTATAATCCTCCTGCCTCAGTCACCTGAGTATTGAGCTTTTAGGAGTACACCACTACACCCAACTAACCCTAGCTATTTTTTAATTACATTTCTTGTAATTTTATGTGTATGAGTGTTTTGTCTACATGTACATCTATGTAGCGTATGTGTGCCTGATGCCCGGGGGCTCAGAAAAGGCACCCAATTCCCTGGAACTGCAGTTCTGGGTGAGTATGAGAAATCATATGTGTGCTGGGAACCAAATCTGGGTCCTCTAAAGGAACAGTTATTGCTATGAACCATTGCACTCTCTCCTCAGGCCCCGACCCGAGCTATTTTTAATAATTAAATCTGTGAACTAGCCTACCCTGTATTTATATTGGAAGAACAGACCAGCATTGTCTGGCTATAGCCCCTGCGGTGTCCCTGCCTCTCCAGCTTGCTCAGCCGACACCAGCATCCAGCTGCACTGCTGGATTTGTCTTAGATTTCATATTTTCCTTATGTGTTTTTATTGTTTACTTGCTACTCTGATTCAGAAATTTGTTTTCTAGTAACTCTTGTATTTGATTTTTTTCATAAGTTTTTCCCCATTATTCTCTTCTTTTCATAGTATTTTCTAGGACATTTTACACGGACAATATGAACCCTGGTAAAAGCATATACACATACACATACACATACTCACACCCCTGCATACCTACATGCACACATACACATGTATCAATAGGGTAACAAATTTAAACAACCTAAGAAGAAGGGCTGACTGAGGATAAGACTATTGATAGGGTGCTTGCCCAGCATGCATGAAATCCTGTGTTCGGTCCCCAGCATTGCATAAACCAGGTGTAGTGGCGCATGTCTGTAATCCCAGCACTTAGGATCAGAGGCAGGAGAATCAGGAGTTAAAAAGCTATTCTCATTTACATAATTAAAGTTTGAGGTCATCTTGGGATATGAGACTATATCACAAAGAAAAAATTTCTAGGAACCATTACTATTCAACAAATTATGGTTAGGCACTTCAAAAATAGTGAGCTAAAACAGTAAAGAATAAAACCTAATGTTTATTGTGCACTTACTATAGTCTAGAACAGCGGCTCTCACCCTTCCTAATGCTGTGACCCTCTGATACACTTCCTCGTCTCCCGGTGACCCCTAACCATAAAATTATTTGTTACTACTTCATGGCTGTAATTTTGCCACTGTTATAAATCCTAATGTAGCCATCTGTGATTTCTGATGGTCTTAGGCAAGCCCTGTGAAAGAGTCATTAGACCCCCAAAGGACTCACGACCCACAGTTGAGAACCACTGTGCTGGATAATTTCTTACCTACTCAAATCGTAATACTTGCTGTTGCAATTGCAGAAGTGAAATGGCAGGGCCAAAGTCCCTCCCAGTAGATGGGAGACTGAATGTATGTATCCCAGGGCTCACTACTGTACATAGCTTATTCTGTATGTGAGTCTTTGACTCACTGTGTCTTCCTTCGATGTCCCCACCATGTGGCAGAACGCCTAGCACATAGGCACAGCTCCGGAAGTAGATGGCACCAAGGCCTAGCTTAGCATCTCCGGATGCTGCTGCTTCCGTTTAAGTAAACTTGTATAGTATTTTCAGAAGTTGCCGGTTTTTTTGAAGTAGATTTGGGGTAAAAATCTTTTTTTGTGTTGCTCATGAGCTTATTTCCAGCAGAGGCATGTTCATAGCAAGGGACTTTAGCGGGACCAAGGTTTCCAGGGACAGGTACTTTCCAAGACTCAAAAGAACTGGAAGAACCAACACACCGTCTCCCCGCGCCACCACCATAGCTGGGGCCATCAGCCTGCTGCCAGCACAGCAGAGCTGTGACAAGCAGAACCATGAACAGGCCTAGGAGACCCTGGCGTGTGTGTGCCCAGTTTCTGGAATGCCTGCCTTGTAGTCTCTGCCCATTGTTCCCCTGGTGACAAATAACCGTGCTTTCCTCCAGAGCCCCGTCTCCTGAACCAGGCCGGCGATTTGTTCCAGACCTGCTGTCAGTCTTGATACACATGTATCAATAGGGTAACAAATTTAAACAACCTAAGAAGAAGGGCTGACTGAGGATAAGACTATTGATAGGGTGCTTGCCCAGCATGCATGAAATCCTGTGTTCGGTCCCCAGCATTGCATAAACCAGGTGTGGTGGCGCATGTCTGTAATCCCAGCACTTAGGATCAGAGGCAGGAGAATCAGGAGTTAAAAAGCTATTCTCATTTACATAATTAAATACCGTCGTCTTTTCCCTCTCCCTGCTCCTCTAGCGGTTGTTATGTAGGTGCTTGAGGAAAGGGTTGAGGTCTCATGGCAGCACAGCACACTTGAGTCAGGGGTAAACATATAGAATGAGTTATGTACAATGGGATGCGTGCCCCATTCCCAGGTTATTTTGGTATTTTTTGTGACATTTCTCATATGACCTTTGAGATAGAGCTGGTCCTTTCTGCTCTTTTAGGTCAGGGGAAAACTTGTGCTCCTGAAGTCTGTGGGTCTTCCTGTTTTTCCTTGTGTGTGGCCCAAGCTCTGGTCCCTGCTACTCTCTGGACCTCAGCCCTACAACTTACCCCAGGGCTCACCCCTGCAAGCCGTGGCCTTGGGTCCATATCTGTTCTCTTGCCAGGTCCACGCTGGCAGCTACTACCCTTCACCTTGTCCACGGGTGCCACGTGGGCTTTAGCCCCTGTGAGAGGTCCTGCCCAGGAAGCAGCCTCTTGCCCCATTGCTGTACGTGTGCCTACAGGGCTTTCTCGGGCATCTCTGCAATGTTTTCCTATGGCCTCCCTCTCCTCTTCTCCTTCCTTCCCACCTCTTCTGACTTCCAGGGATGGATTTACTTGATATCCTATCATCTTCCTTCTTGACAGCCTCCTACATTCTTATCTTAGATGGTTGCTGGATACTGAGCAAGGGCAGGCAGGCGGGACAAACACAGGGGAAACCTGGCTCATCTCCATTTCTGAAGGAGTTGTCTGTATTACATATAGGCTGTGGTCAGCACCCTGAAGGTGACAAAGCTAATGAAGATGCTGAGACTCCTGAAGATGAGGTCAGGGAGATCTTCCACGTGGAGATCCGAAGGATAAATGCTGTGTGCACAGGCAAACCGGACGGGGAAGCTGGAGAATAGTCTAGGCAGAAGGAACAAGAGTTAACAGACAAAGTAGTATTTTGTGGAGCTGCTCTTGGCCACCATTAGAGAACTGTAGATGGGACATCTAAGCTCCAAAAACCATTGTGAAAGCTGCCAAGGGCTGGCCATTGGGAACATTAATCCCACTGAGATTGTCCATGCCTTCACCTAAATCCTCTCCTGTAGGTGCTAAACTTGTGGGCCAACAGCAGGGTAAGTTTTGCTCATAGCTACAAATGGAAATATTGAAGGGGGAGAAAATTAAGATCAGAACTATCAGCAGAAGCCAGTTACTGCATTCCTGCAACTGCAAGCTGGCACTGGAGGCTGTGGGAAGTTCGGCTACCATAAGCCCATGCTGTCTAAAGGCTGCTAGAAGACCAACAAAACCCATAACCCTTCGGCGAGTAGTCTTTCTGTGTGTCTATGCTTAGTTTTTGAGGTGTTGGGGATGGAGCCAGGATGAAGCACGTTCTAGGCTAGTGAGTATCCCCACTATTGTGTGGCTGTTATCTGAACACATGGGAAAGACTTTTATATAGAAACGATTCAGACTCACTGTAGAAATTCCATCCAGAAAACACAGCAGGTGCAGAGAGGAGGATCAAAGTCTTCTGCTCAGAGAAGTTATATCTCCTTCTGGGAGGTTCTACACATGCATGTTGGCAGGTGAACATACATATGCATGCATGCACACATCCATTATTATACAGAACAGGTCATGGCAAGCCTGTACTTCTGAATCTGCACGGTGCTCACCTCTGGTTGCCTGGCATGTGCAGACACAGGCCTCCACCTAGGACCTTTGATGTTTCTACCAGGAAATACAGAGTGGTTTTATTTGAATATTGACTCTAGAAAGCTGCAAACAGGAGATGGGAAAGGAGAGCTGTGCCAGCTTGTAGTGAAGGAAACCACAGGTCCACAGCCCCTGGCTCCTGGCCACATAGTTACTCATGACGATACCATTGTCAGCGGCCACAGCTGTTCTGGGCTTGTCTCTTGAACAATGCCTTTGGCTCAGCTGTCTACCATGGTACCAAGACCTGAGTTGGTACCATGTGTTGGTACCATGTGTTGAGATCTACTCAGAACCAAAAGTTTGTATGAGAGAGGGGTGCCGTCAGCCAGAGTAGAGAGAAAGAACAGGCATGGTTTTACCACAGCGACCGGGTGAGGCTCTTCAGAGGTGAAGGGCCCCACACTCATCACTGATGGTGCTTTGTTTCTTCCAGGGTACGCAAAAAATATGCCTTCCTTACAGTCCCACCAAGACACTGTCTGTGAAGTCCATCTTAAGGTGAGTTCTCCCGGACAGTCAGAGGCCCATGCGTGTGGATTACATGTTCCTGGGATCCGTGCGCATTTGCTTTCCTTGACTGGCATGCCAGGCATTCCCTCCAAGAGTCTCCATTTTACAAACAATGAAATGGAGACTCAGAGCAAAGCCAGGGTTTCCGGTGGTGGCTAAGCATCCCTCTGTGCTGTGTCCTGCGCCTGCTGCTTGTTTGTTTGTTTTCCTTGTGCTCGCTTGGATACTTTGGGTTTAGAAAGAAAATCAAGAAATCCTTTCATTTCATTTTTACACTTTGGAATAGAAGCCCAGATGTCAGCAAAGGCTTCCTGGGGGGTGTGCCTTATTCTTCACTGAACAGGAGTGAAGAGATTGGAACATCTGGCTCCTGCCCCCATTTCCCACCTCCCTCTCTCATCTCTCTCGCAGACCTGGGGAAAGCTGCCACTCAGATGGAGCCTGTCGCTCTGTCCCCAGCTAAGATATTGCATCCTAATGACAGTAGCCTCTTTGTCAGACACTCTGCTGAATGCTTTCCCAGCATTTGCTCACTGGCTCTTTCACTCGGCTGCATGAAGTCCACCTGCGGTTGCCTCCATTCCCCTAAGAGGATGCAGGCCTCAGAGAGCAGGAGAGACTCTGCAGAGCTAGTTAACTGCAGGGTTTAAACTAGGTATCTCTGGCTCTGGGACTCGGCAGTAAAGGGTATCGTAGACGTATGGAATTGTCAATAACAGAACAATAAATAAGTCAGTAGCGATCTGGGAGAAGAGGAGACAGAAGGATGCCTGATGCCAACATCCCTGCTGACTGCCGCTCCCTCACTGCATGGGTGTCCGGAAGGGACAGTTACCCATGGCAGTTGGTGACCTTCAGAGACGCCACCATGATTTTTCTAGACAACACTGTCTGTCTTCTCCAGAGAACTGCCCCTACTCCCTCTTGCTTCAGCTCCCACCTCACTGACTCCCCCTCTTTGCTGTTTCAGTGCCATGAACCTGGACAAGTTTGAGAAAGGCCCTCGGGAAATCTTCCATCCTGAGATACAAAAGGTAAAGGAAGCTGTGGGCTTCACAGCAGTGCGTGGACTCGGTCTCACTTTGCCTGGAGAGAAGGAAGTGTGGTGTCACAATGAGGGTCAGGGGTGTGTGTTGGGGGGGGGTGTATCTGTGGAGGGAGAGAAAGAGAGAGAGAGAACGAGCGAGTGCAGTTGTACCTTCATCGTACCACTGTAACCGATTCAGCTCTGAAATTTTAGAACTGTAGCCATCCTCCCTAGGATGCCAGCAGAGCAAAGCTGAGCTTCCAGGAGGTGGGTTGTGCCCACCTAGATGACACGGAAGAAGCTTGAGAGGCAACTTGAGCTGTGTCCAGGAGGCAGCGGGGGTCTGTAAGCAGAGTGAGGCGGATGAGTTCGTTTGCGTGGGGAGACCTCAGATGAGATGTGGAGGACTGAGCAGGAGAACTGAGCAGAGCATAGACAGCTATTTTCTGTATCCCTTAAAGGTGAGCTTTGAACTGAGGTCATCGTTGCTAAACCCGGACGTACCGAGTGGAATGCCCTCATGCCTTTGCTTTCATTTAATTTATAAAATACTATTTGTTTGACCACCGGGACAGCATGGTAGGAGGAGGGAAGTGACTTCTGCAAGTCACCGACTTCCACATGCGTGTCAAAGCACTGTGGACATCTGCTATAGATAAACAGTAAAATAGTACTTGTATCCTGCTAGAATAAACTCAGGCAAAATTTAGTGTGTTAGGTTCAACTAAGCAAATTTAAGATACACTATGCTTAAAGTGACTCTGGAATCCTTAAGAACAAATTAGAAGTATAAATACATCCATAGCAGTGTGTCTTTACTGCCTCATTGTACAACTTAGATGGTTTTTTTAAAGATTTATTTATTTATTTATTATGTATACAACATCCTGCTTCCAAGTATGCCGGCACGTCAGAAGAGGGTGTCAGATCTCGTTACAGATGGTTGTGAGCCACCATGTGGTTGCTGGGAATTGAACTCAGGACCTCTGGAAGAGCAGCCAGTGCTCTTAACCGCTGAGCCATCTCTCCAGCCCCTAGATGGTTTTTTTTTTTAAAAAAAAAAAGACAGGATCTTACCATAAAGCCCAGGCTACCCTAGAACTCACGTTATAAACCAGGCTGACCTCAAGCTCACATACTTCCTGCCTTAGCCCCTGCAGTACTGAGAGCATGGGCGTGTACCTCAGGCTGCAGTACAGATCCTTAATCCTTTCCTTCCTGATCCTGGGAGTGGTCCCCACTCCGAAGACCCCACCCCAGAGTCCTGGAGGGGCAGCCCTGTGGTGTGCTGTGTGTCAGCAGCTATGCTAACCCACCCCAGCTGCCTTCCCTCCCACAGAGCAAGATGACCAGACAGAAGTCCGCAGGTACTGCGCTGGCGTCACCATTCTGTGCCTATGGAAAAGCTGTTTCAGGCTCTCCTGTAGTTGTGCACCCCCTTACCAAGGAACACTCACGAGCCTCCCTGGGCCTGAGTATGAGACCCCGTCCCCAAAGTCACACTGATAGAGCCCTTGACAGTCACAGGGTCCACACAGTGAGTGAAAGCTGAACCAGCCTCATTATGAGAAGGAAGGGGGCTGGTTCTATTAGAACACTGTCCCTCTGCTTCTGCTTGCTAGGATACATTGACGTTTTTCTTGACCAGATTCCTTCCACAAGCAATGTGTGTGATTAAGTTGGCTTTAAGTAAGTGGAAAGTGGGATCTCTGTGTTTTCTTCCTGCCTCTCTATCACCTTGAATCCTAGACAGTTGTAAATGGCTTTCCTGGTGACCAGGGATTGTATAAACATCTACAGAACTAAATCTGAATGTTCAAAGCATATCTAGGACCTTAAGTATATATAACATTACATCCTCTTAAATCTAATATTTGGTTTTGGTTTTTGTTGTTGTTGTTGGTTCTTATGGGGTTTTTTGTTTTTTTGACATAGGGTTTCTTTATGTAGCCGTTGCTGTTCTGGAACTTTCTCTGTAGACCAGGCTGACTTTGAACTCACAGAAATCCACCTCCCCCTGCCTCCTGAGTGCTAGGATTAAAGGTGTGCACCACCACTGCCTGGCAAATATTTGTTTTTTAAAAAACTTAATATTAGGTGCTGGAGAGATGGCTCAGTGGTTAAGAGCATTGCCTGCTCTTCCAAAGGTCCTGAGTTCAATTCCCAGCAACCACATGGTGGCTCACAATCATCTGTAATGAGGTCTGGTGCCCTCTTCTGGCCTGCAGGCATACATGCAGAAAGAATATTGTATACATAATAAATGAATAAATAAATATTTTTAAAAAACTTAATATTAGCTACAAACTGATGATTAAAATCAAAATTTCATAAAACAATAGCAGGGATTGGCGCAAGTTTGAAGAATGATTTCAGATCCCCAGAGCCAACTGAAAGCAGTAGTGAGCATCTGTGATCGCAGCACACCCACAGCAAGAGGAAAGGCAGAGATGGGGAAATCTTCAGAAGCCCGTGGGTCAGCTTAGCTTGCTGCACACAGTGGAAACCAGTAAGATAAGTGCCAGATAGTGTGGAAAGCAAGAGCCAACATCACAGATTGTCTTCTGACATCCACACATGATCTGTGACACACATGTCTCCCACCATACATATAAACATACATACATACATGTACACATACATGTGTACACAAACGTGTACACACAGGCACAAAGAAAAACAACATCACTAGGACTTTATTAAGAAACACCATTACTGGGCTGGAGAGATGGCTCAGAGGTTAAGAGCACTGGCTGTTCTTCCAGAGGTCCTGAGTTCAATTCCCAGCACCCACATGGTAGCTCACAGCCATCTATAATGAGAGCTTCTGTTATGCAGGTACAGATGCAGGCAGAACACTGTGTATATAATAAATAAATCTTAAAAGAAAAAAGAAAAAAAAAGAAACACCATTACTGACATAAAATTAGACCTTTCAGGCTAAAATTACAAATTGGGAAACAACAAAAAGAGACCTGGTTGGTCCTCACAAATCCAAAAATGAATTTTTAAAACTTTGAGTGCTGTCAAATAGACATTGGTCGACCCCGATGCCTGGCAGGAGCACCCACTTCTAAGCAGATGTAATCCTAAACAAGGAAGATACACAGGGAATGTAACCTGTGTTACAGGGAATGTAATGCCTGTGGCATTCCCCCTGCCACCAGGGCTGAATGTTGGGCCCCTGGGGACTCCTGGTGCAAGGCCACTCCCACAGCCTGACCACCAAGGAAAGCCCTCACCAGGTCTGGGACCAGTTGCAAAGTGCCCAGTCCTGACACTGCTGGACTAAAGGCTGCTGGGAAGCACCCAGTGTTTTCTTCACCATAACTGTGTACTTGCAGGAATCAGAAGTACCAGGCCACATGACCTTAACCCATGCTCTGCTGAATCGCCAATTCCTTACCTGTAATTCTGGAGTGACTCGGCTGCATGGCACGGTGGTTGAGATCGAAGGAAATTATGGAAAAGATGATTTTGCAATAAAATGTGTAATGATGTGTGTTCAAAAGTATAAGACACGTGGCAGTTTTATTTTTTCCCCTGGATTCAAAAACAATGATGACCACCTAACAAAAGAGCCCTGCGTCAGAAATGACGGAGAGCTTTGTGTGCCTCATGAACTTCTTTAGGAATCATCAGCTTCCCGGGTGACTAGGAGGGTGAGGGTCCCTCAGCCTCTTCCTTCTCTATCCTGGCCCCCTCTCTGTTCTCATGGCTGCCATGCCTTGACTGGACCCACTCCCCACCTCCATGCACCCAGTGACCTCTACTGGAGTCCTTGGCCTTGGTGTCTGCTTGCTAGCTTCTTCTGAAGTTCATTATGAAGTAACTGAGTGTGAAAACCTGTTTGAAGGGCGTCCCCCACGCTCATTCTGTCTCCATAGTGGCCTGCACAGGGTGAGGAATAGACCCAGAAAGGTCAAATGATTTGTACACAGCACAGTTGTAGGCAGCAGAGCAAGGTTTCAAAGCCAGGACTCTTTAGGGTCACTGCTGTTCCTGCTGACCCAGGAGAGGGTCTTTTCAGGGCAGCTGACCTAGTGTGAGGCAAGCAATGAGACGCAGTGGACCAATTCCTTGGCCTTCCTGTCCACCTTTGGCTCTGGAGTTCAGTTCTCTAGTTCTCAGCTGTGTCTCCTTACCAAAGGAATGTTTTCCTGAAGCAGTGAGAGTGTGTGATTCAGGGAGGCTGAGCAGTAGTTAGTATCCGATTTCAGGGGTTTTCTGAGAGATGTGTGGCCCAACCAGAATTTTATTTTCAGTTGTTTACTTTTGGTTTTGTTTTTCCTTAAAGAGAAATCTCATAACCAGCTTCTGTTCTTTCCAAAATGTCATAACATCAAATCGTGTGAGTATGTAAAGCTTGGCGTTCTCAGAGAACCAAAATCCAGTCATCACCGTGATATATAAATGTAACTTCTGAAACTTTCCTTGACAGGACTTGCTGGTTCTGGAAGAGCAAGAGGTGAGTAGTCTATCAGCGGGTCTGTCCCCTGCCCTTAGCAGCCAGTGCTGTCCCTTCACTGTGAGCACTGCCTTCTCTTTGAGTCAGACCTTGGTGTGGGCTTGTACTCAGAGACCTTACTGAAGGGGCTGTCTGAGGTCTCCTTCAGAACTTTCCATACAGCTATCTATAGACCAGTTTACTTAAATCTGCATAATGTATGAATGCAGTGTAAAGAGGGGCTCATTTCCATTCAACTAGGATGTCTGTGCATTAGCCACACATTTTACTGCACTAGATGCCAAAGAGATCTGCATCCTTCATTCCGTTACCCCCAGTGTGTGTGTGTGTGTGTGTGTGTGTGTGTGTGTGTGTGTGTGTGATGTGCACGTGTGTGCACGCTCGCTTTTCTGTGCATGTGCCTGTGTGCACGTATGTGTGTCATGGAAATATCCAGCATGTTATCCATAAATAACTGAGTAAGGAATTGGTGGCTTGTGCATATTATCTGTAACAGAAATGAAAATATCATGTGTCTGGTTGCTTGGGTCAAACTTAGTAAAGTCCTAACTCCTCCATTTCTGATACCCCAAGTCTAATCTATCTCCTCACCTAGTTGACACATCTTTATAAACTATCCTGAGCTCAAATGTCTCAGTGGCTTTGGCACAACCACTCCAGCGGGTTGACAACACCCACTTCATCTCTGGCCTACACTGTACAGGCCAGATCTCTATTTCTCGATTTTGTCTCCTTATTAAGGGTATTTGTTTGAAGAAGCAAATGTCCCTTGTTGGTGACTTGGGGAGAGGCGAGCAGAGGCACCGCCCAGCTTTTCTGAGAGACGGCGGCCAAGCATTCCCATCTAATTGTGCAGTTTCTCATCTAGAATCAGTAGGGAACACTGACCCTGACTCTAGCCCATCCTCGTAATAAACTATGAGTTGTGATGATGGGCAGGAAAAACAGAAAGCAGAACTTAATATGGAACACTGATAATGAAGTTGGTGACCTGTGCTCATGACGGCACAGACAGCCATCCCCACAAGAGACGTGGCGCTCTATTTGTAGTGCACGCAAGGGGGAACAGTGAACTGTGAGCAGGCGGACCCCTGTGAGTACAGAGACTGTCTTGGTTTGGGTTACTATTGCTGTCATGAAACACAATGACCAGAAGTAAATTGGGGCGGAAAGGGTTTATTTGGCTTATGCATCCGCATCACCGTTCATCATTGAAGGAACTCAAACAGGGCCAGTACCCGGAGGTGAGAGCTGATGCAGAGGCCACAGGGAGCTGTTTATTACTGGCTTGCTCAGCCTGCTTTCGTATAGAACCCAGGACCACCAGCCCAGGGATGGCCCCACCCACAGTGGGCTGGGCCCTCCCCCATCAATCATTAATTAAGAAAATGCCCAGCCAGATTACAGAGGCATTTTCTCAGTTGAAGCTCCCTCCTTCCAGGTGACTTTAGCTGTGTCAAGCTGACATAACGCTAGCCAGGACACTGTCCCGGCTGCAGTATCGGGAACCAGCAGTGCTGTTGTGAATAAGGCCATCCTTTCTCAGTTCCAGCGATTCTTCTGGATTCACTGGAAGTTTCTGCTCAGACTTCCCTTTTTACAGAAGGAATATGATTTAGAAAATTAATTCCATAGCTAAAGTTAAACTAGGGGCTGGACAAGTGGCTCAGCAGTTAAGGGCACACAGAACAGGTTTAGTTTCCAGCACCGACGTAGTGACTCACAGCCATCTATAACTCCAGTTCCAATACCCTCTTCAGGCCTCCACAGGCGCCAAGCACACATACATAGATGCAGGCAAACATATATGCACATAAAATAAACATAAATAGACCTTTTTTAAATTTAAACATATTTTAACTTCCAAACAAATAGAAATGACAAATGTGGCCTGTTTTCTGTGCTTGAGCAGGACTGTGTCCTGAGGAGATCAAGTGCCTATAACTCTCTAACAGGCAGCTCTCTCCAGGGGCCCAGACTGAACTTGGGACCTGGAAAACTCCCTACATCCCTTAAAATGATGTTATGATCCAGTAGTTCCAGATCAAACTACCTCTCCTAAAATACGAAACAGCTCATTATGTTGACCGATACCCTGGTTTTTGAAAACAGATGAATGTTTTCTGCTCGTTGTGGGCATCATTTGGGAAGCCTCAGATACCAGATTATTTCAGAAGAGTCCTAGAATGTCCAAGAACTTAAAACAACACCCATCTTCCTGGGATGGTCCTGAAGTAGAAGATTCTACACAATTTCTCATTTAAACTGGGACTCTCTGGAGACAGCAGAGAAAAGAGATGCAGGTCAGGGCCTTCGTGGTAAACCTGGAGTCATGTTCTCCCTATAAGTGGCCTAGAAGACTGGAAATCTCTGCATGCCAGGGAACCTGGACAGTCCCCGTCCTGCACTCTCCACACCCTAAGACTTTGTGGTGCCTTAGCCTGACTGGGATAACACGTCTTACAAACCCAGCCCTTCCAAGGCCTCAGCCAGGGTACTGTAGCATGCTGCCAGCCTCACAACATCCCCATGAAGTTGCATAAAGTTTTGGCTACTGACACGAAGGCCCCATCTCTGCCTGTGCTCTCAGCTTTGCTCAGTACCGACTTGTCCTGGGAACACTATGTGCTATTGGCAAGAACCTTGGTCAAAAGTCAGAATGCCTAGATCCCAGCTTCAGTCTGCTGCTCACTTAATGACCAGTCTTTGGCAAGTCTCTTCTTCCCTGGACGTCCCTGTCTGTGGACTGTGGGCCCTTTCTGGTCCTAATGAGCTGCTATTTCACCTAGTCCTTCTGCCCTGTGCTTACTGTCTATTGGATCAGTTGAACCTGATCCTGGGCGCCTAGAAGCCTCCCAGTTTGTTCCTTTGTCCCCTGGTTTCTCGGTCTGTTTTCGGGACAGCAGCAAGAGCATCTCATGGGAACCTTTTTGATGCAAACTTCCAAGCCTACTGAGCCTACCAGACCTACTGAGCTGTAAACACTGGACCTTGAGCCAGTCATCTAACAACCCCTCCAGGGCTCCCGATGCCTGGAGGCCAAGTTTGGAGGACCACTGCTTCAGACGTTTTGTGACTGCTCCAAAAGGGCTATCTACTAGACTACAGATTTCTGTGGGCACTTTTTTGTTTTGGTTTGGTTTGGTTTGGTTTGGTTTGGTTTGGTTTGGTTTGATTTTTCGAGACAGGGTTTCTCTGTAGCTTTGGAGCCTATCCTAGAACTTGCTCTGTAGACCAGGCTGGCCTTGAACCCACAGAGATCCATCTGCCTCTGCCTCCCGAGTGCTGGGATTAAAGGCGTGCACCACCACCACCTGGCCATGGGTGCTTTTTAAGAGGGTGCAAGAACAAAAGAAGTGCCACATCTTGGAGCCACATGATTACTGTCCTTTCTCCAGAATAAAGAAGAAAAGTGATGGCCATAGAAACCTGAATAGGTAGAGGTCCCCGATGAAACTGCAGAGATCGGGGCTGGAGGGATAGCCCAGTGATTAAGAGTATGCTGCTCTTTCATGGACCCCGAGTTGGTTCCCAGCACCCACTCAGGCAACCCATTCTGTCTCCAGTAACTCCCAGCTTCAGGTGTCCCCCACCTCAGGCAACCCATTCTGTCCCCTGTAACTCCAGCTTCAGGGGTCCCCCACCTCTGGTCTCCATGAACACCTGAAGTCATGTGCACACACTGCCACACACACAACTTAAAACAAGAAAGTAAGCCTTTTTAAAAAATCTCCCCCCAAAAATCAGCCAAAAGTTGGGCAGCGGAGAAAAAACAAGTGTTTTCTGTCCTCCTTTGCTGTTTTCCTTGCTCCTTACGCAGTCACAACGCCACATTTGTCCCCAGCCCTGCGCTCGCTCTGCAAACTCAGTACTAATTAAAGTGTGGGGTCATCTTCCAGCAACTCAGGCTCCAGTGAGAAACAGAGACATGTACAAGATAAGAATTATAGTGGGGGCTGGGCAGTGATGACGCAGGCCTTTAATCCCAGCACTTGGGAGGCAGAGGCAGGTGGGTCTCTGTGGGTTCAAGGTCAGCCTGCTCTACAGAGTGAGTTTCAGGACAACCAGGGCTACACAGAGAAGCCCAGTCTTGGAGGAAAAAATCATAGTGGGGATAGTGGTATAAAGGGTGAATGGTGGCAGTGGAAATTGCTGTTGGAACTGAGGCTCGCCTGCTGAGGAAGAGCATCACCCCATGAACTGGGGAAGAGTTCTGGGTATAGGGGTTAGGTAGCAATGCCCTCCCTATTTCTGTGTCTGTACAGAAAGTCACTGAAGGGTATGTACCTATTTGCCAGGTGTATTAGGGAGAGAAAGGTTTTGAAGCACAGCCTCAGACATGGCTTTTCAGATTCTTTTCTTTTTCTTCTTTTCATAAGTATATGTGTGTGGAGTATGTGCATGTTTGTGTGTGTTTGGGCACATGTGCACTTACATATAGATGCCTTAGGTTGACATCAGGACTCATCCACTATCCCTCTTCTACCTTATTCATTGAGTCAGGATCTCCTCGACAAATGCAAAGCTCCCTGACCCATCCATTTTGCTAGCTAAGTTGCTCTGGGGATCCCCTAACTCTCTGAGTTTCTGGGCTAGGAAGGCAGGCACCTTGTCATACCTAGCACACATCATGTGGGTTCTGGGGATCTGGATTCCAGTTCTCTTGCATGTGTGGTGAACACTTTAATCACTGAGCCATCAACAGGCTGGGTTTTCAGAGTCTTAATTTTACCACTCCACTTCTGAGTCCTTGACCTCCCACCCCTGGCCCCATTGGCTAGTACTCTAGATCACCCACACCGTGACTGACCAACACCCAGACTCCTTCACCTAGTGGTGGGTCAGTCGGTCTTGTAATGCTGATGTTCTTCTAGCAATGGGCTTTTATTATTAAGTAATGCAGGCACGCACAGAAGTATAGAGAATGACATACAAATCCCTGCCCAGATTAACACAGGGTGGAGGGGCTAGAGAGATGGCTCAGCAATTAAGAACTTGTACTGCTCGTGCAGAGAACTCAGGTTTGGTTCCCAGCACCCACATCCACCAGCTCGTACTGCCTGTAACTCCAGCTCCAAGGACCCCAGTGCCTTCTCCTGCGGGCACGTGGACTTGTGTGATGCATAGAACCCCCACATACATATATGATAATGAACTGTGGCAACACGTAACAAGCACATAAGTCATAACCAAGTCTTTAAAGAGTAACAGCTGCCCGTCTACTTTCTGCCCCCTGACTCCTTTCCTCTGCTTCTGCTCTTCCCTGAAGCAGCTTCCGTCACACATTGGTGTTGGTCCTTTCTGCAGGGTCGGATTCTGAGTCCTCTGCAGAGCTGAGAATCATAAACTCAAACTGGGAATAGCCGTGCTTGCTTGGCTTGCTTTGTCTTTCATTTGCACATCTGTGGCTTGTTCAGATTAAATATCTTCAGGAGTGGGGGTGAGCTTTTCATATAAATTGCCCACAATTTCCATATCTATTTCTAGAAGAGCCTACCAGACTTTAGTCTAAGATTGTTATGTTTGGCTCTGAGTTACAATTAGCTCCCCTAGTCTTCTGGGAGCTGTTGCTGGTGGGTGGATCAGAATGTGGTGCCAGACCCATGGGTGCCTGTGGCCGTTTGTCAGCAGCAGTACCATGCTGCCCCTGCTCGGACATGGAATCCTCCTGATGTCAGCAATCATGAAATTACAGCTGAACTAGTAGAGAAATGAACCACCTCACCTGCTAGCTATTTTGTAAGCTATAGAAAAATGAGAGTCTCTTGCTAACAATGGTCAGTCAGGGCTAATGGGAAGAAGGACTCCCCCAAGTGTCCACTCTGGCCACTGCAGTGATCCAAAATGACAAACACCGGACCTTAAAATTCTGTGTGCTTCAGTGATAAGACTAACTTGCGTGTCTTTTGCTGTCTCATTGTAAGGGCTCTGTGAACTTCAAATTCGGGGTTCTTTTTGCCAAAGATGGACAACTTACAGACGACGAGATGTTCAGCAATGGTGAGCAGCCCCTCCCCACCCCTGCTGAGGGAGCCCCTGTCCGTCACCTCACCCCTGCTGAGAGAGACCCTGCTCTTTGCTGCTTTCCTACAGCCGAGAAACTGAATATTTGGTTGGGTTGGCGTCTCCAATCCCAGGAGTCAGCTAAGTATTTTACTGATCACCTGACGTCTACGGGTCCCTGCGATGGGCCCTGGGGAACACAGCGGGGAGGGGAGGAGACCCACAAGAATCTGAAGAATCTGGTTCTACAGAGTGCAAGGTCTTTCCTCGCTGGTTCTGGTTGAGTGACTGTAAAGACGGTTTCCTCTCCCTGTATTTGTACCTTTCGTGTTACAGCCCTGTTTATCACTGGGCAAAGCACAGTACTACCTGGTTCATCTGGGTCTGTTTTCCTCCCTTGGGCTCCTCACGGCCCTGGGTGGAAGGCGCTGTGACCTCGTGTTTTGATGCTGTGCACATCAACACCTCATTGTCCATTGATTTCATCATGGTCAGGAAACCTCCTCATCCCTTGCCTTTCCTTGCAGAAATTGGAAGTGAAGCTTTTCAAAAGTTTTTGAATCTCCTCGGAGACACCATCACTCTAAAGGGCTGGACAGGCTACCGTGGCGGTCTGGACACTAAAAGTAAGCTTGCCCCTTGTTGGAATTAGTAAAATTCTGTTACTTGAGGGTCATCCCCAATGTGACGTGGGTCCCTGGGCATGATCGTCGACTCCACTGGCTTTATAAGACCCATGGGACGCACCAGGAGACGCGATCATTAAATACATAAAGTCATGTGCAAATGAATGGCATTTCCATCAAGGAAGGATCATCTGTTGTGGAATCTCATAAGGCTATACCGCCTGGTATCATATATCATATCATATCATATCAATCACATTGTGGTTCCCCTCAGCAAGGGGCACTTACAGCACAAGTCTCAGTTGTCCCATAGCTATATTTACCAATGAGCACCATGTGTTCCAAGACCCTGCTGGTCTCTGCGGTCAGTATGCATAAAGCAGCATGGTCCCTGCCTATGCATAAAGCCCACAGTCCCCTGGGCAGCACGGGCGGCACACGGGTAACGGTTATGAAATCACTTGGCAGTCGCTGCTCACAGGAATCAGGAGCCACAGAGAGTGCCACAGGCACTCTGCCGAGTCTGGGGAATAGAACACTTCTCCGAGGGAACAAGGGAGTGATGAGTGGGAACAGTTGGAGTCTTGAGGAAAGAATTCCAAACAGGGAACATCTGTGAAGTCCCTGAGGCAGGAGAGAACATGGTGTGCTATTCTAGAAACTAAGAGAATATCTTTCTGGCTGGAAGGAGCAGAGGGACCAAGAAGATTGCAGTACAGACCAGAGAAGGGAAGGGATGGCCCTGTAGGGAGTGTGAAGTCCCCTTGTACGTCACTGAGTAGGAGAGTAGTGAGGGTCCCTTAGGGCAGACCTGAAGGAAAGATAACCTAGAGGGGGCAGGCCAGGGAGCCATTGGAGGAGCAGATGCCACAGTCTAAATGGGGGCGGGGTGACAATGGCTGTCGTGGCTGGTGGAACAGCGAGCTGGCATGGAGACAAGTGCTCATTCCAGAGCCTCTGAGGTAGAGAGCACAGGATCCCATAATGATGGAGAAGGGGGATGGAGAGGAAGAAGTGGCTGATGGAGAGAGATCTCAGGGATTTGAAGGGGAGCCTTGGAAAGGGATGAGGGGATGAAGAGAGACTCGATGGCACATTTGGACTTGAGTCACTAAGGTTGGCATCTGTCTGAGGAGCATTTCTAGTACCTTTTTGTGCTTCTGTGTTTGTAGTTCCTTTGCTCATCAGTCAAGCCTCACAGAAAGCCAGGCGGGTGGTACAGTGCTCCTTCAGCCTAAATGTGGCAGACTCCAGGCCAGGTAGCCTGGCCGTCTGGGAGCCTGTCTTCCTGGAAGTCCCCACAAATTCAGCGTGAAAGCAATGCATGAGGACTGCCATGGAAATGCCTTTGGTACCAGTTCAGAGGTGGAAGGTGCCACCCAGCCTCCCTCTGACTAACTTTCTCCTGTACGTGACAGGCTCCCCAGCTCATCGCCGTGGTCGGCTCTCAGCCTCACTGTGGTGGTCCTGACCACCATCTGCTGTGCCGTCTCCTAGCCTGGCTCTCCTGCTAGGTTAGCACTTTTCAGGGACCATCTTGCCGAGTCTTCCCTGCATCTCTGAGAGTTAGATACTATTGTCCTCGTTTTCAAGTTAAGAAACAGGACCAGAGAAACTGTTTGTAACTCCAGTTCTAGGAGATCTGATACCCTCTTTTGGACTCCGTGGATACTGGAAATAGTTGGCGCACAAACATACATGCAGGCAAAACACTCAAACACATAAAAATATGTAAATCAGCTGGGCAGTGGTGGCACACGCCTTTAATCCCAGCACTCGGGAGGCAGAGACAGGTGGATCTCTTTGAGTTCGAGACCAGCCTGGTCTATAAGAGCTAGTTCCAGGACAGGCTCCAAAGCTACAGAGAAACCCTGTCTTGAAAAAAAAATTAAAAATACGTAAATCTTTAAAACTAAGTGTTAGTCATTGATTTAATCCATCAAGTGTAGGAATAGCTTATACGACAATGGATAACTGATATACTGGCTTTAAATCAAACAGCCAGACATGGAGAAAAGATCCAGTAAAGAACAATTGAAGAAGACACTGGACATGGACCTTTGGACTCCCACACATGTGCACACACATACAAACACAAAGTAACATAGTTCTAAAAATTGAATTACAAAAATGATAAAGCCTTAATTTTGGGGACGGGAGCAATATAGCCAATGAAAACTCGGGTCCTAGTCCATCTACCTTCATAGCCTGTCTTTAATCAAGCACAGTTCTTCAGAAACCTCAACTTGATTTTGTGGACATCACAGCTGCATCAGCATACGAGAATTGTATCCCTTACCCCACAGCCGCAGGAAGTTGGGGTGCTGCAGCATGCTCTTCCTTACTAGCCAGACTTTTCCTGACTTCCATTATAAGCTAGATGTACAGCAGGAAGCTTAGAGAATGTGAGTGAGGTCTTTCCTCATGGGCAGGAGCCTCGAGGGAAGGGCAGAGTTGGCATTCAGGTGATCTGCTCACCAGCACGGATGACCCCAGGCAGTCTTTGAGAATGTACTGTGTACTGCATGCCTTCTTCTGTATGCCCATTGACTGTGTTCTTGTGTTTTACAGATAACACCACAGGGAGCCACTCAGTCTATACTGTGTACCAAGGGCATGAGGTCATGTTTCACGTTTCCACCATGTTGCCGTATTCCAAAGAGAACAGACAGCAGGTACTTGTGACCACAGGGGCTTTGGAAACACAGCCGTCAGACAGTGACTGAATGTGGGATGATCATTACAATGATTTATACATTAGAGACTAGGTGTGTTACTGTGAGCCTGGCTTTAGTTACCAGGGCCAGTTCAGACACTTGTTATAGTCTGTGTGTGAACGGCGAACAAGGCTTAGGAAGCATATTGTTACTGCCTTTGTCATCTGAAGAAGGCTCAGAGATGCTAGTGAATGTATGGTGTACACATATATGTACTTGTACATGTGTGACTGTGGTTTTAAAGACTTACTAGACTATGTGTGTTGCCATAACCAAATACTTGAGGATTGAGTACTTTATAAAGAAACGAGGTTCGTTCCACTCAGAGTCATGTAACTTTGAGAACATTGATACTTACGGGCTTTAGTGAGATCCTATGGTATCGTCATATTGGTACAGATGTAGAAGAAATTGCATGACAAACAGGAAGCATGAGAAATCCAGGTTAGGATCCACACAGACCTAAGTGAGCAAAAATGAACTCCCACGAGAAAAACATTAACCCCTCCCAAGACCTCATCCACCGGCTACCAGGCCCCACCTCTCAAAACACCACCACCCCTTAGCTACACCACGCTGGTAGCCAGGCTTCTTGCACATGTAACTGGGAGACCCACTCAAACCACAAGAAGCCTTACAGACTGTCCTGTGTTTAACATGCCTTCACCCTGTGGCTTCGCTCAGTGTGCCTTTGGCCTTGTCAGAATAAGATCCTAGAGCATGAAGTAAGTTGGTGAGCTGGCTAGTTTCTATCAACCCGGCACAAGCTAGAGTCATTTGGGAGGAGGGAACCTCAGTTCAGAAAATACTCTCACCAGAGTGACCTGTGGTGCATTTTTTAAAATTGATAATTGATGTGGGAAGGCCCAACCCATTGAGTGGTGCCATCCCTGAGCTGGTGGTCCTGGATGCTATAAGGACACAGGCTGTAGCCATGAGGTGGTGGTACGCTTCTTTAATCCCAGCACTCAGGAGGCAGAGGCCTACCTGGTCTACAGAGAAAGTTCCAGGACAACCGGGCTACACAGAGAAACCCTGTCTCAAGAACAAAACAAACAAACAAAACAAAACAAAAAAACAGACTGAGCAAGGCATGGGACAAGCCAGTAAGAAACACTTCTCCATGGCCTGTGTATCAACTCCTGCCATGACTTCCTTAGATGGTGGAGTGTGGCCGAAATAAACCCTTTCCTCCCCAAGTTGATTTTGATCGATTGTGTTTATCACATCAAGAAGAGTTCTAAGATAGTTGGTTATGTGGTGTTAAAAGTGGCTTTCAGACTGATATTGAAGTTAACCTTGAGTGTCTACATGGGCTGGCCATGCTGGGAATGTCCCTCCAGAGTTCTCCTTACCCACCTTATCCTAAAGGTGGGCCATTTTTAGGAAAAAAAATTCCAACTTATTGGAATTTAGACACAACAAAGATGTGGGCTACTGGAGTTTGGTTTGTTTTAAATGTATATAAGTGTTTTGCCTGTGTGTATGTATGTCTACCGTGTGTGTGTGTGTGTGTGTGTGTGTGTGTGTGTGTGTGTTGCCCCCAGAGATAAAACAAGGAGTTTGATCACCTACAGCTGAAGTTAAAGATGGTTGTGAACCACCATGTAGGTGCTGGGAATCAAACCCAGGACCTCTACAAGAGCCAACAAGTGCTCTTACTGCTGAGCCATCTCTCCAGCCCCAGTTGCTAGGTTTTGACAGATGGGATTTGGGGGGTTATGTTTACGTTGGATGAGACCCTTGTCACCTTTTTGTGTATTTTTTTAAAATATTTATTTATTTATTGTGTATACATTATTCTGTCTGCGTGTATGCCTGAAGGCCAGAAGAGGGCATCAGACCTCATTACAGATGGTTGTGAGCCACCATGTGGTTGCTGGGAATTGAACTCAGAACCTTTGGAAGAACAGGCAATGCTCTTAACCACTGAGCCATCTCTCCAGCCACCTTTTTGTGTATTGAAAGAAGTTATCTGCATGAATAAATGTCACTGATGTAAATGGACATTTGTTTAGCAAAAGAAATGAAAACTTAAAGGGGCCACAAAGACTTTTTACCAAACACATACAACTCTTGGTTCTAGGAAGAGGGAAGGGATATAGCAGCCCAGTGTCCTGGGGCGGTGCTATAGTACTGGGAGGAGGAGGTAGAGGGGAATGTGCAGAGAGGGAGGAAGTAGCAAATGCTGTTGTATGTTCTGACTGAAAGAAAGAAGTAATGGGGCTCTCGTGGGCCCTGGGGACCATAGGGGCCAAGAAGCTGGTCTTGTTTTAGGAGAACTCTGGTCAAGGGTATGTTGAAACAGGAAACTCAGGGGCTGAGGAAGCTACATGTGCTGAGACTCCCGTGTGCAAGTTGTCTTCTCTGTTTGGTTGGGAAGACCCAGGTCTCTGCTGCTAGGCCTCTTCATGGCAGCTGAAGCTCTTGGGATCTTGGGGTCATGTGAAGAGGATAGACCACACCCGTCTTCTCTACCATCCTGAATGCTGTTAACCTTACATTTCAATAGTAACATCAGAAAACTTACACTGGGGGTTGGGGCACTGGGTTCAGGCATCAGCACCCCACTTAGAGCAAGCAAACAAGCTTCAGTGAAAGCCTTACAATCCTCTCCCCAACATTCACCAGCACCGTCCACATCAGATAGCAGAAGCATTAGCCACATACAGATACACTGTGTAATGCAAGGTCTTTAAATATTTAATTTTGTGTGTGTGTGCGTGTGCGTGTGTGTGTGTGTGTGTGTGTGTGTGCCTGAATATAAGTGTACCATGTGCATGCAGGAGCCCACAATGAAGCCCATGCCAGATCCATTGAACTGAAGTGACAGATGGCTGTGAGTCACCAAGTGGGTACTAGGAACCAAACTGCAAGAGCAGTCAGTGCTTTTAACCTCTGAGCCATCTCTCCAGCTCAATATATGGTCTTTAGAAACTGGCATCTAGTAGTCTCCTTATTTTTAAGGGTTTTGTTATAGTGTATACGTCTGATTCACTCCTTTTCGTTTGCTTTTTTTTTTGATTATGTGTACACACATAGTACAGCACACATAGAAACCAAAAGAGAGTGTCAGATCCCCTAGAGGTGGAAATACAGGTTGTTATGAGCCACAGGCATTGGTGCTGGGAACGAAACCTCGGCCCTCTGCAGGAGCAGCATGCCCAGTTAGCCACTGAGGTCTCTCTTCATCCCTGTTGCTACTTTTGTGTTTAGAGACACTGTCACACGCAGCTCAGATTAACCTAGAACTCACTGTGTAACTGAAGCTGGCCTTGAACTCCTGATCTTCCTCCCTGCCTCTGGAGAGCTATAGTGTTTCGTTACTTTTTAAACTCTGTGTGTGGGGGTGTTTTGCCTGTATGTGTCTCTGTACCACATGAGTTACCCTCAGAGGCAAGAAGAGATTATCTAATCCCCTGGAATTGGAATTACAGGCTACTGTGTGCAGCCTAACATAAGTACTGGGAATTGATCTCAGGTTCCCTGCAAAAGCAGTTATAGTCCAATTAATAAAAACCCAGAGACAGATATTGGGGTTCAACCTGAAGGTCAGAAAAGCGAAACAACCAGCCACTGGCTGTTACCTCTACCTCAGTCTGAAATGGCGATCCTGCCTCCAGGAATCCTCAGAATGAGACTGTATGAGAGCTGCCTCCTTCCATTTTATAGTCCTATTTAGTTCTGGAATTAAAGGCGTGCACCACTACCACCCGGTTTCTATGGCAAACTAGTGTGGCTACTGGGATTGAAAATGTGTGTCACCTTTGCCTGGTCTGTAAGACTGACCAGAGCATCTCTTTTACTCTCTGATCTTCAGGAAAGCTTTATTAAATATAATTGAAATATCACTACAATACATAAATGCACACATATATACACAATATATACAAAGATGCACATATACACACACACAGACACACATTCACACTGGCTCAGTTGGTAGAGCAGACAGTATCCTTAATCACTGAGCCATTTCTCCAGGTTGAGTTTATGGCATGGAACAGAGGCTCAACAGGGACGTTGGCAGAGCCGCCCTTCCCCACAGCATGGAGTCTGAAGGCTTCCCAAGGCCTCTCAGTGGTTTCCTCATCAATACTTCTGCACTGGCTCAGGCCTCCCAAAACATATGTTCTGAGAGGGATGCGGGAAAAGCTGATTGCCCTTTTATTTACTTATTTGTAACTGACTAATTTATTCTGTTTGTGTGTGTGTGTGTGTGTGTGTGTGTGTGTATGTATGCATGTTTGTCTACATGAGATCAAATTCTGTAGAGACGTTTTGTCTCCAAGTATGAACGTGCAAATTACTAAGGTGAGCTGGTAGTGTAGAGCAGTGGCAGGGCACAGAATAGCCTGCTTGAAGCCCCGGTTACATGTGTGCTTTCTCCAGACACCCTCATGTAGGACCTCAAATACAGCTCTGGGGATGAGGAAGCCTGTTAAACGTGATAGAAGCAGTGATGTGTGTCGGGAATGTAGGTCTTGAGGCTGGCAGGAGGCATTAGCTGAGGACAGAGGAAATGAAGAAGCCTCACTGGGAGAGTCACCCAGACAGTTTGCAGAGGCGTAGCGGTGGGGCTGTGGCGGCTGTGGTGTCTTGCTGCAGCGCGCTTTGCCTGAGTGTGCCTGCCGGAGCAGCGCTTCTCACCGCATCGTTTATGCTCCTCACAGGTGGAAAGGAAGCGCCACATCGGCAACGATATTGTCACCATCGTGTTCCAGGAAGGAGAGGAATCTTCTCCCGCCTTTAAGCCTTCAATGATCCGCTCCCATTTTACACGTATCCTGGGCCTGCATAAGTCCTCCAGCTCAGCAGCCTCACCAGACCTTGGGTGATAGACGCGTCCGGGGTGGCCAGCCTGACGCATTGTTGGGGAATTTTTGCCTAAGCACTGCACTGTCCTTCTCCAAACTCCCCCACCTCTGCAGTGGTGGAAAGTAATTCTCGGGGTGTTGTATGTTAGTTTACTGCTCCTTCTCGGCTCACACATATGACCTTGGTCCTACCCCGACTTTCTGAGTTTCACACACACACATGACCTTGGTTCTACCCTGCTCTTTCTCAGGGTCACACATATAATGACCTTGGTCCTACCCTCCACTGTCCTCTCATCCTTCTCCCTCCCCTGGATCATCCCCTGAACTTCATCTTCCCACTCTTCACTTCCTTGTCTCTGTGCGGGTCCCACTCTGTTTAATCAAAGCTTGCATAAGCATCGGGAAACAGTTATATGTTTGAGCAAAGGCAGCTTACCAGCAGCTCCACCACTGAGCCTATGACTCTGTATCCCAGCCACTGTTAACTGCCTGCAGCTCTTCAGGGAAGGGGTAGGCCTCATGAATCCCTCCCTGTCCACAATGGAATGGTCATGGCCTAGTCTTGGGCAGGTAGCCACTACAGCTGTGTTCATGAGCCTGTCATCCATGCCGTGGGCAGAAGAGTATTCCACAGCTAACCGTCAGGGAGTCTAGAACTTAGCCTCCTGGCCTCAGACCTCTGGGTGCTGAGACCGCAAACACATGCTGCCACACCCAGCTTTGACTTCCAAAATGTCTTCCCTTCTCTCAGAAAGTCTCTGAAATGATAACGGGAGCATCCCGTTATCCCCTGGTCACGAAGGAATCTGAAGAATAAGTAGTGGCTCCTCCGGGAAGTTGACCTCCAGTACAAAAGTCCCAACACACCGAAGGCCTGGGCAGGAGGGTCCACACAGCAAAACCTTGTCTCAGATATGAAAAAAATATCTGGGCATACTGCTCATACCTATAATCATAGCACTGAAGAGGCTGAGGCAGAAGGTCGCCATGAAAAATTACTCTAATGCTGGGTGGTGGTGCACACCTTTAATCCCAGCAATTAGGAGGCAGAGGTAGGTGGATCTCTATGAGTTCCAGGCCAGCCTGGTCTACAGAGTGAGTTCCAAGAGAGGCTCCAAAGCTACACAGAAAACCCCTGTCCCAAAAAACCAAGAGAGAGAGAGTGAGAAAGAGAGAATTTACTCTAAGCCCTGATGGTAGCTGCTAAATTGAAGGATGAGACAAGGTTGAATTAATGATGTTGTTCACTTTACCTAGTCCTGCTCAGCTCAGACTGTCTGTAGATGGAGGGGTGACCTCAGCAGTGCTCAGCCAGGCAACCCCAGGGCATGATGGGGAGGAGTGACCTCAGCAGTGCTCAGCCAGACAACCCCAGGGCATGATGGGGAGGAGTGACCTCAGCAGTGCTCAGCCAGGCAACCCCAGGGCATGATGGGGAGGAGTGACCTCAGCAGTGCTCAGCCAGACAACCCCAGGGCATGATGGGGAGGAGTGAACTCAGCAGTGCTCAGCCAGGCAACCCCAGGGCATGTGCTCATCCTGGTCTGCCAGACTTCAGCCATTGTTCACTTGCCATGGTCACAGACCACGAGAGCAGAATTCAAGTGGTGACTCGGTAGATTAGCCACAGTAAATAAAGGGCATGCAGTAGCATTTTCAGAATGAAGCCTGGCCTCACCACACCTGTACCCAGAGACAGGGCCCTGCGCCTCCTGTGTCTGTGGGTGACTCTGCTCGCTGGATTCTGACTGTCTCCTGAAACTGAACTTGCAAGGAAATGTTAAAAAGCAAAAATGGCCAGATTTCTTCCCCAGGGTAGGAGATCACAATCAAGTGGAAGCCAGCCCACGTGAGTGCCTTTGCTCACCCTGCTTACGCCCTGGTGCCCCCATTCATTGTCTGTGGCACTAACAGTTCCCGTTTTTATGGTGATTTTTCTTGCATGACAGAAAAGTTCTCTGAGTGGAGCAGGGAAAGCGGCGATTTGTGGTGTCAGAGAGGCTTTTGAATGCTCCTTATTGGAGATTCTCCACACTGAACTTGACATATGGGATTCTAAAAAGAACCAAAAGACGGTTAATATGAGTTCATCTCACAGAGCGCAGGAGTAGGTACCCGAGGCTGCTGGCTTCAGCTCTAGACAGCAGCAGGGCTGGCCATGAGAAAGGAGTGCGGGGCATGCGAAAAATGCTCCTTGCAGGTAGTTGTGCTGTTTGAGGTTTTTTGGGGTTTTTTTTTTAAAGAGTTATATTGATATGGAAGTCCCATAACATACTTATCCTTTTTTCTTAAGTGCTGGATGGAACCCAGGCCTCCCACGTGTTAGGCAAATGCTCTGCCACTGATCCACACCTGAGCAATTGAGCTATTCTGGACACTTCGGGCTTCAGCCCAAGCAGAGTCGACACTGCTTTGAAGCTGCCACCAGCTGCCTTGGCTTGTTCTCTGGTGCTGTTTTGTCTACCACGGCAGGAGGAGAGGGAAGGTGTACGGTAGAAACACTGCGATTGTTTTCCCATCTCAGAATGTGTGGATGAAATAGATGAGTCATCCATGGCAGGATCCCTTTCGGGTTCCAGCAAGGGAACTGCTCCTTTAGTTCTGCTGGCTGCTTGGCCGTTTAATATATGTACTTACATTGGCAGCTTTGGGGGAGTCGTCTAACCCTTTCCCAGCAGAAGAGCACACAGAAGCTAACCCAAGACACGGGGCTCTGATGTGTCTTCTCTGAGGCTGTCTGGCGTTAAAAGGTGGCTTTCTGTCCCTACCTAAGAGCAGAAGGTGCCTAGTCACAGAAAGGCCCACTCAAGAACTCTTCTACAGGGAGGATTTTCAGGGCCCAAGCTGTCAGGTGTGAGCACCAAGGACACTGATGAATTGCCTTGACTATCCCCACAGATATTTTTGCCTTAGTGAGGTATGACCAGCAAAATGACAATTACAGGTAGGTGATGACCTCGTCTCTATTGTTCTTATCCCGACATTTGCTTCATCAGTTGGCAGTGACGCTCAGACAATCCTTATGCGCCTTCTTCTGGATGGTTTATTAAAATATCCTGAAAAGCCACCTCTCTTCAGGGAAAGTTTCACTCCATTCAATATGGCTATGTCCAGTGGCCCAGGGGTCAGGGTTAGTTTGGTGTTCTGTAGGGAAGTCATTCTGTCTGACCTTGGCCAGCGTGCCCTTCCTCTACACTACACCTTGCCCACTTGCCTGTACATTTCTCCACACTAATCTGTTAGAAGGGTGTCGTGAAAGGAATGCCGATTTCCACCAGTTAGGGGAAGATGGCTTGAACCTCAGCTCAGTCTTGGACTAACTTCAAAGATTTGTGAAAAGTGTTCATCGCCTGGGACCTTGAACCCAGTGTAGAAGGCGTACGAGTACCTCTGGCGTGTTTAGCAAGCCTTAAAGTCCAGACTTCCTGCCTAGTGTGCGTGGTTGTTCAGGGCACCATTACTTAGGCTAGTGGGTTAACCCTAGAGACTGGGTCTCCCCCGGAATGGGGTGCTCAGAGGTCACTTAGTACACAGATCTCTGGACACACTGACTTGTGAAAATACTGGTGATCTTTGAAGAGAGCCAGCTAATTCTGGAATGTTCTTTACATAGGCTGAAAATATTTTCAGAAGAAAGTGTGCCACTTTTTGGCCCACCCTTGCCATCCCCACCGGTGTTTACAGACCACCAGGAATTCAGGGACTTTTTGCTTGTGAAATGTAAGTTGTCATTTTGAAACGCTCTTTCCACTTGTTCCACATGAACAATGATGTGTCTCTTCACACTCTCCCAGACACTGTAAGAACATGTCACCGTTTAGATAGTCCAGACCTGTTCATCCGTTGCCCAGGTTTAGTGTCTGGCAGTATTAGGTAGGTTTTCTACTGGGTCCTCATCTACACTTACTGTCCCGGTGCCTGCTTTGTGGGCTGTCTACCTCACCACTCACAGTGCCTGGGGGCCTCAGACTGGCCTTGCTGCCCCGGGTTCTGATGCTACCATTCTGGGTCTCAGTTGTTACTTATCTGTGTCTTTACCTGCGCAGAGATGGGGGTGGGGGAAATGGTGATGATCCACCATTCGGGACAAGGAGAGTGTATGTGTGGGGTGTGGGGGTGTGAACAGAGTACGCAGAACCTTCCTGCCCCAGCCTCACTGGCCGGTGAACTAGTGCACCTGCATCCTAGCTTACTGATGATACCCCAGGCCTGACTCTGAGCTCCCATATTCACGTGACAGAAGCTGGCCACACCTCCTCAGAGCGTCCTTGGGTATTGTGTCTAGAAAGCCCGTCAGGACCTACTGGTGAGCATCAGGACTCTTGTCTCCATCCACTGCAGTCTCTTCCTAAAGGCCCAGACTGCCAGCCCTGGAGCCCTAGGGGTGTCACCTGGTCTGTGCCCTCTACAGAGAGGCCAACTCCAGTCTTCTGCCAGCATACTGGAGGCTGCAGCTGCCCCTCTGGCATCCACCCGTCCCCCACACCCACGCACACAGTGCCTAATTCTGTCGCTGTTGCTATGTAGTTTGAGAGCATTTGGAACAGCTCCTGTCCTCTCATCGAGTTCACCTTGGTCACCTGACTCTATGGTGGCATTGACTGAGGCCAGAACCTCGCAGTACCCCACATCTGTACCTGATACTCAGCTTCTAGTCTTCAGTCTCCTTCAGAGTTGGCCAAAACTAGTGGCACAGGCCAGGCAAGTGCTGGGTGACATATTGTCCTTCCTTTGCTTCTTTTTTAAAGATTTATTTCATTTTATGTGTATATGTGTGTTGCACCACATGCATGCAGGTGCTGTGCCCACGGAGGCCAGAAGAGGGGACCCTGGACTATTTATTCCCTTGGACCCAGAGTTATGAGCTTCCCAATATGGGTGCTGGGATTGAAACCCAGATCCTTTACTAGAGTAGGGAGTTCTGCAGTTTTTAGCTTTAGTTTTGGTCTTGGTTTTGGTTTTTTGAGAGAAGGTCTCATTATGTAGCCCTGGGTAGCTTTGAGTTCACTATGTAGACCAGGTTGGCCTGAAACTCCCCAGAAATCTGCCTGCTTCTGCCTCCTGAGTGTTGGGATTAAAGGCCTGTGCCACTAGCAGTTAAGGCTTTTTAAGCCCTGAGCCATCTCTCCAGACCCCACCTTTGTCTTCTTATCTACCTAGTCTCCTCCATAACCCTACATGTGAGTCCTCCATCAGCAGCCACACAAGGTTCCCATGCCTTAACAGTAATGTCAGTGCACCTGAAGGGATGGACGTCACGTAACTCCCGTTACCAAATGCGTCCCACTCACAGCCAAGCTGGCTGAAGGGGCTCTTCGCTCCAAAATCCCAGCAGCCCCTCCCCACACGCTTCACAACCATCTGCTGGTGGGGACAGCCCTTAAAGACGTGTAGATGGGTACTCTCCACACTGTTAGCTTTGGCCCATGGCAGGGTCATGGGGAAATGCTCCGCCCCTGTTAGAAGCAGCAGCAGATCGCAAACCATTCGGCAGAGGTGATGATTCTGTACCTTCCATGTCCATGGGCCGGTTCAGTGACTAGGACATGTCACATATTTGTGTGTGGAGGGGCAGGGGCGAAGGGTAAGAGATGACAGTAAGGAACCCTGGGGCTGTGGTGGACTGGAGAGAGTACACCAGGCTCCAGCCAGGCAGTGCTCTCCAGCCGACAGAAGTACAGTGTTGCCAGATAGGCTGCGTTTTCAGATCATCCATGGAATTTTGGGTAAATTCCATGTAGTTCAAGCCCAGGATGTCAGATAGGAAGCATCAAGCAAACAAACAGTTGTTGCAGCTCGAAGGAGGGAAGGAGCCAGGCAGAGTAGACGAGTGTTCTGTAGGACGCTGGTAGCATAGCAAGAGCCCAGAGCCTGTGATGTTCAGAGGACAACACTGGTGACCCACTTGTAGCTGGAATCCATACATCAGAATCAAGTGGCAAAATTTGGACAACAGAGCAAGTTCCAGGACAGCCTGGTCTACAGAGCGAGATCACTACAGCAAGTGCAATGTAGAGAAACCCTGTTTAAAAAAAAATACAGAAAAGCTTGCCCTCATCCCTTTGAGATTCCTCCATTGAGAATTCTCTGTTTAGATCTGTACCCATTATTTTACTTGGATTATTTGGTTTGTTGATGTCTAGTTTCTTAAGTTCTTTATATATTTTGGAAATCAGCCCCCTGTCAGATGTGGAGTTGGTGTTTTCCCATTCTGTAGGCTGCCATTTTGTCCTTTTGATGGTGTCCTTTGCCTTACAGAAGCTTTTCAGTTTCACGAGGTCCCATTTATTAACTGTTGATCTCCATGCCTTTGCAACAGGTGTTCTGTTTGAGAAGTGGTCTCCTGGGCCAAAGCTGGCAAGGTTACCCCACTTTCTCTTCTATCAGGCCCAGTGGATCTGGTTTTATGTTGAGGTCTTTGATCCACTTGGACTTGAGTTTTTTGTAGGTTGATAGAAATGAATCTATTTGCATTCTTCTACATGTTGACATCCAGTTAAACCAACACCATTTGTTGACGATGCTTTCTTTTTTCCATTGTATATTTCTGGCTTTTTTATCAAAAAATTAGGTGTCCATAAGTATCAGTGCCCATCAACTCACAGAAACAGACACAGAAACCCACAGCCAAACAATAGGCAGACCTCGGGGAATCCTATGGAAGAGAGAGAGAGGGAGAGGATTAGGGGAGCCAGAGGGGCCAAGGACACCACAAACACACACACACACACACACACACACACACACACACACACACACACACAATCAACTAGCCTAGGCTGATAGGAACCGCCAACCAGAGAGCTTGCATGTGACTGACCTAAGCCCTCTGCACATATGTTACAGTTGTATAGCTTGGTCTTCTGTGGAACTTCTAACAGGGGGAGCAGGGGCTGTCTCTGACTCTTGCCTGGTATTGGGCCACTTTACTCCTCCTAGGTTGCCTCGTCCACCCTTAATAGGAGAGGCAGTTCCTAGTCTTACTACAACTTTGGTATGCCATGACTGGCTGATATACAAGGGAGGTCTGCCCTTTTCTGAAGAGAAAGGAGGAGAAACGGATGGGGGTGGGCATGGGGAGAGGGGAGGTTGGGAAAACAATTAATTAGTTAATAAAAACAAAAAATATGTAATTTTCTAAGGTACTAATTGAGAAAATCCTCAAGAAAGAGAAAGAAAACATCCTGACGTACACTTCAGAAACTCCTAAGGGATGCCATATAACAAGCCCAGCGTGGCCCCAGCACATAGGAAGTGTCAGGGAATCCTTGTCCCCAGCAAGTTCTGTTTTCAGTCCATGAACAGGCCTTCCCACCGACCCTCTGGATGAGAATACTTGCTCTGCTCCATGTGCCTAGCACTGTACTGGGCGTGTGTGCTATTACTTAAATGACAGCTGCCATCTATAATAATAGGATCATGCTTAAGACCCCACATCAGTCACAGACTGGGTTCCACACTCATGACTTCAGGCTAAACCTCTTGGACACACCTGTCTGAGCTCTGGTGTGTAACCGCACACTCCACCTTGTTGGGTCATAGTGTCTCTAGTCTATGAAATGCTTAACTGTTTCCAGAAGAAACATCCAATCAGCTAAGAACCCAAATCCTGTGCTAAAGCAGCTTTTTCTTTTCAACAAGCTGTAGCAAATACACACACACACACACACACACACACACAATTAGTCCCAGTGAACCACTGAATGACACCCTAGCTGAAGAGGTCTTTAAGATTAGATCTGCACTCTGCTCTGGACGCTTACTATCCAACAAGAAAGGAAAGATAACTATGCCTACAGATTATATAAATTCATACTTTGGGATTTAAATTTGAAGCATTCTCCCATGAAGTGAAGGTTAGATCAATGGTAATGCCAGTTTATTTAATCATTTTTCATCATTGTGGTAAAATACCTGAAAAACGATTAAAAGGCCAGACAGCGGTGACACAGGCTCTCAGGAGGCAGAAGCAGGTGGATCTCTGAGTTCAAGGCCAGCCTGGCCTACAGAGCAAGTTCCAGGACAGCCAGGGCCACACAGAGAAATGTTTTGGTGGGGGAGGGGGTGTGAAAGAAAGAAAGGCATGTTTAGATAATACTTTTGGAGCCTTCTCTCATCACATGGCTTCAGGTAGCAACCATCATGGTGGCAAAAGACACGATGGAGGAATCCTTCTCACCTCTCAGTAGCCAGGAAGCAGAGAGAACAAGAGAAAGGGCCAGGGGACCAGAGCCATCCTTCGAAGGCACTAACTACCCTGTGACCTGCTTCTTCAAGTCACTTACATGTGTCTCCACCACTCACCAATAAACAAAGTGTTAACCCACTAGTAGGTTGGCCACTGATAAAATCAGAGCCTTCCTGATCCAAGATAACTGCCAATGATTGGATCCACCAGCTGGGGCCATGCCCTTGACATTTTGAGAGACACTCCATTTCCCAATTACAATGCTAGCATTGTAGTGACAGGTGGCATTCACCGTGCAGCTTCACTTGCAAAGAGCACTCGCCACTAGCTATTAATGACTGCAATGCCCTTTTCCCTTTGTTTCAGTGATTAATGGTGAGAAAGCCACTTTGGAAACCCCAACCTTTGCCCAGAAACGCCGGCGTACTCTGGACATGTTGATTCGCTCCTTATACCAGGATTTGATGCCAGATTTGCATAAGGTATTTGTGTTTCCTTTCTCCCATGGGGCTTCTGGAGAGCACAGATCTAGCCTTGAGCCCCTGGGAAAGCCCTGAGCTCCCACAGTGCTTGCTGCCTGATACCCTGATGCCACACAGCTAACATTCTCAGTGACAAGGAGGGTCGTTGAGTGTCCTTGTGCAAGAATATGGTCCTTACAAAGCTGTGGCTAAGGTATAGGTGGGCACAGTATAAGTCAGCACCTGAACCCCACTGCTGCTTCCAATGGTGCTGTCCTTGGTACTAGAGACACAGCTGATGAACTGGCAAAAATGCTAGGTTTTGGAGAGAGAGGAAAGACCAAACGCTTTCTTGGGTTTCCTGGTGGTTTTCTGTCTGTCTCTGTGATCGGCTGCTGAAGCGGTGTCTCCATTGAGGGACACGCGCTTTGTGCAGGATACTTTGTAGGCCCAGGGCGTTGTCTACCCTGATGAGACTCCACCCTTTCTTGTCACCTCAGTAGTACGCATGCTTTTAGGAGGTCTCCCGCCTGAGTATGAGGTCACCAAGAGAGTAAAATCATTATTTAAAAACCATTTTCCCGAGACCAGTGGGTTGGCTCAACAAGTAAAGCCCTAGACTCCAAGCCTGACAGCCTGAGTTTGCTTCCAGGACCACATGGCAAAAAAGAAGAGCCAACCCCACAAGTTGTCCTCCAACTTCCACATATACGTATGGCATGTATACACACACGCTTATTCATTCATTTATTATTTATTTATTTGTTTGTTTATTTATTTATTTACTTTTGGTTTTTTGAGACGGTTTCTCTGTGGCTTTGAAGCCTGTCCTGGAACTAGCTCTTGTAGACTAGGCTGGCCTCGAACTCACAGAGATCCACCTGCCTCTGCCTCCTGAGTACTGGGGTTAAAGGTGTGCACCACCACCACCCCCTGGCTTTAATTTAATTTTTTTTAATTTCCCTATCTAATAAGGAAGCACAGAACAAGTTAAGAATCATCTTAAAATTTTGTCATTCATTCCAGAACTCCAATAAAAGTAATTAATCTCTGGTGATGTATGTAAATGAGAGCTGTCTGCCTGTCACTCACCCAGGGAGACAGGCTGTCAAAATGAAGTAGAACATACTGGTCCCCACTCTCTGCACATGGCACCTCCATTTCTAGCAGCACTTGACTTCCGTCTGGCTGGTAGTATGGCAGGTCTCAGGAAATGAGCAGGCTAACCCCAGGACCTGACAGAGCAAACACTAACAAGTCAGGGAAGGCTTCAGAGAGACCCACACAGTGAGCAATCGTGTCCCTCAGGCCTCAGCCCAGGTGTTGTTACCTCTAGATGAAGTCAACTCCCTTCTACAGCTCCCCTTTCTACCAGTGACCAGACCAAACATGTTAGTCCTGCTAGCTTCTTCAACTGTTAGTCCACCAGCCTCTGTGATCTACCAAGACAGGCTGTGTCTGCCAGATCCCCGAGACTGGTGGAATAGGGCACTCAGCCAGGGCTTAATGAGCCATTTGGAAGGAAAGACCAAGGACCAAGCTAAGTACCCTCTGTCCATTACCTCACTGATCCCCACCACACTCCTGGGAGACAGGTGTCGACCACACAGGGACACAGAAGTTGACTCATAGGGCCCCAGAGCCACACAGGTCAGGGGTGCCAGCCCCATGGAATTCAGTGTACTGGGTTCCCAGGGTGCCACTCAATGGGACTGTCATCCTGCAGCTATACCGTGTGGGGGCCTTGGTTAGAATTGTAGTGAATGAAGAAGCTGCTGGTTTGCCTGGTCTAAAGGCTGCATTCTCAGCTTTTACACAGCGCTGGCTCTATATGTCTAGACTCTGTCCCTGTGTCTGCCACAGTACTGAATGAGTGAACGCTGCCGGTAGAAATAGTACTATTTAGACGAACAGGTGCGTGCACGTGTTCTGTGCGCGTGTGTCTGTGTGTGAGTATGCATGCACATGCATGCATGTGCACACATGTATGTGTGTGTGCATGTGTGTCTTTGTGTGTGTGTGCGTGTGTCTCTGTGTGCGTGTCTGTGTGTGTGCGTGTGTGCATGCATGTGTACATGTGTGCATGCATGTGCACGCATGTGTGTGCATGTGTGTGTGCGCGTGCGCCTGTGTATGCATGTGTACATGTGTGCATGCATGTGCACGCATGTGTGTGCATGTGTGTGTGTGCGCGCGCCTGTGTCTGTGTGTGTGCACATGCATGTGTGTGTGTGCGGGTGCGCACACGCATTGGACACCAAAGAATGAGACTTGACTGTCTGAGGAATCCCAACCTTGTTTTTCTTTTTTAGAACATGCTCAATCGACGATCTTTTAGTGATGTTTTACCTGAGTCACCCAAGTCAGCACGGAAGAAAGAGGAGGCCCGCCAGGCCGAGTTTGTTAGGATAGGACAGGTACGTCCTGAGAAGTGAGTCCCTCCAAATCAGACACCCACAAGATACTTTGTTTAGGATTTTTTTTGGTGGGGAGGGGAGTTTCTTGTTGTTCTGTTGTTTTGTTTTGTTTTTTCAAGATAGGGCTTCTCTGTGTATCCTTGACTGTCCTAGAACTCACTAGTAGACCAGGCTGGCCCAAACTCAGAGACCTACCTGCCTCTGCTTCCCCAGGGCTGGGACTAAAGTGTGCCACCACCGCCCAACTGATACTTTGTTTTCTTGCAATCCTTGTGTGATGAACACCATTACCAAAGGCAACCAGGGGACGAAAGAATTTACTTCCTCTTAGCAGCTTACAGTCCCTCAGTGAGGGAGCCAAGGTGGGCGCTCAAGGCAAGAGCTGAAGCAGAGGCCATGGAGGATGCTGTTTACTGCCTTACTTTCCATGGCTTGCTCACTCTGCTTTCTTATACAACCCAGGACCACACGCCCTGAGATGGTCGGTACCTCTCAGTGTGAACTGGGCCCTCCTGTATCAATCATTAATGAAGAAAATCACAGACTTGCCCACAAGCCAATCTGATGGAGGAGGCATTTTTTTCATTTGAGGTTCCCTCTTCCCAGGTGACCCCAGCTTGTGTCAAGCTGTCAAAAAACTAACCATCCATCTGGATGCTCATGCTTCCTCTCACAATTGTAGTGGAAAGGCCAAAGGGGTTTTGACAGCTGTGTAGATTCGGTTCCCTTTGCAAAAGAGTAGTGCTCTAGTGCAGGGCCTGGCTCCTGCTGTCCAGATCGTCCTGGCAAAGGCTAAGACCCCTCGCCTGCGTACTAGGAATTGTCTGAAGGGGAGAGCATTTTGAGTATCATCAAGCTGACCGCTAAAACCCTCCCTGGTAGGAGGGGACACACCATGCAGTCACTAAACCCTCCCTGGTAGGAGGGGACACACCATGCAGTCACTAAACCCTCCCTGGTAGGAAGCCAAGCCTTGGAGGAGATCCCCTCCCTCTGCCTCACTTCCCTGGTAACACTAGCATTTCTCAGCTTCAAGTTTTCAGTAGGAAGGGGAAGGACCTCCAGCCGTAGACAGGGGGCCGGAGGAGGACCCTAAGCAGCAAGGCAAGTAGACAATGAAGGGTCCTGTGACCAAGGACTGCTTGGAGACAGAGGTCACATTTTTTTAAAAAAATATACATCAGTCTTTGTTGAAGATAAAACTGGGGCTGGCAAGATGGATTAGCAGGTGAGGGAACTTGCCACCAAGCTGACAACCTCGAGAACCGAATCTTGCAAGTTGTCCTCTGTCTTCCATGTAATTGCCACAAGTTGTCCTCCGACCTCCATGATTGCACCATGGCATGCATACATACACATAACATACATACACACCCATGAACATACACGAACATGCAAAATAAAAAAGTAAACAATTTTTTTTTAAATCTTTTTTTGTTTGTTTTTCAAGACAGGGTTTCTCTGTGCATCTCTGACTGTCCTTGAACTCACTCTGTAGACCAGGCTGGCTTCTAACTCACAGAGATCCACCTGCCTCTGCCTCACTGAGTGCTGGGATTAAAGGCGTGCACCACACTGCCTGGCTAATTTTTTAACATCTTAAAACTAAATGGCCTGTCCTTTCAGGGACTCTTGAGCCATCAAGACTGGAAAGGTCCTGGGAATCTGTATTTTTCAGCATTCTTAGTTTTGAAATCATGGAACTAAGAGAACTAGTTTAAATGCCAAAAACAGTAGGTGTGGTCTGGGCCGTAACCATGGTGCGGAGCGTCGCTGTCTAGTCTGGGCCATAACCATGGTGTGGAGCGTCACTGTCTAGTCTGGGCCATAGAGTGTCACTGTCTAGTCTGGGCCATAGAGTGTCACTATCTAGTGTGGGCCATAGAGTGTCACTGTCTAGTGTGGGCCATAGAGTGTCACTGTCTAGTCTGGGCCTAGAGCGTCACTGTCTAGTCTGGGCCATAGAGTGTCACTGTCTAGTCTGGTATGGAGAGCCACAATCTTCTCCTAACTCCTTATCAGCGATGAGTCAGCAGAGGATCCTGCAATTTTAACCCCAAATTTCTCCTGACTCATTGCTTTCTCCCAAGCCTTGGTTGTTTACCCTGCTGTTCTTTCACTGTCTGACACCAAACCCTACGTGGCATCTCTGCCCATTAGGCCCTGAAACTCAAGTCCATTGTGAGAGGGGATGCCCCATCGAGCTTGGCAGCTTCAGGGATGTGTAAGAAAGAGGTAAGTGGTTGATGCTCTCTCTCTGAACTGTGGATGTTCTTTGTGCTCAGTGAAGTTATGGCAACAGTCGGGGCAGGAGGAGGTCCCTTTCAGAGTCCTCGGGAGCCCATATCATGTAGCGCATGCCTGCATTTGTGTGCACAGACAGACAGAGTGCTGGTTTCGAAAGTGCTCCTCACACGAAGCTCCGTGTGCTTTCATGTTATCTCAGCCCAATACAAACAGCGAGATTCTGGAGCCAGGATTCTTAGAGGGTGTGTGAGTCAATGCCAGCCTCTAATCTAGTGGTTCTCAACCTATGGGTCTGAATCCCTTTGGGGTCACGTATGGATACCCTGTGTATCAGATATTTACAATTCATAACAGTGGCAAAATTACAGTTATGAAGTAGCGATGAAATGATTTTACGGTTGGGGTCACCACAACATGAGGAACTGTATTAAAGGGTCACCGTGTTAGGAAGGCTGAGAAGCACTGCTCTAATCCAACAGGTTGGGCGTGGGCTTGAAAGGCTGCTGTCCTAGTTCCATACCTGTAATGTTTCAATGCTGTAATGGAATATTCTGGCAGAAAGCACGGTAGGAGATGAAGGGCTTATTTTAGCTCACCTAAGTCAGTCATCACCATAGAGAAGCCTCAGTGGCAGGAGCTTCTCACATCCACATCCACAACAGGAAGAGGTAAATGCACCCATGCTTGCTTGAGCTCAGCTTGTCTGCCCGTGTTGTACAGTTCAGGGCACCCTGCCTGGGGAATGGTGCTGCCCTCAGTGAGCCGAGTCTTTCCACATCAGCTCAGACAGCCCCCGACAGGCCAACCCAGTGTAGACAGTTCCTCATTGCGGCTCTCTTCCAAGTAGCTGTGCTGTGTCAGCTTCACAGAGTTCACCGTCAGGTTGCTCTTCTAACTACTCCTCAGGGATTGCTGTTCAGAGGAGTGTAGGTGAGAAACCATTGCAGTGTGTATAGCTACGTAGCCAAACAGCAAGCCTCATAGCCTGTCTATTTCCTACCTTTAGTTTCGGAGGCTGGGAGAATAGGAAGGTGATCAGCAGGGCAGAGCAGGGGCCTGGAAGAGGACTCACTGCTCTTACAGAGAACCTAGGTTCAGTCCCAGCACCCGCATCAGGCTGTCCACACCTCCAGCTCCAGGGGGTCCTCTTCTAGCCTCTCTCAATACTCACGTGTGTGCTTACAGACACACACTCACACATAAAAATAAAAACAAAACTTTCTAATGCAATTAAGAGCCAGTGAGATGGTTCAAATGGGAATGGCCACGGTGCCTGACCACCTGAGGTCAGTACCTGTCACCCATATGGTGGAAGGAGAGAGCTGATAAGTTGTCTTCTGACCTCCTCAGGCGCAAATGCACACACACGCGCACACACATGCACACACACGCACACACAAACACACTAAATAAATAAACAAAATAAATAAGCAGTTTTTTTTAATTTAATGCAATTGACCCTGACAAAACACAGCACCTTCCGACTGAATGAGACAGACATCCTTTCCCAAGCTGCAGAAGGTCTGACTCTGCCATTTGTGTGTGGTGGGAATTTGCGGTGTTTCTAAACGCTTTATAAATGGCACTGAGATTTCCTGACATCCTTAAGCCCTTAGGCACATATTCCAGACAAATATCTGATCACAAAAACTTGTCCTAGTGCACAAGAGAAAGCTGCTTCTGTTGGGATCATATAACCAGAGAACCCCCTGTCCACCCTTGGAGAGGCTCTGCTCCAGAGAACCTTGGGTCTTCCGGGTGAAGAGCCCTTCTGCCTGTGTCTGCCTGCCAGGGGACGCTTTGCTATTAAGACTAAGTTGATGACTGGGATCCCATCCCCACCCCCACATGATGGCTAACAATTGTCTGCCACAAAAGCCCCAGGGGGTTTGATACCCTCTTCTGGCCTCCAAGAACCCTACATGCACGTGGTACGTGGACATACAGGCAGGCAAAATACCTATCCACACGAAGTACTAAAATAATTTTATTTTTTAAAAGACTCAGTTGAGGACTCGGGTGCTATCTCAGTGAGGACATTTAGGACCTGAGTTCAGATCCCCAGCACCCACAGAGAAGCCCAGCGTGGTGTTTCATGCCTAAAACCCCAGTGTTCAACAGGGTCTCTCCAAACCCTTGCTGGCTGGTTAGTCCAGCAGAACTGGTGAGCTTAGGGTTCAATGAGAGGACCCTGTCTCCGAGGGCAAGGAACACATCATGGTGTCAGCCTCAGGCCTGCACATGCACACACACACACAGGGCAAAGAAACACGTAACTAAGGAACACATCATGGTGTCAGCCTCAGGCCTGCACGTGCGCGCACACACACGCACACACACACACACACGTACATGCACAACTCCATGTTCTGTCTTGGTATTACCTAAAGTGTCGGTTTCAAAGCCTGTCTCCACTTATATATTTTTTTCCTCTTCATTTTCAATTCCTGTAGCTATACATTGCCAACTCGGAATTGCCAGATCCCTTCTTAGGGGAAACATTTCAGTTGGTGACCTGTCTCTGTGTTTTCCTTCTTCAGCTTAGAAAATGCTTCCATATTCTCTAGGCTGCCTCTTCAGAACAATGCAGTCCCATCTTTGCAAGGCTGAGGCTGTGTGTCCTGAAGGGGAAGCCAGCTCTTTGCTCAGCTAGAGACAATCCAGTGTTAGGCTGAGTTCTTGAAGGTGATCCTTGGCCTTCCTTGAACTTCAAGGATGTGAACATGTCTCTCCTGGGCAGTCACACATACCACAAGAGCAAGCACAGATTCTTCTGCTGCCCAGCTGGGTCAGTCAGGCCCTTAGGACTCGTTGAGAATAGAAGTGGAGATGGAAACCTTCCACTTATCCCCAGAAACCACAGAGGTTTTCAGAGCATAGAGCTAAGAGAGGTGTCGGAAAGAAAATGAATGCCTGTTGGAACTGTGTGCAGTTCTCAGCACTAGGGGCATAGCTCTGTGGGAGGGCACTTGCCTGGCGTACGAGAGGCCCTGGGTTCGATTCCTAGTGCTACGAAAACAAAAACTGTCCACAACACCGTGGTTTGACTAAGTGCTTGCCGCCTCCTGGCCTTCACACCCACCTCAGGGGCCATTGTGAGGGAGAGCTAACTTTACCCCTGAAACAGAAATGAATCTAAGGTCCCAGGAAGAGTTCATGCAGTATGACATGTCACCTGGGAACCAGAAAAAGTGTTCATGTGGTGTGAAGGTCCACACAGCGACCTGGAGGAATTTCCTGAGCAACCTTTGCTGTTTTCCTGTAAACATGTGCTGGCTTCACTTTAAGATTTTATGGCCTTATATGGGTCAGTAAGCACCTATCTATTAAGACAATATCAGCCTCTTGTAATATGTAATGTTTAACAATTTTGTTGAATCAGCAACACAGAAAAAAATTAATAGCTACCTGGGTCTTCCTTTTATGCTAAACTAACATCAACCCTCTTTATTTTAAAAAAAAAAAAAAAAAAAGGAAAAGGCACCAATTTGCCCAGCTTCTAGGTGTTAAAGAAAGCCGATTACCAGTGTTTCTATTGTCCAAGGAACATGATGGTCCTGCAGAGCCAGGCAGTGGTGCCAGAAGCGTGAAGGCACTGCTTTCCTATGGCACCCGTGTTTGAAAGGAGGTTTTCTCCTAAGGAAGATAATGGAGCCCAGGCCCGGGTCACTGCCGAGCCTGGCGCGGCTCACCCCATGGGCTGTCTGTGTTACTGTTTCAGGTGTTGCTCTCTGCATTTCCATCTGGTGGGACACGGTGCGTTCTTTCTGGTCCACTCACTCTCCAATGCTTGTGTCACCTCACAGCCTTGGGAACCCCAGTGTTTCTGCAGTAATTTCCCTCACGAAGCCGTGTGCGCAGAGCCCTGGGGCCAGGCCTTGCTGGTTTCCACTGACGCCGGCGTCTTGCTAGTGGATGGTTAGTGAGTAGCAACTCCTACAGATGTCCTTTTTTGTGTGACCTGTGGTACTTCTAAGGTGGGTGACTGCCAGCCAGCTCCCCAGGGGAGTTAACCAGGTTTGTTTTCTAATCAGGTTAACCCCTTGTTTCAGACAGGCGCTCTGAGGGGGATATTTAGAGTTCAGCACGCTGCGACGTTTATCCCTTCCTCCAATCTCCAATTAGTTCCCAGATATTAAGCCACCTACTAAAAGAGTATTCTTCAGCGAGCACTCCTTGTGGTCCCAGTACTTACCCTTATGATGACAGACATACTATTTCATATCATTTTCTTAGGGACATGTGCTCTCTTGAAGCCTTTTAAAAAAAAAAAATCCTGACTAGAAAAAAAACCTGATACCTAAAACAAATCACATGAATCTTAGATGAACTGTATTTATGGATAGAGAAGCGGAAAGACTTTGACAAGAAGACAGATTGCAGCTCAGTACTAAATGGCAGGTTCTGACAGCGAGCTAGACCAGTCACTCAGAGCAGCCACGCAGACTCTAGGACAGCAGCATGGGCCTCCAGATTATTCCAGAATCCAAATGACAGCAGAGGACTCACACACAAGCATCCGGTCTCCTGGGGCTTCTGAGGAAGTCGCAGGCCCTAGAGAAGCCTGGGCTTCCGAAGCACATCCTTTGGTGAGCATGGCTTGGTGCTCTGAAATGACATCCCCTCGCTGCCCTACACCAGGGCCTGGTTGTCCCTCTGACATCTGCCTAGCACACTCGCTAGGGCCCCGCTCTGTGCCAGGCCCTGTGCCAGGGGCTTCCTGTGGGGTGGCAGGAGAACAAACTGGCCTTACCTGTGATTTTCCAGAGGTCCCATAACCTAATTCTATCTATGGCTGATTTAATACAATGTAGAGAACTTAAAACCCGTCATGTTTCCTTAACCTAATTATATCTATGACTAAGTTAATAGAATGTAGGTAGCTTAAAACTCATCAGCTCAGAATTTAAATCCTTAATTTGAGAAACTCTGTGGTTTGAAGAAAACAGAGGGCAAGTGTATATTATAGCTCAGTAGTACAGCACTTGCCTGGACCGTAAGGACTGGGTTCCTCATTCCCCAGCTCCAAAAATAAAATCTACCTTCTCTGAGCCTCTGGCCTCAAAAGGCTGAGGAGTCGTTTATAATAGGAGAACATGTGAGACACACTGGGGACGAGGATTGGAACTGCGGGGAGGGGCTGGCAGGACTCAGCTTCCTGTGCTCAGTGCCCGCAGTGGTCTCTGGTCCAGGCAGCTGCTGTCTTTACCATGTTCCCAGTGGTCTTCCAAAAGCTCACAAAATCCTTAGATTTTTGCCAGAAGTTTCTTTTTATTTTCAAAACTCCAAACCGTCTTTAGTTATTTAGTCCTTTGATGTTATCGATGACGAAGCAGAGGCCTGAAGTAGCAGCATGTAAAATCACATGACTGACACACCACCCGCCCCATCGCTCTTCAGCACAGTCCCAGGTAAATAAGTCTGAGAATTTTGCACTACTTTTCCTTTGAGACCAAAGAAAGTATTCTGTGTCAAGATGGGATATAACCTCAGAGCAAAACCCAGAACAAATATGAATTGTGTTTTTTTTTAAAAAAAAAAAAAAAAGTTAAGATCCAAACCAATATCATCAAGTGTTTTCTGAAGCTGTCCCTTTGCATCCAGAGTCTCGTGGCGGCACTGGTATAAAGGCTGCTGCGACCCTCCAGGAAATCCCTTTCTGTCTGCCTTGGAGAGGCGCACAGCCCGTCCCTCCCCTGTCCAGTGATGCCTGCCGTTGGCGTTTGCAGGGCAGAAGTCTGAGCTCTTTTTGCATCTCGCTCTGTGCCATCTTTCTGTTATTTCTTAGTTTGCCTTCTGCTCTGCACATAATCACGTTACAGACTGTTTCCTGTGAGCCGGCCTGTCCCTTCTGTTTCAGGCTGAGTCCCCCTTTAGCCCATTAGCCTTTGCTCCATTGCATTAGACTTGCCCTGGAGAATCTGCTTCTTTCGAGGTCGTTGTCTTTAAAGTCTCAGGACCCTCTGCACTGGGAGTGCAGCAAGTCTGCTTTAAGGGACAGGTCACTGAGTAAGCAAGCTGTTTTCTGGTAATAGAAACGCTCTCTCTAAAAGATTCCATCTTCATACCACGATTACAAAACGGAAGAATGAATCAAGCAGACGTTAAATCTGTTACTTTCCCCTGTCCTTGCCTTCTCTCCTTCCTGTCTGCATACATACCCTTCAGCTAACTGAGGAATGGATGGGGAATGCATCCTAATCTACTCTGGGCTTGGCAGTACACAGGACACCTCTGTTTCCAGAGTGTGAGGAGGTGCTCTTTCCTTTTTGGCTCCATATGTTTAAGCAGTGACCTTGAATGAGTTTTATGAACACTTTAGAGCATCCAGTTCCTCTTTGGTTAAATAGGAACATTACAAGTGCCAGCCTATTGGGGAAATGAGGTATCTAAATTCAAGACCATAGGAAGTGAGCCCTTAGTGGAGTGACCTGCCACTCCTGTTGCTCCTGTGGACCCATAAGATAACTGCAGTTGTTCACCCAGATGGGACAGTACTGGAATGATCATTCCATGTTTGGAACAAGCAGCATTACAGAGCCCCTGGTATCAAGAAGGGTGGGCCATGACTGATGCTCCTTCCATCTAAAAGGGAGAACTAGAAGCAAGGGGGGACTCTAAAGGGGGACTAGAAGCAAGCCCTGTGTGACTAAGGGAGACAGGGACAGACTGTTTATCTCATGAGATCTGTTATAGGCAGATCCAGAGCCTTCCAGGCCTGCTGGAGCTGGAACCCCTTCTCCACTGAGGATGCTGTCCTAATGACAGAGGTCCTGCCTTGATGGGGAGCATCCCGAGATGGATCAGCTCCCAGCTCCATTTCTACTTCTACAAGAGGACTGAGCCCCACACCCCCTTGTACCTAAATTGTGAAGAAACAGACCAACCCAAGCCCGTAGCAAAACCTTGAAGAGTAAGTGCAGAAGAAGAAGAAGGAGCCAGCCACCTGTACCTGAGATGTCCACACCATCCCTGTGGTCTCGGCCTTGTCCTTCCGCAGCAGAATACCCCTAACAATTCTCTTAGGGTCTCTGAGAGGCAACGATGTAGGTATTGCTGCTCGCAAGTTCCAGATAACCTCAAAGTCAAATTCCGTTCATAATCGCAGTGTCGTGAGCGGTCCACCCGAACTCTCGCTGGGTGTTTTTCTTGCCATTGTCTGTTCCTGATATTTAGACAATTTAACTGATGCTTCTCCCACTCTTTTGTCTCAAAAAAATATTTCAAATTACTATCTGAAAAAGTATTTAAAATGAATAAGCAGAAAACTAAAGAGATGGTTCAGAGGTTAGGAGCGCCTGCTGCTCTTCCAAAGGTCCTGAGTTTAGTTCCCAGAACCCATGTGAGTAACTCACAACCACCTGTAACTCTAGCTCTGGGCATCTTAAGCTTTTGGCCTCTGAGTAACCTGTGCTCTCGTGCACATAGCCACATGCAGACACAAACACACATAATTAAAAATAATAAAAACATTTTAATATATATGGAAGCCAGGCATGGCAGTGCACATCTATAATCCCAGCACTCAGGAGGCAGAAGCGGGCAGATCTGTGAGTTCAAGGCCAGCCTAGTCTACTAGTGAGTTCCAGGACAGCCAGGGAGACACAGAGAAACCTTATCTTGAAAAACAAAACAAAACAAACAAAAACCATATAAGCAGACTACTGTTGATACAGACAGAGGGCCTGTGAGGAATGGGATATGTTTGTACTCACTTTAAATGTAAAAAGAAGTATTAAATTTACTTTCTTGAGAAATGCATGAAATAATACAAAATATAGTGCGTTGTATTATAGTATTAGAAATAAAAGAAGTAGCTGTTCTATTTCCCCTATGGTGTTCAGTCCTTTGCTAAAACCCCTATAAATTTGGAGTTGAGACATGCTGCTCTTTCTCTGGTGACATGAACAAGAGAAACAACTTCCTTTCATGTCCCTGCTAATATGCCCGCCCGCCAGACCCCCACAGAGAGTTCTGGATGCCACCGAGTGGACATATTAGTTCTCCATGCAGAAGAAACGGTGCTTCCGCTCCTTATGAGAGCCGGAACAGCAGCTCCATCCTTGACTAGAGAGGCTCAGGTTAGCCCCAGGCATGCGTCATGGTTGTGCAGTGGAGTGACCAGACTTCTTTTCCAGACGGCCTTCCATCCGTGCCTGTGTTCGACAGAACTCTGCCTGTGAAGCAGATCCACGTGCTCGAGGCCCTGGACATCCTTGTTCTCCGAGCAGACAAAGGTGCTGCCCTCGGATGGTGTGCTCTGGGAAGAACATGGGGGCGGGTGCCCACTGCAGCAGACCTCAGGGTCACTGTTCCTTTGCCTGCTGCCAGTGCAGTGGTCCTTTGGTGGCCCACGTGTCGGGGTAGCGGAGGGACCGAGGGTATCATTCTCCCATGATTATGTTGGGTAAACTTTCTATAGCATGCCCCGAGCAGCCCCCAAGCCTGGTGTGCACATCCACCCTGGGAGTCCCAGCAGGTCACGGCTTCTCTATCCACCCTGGGAGTCCCAGCAGGTCATGGCTTCTCTTTCTCCCCTGGGAGTCCCAGCAGGTCACAGCTTTTCTATCTAATCCTGGGAGTCCCAGCAGGTCACGGCTTCTCTATCTACCCTGGGAGTCCTAGCAGGTCACAGCTTCTCTATTCACACTGGGAGTCCCAGCAGGTCACGGCTTCTCTATCTAACCCCTCCTCTGCCTTCCCTCACTGTCACCAGGGAAAGATGCCCGCCTGTTTGTCTTCCGGTTGAGTGCGGTGCAGAAAGGCCTTGACAGCAGGCAGACTGGAAGGAGCAGATCTGACTGCAGAGAAAACAAGCTGGAGAAAACCAAAGGTGAGGGCCGGGGAGTAACTTAGCGGGTGCAGTGCTAGCCTGGAAGGTGTGAGATCCGAGGTTCGATTCCCAGTGTAAGCCATCCCTGGCTGTAGAGTGAGCTTCAGACACTGCCATAAAGGGAGAAAGAAACTTTGTCTGTTAAAATTTTCAGGCTACTGACAATAAAAATGAAAATCAGGGAACAAAAGAAACAATTCCTCCTCTGGGGGAGATGAGCAAGACTATGGGGCTGTCGATCAGGGAAACACTCTTGCCGAACACCCACAGAGCCCTGGGTCTGAGTCCCAGAGCTGCCAAATAGAACCTCAGCTTCTTTCGGAAGCTAGGAAATAGGAAAGCAGGCTAAAGACAGGAAGCTTCAGCCTTGGGCCACGGGTTTCTGGTCTTGGAGGTGAGGACGAATTCAGTTCTCTCAGCTAGTGTATAACTAAGGATTCTGGTTCTTGGAGTTCCCATCAACCTCTGCTTCAGTTCCTGTTGTGTGGTGACTACAAAACCAAGCCCTGGGCCTGAAGAGATGACCCAGAGGTCAAGAGCAATTGTTGCTCACACGGCAGCCACAACTGCCTGTAACCCTTCTGACAGCCTCAGACACAAGACACACACATGTACATACATGCAGGCCAAACACTCATACACATTGCCTTAGTTACTCTTCTGCTGTGCTCAGATACCATGACCAAGGCAACTGTTGTAGTAGTATGATGTTAAGCTCTTTGGACTCTTTTGGGTGGGGGAGCCCACCAACCACCTCCCAAATGGAGGCTTATTCTTCGTTATAAAAGCCGTAGCTTGCCTTGTTTCTTGCCAGCTTTTCCTTAACTTGTATTGTCCCCTCCACCCTCTGCCTCTGTGCTTTCTTTCCCTTTCTCTTCCTTCTTTAGATCTTACTCTTCCTCCGTGGATTGCTGTGTAGCTGGCCGGCTGACCCCTGACATCCTCCTCCTCCTCCCTGCCTGCCAGCCCCACCTATCCTTTCTCCTGCCTTGCTATTGGCCGTTCAGATCTTTATTAGACCACCAGGTGTTCTAGACAGGCAACATCACAGCTTTCACAGAGTTAAACAAATGAAGCATAAACAAAAGTCACACGCCTTAAAATAATATTCCCAGCAAACTATAGAAGAACTAATTTATTAGGGGATTACAGTTTCAGAGGGGGGGTCAGTGACCACCATGGCAGCAGAAGGCACTAGAACAGTAACTGAGAGCTCGTATCAACTATGAGGCCGAGAGCTAACTGGGAATGGTGTGGGCTTGTGACCTCTGAGCCAGTGACACCTCCTCTGACAAGGTCACACCTGCTAATGCTTCCCAAACAGTTCCACCAGCTTAGGACCAAGCACTCAGATCTATGAGCCTCTGTGGTCCATCTTCATTCAGACTACCTCACACATAATCCAAGAAGAAGACAGATAGCTAAAACCAGGTCCACCATCTGTAGACCAGAAGAGGCTGCCTTTCCTAACTTTGTTGTCATGTCCATCTTGCCTGGTGAATTAGTGTCTTTACTACTTGCTGTGACCAGATATCCGGCAAGAAGCAGCTTAAAAGAAGGAGGGCTTTTTGCTTACAGCATAAGCAGGTGCAGGAGCACACAGTGGCTACCTATGCTTCATCTCGGTCAAGAAGCAGAGAGCAGCTGGGTGGAGATGGCGCACACCTTTAATCCAGCACTCAGGAGGCAGAGGCAGACGGATCTCTGTGAGTTTGAGGCCAGCCTGGTCTACAGAGCGAGTTCCAGGACAGTCAGGGCTACACAGAAAAACCCTTTCTCCAAAAACCAAAAAAAAAAAGAAGAAGCAGGGAGCAGATGGGAGGTGGGATGAGGCCATAAGACCACCAACAATGACTCACTTCCTCCGGTGAGGCTCCCCTTCTAAAGGTTCACAGCCTTCCAAAACAGTGACATCAGCTGAGGACCAAGTGTTCAGGCACGTGAATAGGGGATACCTGGTATCAGAGACATACTTGGTCTGTCTCAGCTACGCTTCGTTCCGAGGGTTCTTAGGACCGGGGCTACCAGCCCTCCCTACATTTATAACGTCACCCTTCCTCTTCCCAGGATGCCACCTATATGCTATTAACACTCACCACAGCAGAGAATTGAGAATCGTGGTTGCAATCCGTAATAAACTGCTTCTCATCACAAGGAAACAACACAACAAGCCAAGTGGGGTGTCGGGGGCCTCGCTCCTGTCACCCCTGTCGGAGTCGCCTGTGGAGGAATTCCAGTACATCAGGGTAGGTTTGCTGTCTAGCTTCTGCTCTCCTGGCCAGGGTTAGCTGCCTCCATCTAGTCCTGAGACTGTCCTTACTCTTCAGTAACCCTGCGGAGTCCCAGCCTCCTGTGCCCTAGCTTGCCCAGATATCTAAGCTGTGTGCTCATTCACAGTAACCTCTACAGGTTCTGGGCATGGCCGTGCAGCAGTGACCTGTGCGAAGTCTCTCTCCCACAAAGCTTGCCCTCTAGTTGAGCAAGCAGACACCTGATAGTCGGCAGAAATATGCACTGAGGCTGGGTTTGGTGAGACACGCCTTTAATTCCAGCCTTTAATTCTACTTGGGAGGTAGAGGCAGGTGGATACCTGTGAGTTGGAGGCCAGCGTGGTCCACATGATGAGTTCCAGGACAGCCAGAGTTATATAGTGAGACTGTTTCTCAAAAAATAAAAACAGCTACAGTTTGGGGCTGGAGAGATGGCTCAGAGGTTAAGAGCATTGCCTGCTCTTCCAGAGGTCCTGAGTTCAATTCCCAGCAACCACATGGTGGCTCACAACCATCTGGAATGATGTCTGGTGCCCTCTTCTGGCCTGCAGGATACTGTATACATAATAAATAAATTAAATTAAAAAAAAATAAAACCAGCTACAGCTCTCAAGCTATGAAGTGCTCCCAGCATTGGCCGCCGGAGCCAAGTGTCGCACTAGGCAAACCGAGAAGGCGTTTTCACGCGGTTGAGGCCTCCTGAATGATGCACGTTGGTTTCTGCAGCTGTTCTGGGGACAGAATACTCTGGTAGTTACACTAAAGTTAAAATCTTATTCTAATTAGGTGTCAGCCTTCTCAAGACTAATTACCACCCATAATGAATATTTATGGAGAGTAGTTAGGTAGTGTGAGCTCTGAAATCAAATTCACAGAATTCAAATCATAGCTTTCTCTACCACATATAAACTTTGTGACCATAGCAAGCAGCTTGACCTTGGAGCCACCGTTTCTTCTTCCATAGAGTAACAGCCAGACCTGATTCCAGGGCTTGGTGCAAGGATTCAGTGAAAACACTACCCGGCATGTGTGACACAGTCAACAGTCCTATGCTGTCACTGTCACAGGACAGACAGTAGGGACTGCAGCCAACTGGGCAGTGAAATCAGGTTGTGAACAGAGGTCTGAGACTTGAAGGGGAATTACAGGAAGGAGGAGACTGGCGGGACCCTGTCTGTGCAGCCCAGCTCTGCTGGCAGCCGGCCGGGCTGGACTCTTCTGAGAGGCTGTCTCACGATGACCACTGTGTCCTAACCTGTGTACCGCTCGTCCTCGCCCACACAGGAAATCTGTCTGTGTGACTCCCCAGCTGTGATGACCTTAGTGGATGGGCCCACGGAAGAGAGTGACAACCTCATCTGTGTGGCATATCGCCACCAGTTCGATGTGGTAAACGAGAGCACAGGAGAAGCCTTCAGGCTGCACCATGTGGAGGCCAACAAGGTGCGCTGGCAGTTGTAGGAACTGATTGCTAATTTGAGAAAGCAGGGGGCTTTATCTTCTCATTCCAGACACTATGATGTGGCTTCTTTAAAATTACATCCTCTAGTGAGATGTGGAAGTTCATGCCTACAGTTCTTACTTAACCTCGTGAAGCTGAGGCAGGAGGATCATGAGTTCAACGTTAGCCTGGGCTACATAGTAGTTTGAGGCCAACCTGGGCCACATGAGACCTTGTCTCAATAATAATAAAATTGCATGCTGTGCATCTGTATCATATGGTGTGCACCTTAGCCTGGAGCACATGAAGCTGCCATCAAAGGGCAGAGTGTCTGGACCCCAGGAGGACAAGGGATGGCTACAGTGCAGGCTGAGCACCCTGTCTCAAATCTGGACCATAGTGGCCCAGAGCCAGGTGTGCCGCAGACCTGCTCCACGGCCTAATTCTGCCTTCATAGGAAAGACAAGTGGAGATGGAGACATACTGGGTGACCTAAGAGCCCAGAGACCCCACGTGCTGGAGGCAGGAGAAACCTCACTCAGTCTCCTCAGAGACGTCCTTTCCTCTGGTGTCAGACAGATACAGTGCTTACCTGCTTGAGTCAGTGTGGCACCCCGTGAGCATTCTGGGTAAATAAGAGCGCTTGGGAGCACAGCTGGATTCAGACCTTTCAGAAGGGTAGACAGTGGGTGAGAAAGTCCCACCCAGAAGAGAAAGGAAGCAAAGACATTTCTCTCCCACCTCAGTACCTTGTAACCCTGGCCCAGCGGGTTACGAGGTGTAGTGTGGGTGCCGTGCAGCACCCTGGTTTCCGAGAACCGAGGGCCACTGCGGAGACACTCCTAGCTCAGGGAGGTTCCTCTGAGTGTCCGCGTCCCACCACTGCTACCGCTGCACCACTGCGACCACTGCCTCTTATCATTGCAGGTTAACTTTGTGGCGGCTATTGACGTGTATGAAGATGGAGAAGCCGGCCTGCTCCTGTGCTACAACTGTAAGTCAGCGAGATGTCTCCTCATGCGCAAACAGCCCATTTTTCAGTGTGGCGGAATGGGATCTCCCCCTAGATGACTTGATGAACTCTTGCTGGGTACATCAGGGATCATCTAAAATCCACATTCCAACCTGCACCACAGACTGTGCCCAGACCTCTCAGTGACATGCTTACCAGAGCTGCCACCACGCCCTGCTTCCAGGGCACGGGATGAGGATGGTGGCCTCCAGCTAGCAGGCCCTTACTATGTGCCAGGTACCCCTGTGTCATTCAGATTTTCACCTACAATGGCCCACAGCAGGCTCAGCTTCTCTCCTGCAAGTGGAACTAAGCCAGAAGAGGCTCCTCTGGGTTGTGTAGCTGCTCAGCATCAGGGCCGGGGTTTGCATCCGACCCTCTTGACCCCAGTACCAGACTTTATCTTCGGTTACTACAGGGTGAATGTCCCTCACCTGAAGTGCTTACAGCTAGAGTGTTCCAGATTCCTGACTTTCAGACTCTGGGTTAGCTCCACATGTATAACTAGCTATCCTGGGAATGTGTAAACACAAAATTCATTACATTTCATAGACACCAACCCTAGGCCAGAAAGTAATTTCTTGAGTTTGTTGTTATTTTTTAGTGTATCTTAATTTTTTATTTTGCTTTATTTTTGTTTTGAGATGGGTTCTCACATAGTTCTAACTGTCCTGGAACTCAATATGTAGACCAGGCTGGCCTCAAACTCACAAATATCTACCTGCCTCTGCCTCCCGTTTGCTGGATCAAAGACGTGCTTCAAGAACACCCAGAAAGAGTGTCTGAATTTGGGCTGTGGCCCATCAGATGAGGTAAGGTTTGGGACTTTCCACCTGTTAGCACTTAGAAAGTTTCAGATGTTAGGTCAGTGTAGACTTCAGATTCTTTTGGAATAGAGTGCTCACCTTGTAACTTTCCTTTTAACGGAACTCTGTCAACCTGGCTGACCTTGAACTCAGAGATCCTTCTGCTTTTGTGTCTACCTCCAAAGTGCTGGGATTAAAGATGTGGACCGGGATGCCTGGCTTTTAACCTATAACTTTTTGTGGGATTTTTTTTCCTGCTTTTAATGAATTTAGCCTAAATTGGGCTTATGTAGCTCAATTGGGTTAGTTTGGGTTCACCATCAGGGTGGGTTTTGAGCAGAGCAAATATACCAGATACTGACTTCTAGCATTTCCAGGATTAATTAATAGCTCAGGGGTCACCAGTATTTGTCAAACGTGCAGAAAACCCAGGTTCAGTTCCCAACACCCACGTGTCAACCACAACCATCTGTGACTCCAGTTCCAGGGCACACAACTCCCTCTTCTGACCTGAGGGCACCAGGCTTGCATGTGGTAGACAGACATATGCACAGCAAAACACTCATATACATAAAATAAGTAAATATTTTTTAAGTTTTTTTTTAAACAAATGGAAGTAAGATCATTTTCTGGGTAAGGTTTAACTTTAAAAAAACCTTTTTTTTTTCAACCTAGAATCATCAATTTCTAGAGTAACAATTCTGGTTATAGCTCATATATCAGATCAGATACTTCTATAAATAATTTATATTTAATATGGGAAACCCAGTTATCAACATAAAAATTTGTCTGCAAGGTGTCATCTTCGAAATTCAGGATTTAACAGGAATGTCCAGAGTAGGCAGGGCAGCAGTTCTCCCCGAGAGGGACATTCATCCACAAGGTTGAGCCTGAGAAGTCCTCAAAACAGTGGATCTTAAGAATGTAGGCCTGTGACTTTATTTTGAAAACCTATGGAGAAAGAACTGGCCCTCCCTAACCCACCCCCCCCCCCCCCCGACAATCTGAAAAGACTGGAGAGATGGTTCAGTCATTAAGAGCACAGACGGTTCTTGTAGAGGAAGACGTTCTATATTCCATTCCCAGCACCCACATGGTAGCCCAGAATAACTGCAGTTTAGGGAGATCTAGTGACCTCTTCTGGCTTCTACAGACACTGGGTACACATGTGGTGCACAGATATACATGCAGACAAAACACTAATACACATAAAATAAAAATAAATAAAGAAAATTTTGAGTAAAATTCTTTTCATATTTTTGTTTAAAAAATTTTACTTTTGGGGGCTGGAGAAATGGCTCAGCGGTTAAGAGCATTGACTGCTCTTCCAGAGGACCCGGGTTCAATTCCCAGCACCCACATGGCAGCTCACAACTGTCTGAAAATCCAGTTCCAGGGGATCTGACACCTTCACACCAATGCACATAGAATAAAAGATAAATAAATCCTAAAAAAATTTTTAAAAAATTTACTTTTCATTTTACATACCAACCCCAGTTCCCCCTCCCTGCTCTTCTCCCATCCCCCTTCCCTTTTCCCCTCCCCCATCCACTCAGAGAGGGTAAGACCTTCCTTGGGGAGGCAACAAGATCTGGCATACCAACTTGAGGTAGGACCAAGCCCCTCCCTGCCTTATCTAGGTGGAGCAATGTATCTCTCCATAGGGAATGGGCTCCAAAAAGTCAGTTCAGGCAGCTGGGATAGGTCCTGGTGCCACTGCCAGGACCACGCCCCAACAGATCAAGCCACATAACTGTCACCCACATTCAGAGGGTCTAGTTGGGTCCCATGGTCCCATGCTGGTCCCTCAGCTGTCAGTCCATAGTATGTGAGCTCCCACTAACTTGGGTCAGCTATTTCTGTGGTTTCCCCATAATGCTCTTGACACCCCCCCCCTTTGTTCATATGATCCCTCCTTTTCAACTGAACTCCAACTGCTTGGCTGTGGTCACTGCATCTGCTTCCATCATTACCAGGTGCAAGTTCTGTGATGACAATTAGGACAGTCACTCATCTGATTACAGGGGAAGGCCCGTTCAGACACCCTCTCCACTGTTGGTGGGGTCTTAGCCCTCCCCCTCTGCCCCTCCACCAGCTCGGTCTTCTTGATCCCTCAAGATCAAGAACCCATTCCCCATCTCCTCCCTTCTACCCCCCCCCCCCGCTCCCATTTTATCCTGGAGATCTTAACTGTTTTCCTTCCTGGGGAATCAGTCTACCTCAAGACCCAACAATACCACTCTTGGGCATATACCCAGAGGATGAACAATCATACAACAAGGACACTTGCTCAACTATGTTCATAACGGCATTATTTGTAACAGCCAGAACCGGGATACAACCTAGATGCCCATCAACTAAAGAATGGATAAAGAAAATGTGATGCATTTACACAATGGAATATCTCTCAGTGGTAAAAAATAAAATAAAATAAAATCCATCCTGAGTGAGGTAACCCAGACCCAGAAAGACAAACACGATATGTCTTCACTCATAAGTGGATATTAGATGTAAAGCAAAGGATAACTAAACTACAATCCCAGAGATGCTAGATAAAAAGGGGGACCCTAAGAGGGACACATATGAGTAAAATAATTTCAAGACAGATATGATAGCACAGGCTTGTAGTACCAGCACTCAACAGCGTGAATCAAGAGGCTTATACGGTCCGGGCCAGGCTGGGATACACAGCAAGACCCTGTCTAAACATATATATAACAATCATAGTTGTTATCTTCATTGTCTTAAAAGGTGGGAGAAGGTATAAACAGCTTCTATAATGAATGGGGACTTTGATTCTACAAAAGTTTCCTTATTCTGAAAGTCTGAGCCACATACACTAATGTTCAGAGGTCAGAATAACTACAAGAGGCAGAACCACAGAACTGCTACAAGAGGCATGTAACTGAATTAAACTGTCCTTAACATAGCTGAAGTTCAGTAAGGGGAACACACATGGTCCAGGTTCTCTAGCAACATGTTAGCAGGGTATATTAGTCAGGGTGCTCCAGAGTAACAGAACTTAGAGAATCTCTCTCTCTCTCTCTCTCTCTCTCTCTCTCTCTCTCTCTCTCTCTCTCACACACACACACACACACACACACACATCTATTATGTATTATACATGTACACATCTATTATGTATTATACATGTATATCATACATTTTATATATATATACATATATATGTGTGTATATATATATATGTATATATATATAATAATTTAGTGTCTATATAAAGGGAATTTATTAGACTGGCCAAAGGCTGTGGTCCAGCTAATCTAACAATGGCTGCCTATAAATGGAAGGTCCAAGAATCCAGTAGTTGTTCAGTCCCTGAGACTGGATGTCTCAGCTGGTCCTCAGTATATGCTTGAATCTCAAAGAAGCAGGCTCTAATGCCAGTGAAGGAATGGGCTTGCTAGTGAGGGCCGACAGGCAAAGAGAGAGAGCTTCTTTCTCCCATGTCCTTACAGAGGCTGCCAGCAGAAGGTGTGGCCCAGATTAGAGGTTTGTCTTCCCACCTCAAAACCAATTAGAGGCGTAGCTTCCCACTTCAAATGATTAAGCAGAAGTCCCTCACAGGTGTGCCCAGTCGTTTGGGTTTTAGTTAATTCCAGATGTAGTCAAGCTGACAACCAAGAACGGCCATCACAGAGGACACATGCAGTTCCTGCCATGCTTGTGGTGAGTGAGGCTCCAGAGCAACCTGCCTTGTAGAAAGGCTTCGTTCACCCATGGGCTACCCATTCTGTGTCTTCCTCTGGCATGACGATATGGCATAGGCAGGAAGCACATGAGCACCGTAGCCCAGCCTGGCCTCACACCACCACTCCGCCCCGGTAGAGCTGCGGAACTCAGGACGGACCGCCTCACCTCTCCCAACCTCAAGTTCTCTGCAGAGTGTGCTTGCAGGGTGACAGCTTCTACCTTCTGCAGTCAGACAAATTAAATGGACAGTCTTCTTAAAGCTCCATGCTTGAAACGCAGTAAATTTTCTCCAGGCGGCAGCTGTTAGCGTACATGGTAACAGTGTGACTCTTGCTGCCACTGCCTCCCCACGTCGGCAGTGGCTGTTTAGATGAACTGGCAGAGAGCACCAGCCGGGAGGATGCAGCCCTAGCGGCATCCCGCTTTCTGTTTCTCTGACTGCAGGGATCTAGGTGTCGCCTCTAAGAAACAAGTTGCTGTTGTTCTCTTTCCAGACAGTTGCATCTATAAGAAGGTTTGCCCCTTTAATGGTGGCTCCTTTTTGCTTCAACCCTCAGCATCGGATTTCCAGTTCTGTTGGAACCAAGCTCCTTATGCAATTGGTAAGAGCAACCTTTTCTGTGGTCCCTGCCCCTGCCTGACCCCCTGCAGGGCTCGGCCTCCTGTGAGCTGCTTGGACTTCCGCCGTACCTACCACACATCCTGGGCCATGAGCATTCTGCAGATACTCTGCTGTGGGATAATTTTTATGCTCCCTGTTTAGACTCCTATGTCCCTCTGGCTCTTCTGAGTTCCTAGGCACATGACATTTGAAAGCAATTAAATACAGTTTGTCAGTACCTGGCAGGCCTTTTCTAAAACTCACAAGCTAGCTGCAGCTAATGCATTGACTGGCTTGGGGAGAATCACAGTGCTACTCTTACCTGCCTTAAAATTGAAAGTCCAGAACCTCAAGGGCCAGCAAAATACCTACCACTAAGATGTCAGTGTGGGACTGGCAAGATGGCTTACCTGGCAGAGATACTGCTGAAAGTCTGAGGGCCTGCGTTCCGGTGCCCAGACCTGCATGTTAGAAGGAGAGAACGACTCCCACAAGCTGACCTCTGACCTCCACACGTGCACCCTGCCCACAGCCACAGACACCTTAAAATGGAATTTTAAAAGGTAAATCAAAGCCGGGCAGTGGTGGTGCACGCCTGTAATCCCAGCACTAGGGAGTCAGAGGCAGGCAGAGCTCTGAGTTCCAGGACAGCCAGGGCTACACAGAGAAACCCTGTCTTTAAAAAAAAGAGATGGTGGTGGCACACACCTTTAATCCCAGTCCCAGCACTTGGGAGGCAGAGGCCAGTCTGGTCTACAAGAGCTAGTTCTTGTAGGACAGTTAGAGCTGCTACATAGAGAAACCCTGATACCTGGTCAGGCTGTGATGACAGGTAAGATCGACCAAAAGGAATGGAAATTGACTCTGGGCTTTGAGCCAAGCACTGGAGAGATCAGGACAAGAGGCATCAGGTAGCAGAATGAGTCGCCAAGGAGTGGACAGGTCACCTGTGCAGAGTACGGAGGGAGAGGGCCCAGCCAAGTCCACTTACACAGCTGTAATCAGGGCTTAGCTGTGGTGTGTGAAGTCAGCATGTCATAGCAGCATTGCGAGGAGGAGTGCCACCTGCAACAGAGAACAGAGCATCCAAGTTCAGTGGCTTTGAAGGGCACAGCTACTGCCTGTGCACAAGGCCAGAGGGGTGCAGGGAAGGGGTGAGATTCCAGACAGCTGTCACAAGCTGAAGGCTGTCAAGCTGTAACCTGGAGAATGTGGGGAAAGTCTCACAGGACTGGGTAGCTGAGCCACCAGAAAACCAGGCAGTAGGGCATCAGGCAGGGACGTAGCCATGACAACTGGCTGGCCTGTACACCTGAGGCCGGCCTAGCCGTGTGAAGCAGACAAGAATAGAGAGGGTGGACGTTCCTAGCGTGGTAACGACGCCTGAGCTGTTGCAGCCTCCTAGCCAACAGCCCGTCTGTTCCCTTGCAGTCTGCGCCTTCCCGTACCTGCTGGCCTTCACCACCGACTCCATGGAGATCCGCCTGGTGGTGAACGGGAACCTGGTTCACACGGCCGTCGTGCCTCAGCTGCAGCTCGTGGCCTCCAGGGTGAGTGGAAAGCCGTGCCGCAGCCTTCGCACCCCGAGGCGTCGAGTGAGCAGGAACTGCTGATTATCACACCGGGACAGCTGTCCTGGGTCAGAGCGCCAGGAGGGAGGTGGAAACGTTTTCATGTCTGCCCTCCTCGCGCTTCCAGATGCTCCCCTGAGGCTGGGGCGATGGCTCGGCGTGTGGAGCACCTGCTGTGCTGACCTGACGGCCCCCGTCCGTCCTTACAGCATGTCAAGAAGGACAGAGCCACCGCCACAAGTGCTCCCTGCCTTGTGGAGAGAGCGGAGTGAGAACTAAGTGCTCACGGGGTTCTCACAAATGTTTGCTGAGACCCGTATCATACCCAGACTACAGGTTCAGCTCCACCTACGCTGGAGTCCTCAGTCCACTCATTATTGTTCCCGTGGGTTATGTCAAGAAATCTCTCATGTAGCTGGGCGTTTGGCTCACATCTGTAAGCTCAGCACTGGTAAGGCCATCAGTAGGATTGCTATGAATTCGAGGCCAGTCTGAACTACAGGGGAGTTCCAGGATAGCCTGGAATACAAACTAAGACTTTGACTCAAAAATAAAAAATGTCTAATATGTATCAGAGACTGTTTTTCTGGGCTGGAGAGATAGCTCATGGGCTAAGTTCCCTTAGTGATCTTGCAGAGGACCCAGGTCCAGTTCAGTTCCAGCATCCAGCATCTGAGTGGTGGCTCAGAGTATCTGTTCCAGGGCATTCAGTCCTTCTGACCTCCCTAAGCTTCTGTATGTACGTGACCATAGATGTAGACTCAGGCGCACACCACACACACACACACACACACACACACACACACACACACACAGAGAGTTAAAGTTTTTAAATACTTCTCATCAGAAACAGAGCATACCTCTTAAACCAGAACTTACTCCAGCTGCAGCCCTAGACTCCACACACTGTTTGGTATCCAGGCTCTCAATGGGAGCACTCACCAATGTCTGTGGTACAGAGAATCCACAAAGATGTGGCTGATGCAAGAGTTAGGAGGAGCTCAGCAGGAGCTCTGAAGTAATGGTAAATGTAGACAAATAATTGGGAATGTTGTTGAGGATCTTTGCCTCTAACATATTTAAGTTTGTACCATTTGCCTGGAGAGATAGCTCAGCGGTTAAAAGTGCTAACAGAACAAGATGAGGACTTGAGTTCACATCTCTACAACCTATGTAAAAATCTGGGTGTGTTTACATACATGCCTGAAGGCCCAGTGCTGTGAGGGGCAGAGACAGGAGGGTTGCTGGGGCTGGCTGGCCACCAGCCTAGCTCCGGGTTCAGTGAGAGACCCCGCCTTAAGTAAGAAGGTATAGACAAGTGATAAAGCAGGACACCTCCTCCTTTGACCTCCGTCAGGGGCACAGATGTGCCATACATGTGGATAAATATCACACACAAAAAGCTAAATTTATACCTTTTAATGTTTAATGATGGCCATGTATAAGATCTGGCTTGCAAAATTCCTGAAAGTTGGCTCTCAGAAACACATGTAATGTCCCACTGCTGCTGTTGCCAAAGTCAGCACATGTGGGCATTCGGGAGACTCTGTGAGGCTGCAGAATGTACCTGACCGAATTCCCGGGGTCCATTCCAGTTCTGAGACTCCTGAGAGGAGTGTGTGCATTGTGTTTGGTTTGCAGATGTGTGGCATGTGTCTCTTTTCTAATGTAGGCCAGTGCAGGGATAAGGGAAGTAAATCCTTGGGAGAGGTCTAGCTGGATGAGACCCAGGTCTGCACTGAATGCAGTGCAAGAGGTAAGAGGTCAGAGGTCACTGCCAAGCCTGGGAACCAGTCAGTTTTGGCAGTGGAGCAGAGCCTGGAAGACCAGGCAGCTGGTAATGTTTCTTCTTTCTTTGCAGTCAGACATATACTTCACAGCAGCCGCCGCTGTGCACGAGGGCTCATCTGCAGGCAGCTCCAAGGGCGCCAGTGCCCACACATCTCCTCAGACCCCTCCGGCCCGGGACACGCTGCTGTTTCCTTCTTCCCCGGGGGAAGGTGAAGTCCAACTCCTACTGCCTTATTAATAGATACTCTAGCTCATGATTTCTTTGGCTTACTGTCAGAGCTGGACATGATCACTGCTGAAGAAGTTACTGTTGAGGCTGGGCACAATGCCACATGCCTTTAACCCCAGAGACAGGCGGATCTCCATAGCAAGTTTCAGGACAGCCAGGGCTGTGTGGAGATCCAGTGCCTCAAAAACATCAGAAATGAAGAAGTGAAGCCTTTGTCTAAATTGTTCTATTGTTAATAAGATCTCTGGCGTCAGGTAGTAGGGTAGGAGCCTGATAGATCAAGAAAGCAGCGAAGGAACAACCAGCTGACCCTCTGCATGCTTCCCAGACAGAAAAGGCCCATGGATCTTTGTAAGCCTTCCCTGCTCTTTCCTGTGCCTCTCTATGTTCTCGCTTCCTGGGTCCTCCAAAATCTCTATGGCTAATTCCAGTCAGTTAATTGTTGGCTGCACTCTCTGATTCAAGGTTAGCTTTGTTGACAGTCTTGCAGTGTCACAGCAGTATCAAACATCCACGACAAAGAAGACCCAGAGAGGAGGAGAAGTAGTTGTCAAAGTTGTCACTATTTAAAGCCAGTGACAAAGAACTCTCTTGGCTGCACGCCCAACCCTTGTGAGGCTGAGTGAGACAGAGGAGTCCACATTCAGGACCAACCTGGACTAGATGATGAAACCTGTCTCAAAAACAAACAAACCAATAAGTAGACTTTGTTCTTTGAATTGGTAAAATTCTTAAGAAACCTTATATTAAGATAATAATAAAAGCCAGACATGGTGGTGCACGCCTTTAATCCTAGTGCTCAAGAGGCAGAGGCAGGTGAATCTCTGTGAGTTCAAGGCCAGCTTGGTCTCTATATTGAATTCCAGGATAGTCAGGGCTACACAGAGAAACTCTGTCCCAAAGTAATAATAATAACTATTGTTATTATTATTAATTAAAATTTAAAAAAATAAAATAAAAGTAAGACAAATGGGACTGGATAGATGGCTCATTCAGTAAAGTAAAGACCTGACTTTTGATCTCAATCTCCAACATGAGAAGTCAGGCACGGTGGTACATACTCATAAGCCCATAAGCTGGGTCAGGAGGATCCCTGGGGTGTGCTGATTAGCTAGTCTAGCAAGTTCCAGGTTTGGGGCGAAGCCTCGTTCCAAAAAGTAAGTTGAAGACACCTACCTGATTTAGACCTCTGATCTCCATATACATATGTACACACACACCAAACAAACAAACAAAAAAATTAGGAGAAATCCCATCATGTAAATTTTCCATGGGGCAAAGGGAAATACGCCAGAGCACATCCAGCTAGCAGCAGCATCTCCTCTGGGGGTTGGCAGTGTAGTGAGTTTCACAGCTAAATCTGCAGCCCAGAGACTCTCACTTTGCTCCCAGAGGCCTTTGCCGAGCTCCTGCAGGGCCAAGGACAGCATTTCTCCTAGCTGCTGACTGCGTCGGTCATCTTTATCACCCGTTGTTAAGAGGAGAGCCCCAGACGGGCGGCTCCTCGCTCCCCTTATCTGCTCCTGTGCTGGAAGAAGCAACTGCACTCTATCAAATTCATTCAAAAGAAAGAAAGCCCTTGGGAAACACAGAGCCGTTAGGTATCATCAGCATGTGACCGAAAGCCTCACTTCGTGCCAATTATGTTACATGATTATATTGAAGAGCAAGAAAGTATTTCCAGGCCAGCAGGATGGCTCAGTGGGTAAAGCCAGCATTGCCGTCAGGCCTGCTGCTCGGAGTTTGACCCCTGTGCCCGCTGCTGGAAGGACAGAACTGAGCCCTACAAGTTGTTCCCTGACCTCCACACATGGACACATGGACACACGCCTGATAATGTAGTTTAAAACTTTTAAAGAAAGAAATTGTTCTGTTGTAAATAACATGAACCTAAAGTTCTGGTCTTTTCCAAATTGTGTTTCAGGTGAAATTCAGTCTAAAAATCTGTACAGGATTCCACTTAGAAACCTTGTGGGCAGAAGCATCGAGCGGCCTCTGAAATCACCCTTAGTCTCCAAGGTCATCACCCCGCCCACCTCCATCGGCCTTGGCATTGCTGCCATTCCTGTCACCCATTCCTTGTCCCTGTCTCGCATGGAAATTAAAGAAATAGCAAGCAGGACCCGCAGGGAACTTCTAGGTAATCATAGCTGCCAGGGGCTGTTTCCCAGCTTGTAAATAACCAGCGGGGGCTTGTCTTCAGGTAGCTCTCATTTTCAAAACCTGGAGGTTAAAAGGGAAATTTGGGGCCAGCAGGATGGCTCAGAGGGTACAAGCACTTGCTGTCAAGATTGTCGACCTGAGTTCTAGCCCCAGGACATACATGGCTGAAGGTGAGAACTAACTTCCTCAAGTTGTTCTCTCATCTACACACACACACACACACACACACACACACACACACGCATGTACGCACATGCACGCAAATACCCATATACACACAACATAAATAAATGTAATAAAAAATTAAACTCCCTTTCAGAAGAGATTTATAAATTCATCAATAATAATCACAACTGCCCCAGAGAATATTGGACCATTTTCCACCAATGATGGACAGAAAGCTAACCAAACCATGATGGGGGGGAGGGGAGAACAGGATCTTATGATGACACTGTAGGACTTTAGGGACTTTGTCACTGGTAGACTTTCTCTGAGATTGTGCATGTGAGTCGCAGTGTATATATACTTTATAATCAGCGAGGAAAGACTTCAGTAAGGGAAACTGTTCTGATGTATCTCTCTCATCTTTGCTGCTGTGTCAAAGTCTAATAATGTTCCGGTAAGAATAAAGGGTCAGGAAACTGACGAGGAGCAGGTAGAGGTGATCTAAGCACATTGTACGTCTCAGAGAACTACATTCTTAAAGAATAAAAAAGGTGGGCTAGAGAGATGGCTCAGAGGTTAAGAGCACTGACTGCTCTTCCAGAGGTCCTGAGTTTGATTTCCAGCAAACGCATGATGGTTCACAACCATCTACAAGATTTGATACCCTTTTCTGACATGCAGGCAGTACACTGTATACATAATAAATACATAAATCTTAAACAAACAAACAAACAAGACATCTTCTGTCCCCTGTGGTAATGACCCCTGACCTCTGATTTTCCTCTGTAATGCAGGTCTCTCTGATGATAGTGGACCACGATCAGAAGGAGCACCAAGGGCCAAATCAAAAACCAGGAAGCGATTAGAAGAAAGCCAAGGAGACCCCAAGCCAGAGGCTGTGAGGTCAGCTAGCAGTGACAGGTAAAAAGAAGCCCCTGATCTGCATGGTCACCCAGTGAGTGCCAGCGTGCCCAGGAGGTCCACTGGCCAGCACCCTACACAATCCCAGAGAGGACAGCAGCCACAGTGGGGCTGAGACAAGAGGACACTGTCACCAGCAACTGTAGTAATGTTCACTAAAATATATTCAGAGGGGCTCGAGACAGTCAGCTGGAGCCTTGCCCAACATGCACAAAGTGCACATACAGCACATACATGCACATGCATGAGACAGAAATAATAGAGAAAAACACTCTGTTTTAGACAAGGGTTCACTATGTAACCCTGGCTAACCTAGAACTCATCATGTAGACCTCATCATGTGGCCTCAGACTCAGAGATCCACCTGCCTGTTTCTGAATGCTGGGATTAAAGCCCATCCACCACCACACCCAGCCCTAGGGAGAAACTGTTAACATGTATATAATGTATTTTAATCATGGTCTCTCTCACACACACACACAGACCCCCAGGTACTCTCTCTTGTCCCCCTCCTACTCCCATGAATGCAGGTGCCCTTCTGGAGAGCAATGGAACATTCCAGCGTACTCAAGCTGGAGGGACAGGGAGATGACCAAGCCCCTGTCTGCACCTTCAGAGGGCCCATAGGCCATTAAGCACCAAGCCATTGCTGCATGGCAGAGTGGCAGGTGATGCAGGCAGTGACAAGTGTCCTGCCACCTGAGCAGGTCTCAGAGCCTGCGGTGGGGAAGAGCCAGCCTCACTCAAGCTTCAGCCTCACGTGGAGAACCAGATCTAACTAACACAGTTCATCTCAACCAGCCACGGTGTGCTGTGAAGTTAAGGGGACTGGAGAGCTCTGGCTGCTCGAGCTCCCAGCACCCACAAGGCTAGTCACAGCCATGTGTAACCCCAGTTTCAGGGAATCCAATGCCTTCTGACCTCAGTGGGCACCAAGCGCTCAAAGGTTGCCAGACACACCAGACACAGACATACGTGCATGTAAACAATTATGTACATAAAATGAACATTTAAGTAATTTTTTAAAAAAGGGGGGGGCCTGGTGGCACATGCTTTAAATCCTATCACTCATAAGGACAAAGGCAGATCTCCAAGTTCAAGGCCAGCTTAGTCTACATAATGAGTTCCAGGCCAGCCAGAGCTACAAAATGAGACCCTGCTCAAAATATCAAACATAAGAATAAGAGACTGGAGAGATGGCTCACAGTTAAGAGCACTGACTACTCTTCCAGGGGCCCCACATGGCAGCTCACAGCTGTCTCTGACTCCAGGATCCAACACCTTTCACAGACATACATACAGAAAAAATACCAATGCCCATAAAATAAAAATAAATTATTTAAAAAAAAAACCTCTAAGTGGCTAGGCATGATGGTTCAGGCTGGAATAGAGACAGGAGAGTCACTGTACGTTCAAGGCCAGCCTGACCCAGCCTCAAACTAATAATATAAAGGGGTTGGGCTGGAAAGACAGCTCAGCAGCTAAGAGTATTCATTGTTTGATCTTCCAGAGGACCCAGGTTCAATTCCCAGTACCCACATGGAGGCTCACAATTGTCTGTGTCATCTGTAACTCCAGTTCTAGAGATCTAATACCCCCTTCTAGCCTCTGAGAGCCCAGGGACGCGTAGTGCACAAACATTCCTGCAGACAGAGCATCCATATCTATATTCATAAAATAAAATCTGTTTGGTTTTTTTTTTAGATTTCTGTTTTTGTTTATTTGATTGATTGATTTTGAGACAGGGTTTCTCTGTAGCCATCCTGATTGTCCTGGAAGTCATTCTGTAGACCAAGTTGGCCTCGAACTCACAGAGATCTGCCAGGCTCTGTCTCCTGAGTGCTAGGACTAAAGGCGTGCACCACCAACAACTGGCAAAATGAATCTTTAAAAAAAAAACAGCAATAATAATAAATGATTAATAAATGGCAGGTAGAAGCCCCACTTTGATAGCTCAAAGAAGAGTCCAACATAGGGCTGGCTTGGGATGAATGATAAGAATGTGGGAACAGCCAGGCAGTGGTGATGCATGCCTTTAATCCCAGCCTTCGAGAGGCAGAGGCAGGCGGATCTCTGTGAGTTTGAGGCCAACCTGGTCTACAGACCGAGTTGCAGGAAGGACAGGGCTACAGAGAGAAACCCTGTCTCGAAAACCAAAAAGGACAAAGAAAGAATGGGGAGCAGTGCCTATGATACAGGGACTCTGAGCAGTTGCTCTGAGCAGGCAGCATGGCCAGAGACGCAGGGAAGAAGGGACAGACTTGACCAAGTGTTAGGGAGGCTGCTGGGGGTTAAGTGGGCAGAGCAGGGCCAGGTGGCATTTGTGAAATCCCAAACTCTGAGAAGTGAGACCTTTCTTCTCCTTCCTCCTCTCATCCCGCGGTAGATACACTAAGCCCAGGAGAACAGGAGGCAGCCAGCAGCCATGCCATGTTCCATCCTGCCCGCAGAGCCCTTAACAGTGCTTCTCTCTTGCAGGATCCCGTCGGGAATTTTGGAAAGTCCTCCTGCTTCTGAAGCCAATGCTGAGGGCCGTAACCACTCGGCAAGCTCTGACCAGGACCCTGTAGTGGACAAAGAGGGCAGCTCAGGCTCAGGCAGCAGCCCCTTCCAGCTCATGGCCTCCTCAGAGGAAGACATCATTGATTTGAAATAGAGTCTGTGTCTCCTTGGCAATCCTTAGTGTTCTTACGCAGGTTTATACTGTTCAAACAGCTCCGACAACCTGTCTCAACAAATGCGCCTCCAGCCAGGCAGCAGATTATTGGACCAAACCTCCTTCACCCTCAGCCAGTTTGGGTCACTCTCCAGTGTCCAGTGCCATCTTTCTTGACTCCCGTTTCTTTCCATTCAAGAACCGTCAGTCCCCTTGTAATAAAGGTGGTAGATTTCATTGAAGTTTTAGATCAAAACTTTGAATAAATCAAAAATGTTCATTCTTATTCACTGCAACCCTTCTCTTATATTTTATAGATTTAGATGGAAATTATTTTTTGTAAGTTTTGACTTATGTCACATACTATGCTTCTTTTATGAAGAAAAGATGCTGCTTTTTAATTCTACTATAAATAAGTTTTCTTTCTGCACTTGGCCCTGTTGCTGCCTGTGTTCACTGGGGTGGGGCCCCTGCACTCCTGCCTGGAGACCTGGGACAGATGGGGACGCTTCCTCCTCCTTTGATCTCAAATAGTAGTAAGGCAAAGGCACCGCAAAGTCTTAGGATACATTCATCTTGCGAGTGTGATCCAGAGTTTTCAGATTCCCTCCCTTGAGTGGGTCCACCCTTTTTGTTTTGTTTTGCAGTGTTGGGTATGGACCCCAGGGTCTTACACACACTTGGCAAACAGGCTCTGCTGCTGAGCTGTGTCTCTAGCCCCTGCCTTGCTCTTTCATCCTTCAGAACGTGGAGATAAAGAGGTGGAGAGCTGGGCTTCGTGGTTTGATTTCCAGCACCCACATGGTGTCTCACAGCCATTTCTAACTACAGTTCCCCAGGACCCGAAGCCCTCTTCTGATCTCCAAAGGCAGGAGGCACACACATGGTGCACATACATGCACGTAAAACACTTATAAAACAAATCTGATTTTTAAGATGCCTACCCCAGCTCCCTCCTGAAGAGTGAGCAAGAAGTAATATGGACAGAGCAAGACACAAATGAAATACTAAAATAGCAGTCCTGTGTCACAGGTTATAGGGCCCATGGGAAGAAACCCCATCGTCTACCCAAGAGGAAGCAGCTCCAAGGAGTTCTGACGTCATGGTGTCAGAGGTTAGAACCCTGGCACCTTCCTCCTTACAGGCCATAAGGAGGACTCCTCCCCCCCCCAGCACAATAGTTCCGTGTAATACCCGGAACCAAAGGTGCCTACGTGAATCCTCTTTGGCTCTAGAGGCAAACTTGGTACTACATCTCAACCCCACCAACAGTTTTATTAGGTTTATTCTGGCTTTTCTCGGGATTGGAGGCTTGTGGGGCTGTGTGTTCCCACGTGGAGGCTACAGGTCGGCTTCGGCTGTTGTTCCTCAGGAGGCACGCACTCGGTTTCTTGAGACAGGGTCTCATTAGCATCTGATGGGGCTCACTAGTTAAGTTAAGCTGGATGACTAACTTGTCTGTACCTCAGTGCTGAAGTTACAGACAGGCACCACCACTCCCAGCTTTCCCTTAGAGAGGACTCTTGGCCCAGGGAGGGACTAGGCGCCTCTCACTGGTTCTCTCCGGAATTACACGTATAAGCCACTGATGCCGCCTGCCCACAAAGCTGTGGGTAGCAACTGAGCAGATAACAGTGGTGGCACACAATCACAGGGAGACTTGGGGAGGTAGAAAGATAGACTCAAGGCTTGGGATTATCTGTGGGGCAACCAGGGAACAAGAAAACCACTAAGCTCCACTCGGATCCTCGGCATCTCGGGGCCCTAGGATTTGCAGCACTCCTGATGCAGGTGAGCTACCCCCAGAAGCACCAGGTCAGTCTCAGAAAGTCCAAGGAGAGTGACAGGTGACTTAAGAAGGTCTGCTTGAAAACTTTTCAGCCCGAGGCTCTTTGTCAAGGCTGGGGAAGAATGGCTGACTGTGCTTCAGGGAACTGTTATGTAGTAAGGGTGAGAAGTCTTGCCCAGCTTCTCCTTTGACCCACTACTACCCTCAGTAGAGATCAGACTGAGAGACAACTCCATAAATAAATAAATAAATAAATAAATAAATAAATAAACAATAAAACTATAGGGCTGGAGGGTATGGCTCAACACTTAGGAGCGCTTGTTCTTGCAGAGAACTCAGATCCAGGTTCCAAGTACACCTGTACATGGTGGCTCACAACAATCTGTAACTCCAGTTCCAGAGGATCTGATGCTGCCTTCTAACCACCGCAAGCACCAGGCACGTGTGGGGCACACATATATACATGTAAGCAAAACACACAAATAAAGATGTTTAAAATAGGCCAAGAAGTGATGGCGCACCTTTAATCCCAGCACTTGGGAGGCAGAGGCAGATGGATCTCTTTGTGAGTTAGAGCCCAGCCTGGTCTACAGAGGGAGTTCCAGGACAGCCAAGACTGTTAAACAGAGAAATTCCGTCTCGAAAGACTAAAAAAAAAATAAAAATAAAAATAAATTTTAAAAAAGTCTAAAATAAAGAATAAAAACAAATGAAATCATCAAAACATGGGCCTGCTGGTAAAGGTGCTTGCCCCCAAGCCTAACGACATCAGTTCGATCCCAACGACCTAATCCACATGGTGGAAGGAGAAAACCAAGTTGACTTCTGAACTGCACAGGTGCGCTGTCACCTCCGCCCATGATAAGAAATAAACATCTAAAACACCCAAACAATCTTCTCCATCTTCATTGGCTAGCTCAGTCCTAGGCCTGATGGCCACACCTCCAGACTCATCCCACAATCCAATTGGACAATCTTGACAACAAGTTCCCCCAACCCGTATCTGGGCCGCGGGGGACGTAATTCGGGTCCAGTCAGCTTTGCAACCGGCTCTGTGCTTCTATTGGTCAGCTCTGGCTGGGGGCGGGTCCTGGCGCCATTGGCCCCGCCTGCCGCCGAGGCCGCGCTCGCTGGAGCAGCGACAGTTCGCGGGTGCTCCGCCGCCGCCGGCATGACGCCCGAGGACCCGGAGGAGACGCTGCCGCTCTTGCGGCCGCCGGCCGCCAGGTGCGGACCCCGGGGGTCTGCGGCCTCTCCCTCACGCCCCGCGGCGCCGCTCACGCCCCGCCTTGTACCCGCAGCGTTCCCCGCGGCCGCCGGGTCTTCCTCGCCGCCTTCGCCGCCGCCCTGGGCCCGCTCAGCTTCGGCTTCGCTCTCGGCTACAGCTCCCCCGCCATCCCCAGCCTGCAGCGCACTGCGCCCCCCGCCTTGCGCCTCGGAGACGATGCGGCCTCCTGGTTCGGGGTGAGCCCCGGGTCCCCCACTCTCTGCCGCACCCCAGGGTCCTCCTCATTCTCTTTCTGCTGAGGCTGCGGGGCGTGGGGTGGAGGGATCGTGGACCATGGCCCCTGGTGGCCTCCTCCTCAGCCCGTCCGGGTCCCCAGGCCATCGTGACCCTGGGCGCTGCGGCAGGGGGCGTACTGGGCGGCTGGCTCGTGGACCGTGCGGGGCGCAAGCTGAGCCTCCTGCTCTGCACCGTGCCCTTCGTAACTGGCTTTGCTGTCATCACCGCCGCCCGGAACGTGTGGATGCTGCTCGGAGGCCGCCTCCTCACTGGCCTGGCTTGCGGAGTCGCCTCACTCGTGGCACCAGTGAGTGGTTTGGGCCTTCTAGACGACCTTTGCCAGGCAGGGAGCAGCTAGTCAGCAGTGGAACTGTTCCTCACCACCAGCATTGCCCTTTGTTGTGCCTCTTTTACTGCACAAATGATGAAATCCCTGTATGCTTAGCAGTTATGACTGACTATACCCGATTTTCATGTTAGCAGTTCTGTTCTTTTTGCCCCTGGGACAGACTTCTCACTCCCTTCTCAGCCCCTGACCCACACACCGGGATCATTTACCTAGGCACAGGCTCCCCAGTGCACTAAGGCATATTCCTGAGGTGGTAGCGAGGCCTTTGCACAAGAAGTTGCTGATCCAGGCTTGACCCCTAGGAGGTCTTGGACCCTGGTAACTGAGATCACCAGCACCCTGCAGCCACAGGCTTGGATGCCCACCCGTCCCTTCCTCGCTTCTGTGGCCACATGTTAATTCTCTGCCCCTGTGGGAGGGGAGAGGGAAGCTGTGGATCTGTAGGCTGTTTTTTTTTTTTTCTTTTTTAAACTAGGTTAGTCATGGGCATAAGGTATGGAATAATCTAGAAGTATGGATGATGCCTAGACCCCTGAGCTTTAAAGAAGTGATGTCAGCCCCTGGTAGAATTAGGCCGGACTTTTGGTGTCCTGGGTAGCACCTGGAGCTGGCCAGCAAGGGAGAAGTCGTTTGTTTTAACTCACATCTGTGCATATTAAGCGTGTACTGAGCTGGGCCTGGCGGCACATGCCTGCAGTCCCAGGGCTAAATACATAAAGATCAGGAGTTCATGGTTATCCTCAGCTCATTGGGAGTTAGTCTGGGCTACATGAAACTCAATCTCAGAAAATAAAATAAGGAAGTTCTGTGCATTCCTCTCTCCCCTTGCTCACACACAGCAGCCACCATTACCCATGATCCTTCAAACCTCTGCAGAAGATGGGGTGTCGCTCTGAAGCAGTATAGTTAGACCCTTCTGTTTAAAGAGCCCAAGTGAAGTCTCTCCTTAACTCCCCACAGGTCTATATCTCGGAAATTGCCTACCCAGCCGTCCGAGGACTGCTCGGCTCCTGTGTGCAGTTGATGGTTGTCACCGGCATCCTCTTGGCCTATGTGGCAGGTAGATTTGCACGCTGTCTTTTGATCCCCGTTCATGGATACATGGTCGCTTTGGAAACTGAGGTTTATGGAGGGTAGGAGTTTGCCCTGTGCTACTAGCCAAGATGCCAGGTTCTCAGTCCCACTCCTGGGAGCTTGGTGTGGGAGGGTCTGGTAATGGAGTCCGGGAGAACTAGAGCAGGTGGCTTCTTCATTGGCACAGAAGCCACCGCACTGGAGGAACTCAGTAGCAGGTTCCAGCGCAAGAGTGGCAGGATTTGGGAAATACTTTAGCTCCCTCCCTGGGAGAACTGGAGTCTCAGCCTGTTATCACTGGGTTTGCAGTCAGCAGAATGTCACGTGAAAGAGGCTGTTCCCAGAGTCCCTGAGGGGCGGAGCTGGTGACTTTCAAAGCTGACACACCCACCACCTGCTGTGTGACTTTGGCCAAGTCCCACTGCCCCTGAGAGCCTCCGTATTCCCCCCCCCCCCAACAAATGTCAGGGCCAGGAGAGTAAGAGCAATGCCTGGTAGCTGATAGCCGATCCCTAGTGAGAGCCTTGTGGGATCGGTGGCTAACAGGCTGTGAGAGGCATGTGGGGTGGGTGGCTGACAGGCTATGGTTACCTAGCCTGGGGTGTACATACAGGATCTTCACAGTGGACCCCACACAGTCTCAGTCTTCCGTTTTTAACTCCCATATTGTCCCAGCTCTTCGGTGTCTTCCCTGCAGCCTGACTGCCTCAGGAGTCTCTTCTGGGCACTGAGGTCAAGAGACAGTCAGTGTCTTTGTCACATTGCCTTACATTGATCTGGTCCTGTCCTTTTCATCCCTGGTATGAGTTGGCTGTGACACCAAAAGGTGACAATAATGCCTCGGTCACGAGATGTTGTGGAACGGTTTGTGGGACCTTATTGCTATCGCAGACTCACCCTTGAAGGCTGTCCTCTGACCTCCACACGCATGCTGTACCATGCATCATGCATGCACTTTTTTTGTTTGGTTGGCTGGTTTTATGGTTTTCAAGACAGGGTTTCCCTGTGTAGCCCTGGCTGTCTTGGAACTCTCTGGAGATCTGCCTGCCTCCGCCTCCTGAGTGTGGGGTTAAAGGCATCTGCCACCATGCTCAGCTTAGTTCATTTTACATTGCTATCACAAAACACCATGGTTAAGGCAGCTTACAAAAGTAAACTTGTAATTTGAGGTGTTTGGTTCCAAAGTATCCATGGCCATCATGGTGGGGAGCGTGGCAGTAGGCAGGTAGCTATGGCACTGAAGCAGTGGCAGAGAGCTAGCTGGGAGTCGCAAGGACTTATTAAACCTCAAAGCTGTGCCCAGTGGCACACCTCCTCCAACCAGGCCAAATAGTTCCACCAACTGGGGCCCTAGTGTTCAAACATATGAGCATATAGGGCCCATTCTCATTCATTCTAACACACATAAAAGAGTTGAATAATTTAATAAAATTATGATAAAACTATAGCATAGGGATTGGAAAATAGTTCAGTTAGTAGAAAAGCTTGCTGCTCAAGCGTGAGGACCTGAGTTCAAATCTCTAGAATCCACATAAAAAGCTAAGTACGGTCATGAGTTCCTATAACTCCTGGTGTTGTGGTAGGGCGAGACAAGAGGATGCTGGGGCCTGCTGACCACCAGCCCAGCTCCAGGTTTAATGGAAGACTCCTGACTAGGGAATAAAGTGAACAGCAGTGCATACCCAATGCCCCCCTCTGGCTTCCACGCTCATGCATGAGTGCATACACACACACACACAGATAAACTAAGAATTTAAAAGTATAGTGTAGTAAATACGTCAAAGCAATAGTGGTCATTTCTCACCATTGTCAAGTATTTTACAGTATCCATGCCTTGACGTGACTGAGAGCACAGCATTTGGTTTACACCAGCGTTGCCATGGCAGTGTGTGGTGATATGTTACCATGGCTACAAGACATGGCTTGGCAGTTGGCATCTTTCAGCTGTTTCTATTTTACTTCTTATGTGCAGTCCATCTGTATTTCCCTTAATAGATGTCACCTAATGGTGTCCTGGTGGAACATTCCTAGTAGCAACAGTCTCTTTAGCCCCGCAGCTGGGCAGAGGCAGTGACTGACCTACCATTGGAGCGAGTCTCAGGGCTGGCAAGAAGCTAGCTGTCTCTGGCTCTGACGTCTGCCTTTGCAGGCTGGGTCCTAGAATGGCGCTGGCTGGCCGTGCTGGGCTGTGTGCCCCCCACTCTCATGCTGCTGCTCATGTGCTTTATGCCTGAGACCCCACGCTTCCTCCTGACTCAACACCAGCACCAGGAGGCCATGGCTGCCCTTCGGTTCCTGTGGGGCTCTGAGGAAGGCTGGGAAGAGCCCCCCGTTGGGGCTGAGCACCAGGTGAGAGGCTGAGAGCAGGGCAGAGAACATAGCCTGTTCCGAAGGCTACACACTGAGTGGCAGCCCCCTCCACCCTCGCTGAGGACCTTGCTGCCTCTCTTGAGCAGCTGAGGGCCAGCTTGAGCCCTACTTTAGCTCCTGCTGTCCCAACAAGTGAAAGGCCAGGCCGGCGAAGGGAGCAGGTGAGGGCTTCATCACTTAGCGGAAACCACAGGCAGGGAGTCTTCAGAGCCAATGGCACGCAGACACTTTGCTGTTGTGTGACCTGACCATCTTTGAGTCTCAGTTCCTTTATCTGTACAATGATGGTCCTCACCTCATGGTGATGCTGAGGTCTCTGCAGATGGCTGCAGGAAGAGCTCTGCCCCTGCCAGGTGGAGGTGAGCCCTGAACACACACAAGTGCTTGGACTCGGGTACAGGATTCCTTCCCTGAGTGCTGGAGTGTGAGCCTTCCACTTCCCCTCCTACTGAGGGGGCTGCAGGGGCCTGTCTGCACCCTCAAGGCCACGGGTGTGGTGGGGCCAGCAAGCTGAGGCTCAATTCCCTCCACTTAGGCTTCTGGGCTCAGAGAAGGGTCCTTGGGTCAGGGGAGAGGACACTGATGCCCCATCTTCATGGCAGGGCTTCCAACTGGCTCTGCTGAGGCGCCCTGGTGTCTACAAGCCCCTCGTCATAGGCATTTCACTCATGGCCTTCCAGCAGCTGTCAGGGGTCAATGCCATCATGTTCTATGCCAAGACCATCTTTGAGGAGGCCAAGTTCAAGGTAAGAGGCCTCTGCCCAGCCTGCCTCATGTCACGTGTGTGAATTAGCCTCCCCGAGCCTGGGGCTGTTTGACCCAGCTCACAGCCAGAGAGGGAGGGAGGGACTTGTCTCTCTCAGGCAGACCAGCTTCTCCCATCTCCCAGGACAGCAGCCTGGCCTCGGTCACTGTGGGCGTCATCCAAGTCCTCTTCACTGCTGTGGCGGCCCTCGTCATGGACAGGGCAGGGCGGAGACTACTTCTGGCCTTGTCAGGTGAGGCCTGAGGGGGAGAACTCAAGTCTCCCCAGCTCACATGGGGAGACAGGGCCAGGGAGGTGGCAGAGTGACCATCTGTCCCCAAGCCTCTTTTTCCCACTCTGAACTGGGGAAGGGCTGCAGTGGAGTCAGGTCCTGGGCAGTAGATTTGGCCCACACATTCATGGTACCCGCTGGCATCTGTGAAGGCCGCTGTGGTTATGGGGGTTGAACACTGCGGTTGCTGTTCCTGCTTCTGCAGGTGAGCGAATGCTCGGGAACATCCCGGTATTTACTGAGGTCAGAGGTCCAAAGCACAGTAGGAGTGCTATCCAGTTGGGCTACCATGGCCAAGCTGAGATTGCTAAACCTGGCCTTCCTCTCTTAGAGTGGCCACGCTGCCCTCTAAGCCATGTCCCCCGTGCCCAGCCTAGCCTGAGCCCTTTCTGCAGGTGTGGTCATGGTATTCAGCATGAGTGCCTTTGGTACCTACTTCAAGCTGACCCAGAGTGGCCCCAGCAACTCCTCCCATGTGAGCCTCCTGGTGCCCATCTCTGCGGAGCCTGTTGACGTCCATGTGGGGCTGGCCTGGCTGGCCGTAGGCAGCATGTGCCTCTTCATTGCCGGTAAGAAGGGACTCAAGGGATGTGGGTGGGGTTGTTGTCCCTATAGCACCATGCCAGGTTCCGTAACTTTCAGCTTCTGATCTCGTTTTACTTGACTTTGCTCCTCTGCCCCAAGAAGCGTGACATCTGTGCATGCGGCTCTGACCATGTGCTGGGCACGGAGCTAAATTCTTTTACATTTACATAATCTCCATGACAACTTACAAGCAAGTCCCATCCTTGTCCTGAAGTCTAAAACAGGAAGGGACTGGCCCAAGGCCTCCGAGCAGAGTTGAAGGCTGGTAGAGCCCTTAAGGCTCACAGGCTAGGAAGCATGGTGTAAGAGCCCAGCATGTGTGCCTTAACACTGCCTTGCTCCCACAGGCTTTGCCATGGGCTGGGGACCCATCCCCTGGCTCCTCATGTCCGAGATCTTCCCTCTGCATGTCAAGGGTGTGGCTACTGGTGTCTGTGTCCTCACCAACTGGTTCATGGCCTTTCTGGTAACAAAAACATTCAGCAGCGTTATGGTGAGTGCAGACGCGTGCCTTCCCTCGGGCTGTCAGCAAAGGCCGACAGAGGTTCCCTGTCCATGACCCTGAGTGTAAGCCGAGGTCCCTAATGGCTTGGACACAGCCATCTCAGGAGTGACATGGAGCCAGAGGCTAAACCAAAATAGGAACCCGGTCCATGATCCCCTAAGTCTTCAGTCTGTGTTGGGGTAAGGATACTATGGCCAGCCTTCCCCATTAATGAATGTCAGGTACACAGGCCAGAAACACATGATTCATATCTATAAGAAAACAGGCCTGAGCTCTGAGACACACATATGCACAGGGAGGGGGGTGGGAGCTGCTACCCTGTATGTGGCCTTGTGTCTTGCTTACCCTTTCTGCATGGTCATGAGCTAGAAGTGTGGCCACCTAGCAGTACCTTCCTCTGCTGAAGGGTGTGCCAGTTCCCCTCAGCCTTTATTTCCCTCTGCGTCCGCTGATGCTGATAGGGCTGCTGCCTGCCAGCTTCCTCGCCATGAGAGAGAGCTTGTGGTCCAGATAAGCAGGCCATCTGTTTGGTCGCTGGTGCCCTCCATGTCTCCTGGCATGTGTTTAAGGCAGCAGGGAGAGCAACAACTGAACAGGGTCCCTTTCGTGACAAATGCCAGAAAGATAGTGGGTGGCGTGGACACCCAGCTAACCACAAACGTGCTCAGGCAGACGGGGCTGCCTAGAAAACCCAGAGGAAGGCAGGCAGAGGCCCACCATGGAATGTAGGAGGGAGCAGACAGCAGAGGACCTGAGGGAAGGTAGATATGGGCCCAGGATATGACAAACCCAGCAGTGACCCGGGGAGCAGCAGCCTGTCGAAGCTGAAGGGTCACCCGGTGACCTCTCCTGCAAGGACCTGAGTAGTGGGACTTTGCTCTGCCACCTACAAGGTCACAGACTCACCCTTACCCTCTCTCAAGAGCAACAGTTCCCCTTCCTCACCACACAGAGAACTCACTGTAGCTGGGACACTGGAGAGGGGCATGCAGCTATAGGCCTGGGGTGCCCAGAAACAGGAGCCTAACTGTTCCTTGAAGTTTCTGCTCTCAGGGCAGTCACTACATTACCATGAGCCTCCGTTTCCCACAGACATCACCTTGGGTGGCAGTGCGCTACCACGCACACAGCTGGCAGGGCAGGCTGTGGTCAGGGTGCTCCTGAATTGTGTGGGGCCTATTGACCTCTCCACCTCCACGTGTGCCTTTCCTCTCTGCAGGAGATCCTCAAGCCCTATGGTGCCTTCTGGCTCACCGCTGCCTTCTGTATCCTCAGTGTTCTTTTCACGTTGACCTTTGTCCCCGAGACTAAGGGCAGGACTCTGGAACAAATCACAGCCTACTTCGAGGGACGGTGACAGCCCCTTTCTGTGACGGGCAGCCCTGAGTTGGCTTAGCTCTGGGTTGCAGGAGTACAGTGGCGTGTAGCTGAGCCACGCCTCAGTTTGAGCCTGGAGCACCCCAAGTCCTGAGGCATCAGAGCCCCTCTTTGTCCATACTGAGGTTCTCTAGATTCCGGGTCTAGTCTCTGCAGCCTGCTGCACACAACAAAGCATCTGAGGCGGCTCCTGTTTGCTGGCTGGGGATCTTTTGACTCTTGGGTCCTAAGCCCCCGCCTATGCCTCACACCTGACTGTGGGATCAGAAAGGAATTTGGCCTCATAAAAATTGGGCTCAGAAACAAGGCTGTGACCTCTTTGAGTGAGCCCAGATGGAGAAGAGAATGTTGCAGTCAACTGAACCCTCCTCGGCCCTGTCCAGAGGTGCTGTGGATTCCCCTGGGGTCAGCTTACCTGTAACTCACAGGTTCTTTCCAGCACTTTCCTGGGTTCAGTGTCCTGGGTCATTAGCCACCAAATCTTGTTTTGTTTCAGAAAATAAAAAGCCTCTTTCTGCTTGACTTAATGGAGCCAGAAGTCTTGCAGACGCTTATATCACGGCTCAGTACCTACTCACGGGAGTACATGGAGGACAGGTGGAGTTAGCATGATTTCTGCAGCTGCCAGTCATCTGCTAGGCACTTTGCTCTCACGGAAAAGCTGCCCTCTCCAGTGGTAATGCCAGTTAGGACTATGGCTCCCCTCTGGCACCCACTCTTTCACTGTCAATCATTCAAAACAACAGGCTTGCCGGGCGGCGGTGGCGCACACCTTTAATCCCAGCACTCGGGAGGCAGAGGCAGGCAGATCTCTGTGAGTTCAAGTCCAGCCTGGTCTACAAGAGCTAGTTCTAGGGAAGACTCCAAAGCAACAGAGAAACCCTGTGTCAAAAAAAGAAAAAAAGAAAAAAAAAAACATTGTAGTCTTCACCGTCCTACTAACTAGCCCTCCTTTGCTCCATTGGTTCTTAGTGGAATCTCCTTTTTGGTTTTTTTTGTTTTGTTTAAGACAGGGTCTCACTGTAGCTGTGGCTACCCTGGATACAGACCATAGTAGATAAAGAGGTCTGACTGCTTAGATTAAAGGTGTGTCCACCACATCTGGCTTTTTTTGTTTGTTTGTTTTTTAAGATAGTGACTCACGATGTAACACAGGCTAGCCTACAACCTATTAGTATCCAAGGCTGGCCTGGGACCCACTGCAATCCTCCTGCCTCAGCTTACTAAATGCCATTCTCTTCTTTCTGACCAACTTGAGAAGCTGTAGTCCTAAGTTTTTAATCAGAGAACTGTTGGGACAAATGTTCCTTGCTCCTTGGAGCCCATTTAATTTGCTGAAATCTTCACAGAACGACCGCCCTTTGGTATCCCAGGGTTTTCTCTCAGGCCCCTAGGTGTGACGGTGATAGACTGTCCCCAAATCCTGAAAGGCTTTGTTCTACTGCCACCCTCAAGTTCTGCCCAGATACTGTTTTCTTTTTCTGTCACTGGAGATTGAGCTCAGAGCCTGGCTCATGCTAGCCAGCCAAACACGCTCACCCTGCTGCATCCCCCAGCAGTCTCGTGCCATCTTTATTTTCTTTTTTCTTTTTGTGTGGGGGTGTGATGTATGAATGTGTATATGTTTGTGTGTGTTGGTGTGTGTGTCTGTCTGTCCATCCTGTCAGTACCCATAGAGGCCAGAAGCATTTGATCCTCTTGAGATGGGGTTATAGGCAGTTGTGAGCTACCTAACATGACTCTGGTCCCCTGCAAGGGCAGTATAGGTTAAGTCATCACTTCTCCAACCTATCCCCTGAATCTTTTGAGACAGAGCCTCACAGAACCTGAAGTTCATGGACCAGGGATCCATGTGTCTGCCCCTCCCACCAGGCACATGCTGCCGTGTCCAGCTTTGAAGATTTGAGTTTTATTTATTCTGTGGGACTGTGTGAGCCACAGCACACAAGTGAAGATCAGAACAACTCACAGGAGTTGGTTCTCTGCTTCCACCGTGTGGGTCCTGATCCTGGAGCCTCTCCCCTCCGAGTCGTCTCACCAGCCCTCATGCCTGGCTTTCTGTGGGTGTGCTGGGATCTCAGTGTGGTCCGCACGCTCACACAGCGGCCACTTTACTAACCGAGCACCCCTCCAGCCCGTGGGGTTGTTTTTTGTGGGTTTTGTTGTTTTAGATTGATTCACGGCAAGGCAGTTGTGTCAGAGTTCACGTCTGGAGGTCAGAGGACAGCTTCTAAAGGTCCCAGGTTTCTCAGCAGGTGCCTTTACCCACTAAGCCATCCTTGCCAACCCCAGGTGTGTGGTAAGGTCTGCGGAATGATGGGAAGTGTGTTCCCAGTTGATCCTGTGGGTGGAATACTGTAGCATATTTCACAGGCTTGGTCATCGAAAGCTGGGCAAGAAAGAATATAATTGTAAATCTAGTGATGTTGGTGAGGGTTTTGTTTTATTTTGGGGACAGTCTCATTCTGTAGTCCATCCCTTACCTCTTGATTCTCCTGCCCCTGCCCTTGGATTCCCTGTCCCCTCATGCTCCGTCAGGACCCCATTCTCCTGCTGTCAAGACTGTCCAGCGGACGGACGTCGTTCCTGTGCTGCCCTGAAGGTCAGGTGGATGCCGTCCGGCGGACGCCGTTCCTGCTCAGTCCCAGTCTAGTGGACACTGTTTTTCCTGGTTGATGTTTTTTCTCTGTTTTCCACTTAAGATTCTTTTGCAGGGAGGCTATGGAGACAGGTTCTAGCTCTGTAACAGCCTAGGTTGGCCTCAAACTTAATCCCAAATGGTGAATTCCAGGCATGCAAACCACACCCTTTCCACTGGCACTCTCCTTTGTCTTTGCTGTTTTGCTGTCTTCTACAAATACTTTTGCCTTGTTAGTCATGCTTTAAAACAATTCTAATACTTTTCAATCTATTGATTATGAGAACACACTGTTTCCTAGTGGCTGACATACTCTTATGTGAGTGACATAAGCCGAGGGAGCTGTTGGGTGGTGTGGGCCGGATGCATGTGGGGTGTACAGAGGGACAGGGTGTACAGAGGGACGGGTGTACAGGGGGACGGGTGTACAGAGGGACAGGGTGTACAGAGGGACGGGTGTACAGAGGGACAGGGTGTACAGAGGGACGGGTGTACAGAGGGACGGGTGTACAGAGAGACGGGTGTACAGAGACAGGATGTACAGAGGGACGGGTGTACAGAGGGACAGGTGTACAGAGACGGGTTACAGAGAGACAGGTGTACAGATATGGGTGTACAAAGGGACAGATGTACAGAGGGACAGGTGTGCAGAGAGAAAGGGTGAACAGAGACAGGATGTACAGAGGGACAGGTGTACTGAGAGACGAGTGTATAGAGAGATGGGTATGCAGAGAGACAAGGTATGCAGAGACAGGACGTACAGAGACGGGTGAACAGAGTCGTTGCAAGGCGCCAAGGAGGCCTAACATCTGCAGAGTCAGCAAGCTGGTGGCCCAGGAGTGCTGACAGTGTGACTCCAGCCCCAAGGCAAGCACGCACAAGACTCAGGAAATGCCACTGCTGCTGACCAGTGACTGTGTCCAGCTGTAGCTGTGGGTGCTAGGGATCCTGACTCAGGTCTCAGGCCTGCAGAGTAAGCACTTTACTGATGGGGCCAGCTCCCCAGCCCTTTTTTCTTGTTCTCTATGCCTTCATAGCACCGTCCTACACTGTTTAAGGGGATGAATGTCTTTTCTAAGGATATACATTTTCACCATTTAAAATCAGATGGAGTCAGGCAGTGGTATTGCACGCCGCCATTAATCAGCACTGGGGAAGCAGAGGCAGGCAGATCTCTAAGTACAAGGTCAGCCTGGTCTGCAGAGTGAGTTACAGAATAGCCAGGGCTAAACAGAGAAATCCTGTCAAGAAAGAAAGGAAGGAGGGAGGGAGGAAGGAAGGAATTCAGATTAAGGCATGATTTACATAGGCAGAATCCAACAATTTTAAGTATAAAATCTAATGATTCATAGTAAACTGTAGTTAGGAGCCACCACCACACTTAAGGACAGGACACTTCCATATCCCTGTCCAGTGTCACCTCCCTGCATCTCTAACCCTGGAAAACAGTGCCCTGTGCTCTGTTAGGCTTTCTAGGGAATCTTATAGATGTAATCATAATTTGAGGCCTGTGTACCTGGCTTAATGTAGCACAGCACCTTCAGATTCATTCATGTGCTTAGGTGCATAACCAATTCATTTCCCGTATTTCTAAGATCATCACTAGATACTTAGTTACTTCCGGTTTGGAACTATATGGGGGCATAGAGATATATCTTGTGTGGAGTGGTTTTGCTGGGCTAAGTGTATTTTACAAGCTACTTCGACTTCCAAAGTTTCCCATCCCATCAGCAGTGGTTCCATATCTACGATGCTTATTTCCTGCTATAAAGCAAGCTATAGGTTCTAACTTTCTGAAAGCCATCTTCTGTTTTCTGATTTCTCCTCTGATGAGTTGATCTGGTTATTCAAACAGCTGATTTATCTCACATATCTGTCACAATTTGTCCATGCTTACGCTTAGGAGTAAAGAACCACAGGCCGCATTATAGTACCTGGCATCAGTCACCCGACTCAACACACACAACTCCCTGATGCACTAAAGATTTGCTTCCATTTATACACCTCCGATGTCATTTCAGTGGGATGACAGGGAAGAAAGGGAGGTACGTGTATATATTCGGCCCACTTCAGTACCTGTAATTACCATGCTGACTTGGTGCCTAGCAAACATAGATGCTCAGATATTTGCTGAATGTGCAATTATTCCAGTGTATATCAGTACTTAAGTCAACCCTATATTAAATAGAGCACTTAAATCAATTCCATATTCCACATTTAGGTTGCTTCCAGTCTCTTTATTGAGAATTCAGGTGCCATATATAGATTCATTGAACATGGGGAGGGAGGAGACTAACAATAGACAGAAATAAAGGGGATAAAGGACAGTGGTAGAGATGGATGGAGAAGAAAGGGAACACTGATAGAGGAAGTAGAGGTGAGGGGCGCTGAGGGTGAGGGTGGACGGGAAGGGGGTAACAGTAAGAGAACGGATGTCTGAGTAAACCTTCACAGTATGAAACCTTACAGGTGTGCTTGTTGGTCAGTAAGATGCACACTGTCAGGGCAACCCATCCATCTCGATAAGCTGCAGTGGGCTGTGTCTGAGAAAGGCCTTCCCTCCACGACCAAGTCAGTTCTCAGGGAGTCAGGCCATGGAGTGGGACCTAAGACATGTATGGACATGACTATGACTAGGGAAGCTAGCTGGTTCAACACATCAGGCCCCGGGGGCTGAAGCTGCAAGTGGCCTGCCTACGCCCATTCTTAGCCACAGACTGTAGCCTGGTCATTGTTCAACCTCTATCAATGGGCAAGTGAAAGACCAGAAGGCAAGAGTAGAGGCACCATCAGAGAGGTGACTTAACATGAAGGCATGTCATCATGGCTCCAAACTGTACTCCCTATAATCTGGGGGAGGAGCCAGGTACGAGGAAAGGCTAATTTAATGTGCAAAATTTGAATTCTAGTACTGCTCACTGCCCGTGTGGCCTGGACCATCACATCTTCTCTGGGTTAATCATTTCCTTTAAATGACATGGTGCTGAGGAACGGATGAGGGCACGGTGAGGGCAGGGTCCACAGCAGCTGTTGGAGGTGTGGCAGGGAGCCGCATGCAGCGTCAGTGTGAAACTCAGGGATGTATAACAAACAGACACTTGAAAGGGAGTTTTCAAGAAAGGCTTCACTCCGTAAACCAAGCTGGCCTTGAACTCCCAATCCTTCTGCCTTAGGTCTCTGTTCCCCCTGTGCTGGGATTCCAGATACACACTACCAAGTCTGGCCTGGGGTTTGAAGTGTCTCAACCCTGTCTCCTGTTTAACACTCCACCTTCTGACTACCACCACCCACTTCTAGATGCCAGTGCTTTGGGGGCCCATACATTCCCTAAGGTCTCCAGTCTCTGGAACCTTCTCCTCAGAGTATAAATTTTGAGAAACGAAGGGCCAGTTCCATCAGACAGTCCTGCACCTGCCCCCCACACTCCTGGGAGCCCATGTCAACACCATAAGAGCAAGGCCATGGAGAGGTGCAGATAGGCATCCCCAAAGAAGAGCTGCAGCAGACACAGCTTTATGCAACCCGATAGAAATCTGCACTTCCCACAAACGTTAACTACCCCTTAACACAGTCACACTACCATCCCCAGAATAACGTGGGCAAATCCTGTTTCTGCAGAGCGCAGGAATGGCCTAGCACCCCTAAATAACACTATACAGAATGACGTCATCTGACACTTGAAGCGCTCTGCTACCTCCCGGCGGCCGAAAGTGAGATCACAGGACTAAGACAGGAAACCTGGCCATTACAGGAGTTAGCTGCTACTAGGCTCATGACGCCCTGGGCTCCAGAGCTCATCCTGCCGGCTGAGCATGGCAGGTCAGCCGAACGGTGTGAGTCCAAGCTGCTCTCCTCGAAATGGTAGTTCTTTCTTCCTAAGCCACCCGGACTACGCTCCACCAAACACTTGCTTGAGAAGAAATGGCATCGGTTCTCTGGAAAAGTCCACTGAAGCACTCTTTATCGTCGGTGCCCACTGACAGCATAAGCACTCTTCCCGGCATCCCTGGCGGCCCGGTCGCTCCCTATCCCGGATTCCGCATCCGGATCCTGGCGCATCTGGAAGATTGCGGAGTTCTCAGGATGGACTCCGGAAACAAGCACGGGTATGCCGGAGCTTCTCTGTGAAACACACCCACGCGAGGCAAGAAGGGCCACAGTCCCGGCGGCCAGGAGGAGACTGCAGAGGAACAGACTCACCGAGACTTGCTGGAAGCAGACTCCAGGGTGAAGACTGCGCGTGACCGGAAGTGACGTCCTTTCTGCGCGTCCGCCTGACTCGGGATGAGGCCGTCCGTCCGGGGAGGTGCACGCAGGCGATGGCTTCAGGTGCGTCCTCTGTGCGGGACGGAGAACTATGCAGTTCAGTTTGCCCACTGGGGTGCGCAGTGGCCCCAACCAGAACAGTTTCCACGAGCGTTCTGAGCGAAGAGTGGGATCTGGGGAGTTTAGGTACGCCCGAGTGATCTCTGCGTACTTAACTGCCTGTTGTCCAGTGCCGAGACTTCATCCAGGGCGACTTAGCCTTTTGCTCCGGGGGAGGCAGCCAGGGATGCTTGGAACACGGGACACTTCGACAGCAGGTTCAGCCTCGTAGCAATGACTCCGTAGAGGACGGGGAAATGTGCTGTTGGAAGATCCTTCTGACTGAGGGACCAAGGTGTCTTACCCTAGGTTTCTCTGTAGAAAATAGATCTTAGCTACTCTTCGTGTCTCTAAGAACTGTAAGCAGGTGAAATAGCGTCTGAAGGCACTTGGAACACAGAACAGAATGTGTGTGACTCTCCTCCCTGCATCGCAAAAGACGACGACCAACAGAGGACCAAGGTCTCTGCTAAAACCAGTCCAGTTCTGACCTTTTTATTCAGATTTACATATCATAGTAGTCGTTCCCTGCTTTTAAAGGGGACTTTTACATTCAGTGGCCATGTAGTGTTTTCATGTAGCTCTGAAGTCGCTATTTAATTCCACAACACTTCATCTGCGAGAGAAACCCACATCTACTAGTGGTCACTCCTCAGATCTTACATCCATGCTCCTCGGCTTTCGGTCTGGATTTGCTGAGGGCACATAGAATGAATGATTCATACCTGACCCTTTTGTCTAGCCTGTGAGTTCAGGTTTCATCCACATTATAACGTATATCAACACTTAAGTCCTTTCATTTATTAATGAATGACATCTCATGCATACCCATTTTTATTCCTCAGTGAACCGACATTTTGGATTACTTCCATTTACAGGTCATGAGCACTGCTGCAACTACTAAGTATGCAGTTTGTGTGAAGACATATTTAGCGTTTATGTACCCATGCCCTAAGTATGCATATGTGCACCACATGTGTAATGGTTCCCAAAAAGGCAAGAGGGTGTTGAATCCCCTGGAACTGGCATTATAGGTGATTGTGAACCATCCCATTATGGGTACTAGGAATTGAACCTGGGCCCTCTACAAGAACAGCCAGGCAGCCAAAACTTGAGGTTGAGGCCAAAAAAGCAGACATTCTCAATGTGCTTGTTTTAAGGGGCACAGCCTTCATCAGTCTTTAGTCAGAAGTCTGAGGTTAGTGCCACATTCCACTGTAGCTATTTCTAGCCTGTGTATTTGGGTTTTGTTTTTCAGTACTTACCTAGAGCCCCATCCTCTTAAATTAACCCTCCATTTATGTGCATCCTATGTCCATGTACATACATGCCCTCAGATGCCACGAGGGCATCAGCATTATTGAAATCAGGAAATCCAGGTACTCCGGCAGAACAGCCAGTGCTCTGCCAAGCTACCTCTACCCCTTTAATTTTTAATTTCTCCACATTGATCAGTAGCCTCGTTAAATTCCTATTTCAGCGTCCAAAAATATCCAAAATTATGGCCTGTGCCAGGGGGCAGCTTGTTCTAACGTCTCCCACGTGCCCCACTCAGGTGATAGTCACCCACCGTGATATAATACAGTATTAGACAGTCACCCACTAGCAACAGTATTTTCATTTTCAGCCACTCCCTCGAGGACTAAATAAACCGTATTTCTAAAACCCCCATAACTACATGGAAGGCATTACCCATAGAATCCTAAGACCAGCTGAGAAGTGATTCAGCCAGGTCTAGAGTTCAGGACAGAGGTACAAGTAGAAACACTGTCTTGAAAAAACACCTTAGACCTTTTGAAGATCATCCATCCCCCTTCCACTGAACCTAGCTTTTCAAGACAGAGCTTCTTTATTAAACAGCTTCGGCTGTCCTGGAACTCTGTAGACCAGAGGCTGGTCTCCGGAGTGTTAGGATTAAGCCGGGCGGTGGTGGTGCACGCCTTTAATCCCAGCACTCGGGAGGCAGAGGCGGGTGGATCTCTGTGAGTTCGAGGCCAGCCTGGTCTATAAGAGCTATTTCCAGGACAGGCCCCAAAGCTACAGAGAGACCCTGTCTCAAAAAAAACACAAAAACAAAGAGTGCTGGCCTGTGCCACCACCACCCAAGAGGCATAACTTAATTTTAACTTAAATTGCTTTTTTGGCATCTGACCTGCATGTATCTTTACCAAAACTATTGAAACTAGTTAAATAGAACCCTGGCCCCTCAGTAGTATATTTGTCTGAGACTAGAGAATGGCAATCTTGCCACCTGAGCCTCCCCCCTTCATGAACACAGGTGGCTCCACAGGAAGCAAAAAGGCTTCATAGGCTTCTCTTCCAGCACCTCCTTTCCAACCCCTGGGGCAGCTAGATGGTCTTTGGTTTGTGGATTGTGCCAGTGTAACATGAGGGCCGGCTTGTTGGGGTTTCTGTCCTGCCCAGTAATACACAGCCGGCAAGCCCAAAGAAAATCACACACAGGACTCCATAAGGTTATAAACTGATTGGCCCATCAAGTCAGGCTCCTTATTAGTCCTTGTAACTTACATTAATCCATTATCACTATCTATGTTAGCACATGGCTCCGTACCTTTCTCAGCTGGGCAAGTTACATGCTGCCTCTTTGGTGGTCTGCGCAGGAATGGCTGAGAGAGCTTCTGCTTCCAGAATATCCCCGGTCTTTTTGCTCCACCCCTACTTCCTGTCTGGCTTTCCCGCCTATATTGCCTGCCTGGCCAATCAGCGTTTTATTAAAATACATGATTGACAGAATACAGATAATTCTCCCGCACCATGCCAGCATGCATGTTACAGTGAGCATGCCTGGCAGAGTTTGGGGTGGTCGTAAACTGCTAGTGCTGGAAACCAAATGAAGGTCAACCGCAAAAATGCATCTTCTATCACCTGTGCAGCATTTTCTAGAAAGTTGTACTGGGTTTTTATCTTCCTCAAAATACAAACATGATCTGTATTGATTGGAAAAACTCATGAAACGGGTAAACTATAAATATAGCGTATTTTCCTTTACAGGGTGCCACTGTCAATTGATGTAGGCCCAGGTAGATTATTTAGATGCCTGTTCATCTGAAAAATGTGCCGGCTTTGTAACCAAGTGATTTAAAAACCCACAAAAGGTTCAAGTGTTTGCACTGCTCTGTACATAAGAACTCCAGAGCGACCAATAGTCTTTGTTCTGCCTCAACAATAGATTCTTCATGGCAGCCTAACCACATCATAGAATTTTTTAAAAAAGCACCCTCCATTCCTGGACATACCCTATGCTCCATAGATTCTGTTACCATTGCCACAATATCCCAAAAAAAAATTACTCCCCACCCAAAAAACAGTCAAGCTCACTGGTTATCAGATCTGGTTATCTTTTATTGAAATATTTTCTCTTGTTGCTTCTTAGCTCTAGAAAAGGGAGAGAAATTACCAGTCACAATGGGGAACATATTTCCACAAAGAATTTTCACCCTTTAACAATACCTCTATGTAAGACAGAGGCAATAAAAAGCCCAGCTATCCCCACACTAACAGAACAAGGGGAAAAATGCAATGTCACTTACAGCTGGACATTCCACAGCACCACTGTTGATGTCATCAATGATGTCATGAGGGTGGCGCCCATCCACATTGCAGCCCACAGACTGTGCAGTACCCAGGATCTCTTTAATAGTTCCTATATTAAAAGGAGAAGCTTCAGTCCCTTGCAACTCTTTATTGAGGAGCAAAGGGAAAAAACGATGGCTTGATACATCCCACTGGGTGGTGACAATGCACTTTAATCTGGTACTTAGGAGGCCAGTTTGGTTTACAGTTACTAGTTCCATAACAGGATACACAGAAAAGTCAGTGTAAGTAACTTACCAGAAAGTTCTCTGGCTAAAGACCTGTGTCGCATCTGCCGGGCAATGTTGACGATCTCGTCGAAAGTGATATTTCCACTGTGTTTAACTGTGGGAAAGAAAGCATAAGGGTGGTTTTGCTATTTTAAAACGCGTATGTGCCATCTTCTGTGATAAGATCATCTCATTTTCTATGTCTAGCTGTCCCCATGCTTTCGGCACAGAGTCATCCACATGGAGGACAACCCTGTTTCCTAAAGCTGGGGCTTACTGTCAGCTCACCACTGGATTGCACCAGCCAATAGTACTGGTCAGGTGCAGTGGCGGGTGGCTGAGGCAGAATCAACTTCAGCAGCCCAGCATAACTTCAGAGATGGGAAATGCAGCTTAAATCCCCGGGGCTAAGTGTCCAGTGTCAACCAACGCAAGAGTGACTCTATTCCTGACCCAGGAGTCAGAACAAAGGGTCTAAAGTGATCCTGTCGGACCTAAGTTTCATCAAAAGGAACTAAAGCCAAAAAGCAAACACTGGAGGAACCAGAAAAGTGCAATCAACTCACTGTTCTTCTGCTTCTTCCTGTCTCTTGGTGGCTCCTTGAGGGCTTTGATGATCAGGGCAGAGGCAGAGGGCACCACTTCAATCTACAAGGGAAATCACTGTGAGCACAGTGCAGGAACCCTTTAATACCAGTACTGCCACTAAAGTATGTCAACGGGGCCTGGGAGAGAGAGTGGTTAACAGCACTTCCTGCCCAGCCTAGCCATTTGATTTTAATCCTAAACTCTAGGCCCTACATGGCGGACTCCTACACCCTGGCACCCACCACCTTCCCAGAAGCCTTCCCGTGAAGATAAGCTAGATTCACCAGAACAGCGAGATCCCATGACTTCCCAAGAGGTACCACCTCAGCCTTCCCCCACACCAAGCAATGTAAATACCTGGGCCTGTCTGTTCTGGATGGTCAGTTTCACCGTAATCCTCAGGCCTTTCCAGTCACCGGTTGCCTTGGCAATATCATCACCAACTTTTTTCGGAGACTGTAAAAAGAACATTAAAGTTGAAGGCTTAGCCTTTAAACTCACGCCTGCCAGCTCTACAGCCCTCCTCATCGCTCCACACCTCACTACTACACCAACTGTGCCAGAAAAGCTGAAGAAAACAGCTGTGATGGGGTCACCTGCAGAGCTTTAATGCTAGGCTCCCAAGGGTTACCCACGAAGAGCACTCCCTTAAAATCTCACGGGCGAGCAGGTTTTAACCAGCCACTCATCGACTCCACTGCTCCTTCTAGGAAGAAAGGCACCAAGCGCATGGTAACGCCTGAGCCTCTTTACCTCCTAGAACCTGCCTGATGACTGTCACAACTATGCCGTGGCACGAGCCTATAAACCCTTTTAATTTCAGCCTTCAAAAGTTTTTAGAATCAAACCAGGGCTGAAGGGGACCCGGGTTCGAGCCCCAGCACCCACATGGTAGAGGGGATCAACAGGCACAGACACAGGAAAAATGTGTCTGATCTCATGCTAAACCGACAGCTGTCGGCAGCGACTTACCAGACCCAGGGGGCCGATCTTGGGGGCCAAGGCGGATGTGGCGCCGACCTCACCTCCGGTACACCTCAGGTACACTGAGAAAAAGCACAATCAGACCTTCCGCCGAACGCGCCGGGCAGTCGGGCCGCAGCCCTCCCAGGGCCAGGCCTTACCCAAGGCACACAGGCTGCAAGAGCGCGGGCGGTGCTCCCTCCCCATCTACACACGAGGAAGGCGAGGCCCAAGAGAGGCAGCCCCGCAGCCCCGGAGCCAGGCCCGGGACAGCCAGCACGCGGCGGGGAAAGCGCCACCCGTAGCCCGGGCGCGGCGAGGGCACGCACCAACTTTGATCTCGTTGGGGTCGAACTTGGGCGGCATGGTGGAGGTGGCTGGTGTCGGATGAACCCGGATTCGGGACGACCGAAGGAAGTTGCACCGTTGCCTCCTCCGAGCCGAAAACCGAAAGGACGGTCGTCACCCCGCCCACGCCGGATATAGGCATAAAAGCTCGGCTCTCGCGATAACCACTGGCTCCGCCCCTCGTCGGGTGACACCCTCGCCGCCCTGTTTATTGTGGGCAGGCGTTTGCGGCAGAGGACTGGAGAGCCGTGTTCATGGGTGAGCTAGGGAATTCGGAAGGGGTGGATGTTCCAGCACCTTCCCCGGGAACTGTCAGAGTAGAAGGGCTGCCCCAGAAACTCTGCTTCCTAATGTATTCCACGTTCCCTTATCAAGAGGATGACTCTGAAGTCCCACGGCCCCGCCCCTCCCCTGAGGAATCCGCATCTGACTTGCGGGACCCTCAGTACCAATGCTACCCTAGTACCCTTCTTACCCATTTGTTTTGTGTGCATGTTAGTTATACGAGCAAACTATTCGGGTCTAAACCACGATTCTTAATTCTGCGATTCTTTGGTTTCTAGAGTCTCAACACTGTCATCCTGAGCTGCATGACTTTATGAGATTCAGAGTTTCTGTCCTAACTTCCTATGTTTGAAAGAGACCCGACTTCAGGTCGCCTTACTGGTGCCTGTGTCTGCATCTATGACCAAGCCTTCAGAGTGATTAGCCTACCTTGAGGTCCACCCCAACATCGGAACATCGGCAAAGGACCTTTCCGTCCACAAAGCCAGGTCAGCCACTGGCCAGCTCTGCCAGGGGAGGATGGGTGTGGTTCTCCCGACCAAGCTACACCATCAGGGAGGTTCAAACCAGATTTGAAAGAACCTTTGCTGAGTATGACTAGGGAAGAGGACTTGGTGTGTGTTTTGGAGATGATTTGGGAATCTGGACTTGGAGGAAAGGAATGAGGGAGAGCTAACCATTAGCGAGCAGAAGGGAAGTCATCGGTAAGGGATGGAGGAGGGCTCTTTTACATCATTCTTCATGAGTGCCAGCAGGTGAGTGAGGAAGGAGCTGGCTTTGCAGGCCTGACAACCTCCCCTGACAGCCCACACACACCCAGGAATGGAGACCTGAAATCTCTAAGGACCAGGGATGTGTCTTCAACTGCAAGACCCCTCTAGCCTTTTCTCCCTGGCCCCTGTGATAGTCTTGAATCTGCTTGTCATGTGTGTGGTGCACTCTGTCAGATTCTATGACATGGCCCTGACATACATGAAATGACTGAGCCCCACTGAACCCAACAGTGGCAACATTGCTCCATCTTACGTCTGAGGAAATAGGCTCTGACTGGTGACCCAAAGTGACAGAGCTGATGTCTTGGATGTCAAAGCCTATGCTTTTGTTAGCTGCACACTTCCTCTCAGTGGTTGCTTCCTTCCTGTCTCTGGCTCTTACACAGCAGTGGAAGTTCTAGATTCTGGGCCAGCTATGGGCGACCAGCTTCTGAGTTCAGGTTAACTTTGTTGAACTGTGAAATCCAGGGAGCTGTGCAAACTGCGCAGGGTCAGGGTTTGAAGGGCAAGAACCCCAGATGGTTCTTCTGTAACCCAGGTCGTGTAGCCTGGACATAGGGCTGTCGGGAGGATCAAAGGGATAATAGCGTCAAGGGTGGGAAGGTTCCTGAGGATTCATAACTCTCTTTAATCTTGGCATGGTTGAGTTCCCCCTAAGTCGTGGGTACTTCCAGTTTAGTCTTGCTGGTGCCACTCTTGACAGCTTCATCGGCTGAGTCTGTCAAGAGTCCTCAGAGAACATCCCTGGAAGGCATCTGGGGGAATCTTCCATACTAGAGGGTGATGCCAGCGCCTCCCAGAGGGTCAGTGGCAGGTGAGCCCAAACCCAGGGCACCTGGCCTGCATTTATGTTCTTTCCACCATATTCTGTGTTTATTGCTTTGTCAACAAAGAACAAAATGTTGAGCATTGCTTTGTGGGCTCAGGGACCGACTGAATGAGGCAGAGAGCCCTATCTGCAGGGAACTCTGGCCAGCTGGCCAGCTGCATCTCTGAGCTGCCCGTCTGCAGTGTCAGGTACAGTGCGGGTTTCCAGCTGCATCTCCGAGCTGCCCACCTGCAGTGTCTGGTACAGTGCGGGTTTCCAGCTGCATCTCCGAGCTGCCCACCTGCAGTGTCTGGTACAGTGTGGGTTTCCAGCTGCATCTCTGAGCTGCCCGTCTGCAGTGTCAGGTACAGTGCGGGTTTCCAGCTGCATCTCCGAACTGCCCACCTGCAGTGTCTGGTACAGTGTGGGTTTCCAGCTACATCTCCGAGCTGCCCACCTGCAGTGTCTGGTACAGTGCGGGTTTCCAGCTGCATCTCCGAGCTGCCCACCTGCAGTGTCTGGTACAGTGTGGGTTTCCAGCTGCATCTCTGAGCTGCCCGTCTGCAGTGTCAAGTACAGTGTGGGTTTCCAGCTGAATCTCCGAGCTGCCCACCTGCAGTGTCTGATACAGTGCGGGTTTCCAGCTGCATCTCCGAGCTGCCCACCTGCAGTGTAGATTCCCAGGTACTGACTTCCATCTTGTGTTCCAGTGTCCAGAACTCACACAGGAGGATGCCCCTCTTCTTTCGGAAGCGGAAACCCAGTGAGGAGGCTCGGAAGCGCCTGGAGTACCAGATGTGTCTGGTAAGGCAGGTGTATTGTCTCTCCCTCCTGTCATGTTTCTAGGGGTACTTCCCTCTGCCTTCCCTCCCCTGGGAGTGCCCTTCCTCACAGGATGAGTGTGTGTTGGCTTTTTTCCCTGCTGGACCTCATACTGGGCCACCTGCCAACCGGACCAGTAAAAGCAGGCTGCGGCTGTGTCCCTTCCAGCTCCTTAGGCCTGTGTCTCTTTCCTACTTTCTCTATCCCACAAGTCTCTTTTGCCCGAGTGCTTTTGTTGTTGTTGTGTGTTTTGATTTGGGGAACTGGGCATGGCTCATACCTGAAAGTCCAGCACTTGGGAGTCTGAGACAAGAAGATTGCCACAGATTCAAGGCTAGCCATCCCAGTACCTACATGGCAGCTCACAACTGTCTGTAACTCCAGTTCCAGGGGATCTGACATCTTCATACAAACATAACATGTAAGCAAAACACCAATGCACATAAAATAAGAATAAGTAAACCATTAAAAAGTGGGGTCTTTTTTTTAGATTGATTTATTTATTTTCATACAGTATTCTTTCTGTCTGTGTGTTTGACTGCACACCAGAACAGGGCAACTGATCTCATCATTGGTGGTTGCTGGGAATTGAACCACTGTGTGGTTGCTGGGAATTGAACTCAGGATTTCTGAACAAATAGCAGGTGCTCTTAACTTCTGAGCCATTTTCCAGCCCTAAAGAGTGTTTTGTTTTGTTTTCTTAAAAAAGAACTTCCAAGGCTCAAAACAAAGCCAAACCAAATTACCATTAATTTTAGGAGAAGCTAAACACCATGAATATGAAACACTCACAGAATCAACAGAACTTTTGTAAATATACAGGACTTGAAGATTCTTTCTGTGGGGTTGGGGGCATTGAGGAATTGAGACAGGGTTTCTCTCTGTAGACCAGGCTGGCCTCTAACTCAGAGATCTGCCTATGTCTGCCTCCTGAGTGCTGGAATTAAAGACGTATACCACCACACCCAGGAGATGTGAAGACTTTTTTAAAAGCCTTTTTCTCGAACCTATGCAGAGAGTTAATTCTTGCAGGGCACAAGCAGGAGGACCAGGGGTTGGAGGCCAACTTTGTCTACACGATGAGTTTGAAGCTGCCTGAGACCTTGTCTCAAAAAAGAAAAAAAAAAGCAAAAACAATTTAACTTAAAAATGTCTTTTTTCCTTAGGCAAAAGAAGCTGGGGCAGATGACATTCTTGACATTTCTAAATGTGAACTCTCTGAGGTAAAGTAAGGGTGTGTAAAAGCTGTGAATTTAATCCGTCCTGTGTCCTTGAGGAAAGCAGCTGTAGACAGAGACTTACAAAATGGCGAGAGAGAAGGTGGGCAGGTGGCTCCACTAATGAAATACTTGCCTTGTAAACATGAGGACTTGTGTTCCCCGGAGCTTGCTAGCCAGCCATCCTGGCTGAATTAGTGCGCTTTTAGTTCAGTGAGAGGCGGGGAGTAAGACACTTAGCGTCAGTCTCCTGCTTGCGTAGAATGTGCGCACTCAGACACAGTCAGACACATTAAGTAAGAGATGTTCATTATACTGCATTCTTGTCCAAAAGAATCGAGATCGTCTTTTGGCCTCAACATAGTCTCCAAAAGTCAGGGCCTAGTTTAAAAATGAGCCAGGTGTAGCAGAGCACACCTTTCCTCCCAGCATTCCATTCAGGAAGTAGAGGTAGCAAGGATCCTGAGCCTGAGGTCAGCCTGGGCTGTATAGTAAAACCCTGGAGAAAAGCAGGAAGGGAAATCTGGGGATGAAACTCATTGGTAGAGTTTGTTAAGCATGCAAGATGCCTTAGGTTCAATCCCCAGTACTATGGAAAGAAAGGATTCCTGGGGTGCTGGGAGAGAGGACTCTACCCCCTAACAGTTCCTGATACCGCAGAGTAGGTAGGCTAGGGTGGGCTGAGCAATCTCCTCCATTCTTCCCCAGCCGTCCCCTGGCTAAGCACTGTCCTCAGTCCCCTCCCACCGGTGCCACTGAGAGCAGTTGAGGAAGCTGGCAGGTGAGGAGGCTCTGACCCTTCTTTGTCTTGTCTTAGATTCCATTTGGAGCTTTTGCAACGTGCAAAGTTCTACAGAAAAAGGTAAGCAGGGTTGTTGTTCAGAAAACCACTTGCTGAGTGTCTGTTTGGGGGAAACTACGTGTACGTAGAGGAGCCACTGTCCTCACACAGCCACCTTCCTGCTCTCTGGCCCTTGCCCTTTTGGCCCGCAGTAGAGATTGTCACAATTAGAGCAGGCTCTGGGATTGGACCACTCTGAGATGCTCCTGGCCCTGACTTTCATAGCCTCGTGACTTAGGATAGCTTGCTTACATGCTCACACCTCTTTTTCTTTTATTAACTTTTAGCATTTTATGTGCATATGTATTTTGCCTGGATATATATTTGGGGATTTTGTGTGTTTTTTTTTTAATTTATTTATTATTTATTATTATGTATACAGCATTCCTTCCATGTATGCTTGCATGCCAGAAGAGGGCACCAGATCTCATTACAGATGGCTGTGAGCCACTATGTGGTTGCTGGGAATTGAACTCAGGACCTCTGAAAGAGCAGTCAGTACTCTTAACCACTGAGCTATCTCTCCAGCCCCTGGATGTATATTTGTATCACATGCATGTGTGCTGCCTGGGGAGGCAGGAAGCCCAGTGACTCTCTGGAGCTGTAGTTAGAGACGGTTGTGAGCTACCATGTGGATCCTGGGAAATCAAACCTTAGTGCTCTTAACTGCAAAGCAATCTCTAGCCCACACCCCATTTTCTTCATCTGTGGAAGGAAGAAGACATTTATAGCTGGCTTATGGTATAGTGTGATATCTCTCACATGAGTGATAGAGAGGTAAGTCTGCCAGTCACACAGAACAGTTACTACCTCCCCCGGTGTATTTCATAGAGAGGACACTCGGTGCATTCTTGCCGTCCTCAGAGTTAGAAGGGGGTGAAAACATTTCTAGAAGATCATGCCAGGCTTTGCATACAGGTGGGTACGTGCACATCACAGAGCCGGACCCAGAATGGTGAAACATGTTCTGCCAATAGCGTAGTGAAATTCTTCGGAAAAGCAGGAGTCAGTGTCTAACAAGAATAGCCATGGTTGGCACAGTCTGAGTAGTGGACCCCATGATAACCCAGGCTAAACATTCTTTCACCAGGTGACTTATTAATTGCCATGGCTGCCCTTGGAGAAAGGCACTGAGTACTCTATTTTCTAGGAGATGTTAGAACCAGGAAAGGCTAAGCAGGATAGCTGACCCCTTCTAAGAATATAAGGTAGACTCTTTCCCCCGGGTAGCTCATTACTCTAACGGCCTCCCTCATTGTGGTCTTTTTGAGCAAAGATGCACGGGGCGCAGCATGGCCGCCCAGTGCCAGGGCCAAGCCACTGACTTCACCCTTAGCCTTCCCTGTGTGCTGCTCTCCTGGGACCCGACATTTCTCTCCTCTCTTCTCAGGTGTTGATCGTGCATACGAACCATCTCACATCCCTGCTTCCCAAATCCTGCAGCCTCTTGAGCCTTGCCACCATCAAGGTACTGGGCCCTCTCTAGGCACCAGGGACTCTGGTGCTTCAGGCGGCAGCTGAGCCTCCACACCCTCCTTGGGTCTTCTCTGTTAAAATATGCCGAAAGGTCCTCACAGAATGGTCACTGTGGTGTCTGAACAGTGTGGTTTCTAAGCACTCCTGGGTGTTGTTGGTAAAGAGAACCCAGCCCCAGCACCTGCCCTCCGAGGCTCCGCTCCATCTGCTCCTAAACCCAAGTCGAGTCAGCAGAAAGGATGTGGTGTGACGACCCTAACGAGGGGAGCAGGAGGGGCGTCCAGAGAGGGCATTGCTTCTGATACGTCAGTGGCCTGGGTGGACTCCCTCCTGACTGTGGACCCCTCCAGAATATGGTTACAGTGTCCGCCCGGGGTTGTTCTATGTGGAGGTGAATGTGTATGGGTGGGTCCCACACTAAGAGTGAAGACTGAAGTCCTGCTCTGTGTCCCAGTGTTCCATCCTTAGCTCCAGCAGGTGGGGTTGGAGTGGCTTTGTTCCACGTTGATTGTGGTTTGGGATCTGGTTTCACTATACAGTCCCAGCTGGCTGTGTAGTCCAGTCTTGCCTCAGACTCACAGAGACCCTCTATTGCCTGAGTCCTGGAAGTAAAAGTGTATGTCACCACGCATACTGCTCGGTGTTTCTAAGAGATTTACTCATTTTTACCTTGTGTTGATCATCATTTGCCTATCTATATATTGTGTGCACCACAAGCATGCAGTGCCTAAGCAAGTCGGAAGACAGCATTAAGAGCTGGAGTTACAGGCTCTTGTGAGCTGTCCAGTGTGGATGCTGGGAACCAAACCTGGGTTGTCTGCAAGAGCAGCTCTTAACTGCTGAGCCTTCTCCACCCTCACTCCATGCTTTTCTGTTGTTTTCATTGTGCTGAGTTTTGTGTGTGTGTGTGTGTGTGTGTGTGTGTGTGTGAGAGAGAGAGATCAATATACCCAGGCCCTCACACATATTGGTGATTTGCCCTGCCACTGAGTCACACCCCAGCCCATGTGTAATTTCTGTATTCAGTAAAAAGAGAACATGTAAATCAGACATGGTATAGCTGCACATATCTGTAATCCTGAGCATTGGCAAAGAGGTTGAGGGAAAAGAATTGCCTAGCCTGGGCTACACTGTAAGAGCTTGCCTCTAAACCCTGAAAGGAAAACAAGCGCTAGTGGAGCTGGGTGTGCTGACACGCTGACACACGCCTTCAGTGGCGGCAGAGCAGGCGGAGCTCTGTAAATTCAAGTCTAGCCAGATTACTTAGTGCAAGACCTTGCCTCAGGAGAAGGGAGGGCATAGTGGTGCACACCTTTAATCCCAGCACTCAGGAGGCAGAGGCAGGTAGGTGGATTTCTGTAGGCCAGACTGGTCCACTGAGTGAATTCTCAGATAGCCAGGACTATGTAGAGAAACACTATTTCAAAAAAAGAAAAAAAAATGGCGAAAAAGATTCTGAGGCAGGATGCTGAACGAACGGCGGGCAGGAAGAAGGGTTATTGTGGGTGTCTGAGTCCTTTGTACGATCGAAGAGAGAGGGCCACTGCGGGATGAAATAAGGCCTTGCAGGCAGCAGGGAGAGCCAGCCACACTGGAGATGATTTAGTGACAGTCACACAGAAGTTGTTTAGAGTAAAACAAGTTCCTTATACCAAACCCAGACCCAAGCTACACTTCTGGGAGGAGCACCTCGCCCTTGCGTTTTCGGTCCTCACCGTGCACTGTTTGCAGAACCCAGGTGTGCCAGGGCCGTCGTGTGACTAAAGTCACAGAGGCTGTGAAGGTCCTTCAGAGAAACAACTCTGACAGCAATCACTGTCTTCCACATGATTTCTTCAGGTCCCAGTGCTTCCAGAAAACAACTCTCGTTCTGAGGTTTCCCCTAGATACAAAGACCCTGTTAGATTTCCTGCTACAGGTTGCCATTTTGTTACCGGGGTGTGAGGAGGCCTTGTCATCTTCAGCTGCTCTGGATTCTGGGTTCCTGGGGCCTGACAGACATGTTTGTTCTGTAGGTTCTGGATCTCCATGACAACCAGCTGACAGCCCTTCCTGATGACATGGGGCAGCTGACAGCCCTACAGGTAAGGCTTCTGTAATGCTGGGACGTTCTGGTGTGTTGTCACCATGGACCCCGGCTGCACTGCACTGGGCACCGGTGCTGCCTTTCCCATCGCACCCTGGCTGTGAGGGGCTCGCTACCAGGACTTAGCATGTACTTCATGGTAGTTCATGGCTTCACAGCTTTAATTGCTCCTCCCCCAAAAACAAACACCTAGCGGGTCTCCATCTTAAAGACAGATTCCAGAGACTGTAGATGTGCTGTGGAAAAGTACCCTGGTCAGGTTCCCCGCACCTACATGGCAGCTCACAGCTGTCTGTAACTCCAGTTTCAGGGGACCCAATGCCCTCTTCTGGCCTTCACATGTGGTACATTACATTACATACATGTGGTACATAAGTTTGTTTTTATTTTTTGGTTTTCTGAAACAAGGTTTTTCTGTGTAATAATCCTAGCTGTCCTGGAACTCCTCTATAGACCAGGCTGACCTTGAACTCACAGATATCTGTCTGCTTCTGCCTCCCGAGTGCTGGGATTAAAGTGTGCCGCTATCCCCTGGCAATGCATAAATTTTTATATATTATTTTTAAAGGACAAATTCTGTACTCTCCTGGCTCCCTGTTCCTTTGTCTGTAGCTGTCCCTGCACTGGCTGAGTGCTTTATTTGGGGCTAGCCCTTAGATCAGCCCGCGCCTCCCTCTCGGGGCTGTAGGAGGAAATAAAGGCCGGTCTGTTCAGTGCCTGGGTGATGCAGGCCAAGCTTGCACTCTTACCCTGTAGGCTTCTCGTGTCGTTGTTTCCTTCCTTAGGTACTGAATGTGGAAAGGAACCAACTGACGCATCTCCCACGCTCTGTCGGGAACCTGCTTCAGCTCCAGACCCTCAATGTGAAAGGTGGGGCCACACCTCCAGGATCAGGCCAGCCACCGAGTGTGAGGGTGATGCCATAAGCCGTAGTGACCCCGACTAGCTCAGTCTGACTCTGGTCACAAACCAGAGGCTGTAGGCAAAGGCAGACCATAGTGAGCAATGGGAAGAGAGCAGGCTAACGGGCAGGACAGGAGGAAGAGCCGCTGCAGTGGCTCTGCGTGGCTCGGGACACTCTGAATAATGCCGGCCCATGGATGTGGCTGGTCTGTTAACTCCACGAGGCAGGCTAACATGAGGAAAATAAGGCTCTGAGATGTGGCCTGTCAGAACCCTCTCCCCTGCAGTGAGGTAGTGACTAGCCAAGATACCAGTGTGCTGTCCTCAGCCTCCAAAGAGGACTTGGCCTCGCCGTGGGCAGGACCAGGCTCTTATCTTACCCTGGCTGGCCCTAGCCTCGGCACAGAGAGACTCAGCTCCTCATGTGACTCTGGGAAGTAGTGTGCTCTAATACAGAGGGGAAGCGGCACAGGGAGGGGAGGCCGGGGTAGCAGTGTCAGGAGGTGGCAGCAGGCTTTGGGTCCCTGCAGACAACAAGCTGAAGGAACTTCCTGAGACCCTGGGGGAGCTGCGAAGCTTGCGGACCCTCGACATCAGTGAAAACGAGGTTCGGAGACTGCCGCTGATGCTGGCCCACGTGCGGACCCTGGAGGTAAGGGGCACTCTCTTGGGTGTCACCGAGGGCTGCCGTGTGAATGTTTGTCATATGGTGACCTTGCTGCCATCCTGGCAGTGGGAGGGTATAAGTCCAAGTGAAGGAGGACGGGTGAACCCAGAAGGGTCTCACTCTATGGCCTTGACGCCAGATTTGAAAAAAAGTGAGATTTGGGACATGGCCATGGAAATGGGAGCATTCAGTGGTAGAGCGCAACAAAGAGGGGCTAGAACAGACAATGAACGGGAAAGATGGGCGTGGAACAGAGGCAGTGGAGATCTGGGCTCGGTGTGGAAAGTGGATCTCGTCAGAGCACAGGTGGGTAGGGTGAGAATGTCCTGGGACCCCGTGAGTCACCGAAGGGTGAATGAGGAAGCCGCGCACACCAGAGGAGTCTGTGTCCTCGCAGTCTGCGTGAGAACCCAAGATCCCGGTGGGGACAGAGTTGTTCCTTTAAGGCTTCTCTCCGCAGGTGGCCTTCCTGGGCCCATCCTCTGTCTCTGAATGTCTGTCACATCTCCTCTTCTCAAAGGACACCAGTCAGATTGGTCCAGCCTGGCTCTAAATGTGAATTCTGGAGCCCAGGGGTTAGAACTTCAGTGTATAAAGCAGGGACACAGCAAACCCACCACAGACACCAGCACTAGGTGACCCGCTCAGGGACAGTGGACTCTTGGTCCTGACAAGGGTGGCTTGTTGCTCCTCAAGCACTTTTGCACGTTTTTTGAGATAAAGTCTTGTGTAGTCCAGGCTGACCGTGAATTTACTTTGTAGCTGAGGATGGCGCTGAACTTTTTGATCCTCCTGCCTCCACTTGCTGAGATTACAGATGTGCACCCATACACTCAGTCTGTGTGGTACCAGGTATCAAACCCAGGGCTTTGCTCTACCAACTGAACCACCTCCCCAGCCCCTTGTTGGCACTATCTGAGACTGGGCCTGTGCTAACTCCCAGACCCCCCTGTGAGGCAGGTCCTGGGACACAAACAAGTTTATTGGATTTCTCAAAGGCCACACAGCTCCGTAGATGGGATTGGACATTACAGCTTCTGGAACAACCCTATGACCTCTCATGTAAAGCTCAGTATCTGGAATAGGGATTTATCTGTCACAGTGTTGACAGCTTGTCTGAGCTTCCCAGAACTCCCCAGGTCCTTTGGTGAATAACCTCCGTCAAGCCAGACTGCAGAGCATCCGTGTCTGTCCCTCGCATGGTGGTGAAGCACAGTGTGCTCAGTCAGCTCCGTTCTCTGTGCCTCTCGGGAGAACGTTCTGTGGTGATGGGCGTTTCTACTGACTGTGCTGCCCGATTCGGTGGCCATTTGGGATGTGGCTGTTGCCACCAAAGAACTGAATGGTGTTATTGAGTCTTTATTAATTCCCAGGTAAAAAGCCACATGTGCTTTGTAGTTGCTCGGCCCCTAAGGCTATCCTAAGATACTCAGAGCCCTGAGGGACTGAGGCTGTGGTTCAGTGGGGGAGCACTTGCCTAGCATGCCTGAGCCCCAACACTGCAGCAGATCAGATGGGACTCATTGCCCGGCTGCTCCTTTAAAAAACTCTTGGGAGCTTCTTATCCCCCTGGACAGACTTTTTTCAGGGTGAGCGCTCGGGCATTGTCAACGAGGCCATATTGTGTGCCAGCTCCATTCAAATGCTGTGCCCTGTTACCTACCATACATCCTGTCAAATCAGGGACACCATGCCTGTGTGCCACTGAGGGAGCTAAGGTGGGTGACCTGTTTAGGGCGCACAGCAGACTGCGCTGTGCTGGACTTGAAGGCCAAGTGTCTCTCAAGGGACAGAATGCCCCTGCAGGTAATAGAAATGCTGTCATCTGTGCAGCCACAAAAAGCCATGTATCCATATAGCCAAGGTGGCCTTTACTAATTAAAACTGAAATTAAGGTTGCTTGTGACAATGCGTACCTGTAATCTTGACACTTGGGAGGCAGAGGCAGGAGGATCACAGGTTCCAATGCAGCCTGGACCACATTTTTTTTTCTTGAGAAAAAAAATGGGGTTAGAGCAATGATTCAGTGGGGAAAGTGCTCGCAAAGGACCTAATTTCAGTCCTAGAGCCAGGCACCTGCAATCCCAGCCCTGGGAGGCAGAGACAGCCGGTCCCTGGGCCTTGCTAGCCGGCTAACCTAGCCATCTTACCAAGTTCCAGGCTGGTGAAGATTACCTTCAAAACAAAGTGAGTGGTTCCTAATGAACAGCACTCAGGCTTAATCCTCTGTCCGTCCACATGCACACACACATGTACACCCAAGCATGCACACACACATCAAGAAATGCAAATGGCCACGTGTGACTCTCAGCCACTGAACTGGGCAGTGTGGCCCAGAGTCCACACTCAAGCTACCACGGTGATGACTAGTGTCACCCATGTGGGATGAATGCTCTTTAGATCTGGCCTTCGCTACTCTCTGGGTGCTCCTAGGAGGCCGGGGAGACAGCAAACTCTGCTGGGTGGTGACGTGGTATACACAGTAAAGGGTCCCCTGTGTCCACAGACGCTGAGCCTCGACGCCACGTCCATGGTCTACCCCCCGCCAGAGGTGTGTGGTGCTGGCACTGCGGCCGTGCAGCGGTTCCTTTGCAAAGGTAAAGGCAGGCCACCTCTGCTCTCCTCCCACCCCCATGGCCGTCCTGGCCACAGGCTGGGGACCAGCTGAGACCAGGTGGTACAAACTGCCCGGTCAGCGGTCAGAGTCCAGTGAGGGCAGCATGTCCAATGAAGCATAGTACAGAGATGGAAGCACCCAGTCTGAGCTCAGGAGAGATCAGGGTCAGGCATCTGACTTAGGTTAGGGCTGGGGAAGGCCTGTCTGAGAAAGCAACTTGTCTGACACTGGAGTGGAGAGCTAGGGCCAGAAGAGACTGTATTTCTAGCAGAGGAGGCAAGTGCTAAGAGACCTAGAGGAAGGGGGGGGAACCCGAGGTACTATGGAGCCAGTGTGACTGGAGTGCTGAAGGCCTAGAAGGAAAAATGGGGGGGGGTGCCCAACAGGAGACCGGGTTTTGTAAAGTAAGAAGTAACTTGAGGAAGGAGGAGGACAGGCAGGCAGACCCTGGTGCCCTGGGCATCAGAAGGGAGCAGCTTCGGGCTGTAGCACCTGTCAACGTGGTTCCTGTTACCTGTGGCGTCCTCAGAGCAAGCCTCTTGTCTGAATTCTTGAAGTGGTGAAAAGAGAATTAAAGGATGATTTTATCAGTATGCAAATGATCCCAGACCTGCTATCCTGGGTCTTCAGAAAACAAAACAAAATGAAACAAAACTGAACTCCAGTTCAAGGTCAGGCTGGGGAAGCTGGGGAAGCTGGGGAAGTGACTCAGCTGCCCTGTGCTGGCCTCTTAAATATGAAGCCCTAAATTGGACACCAATACCACATAATGTGTGTGTAGTCATAAACCCGTAATCCGAGCATTCCAGAGGTGGAATCAGGTCTGTAGTACATCTGGAGTGTCTGTCTCCAGATAGATAAATAGCTCAGAAATTACCGCTGGGTATGGTCCTGAGGACTCAGAAAGCTGATGCCGGGAAATCAGGGTCAGTCCTGGACCAGCCTGGGTTACATAGTGAGTTCAAGGTTAGCATGAGCTATGTAGCAAGACCCCATCCCTCTCCCCCCCCCCCTCGTTCTATGCTGTCAGTATCTGTTCGAGCTGACCATCCAGGTTCCCAGCTCAGTTAGTTCCCTGACTAGGTGTTTGCCCAACAGAAAGAGCAGCCATGGTGTCCACAGACGCTCACGGCAGCGCTGTTCCCATAGCAGTGCCCCCCAGTGGGAGAATGAGTGAATGGCTTCATACTCACATGTGAGAATCATACAGCATTGGAAGAACAAACTCTGCATACGGCAAGCGGGAAGGGTCTCTGCCGGAGTAGAGGGAGAAAAGCCAGGCACAGAACGCATGCTTGTACCTGGCAGCAGGTCCCTGGCTTGTAAGGGTGTGTTTGTCTTAAATCTGCTTCAGGCTCTACCCCAGAGCACTTGCTAGCAGACGTGAGGCTTCAGTTCCCAGCTGCTAAAATAAAGGAAAAATTTTTTTCTGAGTAAATAGTTTACACTTAGAATTTTAACACCTGGGGAAACAGAAGGAAGATTGTGAGCTTGAGGCTAGCCTGGGCTACCTACTGAGACTCTCAATACCCAAGAATGTTTTAAGATTCTCTAATGCGTATATAAACAATAGACATAAAAACAAAGCAGTAAATTTGCGTATGCTGACTACAGAACTCAAATATATGATATCATATTTTCCCTCCCTAGGGGGTTGAACCAGGGCCCTCACACATGCTAGGCAAGGGCTCTACCACTCAGTGCATCCCAACCCTTTTTCTGTTTTTAGTTTGAGACAGGGTCTTACTAAGTAACTCACACTGGCCTTGAACTTGCTCTGTAGCCCTGATAGGAGGCTTAGAACTAGTGGTCACCCTGATTTCTTTTCTTTTTCAAGACAGGATTCCTCTGTAACTTTGGGGCCTGTCCTGGAACTTGCTCTTGTAGACCAGGCTGGTCTTGAACTCACAGAGATCCACCTGCCTCTGCCTCCTGAGTGCTAGGCTTAAAGGCATGCGCCACCACTGTTCAGCCACCCTGGTTTCTGAGTAGTTAGGATTATAAGCCTATGTCTCCAGGTCTGACGTTGAACAATAATAATTAGACAGCAGTGAGACCCAGCCTTGGGAGTTTGAGAGTGAACTGAGCCAGCAAGGTGGCTTCAGTGGCGGAGGGAGGACGAGAGTGAGGGCGGCAGGAGCAAGCAGTGGAGCGCTCCTGACCAGCCTGTGCCCCTTCTCCCATAGAGTCAGGATTGGAATACTACCCTCCTTCTCAGTATCTGCTGCCAGTCCTGGAGCAAGATGGAGCTGAGAACTCCCAGGACAGCCCCGATGGAGCCATAAACAGATTCTCCAGGGAGGCGGCTGATTGGCAGGTAAGATATGCTGCCAGCAGGGGCGAACCTGTGTGGCTGTTCTGTGAGGGCTGCAGGCATAAGGTGTTCAGAGCTGTAGCCACAGATTTCTCCATTCAGACCACAGACTCAGCTACCTCAGCTGTCCAGGCCACCAGCTCACCACATCAGCTGTCCAGGTCTCCTCTGTTCCCTGGGCAGACCATGTCCCTTTGCCCAGCGTCTTAGGGCAAGCCATTCCCACCTGGAACTCCCCGCACTCTTCCATTTTCATTTTCGCTTACTAATTTTTTTAATAGGTAGCTAAGGATGACCTTGAACTTTTAAAAAAATCTATTATTTTGTGTGTGTGTGTGTGTGTGTGTGTGAGAGAGAGAGAGAGAGAGAGAGAGAGAGAGAGAGAGAGAGAGAGAGAGAGAGAGAAACGTACAGTGGTTCTCACGCTGGAGCCCCTCAGGCCCCTTTATCGGTTCTCATCCTTCCATCTCCTCATGCCAGTGAAGCAGGCTGGCTGGGGCCAGTGGGAACCGCGGCCACCACCCTCTCCTCACCTCTGGCTCTTCTCTCCCCAGAACCGGTTCTCTGACTACGAGAAGCGAAAGGTAAGGGCCCTCCCTGCCACTTTTCTCCTGGAGGATGGCAGCTCCTTGGAGACTTGCAGAACAGCTTCCATCTCGTCCCCACAGGAGCAGAAGATGCTGGAGAAGCTGGAGTTTGAGCGGCGCCTGGACCTCGGGCAGCGAGAGCACGCCGAGCTGCTGCAGCAGAGCCACAGTCACAAGGACGAGATCCTCCAGTCAGTCAAGCAGGTGCGTGGCCACGCGCCAGCCTGCCTGTGCCCCAACTCTGTGGCCTCCTGGTGTAGGCCGAGGCACCAAGTGGCCAAGCAGGGATTAAGCTGCCCCACCATCCCCGGGAAGCAGGAATGGCTGCCCTGACTGGATATCCTGGCCAGCCTCCTTGGGCACAGTGGACACTAATATGCCTAGCGGGGAGGGAGGGACCGGCCCAAGGTCACAGAGAGCCTGCACAAAGTGAGACAGGAGCGCCACTCTTCTTCCTCCAGCCGAAACCCTGACTGTGCCCGCACCTGTGGTCCCTGTGTCTCCCCCGCTGCAGGAGCAGACTCGGCTCGAGCAGGGCCTGAGTGAGCGCCAGCGCTGCCTGGACGCAGAACGGCAGCAGCTGCGGGAGCAGCTGAAGCAGAGCGAGCAGAGCATCGCCAGCCGCATCCAGAGACTCCTGCAGGACAATCAGAGGTCAGTCCTGACTCGCCCCTGGTATAGCCTCTGAGGGCCAGGGTCCTTTCTCTCAGTCTTCCCTGGCCCAAGCGTTCCTCTGCTAAGGTCCGAGGAAGGCGATTTTACGGGGTACAGACTGGGGTTCTGTCACAGGACTGTTAACTGCACTTAGCCACACCGGGCCCATCCCCCTTCTACATATTAGCAGGTGAAAGTCACAGCCTGCTCCTACATTTGGCTTCCACATTGCCTGTTGCCCAAGGGTGGCTGCTCACCCTGTAGGGAGCAAACTGTCCTACATAGGAACCACCAAGCCAGTTCACGATGGGGTTGGAGAGAGTGGCTGAGTGGAGATCCCGTGTCTGAAGACATCTGGTCAGGGTCTACCACAGGGAGAGTCTAGAAACAGGCTGTCGCCGCATGCTCCTCTAGCCCCAGGCTTCCTTCTCCCGTGCCTCGGGTCCTTTTCTTCTAAGGAGACTTGACTGGCACTTCTGTGCCAAGCACTGTGTTTTGTTTTTATAAGACATAAGTTTCTCCGTGCAGCCCTGGCTGTCCTGGAACACGCTCTGTAGACCAGGTTGGCTCAAACTCAGAGATCTTCCTGCCTCTGCCTCCTGAGTGCCAGGATTAAAGGTGTACACCACCTTATCCAGCCGCCTAAGAAATACTTTCACTTCCTGTCACAGGAGAGCCTTAGAGGCCTTCACAGCCCTTGAACAGAGCTCCTGGGTAGTGAGCTCAGCCATTGTTGGGAGGTGGGCAGCTTGGCTGGGCGCATCGTCGCTGGTGCTCACAGGCCCCATTTCCGGTTTTCCCACAGGCAGAAGAAGAGTTCTGAGATCCTGAAATCGCTGGAGAATGAGAGGTGAGTGAGCCTCGGGGATCATGTGCCTAGAGAAAGCTCCCTGCTCTGGGGAACAGATACCTTGGGGCCTCCCTGCTGGGGGAGGGGGGGAGCCATAGGCTCCTCCCTTGTCCTGAGAAGTCACTCTAGGAGAGTCACCTCTTGGCATCTAGTTAGTCATAGCTCTTCTTTAGTTTCTCAAAATATATGTACATTCTCGAGAGAAACAGAAATATGAAGGAAGGTGGATCTGTAATGCCCATCAGCTATAAAACACTTTCAATAATTCACATTTAGGTCAAGTGTGGTGGCGCACGCACGCTTTTAATCTCAGCACTAAGGAGGCAGAAGCAATCAAATATCTTGAGTTCAAGCCCAGCCTAGTCTACAAAATGAGCTCCAGAACACCCAGGTCTACATAAAGAGACCAAACCAAAATAAATGAATAAAATTTTTAAAAATTCACATTTGTAGAAATAAAAAGAATATGATACTTTTGTCCCTCAAACCACAGCTGCTCAAGTATCTTAAATAAAGGGAAATATTCAACCTATGGGTCACAACAAGGGGTTGAATGACAATTTTACAGGGGTCACCTAAGACCATCAGAAAGCACAGATACTTAAATTCTGATTCATAACAGTAGCGAAATTACAATTATAAAGTAGCAGCCAAAACGATTTTTATGGTTGGGGTCACCGCAACATGAGGAGCTGTGTTAAGAGGCCGCAGCATCAGGAAGGTTGAGAATGTTTCCTTGTCTGCTCGACACGCTCCCTGATACCTGATACAAAATGCGTGCTGTGCAAATAGCAGCTCCACTCCATTGCTTAGGAGATCGCAGGGAAATACGCTCATATCAGTACAGACACAAGATTTCTTCAGGTATTACTGAACAGCGATCTGTTGACTCTGCAGACAGAGAACCCACGGATGCATGGGACCACTGCATCCCTCCCTGCTAGATGCGGGCAGCTTGAAAGCAGAACAGACACACATTGCTTTTCAGATGTTTTGCGTGTGGAAAACAAAGGGAGCCCTCCCCAGGGTGACGCTGGGTGTCTGTGATAGACAGGAAGTACGAGTGGTGGCCCTTTGTCCTGGGTATTTATCAAGCCGAGTCCTCTGAGGTATACCGCATTTGTCGTCAGGCTTGGTGCGGCTGTCATTCTAGCCTTAGGGAAGTGAAGCGGGAATTCAGAAGGATCAGGAGATCAAGGCCAGTTTTTACTACATAGTGAGTATTCATGGACATGGACCGAGAGATGGCTCAATACGGAGTTACCTGCACGGCAGGACCTGAGTTCACACCATCCTTACGGCAGGACCTGAGTTCACACCATCCTTAGCGTCTGCATAAAATCCAGGCACAGCAGTGCATCCCGTAGCTGCAGGGCTGGGAGGTAGAGCTCGCTGACCAGCCAGCATGAGCTTCAGGTTCAGTGAGAAACCTTGTCTCAAAAAATAAGGTAGAGAGGGACACCTAGGGAAGACATCTAGCATTGACCCTTGGCCTCCACAAGCAGTACACGTGCCCACATGCACACACTCGCTTGCACATGCACACACGCACAAGACTGAGTGTGGTGGCGCATGTCTGTAACCCTAGCACTCAGGAGGAGCACAAGCTCAGGGACAACCTGGTCTACATAGGAAGTTCCAGGATAGCCTAGGCTACAGAGCAAGGCCCGTCCAAATAAAAGGGGAAAAAAATATTTTAAAGATAGGAAGGGGAAAAATATTTTAAAGATAGGAAGGAAAGAAAGAAAGATAAAGGATGACAAGAAGGACTGACACTGTTGCCTGCCCCTCCCTGAGCTGTCGCTGGAACGTTTTCCTGATTTTCCTGGGTACTTCCTCTCCCCAGCCATCTCAGCCCTCACCACACAGCAGCATCTTCAGAGTGCTCCCCGGGGGATGTCCTGCCCAGACCAGCTGTGTGCCTGCTGAGGCACAGCTGAGTGGTAACGGTGACACACCCATTCAGCCCTTAGTGACAGACCATGTCTGATGCTGGGCTGGGCCAGGCCAAGAGGACAGCCCCGTTCAGGTGGCAGCAGGTGGAGCCTCTCAGAGGATCCAGGCTTTGATCTAAGTTCCACCCAGGAACATGCAGGGTGCTAATCGATCGAGCCACCCTTGGCATGTGAACACAGAAAGCACACACAGCATGGAGCGTTTGTATGTAAAGTTACCTTGAAATGTTTTCACCTCTTATGTCATACATGTAGTTTTGTACCCAAAGCCTTGTTTATAGGAGGCTAAAGAGATAGCTCAGCAGTTACAAACACTAGCTGCTCCTTCAGAGGACCTGGGTTCAATCCCCAGCACCCACATGACAGCTCACAACTAACATAACTCCAGGTCCAGGGGATCTGGCAGCATCTTGAGGCCTCTGTGGACACTAGGCCTGAATGTGGAACACAGATGCACGTGTAGCAAAAAGACCTATGCGCATAAAATGGTAATTTTAAGACCTTCTAGAAGGCAGAAACAACAGCCAGGGCTGCATAGTAGAAAGATTCTGCGTCAGAACAAACAAAACAGAATAAACACCTTGTTTGAAGTTGTTTTTAGGCTAATGTCCCCTCCATACCTTAAGTGAACCCTTCTTGAGGTAACTGCAAAGGCGTTCAGGTGAGGCTCTGGCTTCTCACAGACTGCTATCAGTTTACATTCCTCTTGGCAGTGCAGTAAGGTGCCCCACTGTCTGAAGTCACCAGCAACAACCGATGGCAGCATCTTTCAGTGGCCCGGGATGTTAGGCACCTTCCCGTTTGTTCATGATATTGGCTTCTAATGTTGGTGGCTGAAAAAATAATCATCTTTAAGCCTTAAAGATTCGTTAAAGCTGAGGCTCAAAGTTAACATCCTCAGGAGATGTGTGTGGTGCTTTGGGCATGCAGCAGGGATTGGTGTATCAGGGAGGCTTTCTAGAGGAGGTAGTGTTTATCTAGTAAGATTCTTGCTGGAATGAATGGATGGATTTTGATTTTGTACTTTTTTCTCTTCCTAGAATAAGAATGGAACAGTTGATGTCCATAACCCAGGAGGAGACAGAGAACCTGAGGCAACGTGAGATCGCCTGTGAGTTGTAGGGTGGGAAAGATGAGGGGCTTTGTGGGCGGTGCTCGTGGCTAGACTGTTCCTGTCAGTCTCGTGTGGAGGTACTGAGTGTCACCCTGACAGAGGGTAGCCAAGTCTGTCGTGGAGCTCAGGCCCTGGGATCAGGCAAGCTTAGTGTCTGCGTCTCAGGTTTCCTGTCTATAAAATAGAGGGAAACGACAGTTACCTGCCTACCACACAGGACTGTCACGGGGATCTGAGCATGTCACAAATTTGGCTGCTCTGACTTCTGCGCTGAGAGCCGGGGTCAGCCTCACTCGGCCACTCTTACCCCTCCTGGTGTGCCCAGTTGGCCCCGAGCTCCACAAGGTCCACACTGATGAGACTTGATGGCATGGAGACTTTGCAGCCATGGGCTCAAGAAGGCACTTCCTGTCCTCAGTTAAAGTGGAGATTGACTGTCCCCGTCTTTGAGGCTTTTGTCATGGGGGGTGAGGGGCTCTGTGTGCCAGACTTGCCATACACATGCTCACCACACCTACAGAGGCTCAGCTCACAGACAGCTCTGTCAGAGGTCTCCATTTGTTAAAGAACAGCTGTGGAAATCACCAGATATTTATTGAGTTAGTTTCCCAGAGATGGGACCAGCATCCTGGACTTTGTGTTCTTAGCCTTTCAAATCTCCCATTTGCTGTTACTTTGATGGATCGCAGGGCCTAGCACATGCTAGGCAAGCACACTACCGCTGAGCCACATCCAGCCCCTTACAACTTTTATAACCTAGAAAAAAAATTCAACAAGGGAGCTGGAGAGCTGGCCCAGTGAGTGGTCAAGAGCACAGGCTGCTCTTCCAGAGGACCTGGATTCTAATTCCAGCAGCTCATGGTAGCGCACCACCCACCATCTGGAACTCCAGTTCCAGGGGATGCAGCACCCTCTGCTGGCCTCCACAGTCACTGCATGTACATGGTGCACAAGCCACACAAGCAGAACACCCATACACATAATTTTTTTGAAGTTTTAATTAATTCAACAAAAAATAGCAAAAGGGCCACTATGTTTGGTTTTTGAGACAGGGTTTTGTGTGTGTGTGTGTGTGTGTGTGTGTGTGTGTGTGTGTGTGTGTAGTCCTGGCTGCCCTAGAACTTGCTTTGTAGACCAGGCTGGCCTAGAACTCATAGATTTGCCTGCCTCGTCTTCCTAACTGCTGGACTAAAGGCCTACACCACCAGCACCCAGCAGTATAGATTTTCTTTTAAGGCTGGGTGCTGGTACTCATCTGCAATCACAGAACTCAGAGTGCTGAGGCAGGAAGATTGGGAGTTCAAGGCCAGTCTGGGCTGTTTAGCAATACTGTCAAAGAAGGAAGGAAAGAGGGAGGGACTTTGTTTAAGAATGACTGTCCAGCTAGGCAGGGTGGTGGTACCCGCCTTTAATCCCAGCACTTGGGAGGTGGAGGCCAGCCTGATCTACAAGAGCTAGTTTCCAGGACAACCAGAGCTACGCAGAGAAATCCTGTCTTCAAAAAGAAAAAAAAAAAAAGAGGAAGAGAGAGAGAGTGGCTATCCAGCAGGTCAGCCCCCTGGGAAACCCAAGAGCAGCCACCCCGTCTCTGTAGCTCACAGCCTTCTCTCTGCAGCCGCTATGCAGCAGATGCTGACCGAGAGCTGTAAGAGCCGGCTCATCCAGATGGCCTATGAGTCTCAGAGGCAGAGCCTGGTCCAGCAGGCCTGTTCCAGGTAAGGTAAGGAGGAGCGTGTGTTCCCAAATGTGGGCTCCAAGGGGGTCGGCTGGGGGCCCAAGACTGAGCGAGAGGAGAGCTTGAGCCTAAACTCCCTAGGCCACCCCAGCTTTGGCAGTGCTGTCAGGATGGGGGTGGCCAACCTCTGGGGTAGGCAGTGATGAAGTGAGTGCAGCCCTCCTCGGCCCATCCTGTGTGCCCGGTGCCAGTCTGCCTGTGGAGATGGAACTGTTATCCATCCAAAGCTGAGGTTCTGGGGGAACGGGCATGGTGGCACATGCTTGTAGCACTTGGTAAGTAGAGGCAGGAGGATCAATAGTTCAAGAGTGAACTACGTAGTGAATTGAGCACCCACTTGAGCTGCATGAGACCCTGTCTCAGAACACACGCCTGCGTGCATGTCCGCACTCACGCACATGCGCACTCACAGGGCTAGAGAGATGACTCCACGCCTGCGTGCATGTCCACACTCACGCACATGCGCACTCACAGGGCTAGAGAGATGACTCAGCTATTGAAAGCCCTGGCTGTTCCTGTAGAGGACCAGAGTTGAGTTTGCAGCACCCACCGATGACTGAGGTGCTAATGGTCACTGCACAGATGCCGTGCACTTCCACATATGCAGGCAGAACACTCATAAGCATAAAAGTAAATCTTTTTTTCAAAACACCAAGAAACTTTATAAAGTTAATGTGAAAGAAACTCAAAGCTACCATCTTGATGCGCGGGAAGCCTGAGGTGGTGAACTCTGTGCCAGTCGCCAGCCTGGTTGTAGGGCTGAACACAGGACAGCCAGTGCAGAATTGCTGGGAGGAACATTCCAGAAGGGAGTGGCTCACCAGGGCTCACCAGAGGTGGTTGGGCAGGAGCCAGGCATCCACCTCGGGGGTGTCGTGAAGGAGATGGAATGGAGGACCTGGGCGGCTCTCTGCCCACCCGCTGCTCCGCCACCCTCCTTGATGTCCTTAAGGCTGCACCCTGCCCTCTGCCAGTCGTGTTGTTTGTCTCGGTCTCCTCCCAGGTGCCCTGCACACGGTAGGTGCTCAGGGACTACTCAGTGAGTGACTGTGCTGTTTTTTCTGGCAGCATGGCCGAAATGGACCAGCGGTTCCAGCAGATTCTGTCATGGCAGCAGATGGATCAGAGCAAAGCCATCAGCCAGATCCTTCAGGAGGTAAGCCCCGGCCCAGGGCTGACTGCAGCCTCCTGTGCGACCCAGGAACCCCGTGGGCCTCCGGGCATAGCCCTCTGGTCCCTGGCTCTACTCCCTGGGGACACTCATCCCACCTAAGGACTCAGTGCCCAGAACTGACTGGCGTCCTGCTCAGGAAGCCGGGCAAGGGCCCTGTCTCCTGTCTCCGCACCCGCTGCTGCTCTCAGCACTGCCTTAGAAGGTGCCAGGCAGAGCCTGAAATGGATCAAGCAAGGACCCCACTGTGGTCATTTAGGTCCCTGAAGTCGACCCTGCCCCTTCCCTGTGCTTGTCACGGCCTTTTCCTTTGTATTTATATCGTCCCAGCCCTGCTCAGCCGTCCACCTCCCTTCCTAACTCCAATCTCTTTCTTCTCCCAAACTGGTATGATTTACTGTCTCTGGGACCCTGTTTCTCAGGGAGGGTACCTGCGTCTGGTTAAGGAGAGACTGGAAATCTAGGTAGACGTGGCACCAGAAATGGGCAGCAGAAGCAGGCAAGCATTTTCTGTTGTGGGAATGCAGTGTTCAGGACTGGACATGTGGCTCAGTGGCTAGAGACTCCCTAGCATGCCCCGACCAAGGTTCCATTCCCAACACCTCAGGAAACAGTGTGGTGGCACACACCTGCAACCCTGTCATGTGGGAGGGAAATACAGGAGGATCAGAAGTTCAAGATCATCCTCAGCTACATAGGGCGTTTAAGTTGGAGACCAGACTGGGCTACATGAGGCCACCTCACCTCAATAAATAAATAAATATTAAGAGTCTGGGTGAAGTGTCGCACTCCTTTAATCCCAGCACTGGGGAAGCAGAGACAGGTGGATCTCTGTGAGTTTGGGGCCAGCCTGGTCTACATAGCTAGTCCCAGGACAGCCAGGGAAACAGAGACCCTGTCTCAAAAATGAAAACAAATGAGTAAAACAGGAAAAAAGAAAGGAAGACGTTGGGTGCACAGCATGGGCCGTGGCAGCACGGTGCCAACCCTTGGGTGGTGCAGGGAATGGCGGCTTTGTCACGGCTTCCGTGCAGGTTTATCCAGAACCATCACCCTCTGGTTCTCTTCCCCATGAAATAGTCCCTCTCTGTTCTCATGTCTCTCATTCATAAATACATGTGTATGAACTATATCCATATTTAAATCTAAGAGTTCACACATAAGAGAAAACTGCGATATTTATCTTTCACTTAACACCGTGACCTCCAGTCCCATCTCTTCCTGTAGACAACACAGTTTTATCACTCTCCTTTTTGTCTTGTTTTGTTTTGTTTTCTTGTTTTTTGAGACAGGGTTTCTGTGTAACAGCCCTCGCTGCCTTGGAACATGCTCTGTAGGCCAAGCTGGCCTTGAACTCACAGAGTTCCGCCAGCCTCTGCCCCCTGAGTGTTTGGAGTGTGCGTCACCTCCGCCCAGCAGTTCCGTTTGCCTTTAGGCTGCTTAAGACCCTGCTGTGTGTATACCGCACTCTTTGTCAGTGACCTGCTGGTGTACACTCAGGCTGGTTTCGGAACTGCAGCTCAGTTTAACGCTGAAGTTTCTTTGTTGATTTTGCTGTTGTGTTTGTTCGGATGGTCTCCTCTCTGTTGATAAAAGAGAATACTGAAGTCACCCTCCTCTTTTATCAGGACCCGTCTGTTCCTTTATTTACAATATTATGTTATGAAATTAAGTGGGCTAATATTTGATAATGTATACTTAAAATTACCACTTACTCTCACTAGAGTGGCCTTTTGCTACATACTGACCTTGTTTTATCCATGTGGGCTAGTTTTGGCTCAGAGTCTATTTTGTCAGATGTGAACATCCCTGCTGGTGTTTGTGTCTGATTTTTCCTGGTTGATGCATTGGTTTCCACCCCTTTAGTCCTATCTTTGCTGAGAAGGAGTCTGTCTTACAGATGACAACAGCCTTTTCAATCTTTAATTGTAAGTTGCGGTCCATTTAAACGTAGTTAAGACTGATGAGATTTGATGATTTGTGTGACGTTAGCTGTAGTTTCTTGATCAATTTGGATTTCATTTGTTCCCCCCTCCCTTCACGTTAGGGGTTATTCTCTTTGTTGTAACTCTCTCCTGGGTCAAATTTTGAGTTTGAGGCCAGCCTGGTCTACAGAGTGAATACTAGGACAGCCAGGGCTACACAGAGATACCCTGTCTCCAAAAACACAAAAAGGAAAACGTTCCTTCTCTGACTGGTTGTGGCAGCCTGCTTGTAATTCCACCTCTCAGGAGACTGAGGCTGGACAATTGAGGCAGGATTCAGAACCAACTTGAGTTACATAGAGTCTGCATCTAAAGGAAAAAGACAAGAGAGTTTTGTCTCTCTCCACAGAGGCATAAAGTCACACTTTCCGTGGTTTTTAGACAGATATTGCTCCCCGAGGCTGGTGTGCACCCTTGGGAGAGCCAGGGAGCACAGCCTCAGCTAGTGATCAGTGTGTGCTCTCTTCCCAGAGTGTGATGCAGAAGGCTGCATTCGAGGCTCTTCAGGTGAAGAAAGATCTGGCACATAGGCAAATCAGGAACCAGGTGAGTGCGCGTGGCCTCCAGTCCTGCTCCCGCACGCAGACCTGGCTCATCAGGGCCACAGTCCATGACTGGCCGCTCACATGAGACCTCCGCTTGGGAGACCTTTTATTCCCCAGCAACCAACAATGGGCTGTTGGTTTGTGACTTGAACAGCGCTGGAAATGGCCTCATCCCAGAGCCTGGCCAGAGCCTGCTGGGCAAATACAGTGTGTGTTTCCATGATCCTGGGCTGGAGGAAGACCCACTCTAACATGACTCTTTGGGAAAATGGACAGCTCAGACTCCGCTACCCCCATCAGCTCAAATGACTGAGCAATGACTTCTTGGGGTGGGTTGGATTCCCACTTGACTGGGCAACCAGGTCCTAAGATCTGCTGAGGAAGGACCCTGGCCTGGTAGGGATGAGGCCACCCTCCCGTTTAGGCTCCACTATTGACCTGTGGAGTGGCTTTGTGCAGGGCCCCTCCTGGACCTCGTGGGGCTAGGGCCAAAGGTGCTGCAAGCTGTCAGGGCTATGGGAAGTCACATCACTTCGTGTTTACACACTGATCCTCACGTTTTGCATGGTCTTTTCTTTTTCTTTCTCTTCTTTTCTTGTTTGACCTAAACCAACTTAATTTTTTTTTTTTATCTCCCTCCTTAATTTCAATCCCACATTGCCAGACATGAAGCTCATTCCTCTGACCAGGGTTGGTGGGGTCAGGGACTTCGGGTGGGAAGAAGCCACAGGGTCATTGGCTGAGAAGTCACCAGTTGTGGGGTCTGAGAGCATGTGGTAGCCCCCAGATGTTCTCAGTGACCCTGTTCCTGTCAGACCCTGAGCTGGCAAATCCCAAGCATATCCCATATCGCCCATCTGCTCTATGTCCTTGGACAAGGTCCGTCACCACACTGGGCATCAGTTTCCCTGTCCTCACACATGCCAGCAGCTGGAATGCTGGAGACCTGACTCAACTACAGCCCTGCAGAAGACTGTAGCTCATCACTTCACCCTAACCATGACCTACACCCAAACCCTCACAATAACCCTAACCCTCACCTTCACCCTAACCCTCACCCTCACCTTAACCCTCACCCTAGCCCTCACCCTCACACTAACCCTAACCTTCACCCTAACCCTCACCTTCACCCTCACCCTCACCCTCACCCTAACCCTCACCTTCACCCAACCCTAGCCCTCACCCTCACCCTAACCCTCACCTTCACCCTAACCCTCACACTAACCCTCACCCTCACCCTCACACTAACCCTCACCCTTACCCTAACCCTCACCCTCACACTAACCCTCACCCTCACCCTTACCCTCACACTAACCCTCACCCTTACCCTCACCCTTACCCTCACACTAACCCTCACCCTCACTCTCACCCTCACATTCACCCTCACCCTCACACTAACCCTCACCCTCACCCTTACCCTCACCCTCACACTAACCCTAACCCTCACCCTCACCCTAACCCTCACTCTCACCCTCGCACTCACCCTCACCCTCACCCTCACACTAACACTCACCCTCACCCTCACCCTTACCCTCACCCTCACCCTAACCCTCACCCTCACACTAACCCTCACCCTCACACTAACCCTCATCCTCACCCTAACCCTCACCCTCACCCTCTAGCGCCATTGACAGCTACATGGATGAAGCATGATTTTCCCACAGTCCACAGATAAAGGACCCAGTGATGACCAGGAAGGAAGCCCCTCCCCATCTCACAAACCTTCACCCAGTGCCCACTCTGAGCTGGGCCCTGTCTGTTCCGGGCTCTTCGTCAGTGGTGTTGGCCGAGACACATACACCCATGGTCCAGGCCACCCAGAGCCGCGAAGTGGCACCTTGTTTTTATTCCCATTAGTGAGATCCTAAGGCCCACAAGTTCCGCTCTATGGGGCTACCCAGCCTCCTGACAAAGGTTTTCGAGTCCCTGCTTGACCAGCAGCAGCACATGAGGGAACCGTGGTGACTGCGAATCAACGCCCGTCTCATCTTCTGTTTAGATTAGGCTAATAGAAACTGAGTTACTGCAGCTGACACAGCTGGAGTTAAAGAGGAAGTCCCTGGACACAGAGATGCTTCAGGTATGTGAGGCTCCCAGCCAGACAACGCCCTCACCCCACGCCTGACCTCAGAGCGACTGCTCCTCAGGCCCAGAAATGGGCTCCCCCAGCACACAGGGCAGGTCCAGCCCAACAGAGCCAACGTGGTCCAGGATCAAAGGTAGCTTCATGCTGGGCAAGAGGGTCAGAGGAAGGACGGCTTCATTGCCAGGCCTGCTGGGCATCATCACCATCTGCATTCCTCTCTCTGAGCTGGTGGCTGTGCGGTCAGGCGGGCTGCAGGTCCTACTCTCTGGGCTGATACTCCCTGTTAGGGGTGTTCTGGTGTCCAAGGGCAGAAGCTGGCTGTAGCCCGCAGGCCCCAGAGGGCAGCACGGATTGGCACATAGCAGTCTGGATTGGACACTGGGACCTGGCTGTGGCTCACACACAGCCTGGCCATACAGCCTTGGCACATGAAAAAAGGGGTACCCTTTTCCCTTCCCTCAATCTCCCCGGACTCCCACAGGGACAAGGTAGGATGGCGTTGGAGCACGTGCCAGACTTCTGAGCAGTTTTCATCTGCCACTCTCACGGTGCCCAGGACAGAGAGGACACTGCCCCTAGGTCTGCCCAGATTGCTAGGTGGTCTCATTATTTCCACTGGGCCCCTCTCTCACCCCTCTCTGAGGTGGAAGCCATCTTTCATGGCTAGCCTATGTCATCAGCCCATCAGAATGTTCTTGGTGAGCCTCTGAGGATTGTCACAGATGAGGAACTGGGCTGTGCAGAGAAGCTGCCACCACTGAGTGGCAGCTTCATGCCCATCTGAGTCACTGGGCTCTCTCACTGTTGGGACCCCTGTGGGGTTTCCAAGGACAGAAAGATAAGTTTGTGGGTACAAACACAGGGCAGTTGGCATGTGTGGTAGCCTCCTTACCTACATACGGTGCCCTCCTCATCGTCCAGGACCCTCATCAACCCTCCTTGCCATTTACTTCCACTGTGTGCTGTGGTCCGTTGAGACCCGTGGCTTGTCATTTCTTTTGTTTGGCGTTTCTCTCCCTCCATTGTCATCACTAGGGTCCCACGCCTGGCCTGAAGCCCACAGAGAAGGGAGTTGAGGGCTTGGGGGGAAGTGAGTGGCACACATGTGTGGCGGTGCCTCTGGATTCAGTTAGTGAGGTTCCCAGGCCATGCTGAGCTGCACTGTAGGGACCACAGCAAGAGCGCACAGTGGCCTCAGATCTGATTCTGTGTTGCAGGAGATGATCTCAGAGCAGCGCTGGGCACTGAGCAACCTGCTCCAGCAACTACTCAAAGAAAAGACACAGCGAGAAGAAGAACTCCATGACATCCTGGTATGCTCTTGGGCTTCTGCTGCACATCACCGGGCATGTGTGCATCCCTCGGGCGTGTGTCCCTCGGGCATGCTGCCTGGGCTTTTGAACATTCATTATCCCAGTAGTAGGCGCCAAAGAAAAGTGTCACTTGGCAACTTTTAGTTTGTTGTGTGTTTAGTTTGTTCTAGTTCCTTGTGTGCTGTCATTGGGAGTTTATTTTCTCTCACAGTCCAGATTATAGTCCCGTGGGGAAATCACCGTGGCTGAGCTGGAGACGCTGTCACAGCACATCGGGGGTCAGGAGCAGAGAGTAATGACCGCACAGCCAGTTTCTTAGCCTCTGTGCACTGTGCTCTCCGTATCCTTGAGATTTGAGGGCAGTCCTGGGTATTCTTTCCAGGACAGGATTCTGTATTAAGAGCAAACCAGTGCTGTTAGCAGAAGTGGCCCACCCTTTCCATGTGACTATTTGCCTTTTACTCTGGCATAATCAGGTAGGCTGAGCCCCACTAACAGACATCACTCCAATCCATCTGGTGCCTACACACTGAGGACAAAGGCTAGGCTCAACATCCAGGGCTGAAAAGTTAGAATCACTCTTATCTTGTCAATGTCCCAAACGCCCCCAGCTCCATCCTAGACCAGTTGAGAAGAATGAGACCAGCTCCTACAGAGCACATACCACCCAAGTGATGTTTCATGCTCATCCAAAGTGACCCATTGCCCAGGATACCTCACTAGTGTGTGAGTCGTGTCTCCACCCTCTGCAGGCCCAGAAGCCACATGTCTAAGGGAGGAGGACCAGATAACAGGCTCGTCAGGACCATGGGCACAGAAGGAAGATGTTGCCTGGCATAGTGCTAGTGGGGCAAGGTCATGAGTTCCAGGCAAGACCCTATTTCAAAAGAATACAGTACAGAGAAAAAAAGAAGAATGGGCAGTGAGGTGGCTCAGCAGGGGTTGCCAGGCTTGATGACCTGAGTTCTAACTGGGGACACACGTGGTGGGAGGAGGGGACCAACTCCCACAATCAGTTGTCTTCTGAGTGTGTGTGTGTGTGTGTGTGTGTGTGTGTGTTATGTGGGGGTGGGGAGGTGCATGCATGATGAATTAATGTAATATACAAATTTAAGAAAGAAAAGTGGAATTCTTGGCCACCAAGGGCAGTCAGATGCGGACCCACTGGGAAATGCCTGCTGCTGCATCTGTCCAGAGCGCACGGTCTAGAGCAAGATAGACACACCCAGATTGCTCTGACCCTGGGCAGATACTTGTCCCTCACTGGGAAGCAGACTCTTTCAGAGTTGGGAAGAGAGTGGTTCTGGGGTAGACCTACCAGAACACCTTGTTATGAACATTTCCCAAGTGGAAGAGTAAAGACCTCACTGCCATTGACGTCAGCCTTGTCCAGCAAGCAGCCCTTCTCCTGAGGTCCTGTAGCCAGCTGCCTAGCTGCCAGCTGTCCAAATCAGGCCTGCTCTTGGGGACAGAGATGGCTGCACAAGAGTTTGCTGGCCCACAAACAGACCAACAGGGGTCCCTGTCAGAGCTAGTGGCACTGTGGGACCTAGTACAGGAGGCCAGGAGCAGGGCCCCCTTGCCATGTGTGTGGCCTCAGACAGCCCATGGAATTCCAGGCTCATTTCCTGCTGCTGCTGGGCACAGCTGTACTTCCTGTCTTTGCCCCGCAGCTTAAAGCAGGGACAGCAGGTGGCTGGATGGGAAAGTCACATACACTCGGAGGAGAGGTGGAGGCACCGCGGTCTGATAGTCTCTTGTTCCCTGACTGGAAGCTAAGCGGTAGCTAACGGTGCCAACTTCTGCTCTTGGCAGGTGGAATTAGAAGCCAAGAGCGAAACCAAGCAGGAAAATTACTGGCTTATTCAGTACCAGCGGCTTTTGAACCAGAAGCCTTTGTCCTTGAAGCTGCAGGTAAGGACCTTGGTGCTCATCTGACCCAAGGTACCACAGCCCAGCCTCACTGCGGACCATTGCACTGGGGACTCCAGCGTGCCACCTCCCTGCTAGGAAAGTGAGTACTCAGAGGAAGAACAACATTGGCATCACTGTGCACAGATAAACGTGTGAGCTGTGCAGCTGGGCACATGTGGTCCTGTTCTCTTCTTTTGTGTTCACTCACAGTTTTTATTTTGTTTTTGAGACAAGGTCTCCCTATGTAGCCTGACTGACCTGGAACTCTCAGAGATCCTCCTGCCTCTGCCTCCTGAGTTCTGGGATTAGGGGCATGTGCCACCAAACCCGGCCTAGATTTACTTTTTTTTTATTTTTAATTTTAAGATTTATTTATTTATTATAAATACAGTGTCCTGTCTGCACATATGTCTGCAGGCCGGAAGAGGGTGCCAGATTTCATTACAGATGGTTGTGAGCCACCATGTAGGTGCTTGGAATTGAACTCAGGACCTCTGGAAGAGCAGTCAGTGCTCTTAACCTCTGAGCCATTTCTCCAGCCCCCTAGATTTACTTTTTTATCTGTATGTGTGTATGTGTGCCTGTAAGAGTTTATGTGCACCATGTGCAGGCAGGTTGCCTGGAGGCCAGAGGGCGTCAGACCCCTGGACCTGGAGTAACAGATGGTTGTGATCTGCCTGATGTGGGTGCTGGGAATTGAACCTGGGACCTCTGTAAGGGCAGTAAACTCTCTCAACCAACCACCGAGCCCCATTCATATCATTCTGGTAGCTTGCTTTTATTTCATAAATACTGATGGACACCTTCCTGTCCATGCTCACAACGCTCCCCCACTGTTCTCAGATGCCCGCACAGTGCCCAGTGTGGGCCTGGCTTCTTTAGTCAGCCGCCTCCTGGTAGATATTTGAATGGCTGACTATTTCAAGTGTGGAACTGCAGTGAACTCCCTCTGCCTGGAGCTCTGTGCACTGCACACACCTTCCTCTGAGGAAACACCCAGGACACACTTGTGTTGTGCACGCTGACTGTCCCTTCTTGAAACCAGTGGGATCTTCTGTCCCTTGCACTCTGACACCCTTGGCCTTCACCCGGGGCCACCCTGCAGGAAGAAGGCATGGAGCGCCAGCTGGTGGCCCTGCTGGCGGAGCTGTCGGCCGAGCACTACCTGCCCATCTTTGCCCACCACCGTATCTCGTTGGACATGCTGAGCCAGATGAGCCCCGGAGACCTGGCTAAGGTAGGCAACCATTGTCTCGGAGAAAGTCAGAAAGGCTGGCCAGGCCTAGACCCAATCTGGCCAAGGGTTGGTGTATATTTTGTTCAGTTTTGGTGAGGCAAGGTCTGTCTGGATGGCTCCAAGTCCCCATCTCATGCCAGAACTGCTGCCCCCTCTGCCTCCACTCACTGGTGTGCTCAGCCTGTCGTCCAACTTAGCAAGTGAAGAACGTGGACTCAGAAGTTCGGAGGGCAGCACACGTGCTCGGGAGGTTCTGAGCCAGCCTCAGCCTGTGCCATAGGGCCACATGCATAGCCATAGCACTGCCTGAGCCCATTAGATCCTGACCCCAAGCCTTGCTCCTTTCATGGAGTTAACCCATTTCTCTTCAAATAAAATGACGCCGACAGTCACCAGCACCTCTCGGGGACCCACATATGCCTGGCATCCTTCTACATAGTGACATTTCATTTGTATTTTATCAATAAAGCCTGCCTTACAGACCAGGTAGTGGGGACACACACCTTTAATCCTAATAGCCACACTAGTTTGCCATAGAAACAGCACTAGAGAGGAACACAAAATGGGAGGAGACAACTCTCAGACAGTCTCATTCTGAGACTCCTGGAGGCAGGATCGCCATTTCAGACTGAGGTAGAGGTAGGAGACAGCGGCTGGTTGCTTTGCTTTTCTGACCTTCAGGTTGAGCTTTATGTATTAAAATACAAATGAAATATCACTACAATTCTAAGTCTCACGCCGGCCATGACCTTGACCATGAGCAGTTCAGTCTGAATCCTGTGTCATCTCCACTTGGCTGTCCTGCCTCCCCTCGGACAGATGCAGACAGACTCTATGACAGTGCAGGGTTCTGGGCCGTGTGCTTGGGCTCTGGGTGCGGGGCCTCGTGGCTCAGGCATGGCTGCCTCTCAGCAGCAAGTAGCTCTCTGTCCTCAGTTCACCATGTACAGCGACAGCGGTGGTCAGGGTCCAGGGGAGCTTCGGTGCAGGTGACACTGGGCCGTCCCTGTCCCATGAAGCATTCGGTAAACCACATGTTACAGATTTTCTTGCTGGGGTCGGGGTCTCAGTTCTTCTCTGCCACAAGAATCACCGCACCCAGGCCGGAGTCAGACCCTACACAGCTGTTGTTCCGCTCATGCTGACCCCAAGGCCCAGGCTGCCCTGTTTCCATTGAAGGCGCCAGAGGTGGGGCATGAGACAGACCTGTGGGCTTGGGCCCTATATGTAGCTTAAAGCAGGCGACCTGGCTCCTGCCATACCCACCCTCAGCTCTTGATCTGCTCTTCCCTGTTCTGCCACAGGTGGGTGTCTCAGAAGCAGGCCTGCAGCATGAGATCCTACGGAGAGCCCGGAACCTGCTAGATTCGGCCAGGGTCCAGCAAGGTGCTGACTCAGGACTCTTTCCAGGGCCGAGAGGCCCAGGTTATGTGAGCTGTGGCTGGCAGTCTAGGGGCTGCTGGCTCAGGGCAGAGCTCTGGGCACAGAAGGGGCTTTGCCAGGGGAGGGTTGAGGAGTGGGGAGGCAGCTTTGGAGTGTTCGCCTTCTGCCATGCCCTTGACTCCTGTTTCCTGGGAACCTGATAGAGGTTCAACCGCTCACTGGCCAAGGGCGCCGATCCTGCAGCTCCACCACTAGAGGGCGGTATGGCCCCAGGCAAGTAATGTTCTCTCTCTGAGCCTCAAGTTTCTGAGCTCTGAAGGTCCAGAGTGTGCAGTAACTGGGCAGAAGATCCACTCCCATCTCACAGATGGAGGCATAGGAATCAATGAGGATCAAAAAGAAAACCTCTCCCCTGCTCTTGGACTGGAGGCACCCCCTCATTTGCCCCTCAGATCACTCACTTTGGGGTACATACAAACCAGGAGATCTCCTAGGGATTGGGATCATCGAGCATGACTCCCTGACTTAGCCTATCCCTCTGATTTCCTCAGAGTTAAAACCATCCAAAGATGAGGTCCTCGGTGTCCTGGAGCCCCCTGCAGCCCCTCAGGAGCCTCCCGAGTCAGTGAGACCATCTGCTCCCCCAGCAGAGCTGGACACACCAACCTCAGAGTGTGTTGTGTGCCTGGAACGCGAGGTAAGTCTGTGGAGATGCTACAGAACGCAACACACGACACTGAAATGACCCATGTCCCATGGTCCGGATATGAACAATGCTAGCATCAGTTTCTAGAGGTTGTTCCCTGCAAGAAGGATCTTTCTCTTGGCTTACTAACTATATTAGGGAAAATTTCTCCCATCGGGACTCACCAGGAACATGGTTTACCCTGCTAAGTCTCTTCAAAATTGTTGCAAAATTAACACTTATTGCAAAAAGTGAACATCCCAGTGCTTAAAGCACAGATCCCCCTCGTGCCCACGAGGTTTCAGGCTTAGAACGCAGCCAGGAGCAGGCATGATGGCGCACGCCTGTGGTCCTAGCTTGTGAGAGGTGCAGTCAGCAGGGTCCCCATGAGTCTGAGGGCTATGTAGCAAGACCCTGTCTCAAACCCAAAAAGGGCTGGAGAGATGGCTCATGCTTGCTGCTCTTCCAGAGGACCCAAGTTTGGTTCCCTGCATCTATGATAGGTGGCTCACAACTCCAGGGGATCCAACACCCTCTTCTGCCCTCCATGAGTAACTACACACACACACACACACACACACACATCACATACATAAATAAGGCGGCCCTGGTGGCAGCTGGATAGCTCTCTGACTTTCAGAAGACTCCAGAATGCTGTGTGGTGGAGAGCACCGGCATTCGAACTCTAACCGAGGCCCTGTCCTCAGGCTCTGGAAATGACTCCCAATTTCTCGATATGCTAAATGACTTTGAAGAGTGGGAGACTTCTCGGGACACATGCACACCATGAGGTCACGCTGAAGCAGAGGCTGGGCACATGCACAAACCTATAAGGTTGAAGTCACTGTAGACTAGGCTTCAAAATTTGGCAAACACACACAGAATAATTACAAACAGGCTGAGAGCCAGGTGGTGGTACACGCCTGGCGTCCCAGCACTTGGGAAGCGGAAACAGCTCGGTGGTAGGGCATTTGGCCTGGCGTGCAGCAGAGGAAAGGGCTTTCGTACCCACTGCTGTGCTCCAGGACAACCCAGCAGCCCGGCTGCTAATGCCGGTCTCTCCACAGGCCCAGATGGTCTTCCTCCCCTGCGGCCATGTCTGCTGCTGCCAGCAGTGCTGCCAGCCGCTGCGCACCTGCCCACTGTGCCGCCAGGAGATCTCCCAGCGCCTCCGGATCTACCACAGCAGCTGAATGCATAGCCCCCTACCAGCGCTGGCCCTTGCTTGGCACCGTCCCCATCACTGCTGGGCTCCAACACACCCATGTCCACATTCCCCAGAGGGGCAAGATGGTCATGGCCTTTTGCCACCCCCTGCCACCACACCACCTTGAGCCCTAGGCAGGCAGGTGGGGTGTTCCTGGTCTGTAGCTATTCTGGACAGCGAGCAGGAGATGGGGCATATCTGCTGGTGATGTAGCCTTGTGGCTTAGGCACAGGGTCCAGGGTATGGAGGTGGCCATGCCACCAGCAGGACTCAGGAATCCATGTTACTAGGCAAGCCTTAGCGTCACACCCAGCCGTCTGTCCCTTCTGGAGGTGTGCACTAGCCATCCTGGCCTGAGGTGGGGCAGTGTCCCTGGGGAGGGTGGCTGTGCAGGACCATTCCCCAGCCCTCTTCTGCTGCTTCCTTGAATACCTGTCCTCCCATATCTGCATCCTCAGCCCACACGGGCAGGTTGACTCAAAGCAGGAACACTAATAAATCTGAGTTCCTCCCTGAGTGACCCGTGGGCCCTTGGGAACTTGAGAGGGATGAGAGTGGGCTGGGTTCTAGGAGAGGGCAGCTCCTCTCCCAGTGGAGAGCTAGGCAACACCTTCTTCAACAAAGGGCGGAGGCACCGAACCAGGGGCGGCCTCATTAGAAGCAGCTCGTGTTCACGGGATGGGTTGTGTTCCCTACAGGGTAAGGGGGCTGCCAAGGCAACTGAAAGGCATCTTAACCCTGAGATGGGCAGTCCAGCCCAGCAGCTGTGGTGATGGGTGGTCCATGTGATGTGACACCCTTCTGCCCCTCCTGTATAAAGTGCATGGCCTACAGCATGTGCTCTACAAGTACCACTTGATGGGCTGTTGGCACCTGGCGCAGGCTGGAGCCCACCCTCGTGACTGGCAGTGGAACTGATCAGCCATCAGGAGGCAGTCACCAGAAAGCTCCATGGCCTCTCCCTTCTCTCTGTGCCTCAGTTTCCCCCTCTAAAATAGGGGGTTATAAGAATGGGTTAGGCCAGTGGTGGTGGTGCACACCTTTAATCCCAGCACTTGGGAGGCAGAGGCAGGCGGATCTCATGAGTTCGAGGCCAGCCTGGTCTACAGAGTGAGTTCCAGGACAGCCAGGACTAAAAAAAAACCCTGCCTCAAAAAAAAAAGGGGGGGGTGGTGGTGGTAAAAGGTGGGAGGGGGGGATGGGTTAGAAAGAGAGAGAGCTCCAAAAAGCAGTTGGCATTTGAAAGTCTGGATTCCCAGCACTCACATAAGACCAGCCATGGCAGTGTATGCATGCATCACAGTACTGAGAAGCCAGACAGGTGGACCCCTGCAACTCACCAGCCAGGCTATCCTAATTGGCTAATTCCAGGCTAGTGAGAGGCCTCGACTCAAAACACAAGGTGGAGTGACACCTAAGATTCTTCTGCACGCACATGTGAGTTCACACCTACACATACAAACAGACATACTAGCTCATGAGTCCAAGAAAGCTGAGATGAATGAAGTCCCCAGACACCCTAGGCCCAGGTCTCCTGGACCCCAGCAGCACAGGAGACGAGCTTTAAATAAAGCTTTATTGATGAGCAGAGGCTTACGTAGTTTGCATAGATTTTCCATACCAACCATATCCGGAAGGGCGATGGAAACCCAAGGCACGAGAGAGCATCGGAAGAAATTAGTGACATGATCGAGTAGGGCTGGGGTGTCCCTGTGCACCAGCTAAATCCTGTGGGTCCTAGGCCCTTACTTAGGGAGCAAGTCCATTGAACAGAAAAATATGTCTGGGAGGGGACCTTGAGAAAGCAATGACAGAGTCTGGGGATGCCCAAGGTGAGGGTCACATATCAGTCATCTTTGTTTGGACTAATGACTAAGAGGAGAGAAACCCAAATGGTTCACAAGGACATTGGAAGAAGGGTCTGAAATTGTCAGGGTTAGGTGACAATTGCCAGCATTAGAGTTGGACTCAGAGACCAAGCGTGGTCTTCAACAGTGTCTCAGAAAGCCATGGCCCTCAATGTCTGTCAGCAGCCCCTCCAGCTTCCTGGCAGGTAAGGTGTACCTGGAAGAGCTGGGGAATGATAGCCCACATCCAGGCCCTTCCAAAGTGGGGTGGGGAGCCAGGCAGATGGGCAGGAGCAGCGGGCACCCAAGACACTCCAGCATTCCGCTACCTTCTTCGCTTTGCCATCCTGGCCTCAACCAGACACTTCCAATCTCCCAACCTCCCCTCAGGACACGTCCCCTGCACACACTACCACATTCTGGCCTTTCTCACCCCATCACAGGTCCCTTGCAAACCCCACCCTTCCACAGCAGTAGCCAGCAGAGTGAGGCCAGTGACCCTCAGTCTAGTCTTGGAGGCTGCAGGGAGGGGGCAGGACAGAGACTGGGCCCCCACCTCTTCCTTGCCACCTCGGTGCCACGAGCCCAGAGTGAGGTGACAGTGATTGCCAGCTTCCTAGACTTGAGCAACAGCCCCAGTGCTTTCAGTCACCTCCATCCAAAGTCGAGAACCACCACGAGGGAAACGACAGCGCGAGGGCAGGGAGGAGGCTCCCCAGTCCCTTGCACAGAGGAAGCCCTCCCAATCAGACGAGCATGGAAAACCAGCCCACAGAAGATGGGGCAGTAACAGGTATGCTGAACCCCGTAAAGTGACTTGGGTAAGCCTGACCCTTGAAGGTGCCACACCACCCAGCCACCTCCCCCACAAGGCACAGGCTGGGGTACCCCTCCCCAGAGATGAGGCTACAGTGCCCAGGAAGCAGCGACCCTGCTCAGTGTCCCAACAGAAGCCTGGAGGCGATGCCTAGAACTCTGTCTGCACTCCGGCACTGTCCTCAGTGGTGGTGTGGATGGGGGGGCGGCTACCAGGGCTGGACACTTGCTCCCCGGTCTCTTGATCACTGGGCTTAGGGCTCTCAATGTCCACAGCCTTTCCAGATGGGAGATGCCCGAGGGGCGAGGCTGGCGGTGAGGAGGCCTCTAGGACTGCCATGGGCTGGGGGCTCTCTTGGACGGGGGCCCCATTGAGAAGGGGGCTGGCTGGTGTGGGGCTCTCAGCCTGCAGATCCTGGGCCAGCAGGCCTCGGAGCTCAGCGACACTGTCCGGGGATGCAGGTGAAGGCGGTTCAGACCCAGCCTCAAAGGGCAGCTCTGACTCCTCGTCCTGGACCACGGACACCACCTGCTTGGCACGCCTGCGCTTTTCTGTGAGGTTGGCTGCTTCAGAAGGGCAGGGGCTGGGGCTGCCACCACTGTCACTGCCATCGCCGCTGTCACCATACTGCTCACCCCAGTCAATGGGTGCACCCTCTGCCAGCAGGTGTAGGTTGGGGTCACTGTTGTGCAGAACCATGCTGTCGCGATAGAGGTTGTGTTTGCGCTGCACTGCGGCCTCCTTCACAGCTGTAAGACCACAGGAGAGAGGCTCTTAGCACAGGGACCATCAGAGCGCACCCCCTGGGCCCTGCCTCACCCCCACCGTGGTCTGACTGGGCCCTGCCTCACCCCCACCGTGGTCTGACTGGTCCCTGCCTCACCCCCACCGTGGTCTGACTGGTCCCTGCCTCACCACAGGCCTCCCTGCTGCAAAGCTGTGACTCAAGCCCTTCACTGACCACCCACAGCAAAGCCAGGAACCAGAGAGGAAACTGGGCACAGAGATGCCAGTGGTCCAACCCAGCCTCCTCTTGGAGGCTTGGGCCTCTCTATGCCCCTTAGTTAATGCCAGCTAAGCCTCCTCTGGGCTGCCCCTGCCCGCTCACCCTGTAGGATGTCCTTCATGACCGTCTGCAGCACCACCTCTTCGTATGTGTTCTCCACCAAGATGAACCTGGCGAAGTCCTCAAAGATCAGTTCCTGGAAGCGTGGCAGCTCCTGCCGGGGAAGCAGGTAGACATGGGTCAAGGGCTTTATCCCTCTGAGCAGTCCCTGAAGGGCTAGGGCAGGCTGGGACTCACAGACTTGCAGGTGGGAGCCAGTTTCTTGAGCAGGAAGGGGATGGTGATCTGCAGCAGCGCCTCCCGGAAGAATCTCTTGCGCACAGAACTGCTGTCGTAGTCGTATTTCTACAGGGAAAGACACGCGAAGGGACCCTGGGTCAGTCAGAGGCTCCGCTAGCTGGCGGGAGGGTCTGACCCACGCCCAGATTGCTCTGAACCTAAGCTCACCTTCAGCACTCGCTCCAGGATCCGCTGGATGGACTTGCACAGCTCCTCCTTGGTGGGCCCCTTCCCAAGCTCCTGGTGCAGGAGGGTTTCAAAGGTGTACACAGCATTGTCCATTTGCTGCAAGGCAGACAGCAAGGCTCCTGAGACCCTGCAGAGCCCCTTCCCGCACCATGGGCCAGTCTCCCCACCCACAGCTGCCACCGAGCAATCGGGGATGGTCTGTGGGTTGCGTGCTCGCTGGGTGTCTAGATGCAGGTTTCTGCTTAAGTGTGTAGAAATCCCAGGAAGGGACCAGGCTGTAGGATCCTAAGGAGGTCTAATAGCCAGTCAGAGCCAGCCAGGTGAGCAGAGGCGAGGTGGCTCAGAGAAGCGTAGGAAGGGGAGAAGGGCCTCCCTCTCGTGGTGGAGGGGGCCATGGACGGCAGCTAGCAGGGTACGGGCTGGTGGGAACTCACCTCTCGCATGTGGATCTGGGCTCGCTGCTTAAACACAGATGTGCTAGACACATCAAAGCGTTGCTGCAGCCCATCAAGCCGCAGTGGCTCCATCTTCTCATAACAGCTCTGCATCTTCAGGGGGTGGTACGCCAGCTGGGACAGCTTCTCCATGTACTGCAGGGGGCAGAGCCACATGAGTAACTGCATGGCCCCACATACCCACACTTTGCCTGGGCCTGGCACCAGCTACCCAGGTATGGCCTCTGGGAAACTGTGCCTATTAGGGGATGCCTGGGAGGGCCCAGGAGAGAGGGGAGGGGAATCTGAAGCCATCAGTGTTGAGGGGCGAGGACAGCCCAGGCACTAGAAGACATTCAGCCCTCCGGATGCTGGTAACCTTGGGCAAACACCCAGTCTCTCTGAGCAGCACTGTCTTCAGGTCCCAAATCAGTAGACATCTGTTTGTTTGTTTATTGATTGGTTGGTTGGTTTTGTTTTTGTTTTTGTTTTTAATAAAGAGACACCACGACTGTGGCAACTCTTTTTTTTTTCTTTTCTTTTCTTTCTTTCTTTCTTTATTTATTATGTATACAATATTCTGTCTGTGTGTATGTCTGCAGACCAGAAGAGGGCACCAGACTTCATTACAGATGGTTGTGAGCCACCATGTGGTTGCCAGGAATTGAACTCAGAACCTTTGGAAGAGCAGGCAATGCTCTTAACCACTGAGCCATATCTCCAGCCCCCTTGTTTTTGTTTTTTGTTTTTCAAGACAGGGTTTCTCTGTGTAGCTTTGGAATCTGTCCTGGAACTTGCTCTGTAGATGAGGCTGGTCTCAAACTCACAGAGGTCTGCCTGCCTCTGCCACCCGAGTATTGAGATTAAAGGCATGTGCCACCACTGTCTAGCCTCTTCAAAATTTCTAAGACCCTTCTGGGTTCTCAAATTTCTGATTATTATTGCCTGGGACTCCCAAACTTGAAGTCTAAAGGAGGAGGCTAAAGTTCAGAACATATTCCAGACACAGGCAGCCAACAAGAGATATTCATGGGGGCTGGAGAGATGGCTCAGTGGTTAAGAGCCCTGACTGCTCTTCCAGAGGTCCTGAGTTCAATTCCCAGCAACCACATGGTGGCTCACAGCCTTCTGTAATGAGATCTGGTGCCCTCTTCTGGCCAGCAGACAGACAGACAGAACACTGTATACATAATAAATCTTTAAAAAAAAAAGAGAGAGAGAGAGAGAGAGAGATTCACCCCAAGAGTGAGGTCAAAAGGGCCAGTAAGAAAGACACACTGCTTCACCTGCGGGGTGTGACTTGTTACTGATGCAGCTCACACCAGAAGCTTCCCTTCCCCGCCTGCCTCCTTCTGTCCCTCACTGGCAATTCCTGATGGGGCTGATGGAATAAGCCCCATAAAGAATAAAAATACCCACTCTTTCCTCTAGCCGCCAGCCCCCTGTTGTATGGGAGAGCTTTGCCCTGTGGCTTCTGCCTCTGGCCTCCACAGATGCTGAGAAAGGGCAGCCCACCATGAGACACACCGCCAATGCTCTGGGGAGGGAACGCCAACCCTGTGCCCACTCTCACCTCGCCCAGCTTGTCAATGCCGCCCTCATTGATGACATTGAGATTCATGTCTGTGACATCTTTGAAGAAGACATCCCGCACCTCGGTGAAGCCCTGGCTGGTGGGCACCATCAGGGCCTCTAGGATGGACGGGATGTAGGGCTGGACGTGGTTCCTCACACACACCTCCGCCTTGGGGAGAATGAAGGCTGTATGGGGAGGGAGAAGATTTTGATGGCGGGTAGTGCCTGGGACACAATCCGCCCCCATCCCACCGTCCCAGCCTAGGCACAGCCCATCCCGGATACCAGAAAAGCCGGTGTGTTATAAGTGCTGGTGACATGAGCTAGCCCACTGACCTCAGAGAGGAGTCAATGAAGACAACAAATCAAAGCAGGGAAACAAAACCTGGGTGCAGGGCTTATGTCTAGCACCCCAGAGATGGAGGCAGAATTAGAACTTTAAGGCCTTCTCTGCTACATATTTGAAGCTACAAGTTTAAGACCAGCCTGGGATATGTCTCACAAAAAAGAAAGAGAAGGAAGGGAGGGAGGGAGGGAAGGAGGGAGGGAGGGAGGGAGAGAGGGAGGAAGGAAGGAAAAGGAAAGAAAATAATTTGCAACACAGGTGCCTCAGTGGATGCTGTGAGCTTCGTGACCCTGCCCGGGAGCAGGGAGGCCTGGCTCTTCACAGCCAGTTCTTCAGAATGTTCGAACCACAGCATTTCACCCAGAGGAATGTTCTGAAGTCACCTCACTTCCTGCCCAGCTAATATTTAACTGCACACACAAATGTCAATGCTCAGTCAGCTCCCACTAAACTCCCAGTGATCGTGGCTGGTTCATAGTCACCGCAGGAAGCCACCACCTGCTGGTACTGTGTGTCAAAGGAACACAAAGTGGATGATGAACGGAGCATATGCATGGGGCGGGGTTAGGTATCTCCAAGGTGACAGGCAGTCCACCAGATGACACTGGCTAAGGACAGACAAAGGACTTGAACCTCAAAGACAAAAATCCGAGCTAGAGAAGTTGGAGAGATGACTCAAAGGTTGAGAGCACTGGCTGTTCTAGAGGTCCTGGGTTCAATTCCCAGCAACCACATGGTGACTCACAACCATCTCTAGTGGGATCTGATGCCCTCTTCTGGTATAAAGTTGTAAATGCAGATAGAGCATTCATATACATAAAATAAATTTTAAAAAAAAATCTGAACCAGAGTCAAAAGCTTGTCTGTCATCCTAGGGACTGGGGAGGCTGAGGCAGGAGGATCATAAATTCAAGTCTAGCCTTAGTAACGTACAAGACTTTGTCTCAGCCGGGTGATGGTGGTGCACACCTTTAATCCCAGCACTTAGAAGACAGAAGCAGGTGGATCTCTGTGAGTTTGAGGCCACTCTGGTCTACAGAGTGAGTTCCAGGACAGTTAAAGCTGTTTCACAAGGAAACCCCGTCTTCAAAAACAAAACAACAACATGAAAGACTTTGTCTCAAACATTAAAAAATAAAAATAAAAAAGACTGGCACTGTAACTTGGGGTCAGGGTGCTTATCCAGCAAGGTCCAAGTCCCAGCACCTCCAGAATCAAATATGGATTTGAAGAAATTAAATTTACATGGGTGGTGGTGCACACCTTTAATCCCAGTGCCTGGGAGACACAGACAAGTGGGTTTCTGAGTTTGAAGCAAGCCTGGTCCACATAGTGAGTTTCAGGACAGCCAGGACTACTACACAGAGGAACACTGTCTCAAAAAAATCAAAAAGTCAAAAACAAACAAACAAATCAACTTAGAAAAGAATTATCAGGAGTCAGAGGGACTTGGATTTGATTCTGAGTCTTCAGCAGAACAACAGACCAGTGATGGATCACGCCACAGAGAAGCTGGCCTGGCCCCCGGAGAGCCGTGTGCAGCAGAGCCACGTGCAGCCACACACAGTGGCTTCTGGTCACCTACCCCGGATCTTGCTGGCCAGATGCTCCTTGGAGGTGATGATCTGGTCCATGTCCGTGCGAATGACGGCCTCCATGGCTGGCCGGGCCAGCTGCAGCTTACACAGCGCCGCCTCAAAGTGCACCTGGGCTTGCTCAAACACCAGGCGGTAGACAGCATCAGAGATCTGTGAGGACAGCAGAGACATCAGGGCTAGGGCCGAGGGCAGAATACCAGCCACTCCCCCTCGATGCCCTCGTCCCTGCCAGGCATCCCAGGCACACACACCTGGATCCACTGCCGCTGCCTCTCCTGCGGTTTTCCCTTCAGTCGTGGGCCAAGCTCTGCCTTCAGTGCTGGGCCCAGCTCCTCCATCACCAGGTTGCTTAGGATCTAGGACCAAGAGAAAAGAGTCAGGGTAGGGGTTGATGCCTATCCTCCTGACGTGTTTTCTGTGATTGCGCCCCTCCTCTGGGCCTCCTCCACACCTCTGCCCAATAGCGTCCTTGAATTCGGGTGGCCCACCTCAGGGCCTCTCATGTGTCCCAGGCCTCTGCTGCACATGCAAATGTCTGCGGGTCTCCTGTGAGGTGGTGCTCCTGAGGATGGGGCTATAGCAATCCTGTTCATAGCTGCCTTGGTCCCCAGCACCCAGGGACCAAGAGGACAGATTTATGGGGTTCTCACTCACCCAAATCTGAACTTGTCATCTCTTCCCAAACCTGTTGCTCCCCAGAACACCACTCCTGGTACCAGCCTTACCCACGGGGGCCCCAGGCAGCCCTCTGGCCTCACCTGCACCTCATTCCCACAGAGCATCTCCCAGGTGCCGTACTGCTCCTTGGACTGGCGGTACATGCGGATGGCATCAGTGAATGCGGGGCCCTCCACCTTCGAGTTCTCAGGGATCCCTACCCAGAATAGAGAGACGGAGAGAGGGAAGAGAGAAGGGGGAGATGGGAGGTCAGCGAATGGCCCTCTGCCAAGCCCATCCAGTCAGAGCACACACTCGCCCCATCTAGGGCACACACAGTGAGAAGAGCAGCGGTGGCCCACCCTGCAGCAGCCTGGCAGCCCTGTGCCCCCACCCCCGGCCCGGCACAGTCATTAACCCTACCTCATAGAAAAACAGTCAGAGCAATGAATGGTCAATCTAGGACAGGAAAAGTCACCGCTCCCTCAGACTCAGACACCTGAGACCCAGCCTCTGGTGACATGACAGACAGTAAACATTCCCAGCTGTACAGGCCAGACACCCTCTGTCCCAATGCTGGATTTAGCATCCCAGTTTGCAAACAGCCAGGGCTGGTCTCTGTCAACACACCCTGCTACAGAAGTAGGCCAGAGATGAACTTGACCCATGGGCTGCTTTCTGGGCTGTGCTTTATATCACTGAACCCCAAAAGAGCCTCAGTTTCCTCTCAGGGGACCAATGCCCCTAGCCCGGCCTCCTGCATGGACTGGAGACTCTCTGAGCTGCAGTGCACAGACAATGAGACACAGAAAGTCCAAGAGGGTGGCACCAGGGCCCTCCTAAACGACACTTAGTGTAATATTTTTTTTGAGGTGCTGAAGACTGGAACCCAGGGCGCTGCATGTGTTAGGCAAGCATTGTGTCACTGAGCCACATACCCAGCCCCTGAAAGACACTTTCCATCAGAAGCTGAGAGCCCTAGGTCTGTCTTGTCTGTGTGCTCCATCGGCACTAGATGCAGGTGCTAAAACTTCATTGAATAAAGGGCTGGAGGTGCGGCTCAGTGGTAGGTGCTGGTCTCATAGCCACAAGGCCCTGAGTTCAATTCCTGGAGTGGGAAAGGAGGAGGATGGGAGGGTAAAATGGGAGTGTGACCACTACTAACAACTAGGAAAAAACACTATTGCTCATTGCTGCTGGTGCTGTGGGGACAGTGGCTTGTGTCACAGGGCAGGTGAGTTAATGTACACAGCATGGACCCCAGACCAGTGCTGAGGAAACAAGATGCAGGAAGTGACCAAATCTGAGTAGGGACAGACCGTGGTTAATACACCAAACCTAGCCACGTGCCTCTGACCACAATGTCCCCAGAGCCCAAGAAGGGGAAATGACAGCTTGTGCATACAAACCCCAGCGCCCACTGCAGTGACAACAGGCTGAGTCACCCCACAAAAAAAGCCCCTCCCTTCCCACAGCCAGCCGCCCACAGTCTGTGAGAGCCAGAGGGGGTTCTACCAGAGGCATGGAAACTCAGAGTCAACGACACCCATTCAGGGACTCAGGGCCAGGCTGCAGGCAAAGAAGGGGGCTTCAGCAGAGGTGGTACCCAAGCCGGGGTGACCCAGGTAGGCCTGGGAGGAACCCTCAGCAAGGCTGTCAGGAGGACACAGTCTCTTAGAGCCCAAGTTTTGTCTGGAAAAATCTAGCAATGCACAAATCGCAGCCTCTCCCAGGTCTAGGAATTTCCATTCTGCATATAGCAAAGAAGGTGTGTTGCGCAAGGGCATTCCAGGTAGAGAAAGTGGGCAGTAGCCAGGGTGCAAAAGCAGGAGGCTCCGTCCTAAGGGCCTTCTCTATTCTGCACATCCAGCCAGCAACCTAAACAAATAATAGAGTCAGTCCCTCTGGGTTCGTGAGTCTGGCCAGTGTCCACTGTGATCACCCAGCAACGCACCTCAGAATGGGCTGTGTTTGTGACAAATTCTCTCTCCTAAGAGCACGCTTAACTGAGAGGTTAGGCTGAGCTCAGATCTCAGTGGACTTCATAAAAAAGGGAAATTTCTTCTTTTTTAGTGTGTATACACACACACACACACACACTTTTACTCTTCCATACATGTGCACGGTGATGTCAAATGTCAGAATGAATTGTCTTCTATCACTCTCCATCTTCTTATTTTTAATTTAATTTTATTTTATGTGTATGGGTATTCTGCCTGCATGTATGTCTGTGTCCATGATTGTGCAGTGCCTGAGGAGGCCAGAAGAGGGCGCCAGAGCCCCCGGAACTGGATGTGAGCCACGTGTGGGTACTGAGCTAGAACCCAGGTCCTCTGGAAGGCAGTCTGTGCTCTTAACCACTGCATCTAAGTCCCTCCAGTTTATTTTTTGAAACAGTCTCTCACTGAACCTGGAATACATTTCAGCTAGACTGACTGAACAACCTACGGCTGCTGCATCTCCTCCAGGACTGGGTACAGATGCATGGTGCTACACCAGACTTACATGAGTGTCAGGAGCCAAACTCAAGCCCTCAAGCGAGCTGTCGCCCCTCTCCTGTGTTGTTTGCTGGAGAGGAGTCTCACTGTGCAGCCCTAGCTGGCAGGCCTTGAACTTAGAGATCTGAGGCAGAGTGACCATTTCGAGCCTAGAAGTTTGGGGCTAGCCTGAACAAGACTCTGTCTCAAAAAAAGAAAAATTGTGTGCTCAACAGAGAAACAACCCCGCTGCTGACACTGACCGCCTGGTTCTCTGACCTCCAGAACTAGGAGAAAAGTGAATCTCTGTGTGTGAGTCACCCAGTTCTGGGTTGAGACTTCACACACATCTGCTCATTTAACCCTCAAAGATGGGAGAATAGGGCAGGGTGGGGGCTGGTCTTAGCTTCAGAGAATCTGAGGTTCCAGCTATGTGTGCATGCGTGTGTGCATGTTTGCATGTGGTGGTGATACGTGCGTGTGTACACACACACAAACACACACACACATACACAAAGATACACACACAGACACATCCCCACAACTCAACACTGGGGGGGGGGTCAAGGCAGGAAGGACACAAGTTCGAGGCCAGCACAGGTCACATGACAAGACTGAAAAAACGGAGGATGGGTTGGGCAAAGACTTGAAAGAATACTTAAATCCGAGCTGGAACCCAGGACCGCCTTAATCTAGTCAGCCTGAGCAGGACATGAACACCAGGCCGAGGAGGACTGAAGTCGGTGCCCCAGCTGCCTCCTGCCCCCCCCCACTGCTCCAGGAATGCAGGATGTGAAGGGGGCCCTAGCCAGGCTGGCAGCCACCCAGCTTGGCGTCCTTCCCCCACCCATCCACCCCCATTTCCTGGCAGAGCCAGGAGTGAGCAATTCCAGGCCCCACAAATTCCAGGCCCAGCCTCAACAACGGAGGAAGCAGAGAACTTTCTCACAGCCTGGGGTGGAGGGAAGGGCCATGTCTGGAACTAGCCTTGTCAGCTCCTACTGGGGGAGGAGAGCTGGTCTGGGGTAGGGCTTTCTGTCACAGCTCTTAGGTACCTCCTCTCCAGACCTTCCAGCTGAGTGCCTGCGGTGTGGAGGTTCACAGCTCTGTCTGAACCAGCTCCTTCCTTCTCCAATACCCCCATTTCACAATTCCTACTGTATGATACCCCAGGGAACTGAACAGTGGCTCCCCCCTACTCTTGCCCTCACCCTTCTCCCACCTGACCTGGGGTCCCCTACTCTGCTAGAGCAGGTAAGCCAAAAGCCCTGAGAACCTGCAGAGGGCTCATGGGCCAGCAATGGGTGAGGATGGAGGGTGCCCTATGCCAGGCAGCCAGATCCTGAGCCGGAGACACAGCCCCAGAGACCCAGGAACAAGAGCCCCTTTGTGGGCAGCAGGGCAGGGCCAGCCCAGTTGGTGGGGCTTGGCCTGGCTGAAGACCTGGTTCCCTCCCATATGACAGACTCCAGGAGGGTGGAGGCCTCTCAAGGGAGGTGGGGTGAGTTGGGTTCAGCCAGGTGTCTGCAGGCGTTCCTTGCCATCAGGTGGAGCTATGTCTGAGAACAAGGGTGAGAGAAGCTTTGGGCTTCCCTCTGCCTCTGGGAGCACAACACCAGGCCAGGGCTATTCCTTCTCTAGGGGCAGAAAGATGCTCCACACTTTGCACTATGGACAACCCTAAGCCTCAGGACCCTCTAGGATCGTCCAGACCTGGCCTCAGAGCCACCTCAGCCTCACTTTGTCACACACACACACACACACACACACACATACACACACAGTACTGTCCCCATTCCGAGTCATCCTTTATGGGGGCCGCAGCCTCTAACAGGGAATTCTTCCCCACCCAGGGCCTGCCCCATCACCTCCTCCCTAGCCACAGGACAGTACCTCCTCCAACACACACACAGGCTCCTGGGTGGCTCCCAGCAAGCACCCAGCACAGAGAACACCACCCTGGTAGCTCATCTGTGGCACATCTGTCTACCACACAGCTAACCAAGGCAAGGTGCATGCCTCGCTCCTTTCTATAAGCTCAGAATAGACGCCGTAGATACTTGTCAAATACATGAGTGAGCTGAAGAGTCAAATCATGAGCTTACAAATGAGAGCCGGAGGGAGAGAGGGACGGAGGGACGGAGGGAGGAGGGAGAGAGGGAGGGATGGAGGGGGGAGGGAAGGAGGAGGGAGAGAGGAAGAGAGGGAAGGAGGAACTTTTATAGACTCCCATGTATAAAGGAGGAAATTATATCATAAGAAATATTTTGGGGCCAAGCAGTGGCAATGCACAACTTTAACCCCAGCACTCAAGATGCAGAGGCAGGTGGATCTCAGTGAGTTCGAGGCCAGCCTGATCTACAGAGTGAGTTCGAGGCCAGCCTGATCTACAGAGTGAGTTCGAGGCCAGCCAGGACTGTTATACAGAGAAATCCTGTCTCGAGAAACAAAAAAAACCAAAAAAACAAAAAAAACAAAAAAAAAAAACAAGAAAGAAATATTTTGGTGTGTGGTCTGACAGGATCACTGAAGCCCATGCTATCCTAGAATCACTATGTAGCCCAGGCTGGCCTCAAATTCACAGGGATTCTCCAGAAATCATTATACTCAGGAATAAGAAAAGTCTTTACCAAGAATGAAGTAGACTCATGCCATGAATCCCACAGTACACCCAAATACACAAGGGACCCTATCACCATTTTACATAGAACTCAAAAGGGAAATTAGTCTCCTTGAGAGTTAGTTAATCTTGTCAACTCAGAATCACTGTGGAAACAAAGCTTTAGACATGTCTGTGAGGAAGTTTCTAGATTGACCTAACTGAGGTAGAAGATTCACCCTAAATATAGGTAGCACTCCAAGGGCTGGAGTCCCAGACTGAATAAAAAGGAGAAAGGGACAGAGGCCTCCATCGTCCTCTGCTCTCTGACTCTGGATGCTGTCACACTCCTGCCACCATGGTGGACTATATACACCCTTGAACTGTGAGACAAAATAATCCTTTTCCCTTTAAGTTGCCTTTGCCGGGTATGTTTGTACAGCAACAACACTAATAGCTACAAAGTCTCCTAGCATCACATTGCTAGAAAGTAGCAAAATCAAGATGGTTTTGGAACTGGGGGTCCAGGGGCTGAACAAGCACAGTCTTGGAGAACAATTTTCTAATGTTGCCTTGGCAACACAGAAGTGTTTTCATCAAGGAGAAAGATTAAGAGTGGTAATCAAAAGTTTCTTACAGCCTTGGTAGGGAGGTGGGAGCAGATCGTAGAGCAGGGTTGCCATACCACACACAACCACTGGGTGTCGCCATTCAGTACATTAGTAAGCGCTGCTGCCTGCTGGCATCTCACCATTGTTGCAGTGTCGGACGCAATCCTGAAGCACGGCCTGCCACTTGTCCTGTTCAGCTTCTGTCATCATGCAGAAGTAATAGTGACGGGCATAGGGATGCCACAGGATGAGCGGGAACTGTGTGGGGCACTTAAGAATCGGGGTGGAGCCCGACTTCGATGTGGTCCCTGTGAAAACATAGCCATGAGCAGCTGCCCTCTGCCATTGAGGTATCGACTCAGGCCTGGAGAAGGCTGTCCTGTCCTGGGGACAGTGCGTCATCAGGAAGCAGCTGACCTCCGTCCTGACCTCCAGGGCTCAGCTACAGTAATTGAGAAACCTGGCACCGTGTGACCCCTCTTTCTAGAACTGGAAATAGGTCACACCCACCTTGATCATGGGTAAGGCTCTGTGACAGGGTCAGGCCTCTAGTTCATTACATTCTTGAGTTTCCCTTCAAATTTCAACAGCAGAGGCCAAACTTGTGGTTTAAATATCCAGGGAAGGAGCGAGGCAAACAAAACAAACAGGAATTTTTCTCTATCTCTTTGGGCCCTCATGGATATTTAGGTCCAGCAAGACAACAGGACCCGGGCTCACCACTGTGTCAGTGATATATGAGAATAACAGTTGCCTGTGGTCCAGCTCTGGTGGCTGTTTACAGTGCCACACCCTGAGATGCTCTCAGCACCAGGGGTCAGTTGGTGCTGAAGAACCTGGCATCAGAATGGACGGACCCAACAAAAGGATCACGAGTCAGCCATGGAGTCCAGGAAACGGACTCCTATCCAGAATCCACCACCACACAGGCTTCAGTCCCGAGACTCACATCCCAGGTGGGGGCTGTGTAAGACTCCAGAAGCCTCACCAGGCTGAATAGAATGGGGAAGTTTAAGACAATGCCTCAGAAACCCTTGGCATCCATGGCAGGGTCACCATCATCTTCCCAGAGACAACATGGCCTCAGGGAGATGGGAAGGGCCTCTACCAGAACTCTGGTGCATGTGGCTTTGGCATAGCAAACTGCCTGAGGGCCCACAAGAATCTGTGTCCAGACCCTATCCATACACAACCCAGGGCAAACTCTACCTCATAAGTCTTTGGAGTCTCCCCTTTGAGGGCTCAGTTTGTTCAAGAGATCTCCAGACATTCTAGGCCCCATTGTCTGCCCTGCAAAATGGAGTCCGAGAAATGGGCTGAGGGCCTCTTCCCTGGCCAACCCTTAGGCCCATGCAGGACAGTATGGCTGGAGACCACTGGTCCTTTACCTGGTAGGGAACTGCCAACCAGCTCCAGATACTGGTCTACAGAGGTGAGGACTTTGTAGCCCGCACTGTTGATGATGGCTCTGGGTGGCATCTGCCGCTCATAGGCCTGAAGAGAGCAAGAGAAACAGAACCTCAAGGTTACGAACGTGGCCAAGCACAAACTCCCATTTCCAGCCGGCTGCAGGGACTACTCAGCTACCTGTCCGAGGTGGGGGAGGGGAGAACTAGAAGTGACTGACCCGGGTGGGATGTAGCCTCACGTGGAGTGTTTGCCTGGCGTGCTCTAGTGACCGAGTTTAGTCCACACAACGGAGGGGATGGAGATTGACTGTTTTATTATTGGAGATGGAGTGGCGTAGTAACGAGATTCAGCTCGGGGCCCTGACCTCAGGAGCTGGGCACGGAGGGAGGGGAAACATCCACACAAAATGTTCAACACAATTCCTAGCATGTAAGTTTCGTTATGGGGCGGCTGCTCTGATGGCTGCCACCACTGCCTCTGTGATCAGCGAGTCTACAATGGTCTATTACGTATTAGACACTGTGCTGGGGACACCACATGCTTCATTTCACAGGATACTCTCGTGACACAAGAAGAGGCTCATCTCCCGTTCACACGGACGGGAAATAGGTGTTGGCTCTGAACCAGCACTGTCCCCAGAACCCAAGGTCTTTGACGTTACCTTGAACGGCTCACCCCAGATTTCTAGGTTCTAAACACCGCAGTGTTCCAAAGGAGAGTCAGGTGGGTGCCCAGCTTTCCTTACAGCCATGGGAAGGGAAGCAATTCTGACCCAATTGCCCATACATCAGGGCTACCGAGCAGCTGTCTGCCACTAGGGGGCAGACGTATCGGCTCTGAAACAGGTCAGGCAGGCCTGTCTTTGTTGGGGCAGTGCTGGAGAAGTTAGGCAAATGAAATAAAGTCTCTAACATAACCAGGTGGGATTTCCCCCAAGGCCCCAAAGCAAAGACAAGACATGGCCGGCCCCCACTTCTCAGACCCACATTAGGGCAGGAGGATTGGGGATGGAGAATTCAGGAGCCCCATCCAGCGAACGGCTGCTGTGCCGGCTGAAGCATAAGGAGGGGCTCCTGGGAGAGCTGGGAAGGCCATGAAGGAGACAGAGGCAAGCAGAGGGCAGGCTCTGTGGTGAGCAAGGATTTGGTGGGACCTGGGAGTGACCAGAGGGTAAGATGGTTTCCAGAAGGGTTTACAACGTGGACACCTGGACAGAGGGTGAAGGACACTGGAGAAGAAGCCTCAAGGCCAAATAGGTTTGGGGACCGGGAAAGGCTCAGAAATTGTGCTTTGGCTGGGCGGTGGTGGCACACGCCTTTAATCCCAGCACTTGGGAGGCAGAGGCAGGCAGATCTCTGTGAGTTCGAGGCCAGTTCAAGACAGGCTCCAAAGCTACAGAGAAACCCTGTCTCGAAAACCAAAAAGAAAAAAAAAAAAAGGAAAAAAGAAATTTTGCTTTGGCCCTGGGAATTCTGTGGGGAGATGGTGGGTGGCAGGTATGAAGGGGGAAGGCATGGGGCCAGGGGCCTGAGGTGACCGGCTGCCAGGAGCCTGCCGCACTCACCACTTTGTTCTCATACAGCACCAGCCCATAGTTGTGGGGCACCAGGCTGAAGCGGTTTCTCCACTTCTTATTGTCCTCCTGGTACTGGAAAAGGTTCCCAGAGAAGATGATGCGTTCATCCAGGGGCACCTGTGGGCAGGAGGTAAGACTAAGGCCAAGAAGAAACAAGGGTCCCAACAGCCATCAATGTGTGCATTTTGACTCCTCATAGGGTGCCACCTACACACACACACACACACACACACATATCCACCCACACCACCACTGCTACCACCAAATCCCTGGCTTCATCAGGACCCCCAGGCCAGCTGCATCCACTGTATAGATAAAGGCCTGAGGTCAGGGCAGTGTAGGGGCTCACTCAGGGTTCAAATGGGATATGAGAGAAACCCAGCCTAGGCATTCATTCAGAGCCAGGTCAGGCCTAGGGTTTCCCACTCTGTTCCGGTCCAAGGGAATCACCTGGGGAGGGAACTGGGAAGCAGGCTGCTTCCCCTATCCACCGCTGCTTCTACTTCAGGACACAGCATTCACCCAGCCGGGGGACACACCAATAGGTCAAAACTTAAAAAGTCCTAGTACCTGGGCAGACCTCTGCCCAGCTCTAGGCCTCAATTCCCCTCAGAGTAATGAAGACTTGAACTTATATGCAGAGAACGTCTCAGCTCTGTCAGCGGGAGGGGAAAGATGTTGGACCAGTGTCCAGGCAAACAGGTGACCTGTGTGGGCTGCAGACACTCAGACATTCCTACGACCCCTACAGAGATGAGCATGGCTGCGGCATCTTCTCCCTCATCTGTAAAATGGAGCACACGGCCAACGCCAGGCAGGCAGCACAGCCGTGGCCACATCAGGAGTCTCCTCCCGGCCTCTAGGCTGACTTGGACATGGGACAGGATATCTTCACCCAAGCAGACTACAGAGATCAAGGAAGAAGGGAGGCACAGAAGCTGCAATGGATTGTAGGACCCAGGGAGACCTGGGGAATCTCCATTTCTAGGCAAGTTCTGTTTATTCTATGATAAATGTGGTACCAGTTACAAAACAGACCAAGTATTATATGTATTGATGGGAGAAATTATGACTTTGTGCCTACGCCCCCAGGCCTCTTGGGTCTGGGACTCTGGCTCCTCCTTCTGTGTTCTTCCCTGGCTCCTTTCCCTACTAGCTCCCCCCTGCCGCTCCTCAGGGGAAAGCTACACTCTTAAAAGGAGAGCCCATTGTGCTCGAACAATAGGACCTGAGACTGGTTTCCTGTCCAGAAGAAAATATTTACAGGAAAAAAAAATGGGTCTGCTCCCCTCCCCCACCAGCCGGCTTTGCCCTCGTCAGAAGGCCCCCACTTGGTGGTCTATATTTAGACTTCTGAAACCCTGCCCTCCAATCCATCCGTTGTTGTCTTTTCTAGAAAGAAAAGCCAAGGTTTTCCTAACACCCTGGGAAGACCCAACCCTCAGCTGGGCATCTAAAACCGGAAGGCCCTGGGATTAGGAACAGCCCCAGAGGGTAGGCTGTGCAGAGGAGCCAGAGCCATGAAACGAGGCTCTGCGCCCTGTCACCGAGCACATCCCCAGATCTTAGGCCATCTCACTGAGGCTGCCTGGCTGCTGGGTTAGAGTTTATTTTAAGAAGGTAAAGGCAGTGGTGGCGCACACCTTTATTCCCAGCACTTGGGAGGAGCAGAGGCAGGAGGATCTCTGTGAATCTGAGGTCAGCCTGGTCTACAAGAGAGTTCCAGGTCAGGCTCCAAAGCTAGAGAAACCCTGTCTCAGAAAAAAAGAAGGTAAACTGAGGAAGAAAGCCTCTAATCCCAGATTCAAGAGGGAGGCAGAAGGCAGGGAATCAGAAACTCAAGGTCATCCTTAGTTACAGCTGGAGTCTGAAGCTAGCCTGGGCTACACGAAACCCTATCTCAATAGGAAAAATTAGGTTTTCTCAAATGGCGGAGTCCTGATTTGAGCGAAAGACCTACGGGAAGACACAACATTCCAAATCCTACCAGCGGAAGTCAGCCCTGCCACCTATCACCGGAGCCGAGGTTCCTCACCACCAAGCAACTATTGATTACTTTGTTTACTTTGATTACTGGGGTGTATGTACCCCAGATTGGCCTTGAGCACCTGCTGCTCCTGCCTCAGCTCCTGAGTGCTGGGGTCACAGGTCCGCCACCTCGCCCTGACCCATCTGCTCTTATGACTGCAATAATTGCTTCTTTAGAAAATGACTGTGATTAGTCTGGTGACTAACGCTATTTCCCTTCTGTTATTATCACGACTTCACGTGGCAGTCAGTTCCATGAGCCATCAAAGAAAGCCCCTGGCTATCAGGGACTGTGGACGTGTCCTGTTTGCCCTGCAGTGAGACACGGCTCTGTGAGTGTGAACAGCCAGACACACCACTCACCCTGGGCTCTCAGGAACGGCGCTGCCTGCACCTTTTGTCTGAGTTTGCTTTTGTTCTTGTTTTGAGACAGGGTCCTAGGATACAGCCCTCCTTGAGCTGGTGCTTACCACACAGGAGCCTAGGCTGGCTCATACCTCAGCTTCGCAAACCTGTCACCACTTGCTGGACTTGCCTGTGACCTTGCACTCTAGATAAAGTAGTTTAGGCCCTGATCATCTGGGCTGAGTTCAAGTTTCCCTTTTCCGCCACACAGGTGCAGGTGCACACCTGCCAGAGCCAAGACCAGGCCACATCTAGACACCTCTGCTCTATACTCATGACAAGCAGCCCGCCCCTTCTCTCCTCCCAGGGCAGGCTGCAGGTGGGGAGAAAGGGTCCTGGGTGCGCTCTGCCTTCCAGGCCCAGCCCAGATACTCTGAGCTAAGCTTGGAACTTCGTACATCCCAATTCCCTCTGTCTGTCTGTCCCTTCTTACAGCCAATCCCTCACCAGCCCTTAGGGGAGGGAACAGCCTTCTCCAGATCAGCCAAGACTCAGGAGTCTACATCCACCCAGTCATAGCTCCGGATCTCATGGTACTGTGTAAATAGCTATTCACTGCCATGTGAGCGCTACTTGCAGCCTTAGCATGCAGATTTAGCATGTAGACCTAGCATGTAGACTTAGCACCTGACCCTGCAGTCAGCAGAGTCATCTATTATGGGATAATCTTTTTGTACACTGTGAAGCTGTATCTCTGCCAAGACACCTTCCGATTGGTTTAATAAAGAGCTTGAATGGCCAATCCTAGGCAGGAGAGGAATAGGCAGCACTTCCGGGCAGAGAGAGGAACTCAGGATGAGTTCCCAGGAATGCCAGGGACGCCAGTGAGACATTGAACAAGTTGGTCATACAGTATAGAGGAGAGGTAACCAAACCACGTGGCAGAATGTAGATTAATAGAAACGGGTTAATTTAAGTTATAGGAGTTAGTTGGAAAGAGCCTAAGGCTAAGTTTTCATAACTAATAAGAAGTCTCCATTATTTGGGGCTGGGGGGGTGGCCAAGAAAATCCAAATCCAGTCATAAGCAAAGACTTCCTTCAAAGAGTCTTGGGGTAGCATCCCAACCATGCAGCTAGCCTCTGCCTCAAGTTGGGTAACTCAGCAGCCAAACCAATTGTTTCCTTCCTGATTTCACCCAGCCCTGTCACCTCCAAGCCTATCACAGGGTCCCCACTGCAGACCACACTGACTCCCCAGGATAGGGCCAGGAAGCTTCCTCAGCAAGCCCAATTCTAATGCTAGTAATAGGATAATGAATGACAAGTCCTAAGGGGAGGGAACCTAGAGCCTGTGGCCTGCGACAGTGTTAATGGATCTGTGGAGTGGGGACCATACCGCTTCCACTCTGGAGGGGAGGAAACAGGACCAGAGAGGCTTTGCCACATTTCTCTCGACAGGGGAGTAACCTGAGCTATCAAGACTGCAGAATGGGGCAGGAGAGATGGGTCAGTGGTTAAGAGCACTGGCTGCTCTTCCAGAGGTCCTGAGTTCAATTCCCAGCAACCACATGGTGACTCACAACCATCTATAATAAGACCTGGTGCCCTCTTCTGGCATGCAGGGGTACATGCAGACAGAACACTGTATACGTAATTTTAAAAAGGCTACGGAACGCAGTTGTGACAATGGAGAGGTTGCACTGGCAGTGGGGGGACAGGTGGCACTGGCAGTGGGGGGGGGGGACAGGTTGCACTGGCAGTGGGGGACAGGGACCAAGTGAGGGGAGGTTACCTCAGTCAATGAAGAGCCCTTAGAGAACAGCCCAGCAACAAAGGGAAACTAAGGCCCAGAGAAGTCACATCAAAGGCCTCATAGGAGAAAGGGTGACAGGGCCCAGGCTGGACCCTCTCTATGCCTCTCACCTTACGCCAGAGCAGCTGCGCCTGGGGTGGTCCGGTGCCCTCGATCTCATGGCGCATGCTGTTGAAGAGGGAGACACCATACTGGTCCTCATAGAAACGGAGGAACTCTCTCAGGATCTTCTCAGTTTTCTCTGAAAGGGAAGCACGCGTGAGAGTGGGAGGTCACCGTGGGCACCATGGGAATCAAGCCTGCGAAGCCCCCACGAAGAACTGTTCACGCAAAGCACAGGTGCCCTTCTCTCACACGCTAGGCCAGGGCTTTGGTCGTGAGCCGTGTGCACAAGGTGGCTACCCGCTCCTGACAGGAAGTTGGTTAGTGGCCACACAGAGAGAAAGTAAACCATACCTAACAGGCCCGTGAGAGGCTTGGCCTCACCAGTGACCAGTACCAAGTGAGAAAACCTGGTATCCCTAAAAAAGCCAGGCTATGGCGAAGTGACTGGGAGACCCTGTGAAGACATTTGGAAAGTGATAGTCTCATACACCGAACAGTCTCTGATCAAGAATGATTCCTAGGGCTACAGAGATGGCTCTGATGCTAAGGGCACAGACTGCTCTTCCAAAGGACCCGGGTTCAATTCCCAGCACCCACATAGCAGCTCACGACTGTCTGTACCTCCAGTTCTCCAGTTCCAGGGGACCAGACACCCTCACAAAGACACACATGCAGGCAAATTCTAATGTTCATTTGGAAAGAAAAAGAAAATGGATACTTCCTATTGGTGAAAAGGAACTGGTGAGGAAAAGGGGGAAGCTGCAAGCTCGGGCCTCCCAGTGCAGGGGCCGGGGGTACAGACAAGTCTCCTCACTTTCATACATGTGAGTCATTGACTCAGGATTCAAATTCATCTACCAAGTTAACCTTTTGTTCTTCTTCCTTTGATACAAGAGCTCAGATAGCCCAGGCTGGCCTCTAACTCTGCACAGCCAAAGGTGACTTTGAACTCCTAACCCTCCAAGCATGTGCCACCAAGCCCTACTTAAATGTCAGGGACCAAACCTTGAGATCCATGCATGTTAGGTACACAGTCGGCCAACTGAGCTACAGCCCAACCTTGTGAGCCAACAGCTTGCTGCTCCCAGCTGCTTGCTTCTCTCTGGTGCCGAGGCAGTCTCTGAACAGAGAGGGCGAATCCATGGTCTCCAGAGCAAGCCCAGCAGGCAGCAGGTTCAGTACTGATCCTGCCTGGGTGCCCCTCTTTATAGATGGGGAAACTGAGGCACTGAGAAAGCTCAGAAGCACCTAAAAAGCTGCAACTAGAATCTCAACCTGGGGTTTATGAAGCTCCCCTTCCTGGGCCTCAGTTTCCCCTGCACACTGAGAGGGCTAGAAGCCAAAGCCAGATGAACCTGCCACCGCCGACAATCTTGGATTGCAGTTCCAAAGACCTAGTCCTTCACCTGTGGACCCGTTGCCCATCTCAGGCCCCAGAGTCCGTGGCCTAGGACAGTGCTTCACTCTCTCAGGGGGTCTGCGAGGTGGTTCAGTCACAGCCACTTCAGAGAAGGAAACTGACCCAGAGAGGTTCACACAGAGAGTGAATGACGGGGCCAGGGAGAACCCAGGGCTCATTCCACATCACCACATTCCGTCTCAGGCCTGCACCCCTAGCCCTGCCTCAGGGACAGAAGAGGGGGCATGTAGCTCAGCTCACCCACCTCTCCACAAAGCCAGCCTGCCACACAGCCCTCTCCTGGACAGAGGCTGTAACTGTCTAGATTCTGATGGGGAAAGGAGGGAAGAAGGAATGAGGAATGTGTTTGGCGTGCCTGTTTTGTGACAACCCACAGAGCAGCAGCCCTTGGAGACCCTGGAAATTGTCCTGGAGATAATAAGGCAGGGGAAGGGTGAAGGCCAGGGGATGACCACGGGCCTGTCACCCCACAGCCACTGCTGATATAGTGCTAACCCCAGGGTGGACACAGCTTCATGAGAGCTGGGCAGGTGGTGCCACGGCAGTTCCGGGTGAGGGAAGAGGAGGCTTGGAAGTCCACTGTCCTTAGCCAAGTTCTGCCCTAACTCCCTGCAGGCAGTGAGAGCCCTCAGAGCTTCAGCCACAAGTCTATCTGAGGGACAGTCACCCTCAAATAGAGAACTAACCCAACAACAGCAAATGTGTACCTAATGCCTGGCCAGGCTCAAGGGGAAGCTGCTGTATTAAAAACAAAACAAAACAAAAAACAAACAAACAAAAAAAAAACACATTTGAATCTGGTCCTGCCCACAGCAACTCTCAGCTGCCAGGCTGGTGCCTAGTCTGGGGAAGAGCTGCGCTCCAAAGCTAGCCTGCGGAGAAAGCAGGAAGAGGAGAGCTGGGCCAGGCAAAGGCCCAGTCATGTCCTGACATCCCATTGGGGTGTCTGAGACCAGGACAGATGGGCTGTGCAATGAAAGAAGCTTCTGGAGCCCCTGAAAGAGGACATGTCAGAAAGGCCTGCCACCAGGACAAGGGGGAAGTCGGGTCAGCAGGAGGCTGGAGTTCAACTCCCTGGGCCAAAGCACTGACATTCATGGGCTTACACAAGCTGGGCTGGGGCAGCCAGGGCAGCCCAAGGGCCTGGAATGAAAGTCACTCAATCTTGTCACACAACGGTGAACACAAGTCACCCAAGGGAGATAGAACCACAGCTCAGGAAAGGAGGCGAGAAGCCTAGGGAAGGAGAAGTCATGGGAGCCAAAGGAAAAGGTGGAGAAAAGGGCAGAAATGGTGTGGGGGTGGGGCCATGTCTCCACCAAACAATGAGAAAAGAGGATACACTCATGTATCCAGAGCAGAGTGCCAGGCGGGTCCCCCGTCCTATCTGACTGCGACCCTTGACTCTTCACTACTTGACCTCAGGAACCAAAGTGAACTGACCCAAATCAGGCAAACCCTGGCAAGCTCATCTTCCACAACCAACCAACACTTGAGAGGCCGGATGCTTTGCTAGATGTCTGCTCTCAGTTCTGGAGCAGATAGGATGGGATGGGCCGGCAGCGAGTGTTGGGGTTACACACCTCACATGGGGGTAAGCGAGAGCTGCCTGTCCCTTACTGGACCACACACAGTGGGTGCTTAACTAAGGGAAGGGACCTAGGACCAATGGCCAAGTGGCTATTGAGCAAAAACAAGAACAGCACTGGGGGCTCAGCATTAGGACCCAGGAGCAGTGCCAGGCCAGTGGCAGGAAGTGAGTTCGCACCCCAAGAAGAGCTGGAAAAGAGCGACTGTGGTGGACGGAACCCAATCGGTCGGAAAAGAACAACCATGTGCTTGGTACTAAGGAAACGACCCTAAAACACAAAATAAGGATCTGGGATCTTCAGGGGGCAAAGGGAACCCCAAAGATCAGCAGCACGCTATGGGGTTCTAACCTGGATTTAAGGCCCTCAGAACCACACAGGAGAAGACCTGAGTTGGCACGATGGACCTGGCGCAGACCTTACCACCCTGCCAGTGGGCTCTGCAACCCCAGTCTGGGCAGTCCCCTTTCCTTGGGGGCCCTTCACAGTGTTCACCCTGTAAATGCTACTTAGCACCCCTTTAGAGATAGTGTCCAACTATCTGACCTGAAACTCACTATGTAGCCCAGGCTGGCCTAGAATTCATAGTTGTTCTCCTGCTTTTGCCCTCCTGAGTAGTGGGATTATAAACCAGAGCCGCCAGAGCCACTGTTTTTCTCACCTATTGCACACAGCTAGCTCCAGCAGCTAGCTCCAGAGGGCGGCAGAGGGTTCCATGATTCAGCGCCCAGCCTAGGACACACAGGAGGCACCCAGAGCAGGGGGGGGGGGGGGGGCCTGGCAGACCACTCTCCACACCTCAGCTCTTCCAATGCGTAGATTTGGGGTGGACACCACATGGGGTTTCCGAGGCCAAGGCTCACCTCCCTGAGGATTGCTCTGACCTAGAACATGTTAAGGGCTGGCTAGATCACGCAGAAGATGGAGACAGTTAGGATCTGAGTGGGCTCCGACCACAGTCCACAAAACCTCAGAGGGCAGCGGGGAGGCAGGCCGTGGCCCCACCTGATGAAAGGGCCAGCCTCAGGGAGCCTGGGCCAGACCTGAAAGCGAGTAGGATAGCTACAGATGCAGGGGCGAGGCCATCTGTGGGTGGGGCTGGCCTCACCCACCCAGGTTGCATATTTTCATGGGCCCTCGCCCCGGGTGCACTGACTCAGCCCAGATGCTGCTGCCTGAGGAGCTGCGGGGACCACGGAAACTGAAAGACCCGCCCTCCAGCTTCCTGATGAGAGGGAGGCATGGGGGCCAGCCTGTTCTCTCAGTCCCTCACGTTCTTCATAGAAGCCAAGCATCGCATCACAGAGCCCCTGCACAGGGCCAGACAGGATGTGAAGAAAAGCAACGACCAGACAAAATAGGAGTTGAGGAAGGTGGGGTTTGTGTGCCCTCTGTGTACACCCAGGTTCCCCTACTAGCACCCCAACCTGGGCTGGGTGTCCCATCTCTGCTCCCAGGGCCAGCAATACCCCCCTAGATGTGAGTTCACCTCACACAGAAGCTGGGCTATCTGACTCTGCCCAACACACAGATTTTTCTGCCGGTCCCAGAGAAACATGTTGCATATAAACTCTCACTTATAATGGGAGACACAGGGAAAACCATTCCATGGTAAGTCAACAAAAACCAAGCTGGGCCCCATGTGGGTAGTCCCAGGGCCCTGCATGGTTCTCTGTCATCCTGAGGACATCTGGGAAATCCAGAGCTATGTCAGGAAGCCTCAGGGCACCAGAGCCCCAGGCCTTGGTCTCTAGGCCGCGTCTCAAGAAAGCAGGGAACACTCCACCAAGCTCTGAAAAGGCCAAAGTGTAAAGTGTTCTAAGTGTTCTCTCTCTCTCTCTCTCTCTCTCCTCTCTCTCTCTCTCTCTCTCTCTCTCTCTCTCTCTGTGTGTTTCAAAGAGCCCAATCATAAAGTAAGTCAGTTGGGTAAGGGGTCTTGACACAGCTGCATACACTCTTCGGAAGCGCTCAAGGGTGACTCAGAGAGGCCCCTCACCAGCCAACCAGCCTTCCTACTTCTGCACCCAGAATTCCCTAGGTGTGCCCTCCGAGAACTCAGCACAGGCTTCTCAGCCCTGTGGCCCTGAGGCTCAGAGGCACAGCCTGAAGGGAAGAGAAGAGGCATTTCAGGAGGAGGGATTAGAGCTGTTCATATGAGTGAAGAGGCTTTCACCATGTAGCCCAGGTTGGCCTGTGTAGCCCAGGCTCACCTCAGACTTGAGACAATTCTCCTGCCACAGCTTCCCAAGTACTGGCGTCACAGAGCCCTCCCATCATACCTAGTTAAAAGTGGGAATTCTGTTTTGGTTTTGGTTGCTGAGGACTGGACCTAGGGCTTCACGCATGCCAGGTGAGCATTCTACCAGTGCACTGCATCCCAGGCCAATGGGAAGTCGGCTTTGACGCTTACTTCCCCCAGAGCCTGTCCAGAGTCCCCCACCCCCAGTGGCCTTTCACACAGCGTCTTTAGGGGGCCCTAGTTTCACTCTCCAGGCCTTACCCAGGCCCAAGGAGAAGCAGAGCAAGCTTAATTGTCCCCATTTGACAGATGAAAACATCCAGGCTCAGAAAGGCAAAGTGACTTTTTTTTTCCCCGAGGTCATAATCTGTGGGTGTCAGAGCGAAGAGACTAGTCTGGCTCTCCACCTCCCTATCTGCTCTCTGGCACAGCCCTTCCTACCTCCTGGACACCCCTTCCCTGGCTGACCCTCCCTGGGCTGAAATGGCAAGTAGGTCTCAGGTGACCTAAGGCCTTAGTGCAAACCTCAGCGGTGTCGATCTGGCCTTGGGAGGAGACCAAGATGCTGCCCTCAGCATCTCCACTGAGCTGCCAGTGACTCAACAGATCAGGAGCTGACTACAGCCACCCAGGACCGAGACACAACCCGCACCAAGGGCTCCACCACTTCAGCGGCTTGCAGTGACAGGCTCTGGGTTCAAGTCCCAGTTCTGCCCCCGACCAGCTGTGTGGCCTTAGCCAAGGCACTTTCTCTCTGTGCGTCTGCTGTCCTCTCTTCAAGATGGCATATCAGCACCCACCTGACTAGGCGATAAGGAAACCAGTGAACCAACGGGCATACGACACTTGGCCCTGACAAGGACGGTGCACATGACCAACACCACCAGCAGCTCAGTGGCCGGAAGAATGCTGCTGATCTCTGATTTTCCAAAGTGACAATTTTAGGGATCACGCTACTTCCTGAGTAGATAGCAGGAGCCACCAAGAACAAGGGCCCCGGGGTGTCCTGAAGTCCCTAAGTCTTGGGGAGCTGGGAGAGGGGTGCTGGGCCAATCCTGCAGGTTAAGCTGAGTATGGGGGAAGGAGAGAGGGGTCCCTGGGGACACCCTGCAGGAAGAGTTTGTGAGCCCCCAGCATGCTGCACCCCTGTGGAAGGCCCACATGATCTCTGTCCACAGGTACACGGACTCCACAGTGAGACCTTTCCCACAGGGAGCACAGCAAACTGAGAGCCCCTCCCACACTCATGAAAGAGTAGCCAAAGCAAGAGCTAAGCCCAGGCCCAAGACCCAGGGGCCTGAGCCTGAATCTCCTTCCAGATGATGACATCAGGACAGAAAAGACAATCTCTAGCCAGGATGGTGGCCGACCTCATGTGGACACAGGGACTTCACACAAGCCCTGCCCTGGTTTGGACTCAGATATGGGCACTGAGCCAGGCTCATCCTGGTCTGGCTGGTCCCTCCAGCGAGCTCGTGGAACAAGCCTTACCACCATGCCCGGCCCAGTTTCAGGGTTTCATGGGGACTGAAACCTAGCAGGTGACAGCACCTGCAGGGTGGGGCAGACTCAGAACTGGCCTGCCTGGTTCTAGGCGCACTGGGGAGGGCTCCAGAGAGGGAGGTGGGGGAAGCGGCTAGGATGATGACCCACCCGCCCCAGAAACTAAGGGCTGAGGTAGAGTGGAGGCAGGGATTCGGGCTCCCTATGTCCCAAAGTCAAATACGAGAAACTATGTCCTCTAACTGGCACAACCAGGAGAACTGAGGCCCAGAGAGGTAGTCACATACTCTTGAGTCACACAGCACAGTTTGACAAATAAGATTGGAGTGCCAGGTCTCACTCAGTGTGTCACCTAAAGGCTTCCGGTGAATTCTCACTCCCGACACTCTCCAGCAGCCATCCATTCACCTAGGGTTCCTCGGCACCCGGGATGATGTGTACGTAGCCCAGGCTGGACTCAAACTTGTTATGCAGCCAAGAGCCCTCTGCCTCCACCTCCCAAGTTCTAGGGTTGAATGCGTGAGCTGCCACTCCCATCTAAAAATATGAGTATTATTTTTTCTTGCAGCATTGAGAATCAAACTTGGGACCTCCCACATGCAAGGAAAACACTGCCAACTGAGTTGTATCCACGGCCCCGCATCACCATTTCTAGCATTGACCTTACTTCACCAATGCACTGAGAGGTCAAGTGAGTTCTCTGAGAACACACAGCATATAAACAATATGGGGGGGGGTGAGGTTAAAGGAGGGGGCAGACAAGTGATGTAGGGACCACACTGGAGGGATGGCTCAGCTGATAAAATGCCTGACATGCAACCACAAGGACCTGAGTTTGTATGCCCAGCACCCACAAAAAAGTCCAGGCATGGCACCCTAGTTCTCTAACCCCAATACTGGAGGTGGAGAAGAGCAGGTCCTTGGATGGAGACAAGCAGGTCCCGAGGGTTTATTGGCTGGCCACCCTAACCCATCCAAGGAGCTTCAGGTGGAGGGAGAGACCCTGTCCCAAAGCAACATGGAAGATACCCATGTCAACTTCCGGCCTCAATACACACTTCCAAATACCTATATAGGTATCCAAACACACACATACACACACACACACACACACACACACACACACACACACACACACACACATACATATGTGTACATACATAAATGACACAGACTCAGAACAATCTGAGTCTAACAGGAAATCCAAGTTTGGGAAAATACATTTCACACCACCCACAAACAGTCAACCTCTGGGGTGGATACGGCAGCCTGTGGGTGGCCCCGTCAGGAGGACTGAGGAGGCCCCTGCTTGGGAACAGTAATCAGGTAGGAGTTGGGAGAAAGGATAATGACAGGCTCCAGCATCCAGCAGGCGGGAGTGGGCAGGGCCCATGAGAAGAGCGGGGACCAGGAGGACAGGACCCCGCAGAGGCAGAGGCAGGAGAGACAGGGTGACAGCTGACGGCTCCAGTCAGGTTTATCCAGAGAGGCCTCCGAAGGTAACTGTGAGCTGACTCGGGTCAGCCAACAGGCCAGCTCACCTCAGCTCAGCCTGCACCGGCTGCCACCCCCGACTGGGTCACGACCCTCTTATACCAACTATTCCCAACTCCCTCTGCTCCTTCCCAGACCAGGAGCCAGTAGGGCTCACAAACCCAAGGCTCTCTCTGCCCTCGGGGATAAGGGCGTGGCTCCTCTTACAAGTACCCTGAGTATTCTAATACCTGAACACACACCCCACACTGAGCTGATGCTTCAGCTCCCTCCTTCCCCAAACCATCTCTTCCTTTGGAAATCCCCAGGACGGGCGGGCGCTCCCCGCTTATCCACACTAGGCTTCTCATAAGCTCCATACCGACCCTAGACTCCTTATGTGTAAGAGAGGTTCGTGCAGACGGTGGAGCCTCAGAGGCTCCTGAGGATGAAGGAACACATCCAACACAGTCCTTCTTTGTTAGGAAAGTGGATGTCACATGATCTTTCCCTCCCTTCTCACTGCAGGTGTCCTGAAGGGACCTTCAGCTGAGTTTGCCTCTGAGACCAGGGACTAACATGAAAACCCTCTTCCCATGAACACAGCTCCACAGCGTGCCTGTGGATGTATTTGCTGCATGCTGGGGACACTGGGTGTCCAGGGACCATGCTTCATTGGACTCTGCCATCTCACTAAGAACTGACTGAGGACCTATAGAGCTGTTTGTTAGCCACAGCCAGATGGTTAGGGATCCAGTGCAGTGGTAGAGTGCCGGCCTAGCATGCACAAGGCCCCGGGTTCAATCCCCAGCACTACCAAAAAAAAGTTTTTATTTAGACACAGGTGGACAGGCACCAGGCTGACTGGGGACCAATCACTTCTCAAGGAGGTCACAGGGTCTGACACCAAATCCTGACCTGCCAGAGCCCAGAAGTATCTAGGAGCATCACTGCCACTGGAGAAACAGAGGCTACAAGATCTGAGACTTGTCCACCGGTCCAGGACGACCTGGACTCCGAGGACTGTGGCGATGTCCTGAGGGTCAGGTGATTTGCTTTGTTAAGGATGAGCCGGCCTTCAACAGCCCCAGGAGACCTTAAACTCCCCATCGGCTCTGACACAGCATCTACCCCATGTACTGACATGCCACAGCCCATCAGCTGGTAGCAATGAATGGAATCCAAGGCAGAGGTTCTCAGCCATGCTTCCCTTCCCAGCCCCTGCTGTGGCTGTGTCCCACTGACACCAAGTGCATCCCCACTCTGCACTCTCTCCCGCAATAGTATGCCCTTTGGCAGAACACCCTTCCTTGACTCCCAGGCTCAAAATCTCAGTTAGCCTTCCTTGCCCTGCTCCCCACCACTAAGGCTCTCTGGTTCTCCATTTGCATATAATTATAATAATCAACACATGAGCTAATGCATCCCACAGTTGCCCCAGCCCGCACTGAGGCACTTCTTAAGTACGTCATCAATATTTGTCACATGACTTCATTTAACCCCGTCGGGACAAACTGTTAAACCAACTCTCTGGATGAGGGCTCCAAGGTTCAGAGTCTGGGTGACCTGCCCAGCATTACACAAGAGAGCGAACCAGGCATGATGTCACAAACCCCCTGCCGCCCCAAATGGTAATGGAGAAATCTAAGATACGATGCGTTCGATTGCTAATAGTCAAGGCTTCAAGGGGGCTGCACTGACCGAATCCCGCCCTGCCTCATTCCCTTGTGAGCAGGCCACTGGGGCTCTGGGAAGGCTGACCTTTGAGCAGGTGGGGAACAGGTCAGGAAATTAGGGAGCAGATCTCTAGGCTCTCTACACCCTGGTTCCCCAGAACTCAGCCTGGCCTCTGCCCTCTTTCCCTGATCCGTCAAACAGTCCTGTAACCCTGGAGGGAAAGGTCATCTAGTTTCAGATTCCAAGGAGGCCACCTGCAAAGGGAAGGGTTCTGAAGGCCCGGGAGGGCTGGGTCTCCTTATCCCGAGACAGACTGGAGTAGTCAGCTGGGACTTTTGCACAGAGCCGCCTCGCAAACCTCTCAGTTAGCAAATATTTAACTAGAACTCAGCCACAACAGGTCTGATGAAGGGTAAATGCTGAGACAGGAGGGCCTGAGGGGTGGAGAGGGTAGCCGGGGTGGGGACCTGTGGAAATGTCTGGGGGTGGGGGGAGCACCTGAAACCTCCCTTTGCATCCTCCACTTGAAAATCAGTTCCCATCTGGACACAAACAGGAGAAACAAAGGCCTTCTCATCCCTTCCCAGCTCCACCCACCTGCCTGGCATCAGCTCTGTGCACGCAGCCTCCGGCTGGCAGCCCGTTCTAAAGGAGACCAGGACATTGACATCTCTGCACTTTGAGAGCACACAGAGAAAGGGGGCCCAGGACTCCAGCAACATCCCCAACCCAGAGCGGGACAAGCCTGTCTACACCTACTGCAGGCCTGCCACAGGACTGGCACCATGCCCACCCTCCAACAACCTCTCTCTATGTATCTCCAGGGATAGGTTCTAGGAATCTAATGAAGAAGATGGACTGTCAATGAAAAACCACAATAGGGCTGGAGAGATAGCTCAATGGTTAAGAGCACTTGCTGGTTTTGCAGGAGACCTGGGTTTTATTTCCAGCAACTTCATGGTGGCTCGCAACTGGCTGTAACTCTAATTCCAGATCAATCACCCTCTTCTGGCCTCTAAGGCATCAGGCATGCATGTGGTATATATACATGCAAACATTCATGCACATAAAATAAATACAAATAAAATTTAGCCAAAACAAACAACAACAACAACAACAACAACAAAAAATCCTACACTGATGGCTGGCTCAGCAGGTAAATGCACCTACAGTCAAGCCTCATGACTTCAGTTCAATCCCGGGACCCAACAGGGTAGAAAGAGAAAATAGTTCCCACAAGTTAGCCTCTGACACACACACAATTTGTAAAAGCAACCACACTGACTAGGAACCCAGGGAGGGCAAGTGACATAGTCTGCAGTTTCCAGGGGAAACCTAGCCCCTGGCAAGGGGAAGCAGGGAGCTGTGTCCAGCGGACGATGCAGGAAATGCAAGCTGATCTTTAGACACACAGGAAGCAGGAATCTGTTTGCTCTACCCCTTGTAGGCCAAGGGCTCTCCATGCAACAGCAAGGTGCCCATGCTTTAGGCTTAGATGACGTTTTCAAACAGGCCCACCCCTCACTGGTTCTAGCACATGCTTCCTTCTTTCTGAACCTCAGTTTCCCCTGCTGTACATCTGAGAAAGCAGTCCCCACCTCATCAGGTGTCAGAAGACTAAATGAAATAAGTAACTCCGCAAAGGCTTTCAAGCCGGAGTTGACATTACCAACGACAGCAACCGAAGGGTTGAAAGAAATTCACTTATCTGCCCAGCACTAATAGTCACATGATGAGTGACAGGAAGGCAGCCTGTCAGTTAACAGCAACTACCCGGTCATTCTGCAGAGCAATCAAGAAATGGGAAACTTGGGGCTGGAGAGATGGCTCAGAGGTTTAAGGGCATTGGCTGCTCTTCTAGAGGACCTGGGTTCAATTCCCAGCACCCACATGACTGCTCACAGCTGTCTGTAATTCCAGTTCTAGGGGATCCAACATCCTCACACAGAATATATACAGGCAAAACACCAATGTACATTAAATAAATAAATCTTTTAGAGAGAGAGAGAGAGAGAGAGAGAGAGAGAGAGAGAGAAAGAAGAAAGAGAGAAAGAAAAAAAGAAAGAAAGAAGAAACTTGCTAGGCACAGTGGCACATGTCCTTAGTCGTAGCACTTGGGAGGCAGAGGCACATGGATCTCTATTAGTTCAAGGCCAGCCTGGTCTAGTGAGTTCCAGGACAGCCACAGTTACAGAGAAACCTTGTCAAAAGAAAGGAATGAAGGGAGGGAGGGAGAGAGGGAAAAAGGAAGAAACCATGACATGTTTGGGATCTAATTTTCTAGGCCCTTGACACTCAAAGGTTAATTAATCAGAAAGGGGAAGTGGACCCAAATGACAGCCAGCAGACCTCACCAGACCACAGCCCTGGTCCCACAGCACTGTGGACGGGGGTGCCACCCCATTCCCCCTGCCTCACCTCACACCCTACACCTCCCAACACAGCATCAGTCACCAGACATGCTGGGTTATCACCCAGAGACAGCACCAGCTGGGAATCCAAGATCCTCAAGAGCTTGATCATCTACCTGTCACCAGTTCACGCGTGTTCTGGGCTAACTTCTTGTCTGTTTACCTTCCCGTGTCTCTGCAAGCTCCTTCCCATAGGCAGTTGAAAGAAGGAAAGGCTGGGGCACAGTCTAGAGGGAGGTACTCGGGTGGCACCATGCCATTGGCAACCACAGAGTTGGAAAATCCCCTGGGAACCAGATTCTGGGCTTGCTGCAGCTGCGGCCTGACCAAGCTGAGGCTGGTTTGCAGGGGACCCACAGACAGCACACAGGACCTCAGTGGCTGCATCCGATGCCTAGAACAGGGCAGGCAACCTGCAGAGAGGAAGCTCCCGACCACCAGAGAGAGGCAAGCAGAGGCTGAAGATCCTGTCCCAGACAGGTAAGCAGGAACAGTATGAACATAGACCACAGACCCAGCTCTGCCGCTGACTCAATATTTCTGAGCCTCAATTTCTTTCCATAAAATGAGCATTGAAAATAGCCCAGCTAGCCTGGAGGTGGTGGTGGACGCCTTTATTCCCAGCACTCGGGAGGCAGAGGCAAGAGGATCTCTGTGAGTTTGAGGCTAGCCTGGTCTACAGAACAAGTGCCAGGACAGGCTCTAAAGCTACAAAGAAACCCTGTCTCAAAAAAAAAAAAAAACAAAAACAAAAACAAACAAACAAACAAAAAAAACTTTAAAAAAAGAAAGAAAAATAGAAAGAAAAGAAAAAAAGAGAGAAAGAAAAGAGGCCAGCCATGCCAGGCGGTGGTGGTACACTCCTTCACCTGCAGCACTCTGGAAGCAGAGGCAGGAGGATCTCTGTGAGTCTGAGGCCATCCTGGTCTACATAGTGAGCTCCAGAAAAGCCAGGGCTATGTAGAGAGACCCTGCCCCCCCCCAAAAAAACCCATAATTTAGGGACTGGAGAGATGGCTCAGCAGTTCAGAGCACCTGCTGTTCTTGCAGAGGACCTGGGTTCAATCCCCAGCATCCACATGGTGGTTCATAAACATCTGTAACTCCAGTTCTAGGGGATCCAATGTATGTCCTTCTGACCTTTTCAGACATCAAGCACACATGTGGTGTTCATACACGCATGCAGGCAAAACACTCACACATAAAATGAATAGTTATAAAAGTAAAAGAAGTCTGCCAGGCATGGTGGCACACGCCTTTGATTCCAGCACAGGGGAGGCAGAGGCAGATGAATCTCTGTGAGTTCAAGACCAGCTCGGTCTATATATTGATTTATGAGACAGCAAGAGTTACATAACAGAGACACCCTGTCTCAAAAAAGTAAAAAAAAAACAATTAAAAAAAAAAAAGGACTTCCCTAAGCTAGATGTGGTGGTGGCAGAACAATTGTAAATACAAGGTCAGCCTGGACTACAAAACAAAACCCTGTCTTAATAGCACCCAATGAGATGTGCCAGGAACACCTGACACTCTGTCTGCCTGATAGGAAAGACCCAATAATAATAATAATAGAAGTGTCATTCTAATAGGAATTAATAAATAGAAGACACCAGTTACATCAGCCCAGCCCCAGCAGGGAAGGCTGAACAGGAACCAAGCCCTTACCTGGGTGCCCACGGTGCCCACAGTGCCCACAGTGCCACTGTCCTTTTACTAAATCCAGGTCAAGCTTCTTCCCAAGCTGCCAGGAATGCCAGACCCCTCCCTGCCCACCCACCACACACACACACACACAAGTGCTGCAAATGCTGTTATCTGCAGCTTCCAGATCCCAAGGTCCTGACAGCAGACAGTGTGAAGATGTGACGGAAATGTTGCTCTCTCCAAGCCAGGGAGGAAGACACAGGAACCAGGTGACAAGAAGATGAGCCAAGCCACTCATGGGCTTGCAGCTAAGCTGACAGAAACAACCCCAGAAGCAATGTCAGGAGAAAAGACATCCACATCAATGGAAGGCTGTGTATGGTGGCTCACAGTTATAGTGCCAGCTTCTCAGGAGGTTGAGGCAGGAGGACCACAAGTTTAAGGTTAGCCTGAGCTACATAAGACCCTGTCTCAAAACAAAATGAATAAATAAAACAAACCAAGAAGGGGCTGGTAACAGGGACAGGGCCCCTCAGCACCTTAGGATGGAACTCAAGAATTAAGTTTGATTAGGGTTAAGTGGTCCCTTGGGTTTGCCACTGTAGTGGGAAGGGACATTCACTGGGAGGGTCTGGGGCCTTGAGGGTCTAGCATGGTGGCCAGCTCCTTCACTGGACACAAAAAGGAGCTGACATCACGTCATCCAGCAACAGACAGACTGAGGGCTAGAGCCCATGCTGCCTGGTGCTGGGGAGACAGTGAACCTGTCCCCACTTACTTCCAGAGACACCCCTCTTCCAAGGCACATGGAATGCTGAGCCTGTCAGCTGAGCATAGCAGTCTCATGGGGTACCGATGGAGGTAGATGTCACACAAACACCTGGAATGGACAGGGAATGGACGGATGGCCTCAAGCCACAGCAACCTCCTGCCTCAGTCCCCCAGTGCTAGGATCATAGTCATGCACCAGCAGCCCCAGTACAACCTGGCTGTACTATTATTCGTATTATTGTTGTGTGTACATGACATATGTATGTGTACATAGTGTGTATGTGAGAAACACATGTGCCACAGAACAAGTTTGAAGACCAGAGGACAACTCTGTAGAAATCGCTTTCTTCTTTCATCATTTGTTTGTTTTTGTTTGAGACAGGATCTCTGAATGTAGCTCTGGCTGTCCTGGAACTCACTCTGTAGACCAGGCTGGCCTTGAACTCAGAGATCCACCTACCTCTGCCTCCTGAGTGCTGGGATTAAAGGTGTGTGCCACCACACCTGGCTCCCCTTCCGCGTTTATGTGAGATTCAGGGATCAAACTCGGGTCGCCAGGCTTACAGAACAAGCTCCTTTAACTGCTAAGCCATCTGAAGTATTTATTTGTCCTCTGACTGTGTGTGGTCACACTAGAGCTCCACAATTCACTCTCCCAGAAACCCTAAGACACAGAAAGACAATTGAGTTTTCCCAGAAAGCTTAACTCTGTGTCTTGGACAGCCCCGGCCCAGCCTCTGGGGCTAGATTAACAGGGGACTTGAGGGTGCTGCCTAAAAGGTAGGGTCCTGTCTGCACAGGGCCAGGTCTGCAGTTTGTTAGGCCAATCCCAGGTCATACATCAGTGGTAGAAAGGTCACTACCCCAGCATGCCAACTAAAGCTGTCACCCAAGTTCAGACCTTCTGCCTCCTCTTCTGGTCCAGTTGTCAAGGGCTCCTGCTCCTGGGAAACTGCAGCAGGTCAGATGTGCAAGCAGTGCCTCCCCAACGCTCTGAAAGCCTGGGGTCCACAGACGCCCATCTGGGCAAGCACACCCCTCCACTTGCCCAGCCCCAGGGACACGTGGTAGCACTTTGCAAAACAACCCTCAAGACTCTCAAGGGTCCTGCACACAGAGGTGTTGCTGTGGCTGCTGCTGTGGCTATGGCTGTGACCAGCAAGAACATACAACCTCCTTCAAGGTTTTCCTTTACCAGACTTGGGACCGCATCTCCTCCTCCATCCTTCCTTCAGGTCCTATCTCAGAGGCCCCTCCTCCCAAGAGCCTCAGCGGCTCAGGCAGTGGAGGCCAAGGTGTCTATTTTCTAGTGTCACTGTGTGCCATGCAGAACACCACTCATGAACTCACAGGACTACAAGGGGTAGCTAACAACCATGCCCACGTCAGACATATAAACAGTCTCTTTCCAGAATCTTCCTCACTGCTCTCCAGACTCTGCCCTGTCCTTGCAACTTCCCTTTGGCTCTTGTCAGACAGAATTGTTCTCTCAAAATAAACCAACAGGGTCACAGTACTCTTTTTAATTTGATACATTCACTGCTTTAAAAAAAAATCAGGAAAAGAGCTGGGTGTGGTGAAGCACACCTTTAATCCGAGCACTCGGGAGGCAGAGGCTGGGGTGGGGGTCTCTGAGTTCAAGGACAGCATGGTCTACAGAGTGAGTTCCAGGACAGCCAGGACTACAGAGAAACCCTGTCTGGGGTGATAGAGGTAGGCGATTACATGTTCCCTTTTCCTGGCTACATATTATACCATTGGATAACACCTATTGCTACATTGTTCCACTCGCCTGTTTCAGTGCCCTGCTGTACCATTTGGTTACAAGCTAAGCTAGACTAACTCTCCCTTAAGGTTGCTGCATAGGTTTAACCTAGGCAGGCCTGAATTTCTTTCCTCTAAGCCTGCGGGTGTGTGGACCAGCAATCTCTTCAGGACACCACTTCCCGCCTGGCCTTTAAAAGTCCCGCAACTTCAGCCACAGCAGCTCACCACTCGGAATCTTTCCTCCTTGGGACACAAGTTCCCAGCTCCCCCAGTACACTGAGAGGCCAGCAGCAGGACCCCGGCACCACACCTCTCTAAGACAGGTACAAGGACTGAAGTCACCAAGCAAGTTAAAGCGCTTGCCTCAGGCCTGAACCCACTCAGGGGACCCCAGGCCACCAGGAAGTTGTTTCATCTCTGACAGGAGAGCAAATGACAATGGGACAGAAGCAAGCTGTCACAGATAGGTGTCAACATCACAGCAGCCAACTGAACAGGTCTGCAATGGCAGGACCTAGGCATTTGGGCTTGGCAGCCACCAGCTCAATGCCAAGCACACTCAGTCTCCACACACTTCTGAACCTATTATATCCCAAGAATGGTGCTGAGAGTCCACCTGGCCCCTCCCTGACACACTAAGGATTCAACCAAGACCAGAGATTGGGGTCAGGAGCCCAGAAGAGGACCAGTCAGATCAAGAACAAATCCCTGGCCTTACCGTCCGGAACAAGAACAAAGACCTGAATGCCAGTGAGTCACACTATGGGGAATACACGCAGAGAGGAAGGAAGCCCTGGGTAGCAGATGCACGCACCTTATGTCTGTGGCCTCAGACAAAGCAGGCCCAGACCACGCCTTCCAAGAGGACAGAGACAAAGGCCATGGTCTCCAGGATCTGCCTACAGCACCCCAAATCCACACCCACACACACTTGTGCACCCCCAGGCACTCATGCAGAGAGTTCCAAGGTCCTCTGCCTCTTTTTGGAACTTATTTATTTATATGTTTTTATTTTATCCGCATGAATTTTTTGCCAGTGTGTATGTGCACACAGCAGGTACACACCCATGGACGTCAGATGAGAGCTGTGGTTCCCTTGGATCTGGAATTACGGAGGGTTGTGAGCCACCACATGGGTGCTGGGAATTGAACCCAGGTCCTTTGCAAGAGTAACTAGTGTGCTTAACCACTGAACCATCTCTCCAGTCCCAAGAGGCATCTTTTTATTCTCACACATGGCACTAAGCACCATGGTGTCCATTATCACAGAGTAGTGACTGCCAGGCAGATTCAAAACCTTCACAACCATTAGGGATTAGTGACATCCTGTCTTAGAGCAAATGAAACAGTTACTGGACTGGCCTAAGGGCCCTTGGCTAGTAGATGGAAGAGCAGGCTGTCACCACCAAAGCCCCTCTTCTAGTTGAGGTTTCCACTGTTGTGATACAACACAGCAATCAAAAGGCCAAGTTGGGGAGAAAAGGGTTCATTTGACTTATTCTTATTTGCTGTCCATCACCAAAGGAAATCAGGACAGGAACTCAAGAAGGGTAGGATCCTGGAGGCAGGAACTGATGCAGACACACTATGGAGGGGCGCTGCTTACTGGCTTGCTTCCCCTGGCTTGCTCAGCCTACTTTCTCAAAGAACCCAGGACCACCAGTCCAGGGACGGCACCACCCACCATGGGCTGCGCCCTTCCCCATTGATCACTAATTGAGAAAATGCCTTACAGCTGGATCTCAAGAAGGCATTTCCTCAGCTGAGGCTCCTTCCTTCCTCTCTGATGACGCTAGCTTGGTCAAGTTGACATAAAACCATTAGCCAGTACTGCCACTCTCCACCCAGGGAGGCCCAGTGGCGCCAGACCTCAGGTGCTACAAATATCTTAGTAAGGACGGCAGCCTGGGTAGTCCCCCCGACCCCCAGTACAGGGGCTACAAAATGAGGCTGAGTCCTGTAATGTCCTTCAGCGTCTATAACATGACTCCAAGGTACAGAGGAGCCTGGAAGGGTCTGGGGGTATCGGGACACCACACTATGGGGAAACCGAAGCTCAGAGTGAAGGCAGGTGTCAGCCAAGGTTACACATAACTCTTGAGTTCGTCTTTTTGCTGATTGGCCTCTTAAAAACTCTCCATGTGACTGGGGGCGGGGAAGGACAGCCCCTAAGTACACAGGAAGTCTGCTGGGCCCCATGTGGGGGTGGAGAGGCCCAAGCCAGTAGGGCAAGACCCCAAGCAGCAAGTCTTGGATTCCACAACAGTCTCCACAGGAAAACAGGAAAGCTGAGCTTTGTGTGCAGCCTGCAACAGCCCCGCCTAGAAGGATGAGGGGTCCTGGGTCTCTAAGAAAATAACCCCTTGGCCCAATGCAGAAGACCCTGCCTCAGGTCTTAGCCAGAACCACACCAGACACACAAAGGGCCTGCTATGTTCACCTACTGGACTCACACCGTCTCCCATAAAGAAGGGAAACTGAGGCCCAGAGACACACAGTGACTGTCTTGAGCAAAGCCTGGAGAGCCGCCCTATAGTCATTCCCAGGGGAGTGGGCCCAGTTTCCCACAAGGAGGGGCAATCTGTCCCCTCTCCCCTTTTCCTGGCAGCCTTAAATACAGGGTGGGGGTGGGAGGAGAGTGGGGCTTTGGCTATTTTTAACCAAATACAACTTTCTGTCTGTGAGTGGACAAGCCCGGGCCGTCCTCAGACACAGGCCGTCTGTGATGCTGCACAGAGCCTGCCTTGCTCAATGAGGACTTGTTTGTTTACTCAGTTTTCAAATTATACCCTCTGCAGCCTGGCCCAGCCCAGTCACCCTTCCCTGGCTGTGTCTGTGCTGGTCCTTGGTGGGGAAGGCAGTCAGGCGTCCTGTCCAGTTCTGTAGTCTCTGGATTGTGGGCTCTTCCTTTCCACTCTCAGGGCTCCGGTTTACTCAGTGGTGAAATGGACAGGATCAGTTAGATCGAGCGGTCTGTCCGTCCATCCTTCCATCCATCCTTCCTTCTGTTCTCTCTCCACAGAGTCTCCGTCTGTGCTCCAGGCTGGCCTTGACCTTGTAATCCTCCTAGCCTTCTGACGTTTAGATAATTTCCATCGTGCCACCTGAGAGACAGATGTGTCCAGGCCAGAGGAAGAAAAACTCATCTGCTGCCCAACAGCAACTTCAAGGCCAAGGCAGGGACTGGGGGAGGGGGGACAGGCAATTCTAAGTAAACTTGTGGATTCCAAAACTTAAGCTCCCATCCCGTCCCCCACTCTCCCCACATCCTTCACATTCCAAAGAGCTGCCCTAGCTGGGTAGAGGCACAGGCCTTTAATCGCAGCAGAGGCAGGCGGATCTCTGAGTTTAAAGCCAGCCTGGTCTACAAAGTGAGTTCCAGGACAGCCAGGGCTACACAGAAAAACCCTGTCTCAAAAAACAAAAACAAACAAACAAACAAACAAAAAAGAATCACAGCTGGGTGTGGTGGCTAATGCTTTTAATCTCTGCACTCAGGAAGCAAAGATAGCCTGGTCTATATAGTGAGTTCCAGCTTGGCTAAATAGAAAACGAACACACACACACACACACACACACACACACACACACACAGAGCACCAGTTATGATGTAGATTTCAGGATTTGGAGAGCTGAGGCAAGAAACTGCTGCAAATTCAAGGTCAGCCTGGACTACGCGGTGAGACTGTCTCAACTCAGGACTGTCTCACTTGGGGCATTGGTTACAGAGCACGCACACGAACTAGAGTTCAGTCCCCAGCACCACATGAAACTAGACGTGTGGCACACATCTGTGACCCCAGCATGAGGGAGGTCAGAGTACAGGAATCAGAGGGTCAGGGTCAGGCTGTCATCGCCATGTCCCTGGCACCTGTCATAGGCCAAGAACTCTGCAGAGCCTTTAGATATTCCAAAGGCAAGTAATGGGGGGTCACTGTTTCTTTTTTTTTTTCTTTCCTTTTTTTTTTTTTTTTTTTTTACACCAGGCTGGCCTCGAACCCAGAGAGATCCACCTGTCTCTGCCTTCTGAGTGCTGGGATTAAAGTGGTGCACCACCACTGCCCAGCCATTTACTTTCACCTGCAGCTCCAAGGAAGGACCATGACCAAAGCCACACAGCTTTGTCCCTGGCAGGCACATGGCCTCCTGATGGAGTGCACTCTGGTTTTGCACACTCCAAGAGTGTACAGGATCTCTCAAAACTGGTGCACATCAGATGCTCCCCCCACTGTCACCAAGGCCTAGGCCACTCCACCCCTACCTGGGTATGCCCTCACCACCCACCCCCATGCTCAGCCCACCACCACAACTGGGTGTCACTTCCACCTGGGAATGAGCCAAGGCTTCCCCAGGTCTCTCAGGACAAAGTCCCTCCTCTTCAAGGCCAACACTCACAGCTCCTTCCACCCTACACTCCCCCACCTTCCGCCAGGAGGCTCCAAGCAAATGAGGACCACTGAGAAAGTTCGATCAGCCTGTCCCCAGCACAGGAAGGGCTGTGTAACTGTCTCGGCTTCCTTTTAAAGTGAGCGCTCCACCACGGGTTTGTATGTGTGTGTGTTTGGGGGTGGAGGCCCTTGAGAATATCAGGGCACACGTGGGGAAGACGTCACAAAGTCAGTCTTTCACCACAGATCTGGGGACTGGACGCAGGAGCTGGATCTGCACAGCGGGCATTTTCCCTGCTGGACCACTTACTGGCTATCATGTAACCCAGGCTGGCATCCAACTGGATATGGAGCCTAGGATTATTCTGAACTCCTGACCTTCCTGCTCCAATCTCCTAAGTGCTGGGATTACAGGCATGCACCATTAAACCCAGATGAAATTCCATAACTATTGACTGAGTGGATAAAGGAAAAATGACCAGGATGTCAGGACCCAGAGTGCATCACCTGGAGAAGGTCTGAGAGGCATGGACCACTGTTTCCACACAGCAAACCACCTGGTAGGGCCTTTCGAGTCCTGGGAAAGGATTTTCAAAGGCAGAGACATCCCAAAAGAGGGTATTGATCTTGAGGTCACAAATGGGGAGACCCATCAGAGAGGTACAACCTCTAGCCAGAGTCACACAGCAAATAATCAACAGGACCAGGTTCAGAGTATAAATCTAATTCAGGACACACAGTGCTTTTACCTTCTGTGTCCCAACTCAAGACAGACACAGAGTGGTGCACAACGCTGGGGGAACCACAGCCCCACCCCACAGCTCTGCACACACAAGCTGAATACCTCAGGTGTCCTGAACCAAAGGCTGGTGTTGCTCGGGCTAGGACATGCCTGCTTGCTGTGGGACACAAGGCTGGCCACACGCGAGGGGGCAGACAAATCAGCTATGTCTCCTGAGGTGTCAAGCAGGCCCAGTAGAGTAACAACCAAAAAAGCCATCATTTGGGATGGACAAGCCCAGATGTTGTGAAAGTCCTTGCTATGTAAACATGACAGAGTTCGATTCCCCAGAACCCATGTAAAGGTGGAAGAAGAGAACCACAGAGGCATCCTCTGGTCTCCAATGTGCACCACGGCACATGTGCACCACACACATCACGCACAAACACACACAGAAAATTAAAAAAATGTAAAAGCTGGGTGGTGGTGGCGCACATCTTTGATCCCAGCGCTCAGGAGGCAGAGGCAGGTGGGTCTCTGAGTTTGAATGCAAGCTGGTCTAGAAGAGTGAGTTTCAGGACAGCCAGGGCGACAACAGGAAACCCCGTCTCAAAAAACCAAAAACCAAACAAACAAAAATAAATTTAAGCTACCCTACTAATCAAGCTGAGGGCATAGCTCAGTCAGCGCTCGCTGAGTGTGCATCAGGACCTGCGGACAGCACAGCACCGCGCACACCGGACACACACGTGTCATACAGCTGCAATGCCAGCACACGGTGGAGGTGAGGGGACCAGGGGTCCACGGCTACAGAGCAAGCTCAAGGCCAACCTCAGGACGTGAGACCCTGTCTTAAAACAAAACAAAATAGCTGTCACTCACTGCCACCACTTCCAAAGATTATCATGCTGCTCTGTGATGGCAAAACAACCTCCATCTTTTACAGAGACCCCTAAGGCCCAGGGACACCAATTCATCTAGAGACAGAGCCCAAGCTCCACACACACAAAGCCTTGCTCCGGGGACCCTCTCAGATCCCTGCTTCCCATTCACCATTCACCGTCCACTGTGGCAGCAGACCCATGGTCCCTTCATCATGGGTTGGAGTCAGCACATTTCCTCATGGGACCGGGTCCCAAGTGGGCAGGGCACCACACAGGCAGCACTTCCGGTTCTCCCAGTTTCACCATCAAGCCTCCTCGGTGACTCAGGCCCTGAAACTCCACCTAGAGAGGAGCGTGGCTCTGCTCCCCACTCGGGCTTCAGAAAGCCCTTCTTCCCCAGGCAGGGAAGTGGGTGGGGGTGGGGCCGGGGAGGAAAAGGCAGTGCAGGAATCTGTAACCGCAGGATGATGCTTCTGCGACAATGTGTAGTGAGTGAGTCAAGAGCTCTGCCTGGGGAGGGGGTGGGGCAGAGGGGTGGCTGCTCAGAGAGAGAGGCTGTGAGTCTCAGACTGAGTAATGCCTCTGCCACGGTGGGATATAGCCATAGCTGATATAGTCGGGCAGCCTATCAGGCCTCTGGCCCAAGCCGTACAGTCCCCCCTCCTCTCCCTGCCAGGCCCCATCTGTGTCTCTTTGGGGCCTTTCCCACACTGCCCCCCTTGTGAATCATAGCGATGCAGTCACAGTGGGGACTTCGTCACGAAGGCCTTGCTCTCCCTGCTTCCTGCCTTCCATGGAGGTAATTCTGAGAGATAATCCAGGCATTGGACGGCATGGCACAGAGTAAGTGCTCAGTTAAAAGAGTTGGGCTGTGCTGTGGCTCAGTTGGTAGAGCGCTAGCCTAACATACATGAGGCCCTGGGTTTGATTCCTGCCTAAGATCTTAGCACTCAAGAGGTACAAGGTCATCCTCAGCAACCCAGTGAGTTTGAGGACAGCGTGGGTTATAAAAGGCTGTGTCTAAATAAATAAATAAAACTATTTTAGCATTCACAGCCTGAGAACCGCCCCTCCTTTCTCTATCACCCGCCATTCTTAGACAGGAAATAGACCAGTCCCTGTGGGCAGCAGGCCAGGGGAGCAGCTACTGGGGCCACATACCCTGAGGCCACAGACTTCAGTTCACACTAACAACTCACGGGCAGTCCCTTCAAATGCATTCGCATCTAACAGATGCTCAGAGAGGTCCCCTGGGCTCCCAGGAGGGATCTTTCCTGGATATGTCCAGATGAATAAAAAAGGCAGGGTAGGGGTAGAGTATGCAGGATGGATCTGGCTTCAGCAGGGTGGCCAAGCACAGCCAGGGAGGAATCAGGCATAGGAGATTGCGCTAAGAACCAACAGGGCAGGAAAAACCCAAAGGCAACATTGAGAGAACGGCTAAGAAATGCCTCACCTGGAAAGACGTGCAGACTGTGAAAAAGGTGTTTACTGTAAATAGTTTAGAAAAAGAGGGGAGACACACAGTGTTGAGTCACAGTGCCAGCAACCTACAACCACAATGGGGCAGGCGGGGAAACGCTACCAAAGGACAGCGTGGTCAGGCAGGGGGTGGGTGAGCCGCCTTTCTTGTCTTTCAGCTTCATTCCTTAGGCGGCAGGAGGCAGGGAGGGCGGGCTATGGCCCAGTTTGGGATTAGAAAGGTCTCTTTTGGCAGCCTGTGTGGGAAGGCCTGGGGTGAGGTGGGAGGCCCCCAGGAGGCCAGAGCACGGGCTAAACGGTGGGAGAGGACCAAATAGAAGACTAGAGGAGGCTGGGGGGAGGGGAGAGCAGGAAAGCCAACAAAAGCACATTATGTAAGACTCAACACAGAGATAGCAGAGTGCCCAGACACTTCACCCACAGAGGCTGACCCAGGCCTGGACCAAGCATCCGGCCTGCAAGGTCTCTGGGCAAAGCCCTCCCCCAACACCCCCCCCACCCCATGACAATTAGGCAGCACGGCAGGGAGGGGGGAGTGTAACACCTACATCCTTCACTCCTGCACCTGTAGCCACTTTTAGAAGTGGAGAGGTAAAGGCGTGGGGGTTGCTAAGATCAATCTGCAAACAGGTATTATTTGCTTTTCTTGACAAACAAACATGATCCCTTTTTCATAGCCGGTTATCACAAAGGGCGATAACCCAGTAATAAAGGAGGTCTTGGCAGAAGGGTATGAAATGTTTGTCACTTTCCAAAGGCTAAGCATGGATGTATTCATATTCCCCAGAAGTTCTCCTTGACGCCTCTGATACCAGCTCCTAGCACAAGCTGTATATAGGAAAGTTTAAGCAGCACAATGTATATACTACAAGATGCCAGTAAAACTCCAAGCAGCCATTACCAGAGCCATGGACAAATAACACTGCCCCGGGCACAGAATGGCACTTCGAGTGGAAGGAAAAAAACCAGCTATCGGAGTGAACCAATATGGAAGAGGTGACCAGACAAATGATTTCTTCTGTGGAGCGATGGCCAAGAAAGAAAGATGGAAGACCTGGTTTTTATACGTCCCCTCCTAAAGTGTCCAGGTGCACACTGCTTGGGCAATTCGACGAAGGCTGAGGCTGCCTAGGGTGGAGAGAACAGGGAGGGTGTGGTGTGGTGGCTGCTGATGGGTTCAGGGTTTATTTCAAGCAGGCTGAAATGTCCCCAGATTACGTGTGGAGATGGTTGCTCACCTCAGTCAATACAGTAAAAAACATTCGCTGTGGGTAGATGGTACAGGGTGTGGAACTGGGTCTCAGTAAAGTGTGGTTTTTAAAGAAAGAATTAGCCAGGAGCAGGGAGAGCAGCGCAGGTGGGTGGAACACGCAGGGGCATAAGTGCTTGGCACAGTCTGCCCTCTGTGGGACAATCCTTGCACCTTTACTGAGTAGTGACCCACAACGGTGGAACCCCTGAGGAAGTCCTGGCGAAGGGGGATTTCCCCCATGGCAGCCAGCGCCAGCTCTCCCGCTGCAGCTCAGGTGCCGGTCAACAGCCCTCACTCACAGCGCAGCGTCCTGGTTTCTGCATGAGAGTCCTGTCATCTGTCTCGTGGAAAGGATGGTCTGGCATAGCTCAGTCATTTGTCTATCTTCCGGTTCCTTCTACACAACCCGCTGTCACTGTCCCTGCCACTAATCTCCCAACCCGCACCACACAGACCACATCCACCACACAGAACTGCCACCGTGAAAAAAGCCAGGAGTCAAGGGTTCTGAAAAACTGGTTTCTCTTCAGATCCAGGGAACTGGCCAATCTGACTTCAGAGACAGGACAAACCTCACCCACCCCTTTGAACGTCAACATTAGAGGGAATCTAATCACAGAAACCCCAGAACAATCTCACTAATATGATGTTTGCTGAGTGCTTCTGCCCAAGTACTAGGTTGGGTAGCACCTTATCTGTGCTGAGCCACTAGATCCTCCCAGCAGCACCCAGCTACCATTGTCATTCCCATCTCACTGATAAGGACACTGAGATTCAATCCTCAGTAAATGGGAGGGCGGGTGTGTGCGGTGGCACAGGCCTGGAATCCCAGCTAGTCAGGACTTGAGAAACAAAGGAGCTTAGATTCAGGTTCTGCCTGGGCTACAAATTGAGTTCAAGGCAGCCTAGGCAACTTAGCAAAACTGTCTCAAAATAATAATAATAACAATAATAATAATAATAAAGGCTTGAGAAATACCTCAGTGGTAGAGGAGGGTTTACAAGGAAAACAAAGAGGGCTGGAGAGATGGCTCACTGGTTAAGAGCATTGTTCTTGCAGGATGTGGGCTTGATTCCCAGCACCCCCATGGCAGCTAACCACCATCTCTAACTCCAGCTCCAGGGGATCTGATGCCGGTCCTCCTCTGAGCAAGACCACATTCAGTGCACAGACATACATGGGAGCAAAACACTCATACATTAAAAAAAAAAAAAAAAAAAAAGAACTGGCAATGCGGCCAAAAGTCAGTCAGCTAACACTTGTGCAGTCTGAGTCGGGATTAAAGTTGTTCCAGTCGGGTTTATAGGGAATTTTAGTCTTGTTAGGCCCTCATGGCTGGAAGGGACTTCAGCCACCTGGTGCCACACCCCATTCTGTTCGTATCTAGGGAAAATGGCACGTAGGAAAATAAGCAGCCCCTAGGTGACAATGGTTCCCTAGCTCTCTGGCCCATTCCACACCAAGTGTGCACAAACCACCCTGCTACCACCATCGCCAGCACTGGGCAGGAACAAGCCTCTGCTTGCCAGAGGCTTTGAAATTGCAGGATAAAAGGTACCAGGGCAGCAAAACAGCACCCTGGGTAAGAGCACGCCTGACCTTTGCCAGGACTTGCAGGCTGGCATTCACCTGCTCACCTGCTAGGGGAGGGGACAAGGCTGCCAGCCAAGCCGCAGCACCCTGACAGGCCTGGGAGCTTGAGGGCCCTGTGGGAAGGGGTGTTCCCACAGCTGACACTTCAGCAGGTAGGGAGGGCTCTGGAATGCCAATCATCTGCTATGGAGTCCGCCAGTACCTGCTGGGTGGGGTGAGGAGAGTGAATGGGTGGCTGGAGGTGGCGAAAACAGGACCCCATTTCCCTCCAACAGATTCTAAGGACGTTCTCCTCTCTATTGGGCTGCCTTCTTACAGTCCCCCGCCAGACACTTCAGGAGCCCCCCACCCCTCCAGGTGAGCTTGTCATGGAATCTAAGGCATCTAAGGGGGGTTATTAATAGCACTTCAGTGTTAGGAGGAGAGGCAAGCAGGCTGAGTGAGCACAGCCCTCTTTTCCTCAGCCTGTATCCACAAAACAAACTCAGCCCTCTCCAGAAGAGGCCACTTTACCTTCCCTGGCTCAGGATCCACTCTGGGAATTGGTCAGTAGGGCAGAGGTGGGTTCTCAGCCCACGACTTGGGAAGGTGGGAGATCTGGGTGTGGGGAAAGGAAAAAACCCACTGAAGTAGGGCACACCCCACCCATGCTTGCTGAGAGTCCTGAGAGGAGATCCTGAATAGAGGGACTGTTACAGAACCCCAGGAGGTTGCCACCAACAGGGAAGGGACAGGAAGGCTCCGCCCGGCCCTTCCTGAACCCAGACCTTGTCCTACAAGGAGGCCTTCCAAGACTTAACCCCCAACTGTTCAGAGGTGAGAAATGATCTGATTTGTTCTAAGTCACCATCTCTGTGCCCAACTTCAGGGCTGGCACAAACGGAAGCTCAGGCCCAGTCACTGGACAGTCCTTCTCTGGCCCCTTCTTTGTACCCTGCTAGGGTAGATAGAGAGAGGTAGGGGAGAGTAAGGGGCACCTGTCATTGCTCTCAAAGGGTCCCTGCTTTCAAGAGAATGTGGGGTAGGCACTCAACAGGACATCAAGACAACGTAGGGGACGCCACAATACAGGGAGACAAGACTAGGGGATCTTAACCTCTTCATGTTATCCAAGAACCCCAACCGGATGGCACCCCACGTCTCAGTACCTGCTCTAGGCCCTGTACTAAGCAACACCAACCCCTTTCAAAGATAACACCGAGGCTCTAGGGCATTAAGAGACCGGTTCAAGATCACACACCTAGGCAAAAAGCTGAAATTACATTCAGGACTGCCTGGCCTGACCTGCCTGTGTGGTCAGTCCAAGATGGGTTTGGGGACAGCCTGAGATTCTCATCCCGTTTCCCATTCTCCACAATCAACCCAGGATGCTGAACTCCTTCACATACTTAGGAAAAGCAACTCTTTGAGAAGTGTTCACCATGCCCTGACAGGCTGAGCGCAAGGCTAGCTAAAGGACCGCACTGGAAGGCTGGACACTGACCCTGAAGGAGCCAGCTCTGGCCATGACCAGCCGCCCCTCTAAGCTGTAGAGCCAGCACTCTGCTGAACTGGACCCAACTCAACTGGCCAGGGACCTGGCCTTTCTAGGGCACCCCATCTCTCCTTAGCCTCACTCTCTACGTGAGGCCTTCCAAGGGCCCATCCCCCTGGAAGCTTCAGCCACGTGTACGGGGACTAAAGCCAGGGAGAGGTGGGACAGGTCGGCTGCGCGGGGAAGTCAGGAAGCTCTGACTAAGTGTGGCAGAGTCCGGAGTAGTGGGTAGGCTTGGAACGTTGCTGGGAAGATGAGGATGCGACCCCGCGGTCACGCGATCTACGGTATAGGTGCAGGGTTCTGGCCTGATGGGGCTCCAAGAGGAGCAAGTTCCAGCAGAGAAATGGGGTCTCAGGCTCCTCAAAGGGGGAAGGGAACACATATTAAGGCCTGGAAGGGCCGCCCAAGCCGAGAGAGAACAAGTTCGGAGGAAGGGCAAGGGTCTGACCGGCTCCCGCCCCGCCCCGCCCCGGGCCTTGACTCTCCGGGACCCCCTCCCCGACCCTGCGAGGACGGAGGCGTGGCCCGGGGTGCCCCGCGGAGCCCGAGGCCGGCGTGACGCTGTGCGGTCCTCACCTGCGATGTGCTGGCGTCGCGCGTCATCCAGGTGTGTGGACAGCACGTCTCCCATGGCGAGGAGAAGCCGCGGCCGGATCCGCCCCCGCTACTCAGACGGACGCCTCTGGCGCCATGGAGTCCGCAGGCCCCACTCCCGCCGCCCCGCAGCCCCGCAGTCCCGCAGCAGTCTGGGCTCCGCTCCACTCCCACCGCGATCTCCACCGCGTCCCGCCTGCCCGCCCGCCGCCGTAGCCTCTCCAGCCGGCGCCCAGGCCCCGTTGCCCGCCCCACCCCGCCCCGCCAGGCCAGGCCACGCCCCCGACAGAGCCACGCCCTCCTCTCCAGTCCAGGGCGGGCGGGGACCTCTAGACAGCGGGGAGACTTAGACAAAGAGAAGATCCCCGGAAGGGAGACCCGGGACCGACGCGCCGGGTGTGCGCCAAATTCAGATAGCGGAGAAGAAAAGGCTGGTGGGGGCATCGCAGAAAACTAGGCGCCCTGGGGATTGCAGCCAGAGCGTCTCCCCTCCTTCCTCATGCCGAGGAGGATGTAGGGACTGCAAGAGGACGCCTGGACGGACATGCAGGAATTCAGCATTCCTTCAGCTCCTCTCGTCTTGCCCCCTGCCCCCAATCTCGTCCGCAGCTGCCCGCACTAGGATAGTCCCTTGGCCTTAATCGGACCTGCCCCAGAAGGTGTGCCAGCCCTTCTTGCACAATAGATAGGGGCAGGTGGGGAGGGGAAATGGACAAGGATGGGGTGGAGGATGGAGGGACATGGGAGAGGAGGGTTGGGGAGGGGGCAATATGGCTGGAGCCCAAAGATATCAGGGCCCTAGAGCCAGGAGGTCATTCCTCAGGCGGGTCCTGTGGGCGTTTCATTTGGAAGGCGGCTTGCTGAACTGAGCAAAGCAGGAATGGCTCTTTACAGTTTGCAAAAGAGTATCTGAAATGAAAGAGTGGGGACCTCGGACTTTGGGTACTTGGACTGTAGGGCAGGGCATGGGTGGGTCACTAGCACCAGAAGAAAGTGTTCCGGTTTCTGGACCTTCCAAGCTGTAGAGGAGGCCGACTAGACTAGACTAGGTATCTCGGACTGCTTTGGTTCAGATATGTCCTGCGTCTGTGACCAGGGCTGGCCAGTCGCAGGTCAGCATCTCTCACATCTGTGCATTCCACCCCGTTATTAGCTGCTCCCGCTGTAAATCTGACACCTCGGCAAACGAGGATCATAACAGTTCCCTCTAAGTAAGCACCTGTCTCTGTAGCGTGTCACCGCCGCAGGAGGTAGGTTGGGAAAGGACTGGGGTGATGCAGGCCCTCGGTCATGCTTCCAGTCACTCACCAGTCAGCCAGCTGATGTGCTAAACGTTCATTTGCTAAGTCTTTTGCAAGATACCCTGTGAAGTCGAGTGTAGCGGTGCGTGCCTGATAGCCCTACAATGGGGAGGAAGGGAGGAAGGTCAAGATTGAGGCTACTGGGCTGGTGAGATGACTCAGACTAAAGAGCACTACTGCCTCTTGCAGAGGACTCAGGTTCAGGTCCCAGCGGCCAAGTTAGGTGGCTCACAAGTGCCTGTAACTACAGTTCCCGGGTATATGTGATGCCCCTTCTGACTTCCACAGGCTCCAATACTCACATGGGGCAAATAAACTCATATGGGAAAACACACATACACACAAATCGATAAAATAAGCTATAAGAGTTTGAGGTCAGCCTAAGTAGGCTGCATAGCAAGTTTGAGGTCAGTCTAAGGAAGATCCTCTTTCAAAATACCAGTGGCTAAGCCAGGCAGTGGTGGCACATGCCTTTAATCCCAGCCCTTGGGAGGCAGAGCCCTGTAAATCTCTGGTTTCAAGGCCAGCCTGATGTACGGAGTAAGTTCCAGGACAACCAGGGCTACACAGAAAGACCCCGTCTCCAAAAAAACCAAAATAATAATAATAATAATAATAATAATAATAAATTAAAAATTTAAAAAGGTTTTAAAAAAGAAAAGTTGCACAGGGGTGGCGCATGCCTTTAATTCCAGCACTCAGGAAGCAGAGGCAGGGGGATCCCTGAGTTTGAGGCCAACCTGGTCTACAGAGCGAGTTCCAGGACAGCCAGGGTTACACAGAGAAACCCTGTCTCGGAAAAGCAAATGAACAAATGAAAGTTGAAGTAAGTCAGTGATCTAATTCTTGTCTAACATGAACCAGGAGGGCCCTGATTCCTGTGGTACCTTAAATATGCACACGCACGTGTGTATGCACACACACACACACGCACACAGAAATATTAAGGGTGAACAGATGAGGAAGTCCAGGCTACCCTACCCTCTGTGACCCTGGACAAGTGGCATTCCTTATGGAGCCTCAGTTTCCTCACCTGTCAAGTAAGAATAATGATGCTTTGTGGGGAAGGTCAAAAAAGCCCGAGTGTCTAGCCCAGTGCCTCTTCAATAAACAGAAATGCCATTCTGGTCCCTGCCCTTCAGAAATGTTTTAAGCACGGTGCTTTAGGACTAGTTCCAGAGTTGAAGGTTGAAAAACAAGAATTGTGACAGCAGGCACTAACGAAAGGACATTCAGGGAGTGGGGCCCCACACTGCAAAGACCGAAGCTATGAAAAACAGGATGCATTCAGGTGGCAGAGCCATCAGGAAGAGCTGAAGTCCAGCTGGCGGAGGCCCAGAGAAGGAAAGTGACTTATGCCCAAGTCTCACAGTAGGGCCACGGCCAACACTTCTGACACTGGGTGTCACGTTCTTTACACCGCCCGGAGCAAGTGACACCTCAGCCTCAACTACACAGCCTAGAAAGGCCTGTTCTTCCCTGGGGAAAGGACACTTGGAGCTGCTGGTTCCCAGTCATCTCCTCAGCCAGGCTGGAGGCCTGGGTCAGGTGGAGAAGGGACTGGTGGCCTGTCCCTGCCCTTCGTGGTACACCCAGGCCTAGAGCCTAGAACACACACACTTCCCAGAATGCATGCGGGGTCCCTGGCACAAGGACCCTTTCCTTAGACCTCTGTCCTCTGTCACTAAACTACCTTGAGCTCCTATGGCCTCAAAAGCAGGAAGGTTCTGTAAACTGTAGGGTGCTGTTCATGTGTGAGAATAGTAACCTCCAACCTTGAGACCAGTCCCTAAGAATTTTAGATTTATTGAATGCACATAGAAACATTGACTACAGGAGGAGGAGGAGGAGGAAGGGAGGACACTGGAGAGATGGCTCAGAGGTGAAAAGTGATGGTTGCTCTTCCAGAGGTCCTGAGTTCAATTCCCAGCAACCATCTGGTGGCTCACAGCCGATCTGGTGCCCTCTTCTGGCCTGCAGGCACACATGCCGTATACATAATAAGTAAATCTTTTTTAAAAAGAAGTAAAATAAATAAATAAATAAATAAAGTGCACATCTTAATCCCAGCACTCAGGAGGCAGAGGCAGGCAGATCTCTGGGAGTCTGAGGCCCAGCGTGGTCTACAGAGCAAGTTCCAGGACAGTCGGGGCTACACAGAGAACCTGACAAAAAGAAAAAGCTTAGTGAATAAGCTCCTGGAGCCCAGAGAATGGGGTCTGAAGGGTACAATTGGAGACCAAATCCAGGACCTTGTGCTCACTAGGTAAGCATACTCTACCACTGGGCTAAATCCCCATCTCCCCAGAGGGATGTTTTAGTCTGTGTCATGGGGGAGGGGGTTTCAAACAGGCTGGCCTTGATCTCAGAGACCCACTTGCCTCTGCCTCCCTAGTGCAGGGATTAAAGGTGTGTGCCACCGCCCGGTTACACTGGGTTTGTATGTGTGTGGCGCTGGGGACTGAGCCGAGAGCTGGTACCAGCAAGCAGACACCACCAGTCACCACTCTGGTGCATTCCCAGTTCTTGGCGCTTTGAGACAAGCCCTCATTGGTTCTAAGTTTATCTCAGATTGGCCTTGAACTTGCAGGGTAGCCCAGGCTTGCCTCAAACACATGGAGGGAGAGGTATATTGGGAGCTGTTGCACATCACCCAGACTGGCTTAAAATCACTATGTAGTCTGGGCCAGTCTGCAAACTTGAAGCATCTTCCTGCCTCAGCCTCCTAGATGTTGGGATTGCAGGTGACTTCAGGCATAGGTCCATGGAGATGTAAGAAAGATACGGGAATTAAGGGTGTCAGTGGGAAAAGGCAGAGTCCACTTAGGCCCTTGAGGTCACATGGTTGTGTCAAGACTTCCTGTAGGAGGGGGAAGGGAGAAAGGGCCTTGTTTTGGATGGGTGGAACCAGATGAGGATGCAGCTGGAGCTTGGAGGATGGAGCTTTTTCTAAGAACATTGTAGAGCTCTCTGGAAGAGCTTAGCCATCTTCTGTGTTAATCAACCAGGGCAGTTATGGCTCTGGGTCAGAGAGGAATAAAGGGACTTGACATTTGCTTTTTTTTTAAATATTTTTTTATGATTTATTTAACTTTATTTTATGTGCATTGGTGTGAAGGTGTCAGATCCTCTGCAACTGGATCTTCAGACAGTTGTGAGCTGCCATGTGGGTGCTGGGAATTGAACCTGGGTCCTCTGCAAGAGCAGTCAGTACTCTTAATCACTGAGCCATCTCTCCAGCCCTTGCTTTTTTTTTTGCTAGGGAGGAAACCTGAGGTCTTGTTTATGCTAAGCAAGCATTCCACCTCTGAGCTATCCTTTAGCCCTCCCCCCCTTTTTTTTTAATAAAAAAAGAAAAAAAGTGAATATAGTCATCAGTATATGGATTCCAGGAAGTTGACAGCAGAGAATTTCCCAATGGCCTGGGTCATTTTCATGTTCACCTTTTTATTTCTTTGTTTTTCATTAACTTTTGAACTAAGTGTACGAAATAATGGGTGTGATGACATTTTCATATACTTTATATCACTGTCCTTTGCCCATATTCACACCCATCCCCCTTCCTTGTGCCTCTCCCAAATGACTCTTTTTTTAAGTGCCTAGCATATAACCTAGGGCTTATGCATGCTAGACAAGAGCTATTACACTGTGGAGCAGCCTCCCCAACACTTTGCCTTCCAGATTTGAGTAGACCACAATTGCAATGTCTTGTCTGTCTTCCTTCCTTCCTTCCTTCCTTCCTTCCTTCCTTCCTTCCTTCCTTCTTTCCTTTCCTTTTTTGGTTTTTCGAGGTAGAGTGTAACACTCCCTGACTGTCCTGGAACTCACAAAGATCCACCTGCCTCTGCCTCCCAAGTGCTGGAATTAAAGGCACGCGCTGGCACCACCCAGCTGCCATGTGTTGTCACACATGCACAGGACAGAGGTCATTTGTGTTCTCTCCTGTCACGCTGGGGCTCAGACACGACACATGAGAAACCAGTTAGTTAGTCCTCTGCTACTTGCCTGCACCCTTGGTCCATCTACCTTTCATGCCTATTGCCTGTTTGTTTCCTACTGGATGTTGAATGAGTGTGTGTTATACGTACAGGTCCTTGTGTTTTTGCAAGTGGAGGTCAGAGGTCAACATCAGTGTCGTCCTTGATCACGTTCCACCTTGTTTTCTGAGACAGGGTCTCCCACTGAATTTGAAGGCTAAACTAGATGCCTGTCTCTGCCTCCCGGGGTGGGGGTGGGGCCCGGATTACAGATGCATGTCCTGTTCCCGCACAGACTCCTGCAGCCTTCAGGTGGGTGCTGGGAATCTATCTGGCCTTGACCAGCTGTGCCATCTCCCCAGCCCCTTCTTCCATATGAACTCTTTCTGTAGTGAGACTTTCTCACCGTGCAAAGATGTTCTCCTGTTACAGCCCAGAGGCTCTCTCCTCCACAGACTCCCGCCCTCTCCTTGGTGACTCCAGGAATGTGGACAAAGGGTAGGAACGCAGGATCAGGGGCAAGAAGGGAAGGAACGCTGCGGGCCCGCACGCTGGGTCTACCCCTCCTAAGCAAAGAATGCCACCTACAGCCCTTGACTCACCAGCCCTCTGTCAGGAAGTGGCTTCTGCCAGTCAGCCTCTCAGCAGGGCTGCCCCGCCCAGCCCCACCCTAAAGCACATTTGGAAACAGCAACCTGAAGGTGAAGAATAATGAGCCTTTACTCTGAAAGGGAGGTCAGAAGGCTGGAGCCAGAGCCTGGACTGGGGCCCAGAGCAGGGCAAGCATTTCTCTAGGGTTTCCAGAAGGGGCTCGTCCAGCGCGCCCTTCCTTTTCTTGTAGGAAGAATGAAGGGTCTTAGTTGCCCCCCAGGTTCCTCTCCCCATGAGGTTGGCTCCAAGCCCCTGCTCTGCTTGCCCCACAAACCTGTCAGACTTGAAATAGAGGAAGAGAAAAACAAAACAAACCCCTCCAGTAAGCTGCAGGGGGTGTGGATGAATGGAGATTCTGTTTTTAAGGAATATCATGTGTCCACCTCTGTTTACCCGGTTGGCATGCCCTGTGGTACGGAAGGACCCTGGCACCGGGCCCAGACCTCCCCCTTGGGCAGTGGGAGGAACTGCAGCTCACAGCCTGGTCCACCCAGGTGTGTCTGTGGAACTCCCTTCTTGTTCCTTCAGGGGTACAGCTATCACCTCACGCAGGGCCCAGCAACCGCCCAGCCCATGGTGGCCTGGCTGTCGATAGCCCGCCTCTTGGTTCTCACTGGACACTCGCATGGATTCTTCTAAAACACAAACATGGTCATGTTCTCCACGTCCAGTCCTAGAGATGAAGCCAAATTCCTAAATGTGATATTTAAGAAATTCTTTCATTAAGAAAAAAAATGTTAAAAAAAAAAACACCACTTTTTTCTTAAAAAAACAAAGACATTTTTTCTTAAAGGAAAAACAAGTTTTTTACATTTATTTGTTTGTTAATTTGTTTTATTTGGCAGGGGAAGCAGCACGTAATGTGAACTTCAGACTTCCAAGAGTCTATTCTCGCAGGGCGGTGGTGGCACACACAGAGCACAGAGGCATGTGGATCTCTGTGAGTTCAAGGACAGCCTGGTCTAGAAAGTGAGTTCCAGAGAAACCCTGTCCAAAAAAAAAAAGTCTATCTGTTAGCTTATTCTCCCTGCTTCCCACGTGTGCTCCGGACAGCAGCAGCCACCTTCCCCCTAAGTCACCTCACCAGCCCCAGCCCTCCTGCTTCCCTTCCTCCGCCGCCAGCCACCCTGAACTTTCAAATCTCCAAAATAGTCCTGCTTCATTCTGTCTTAGAGTTTGCACATTAGCCAAGCCTATCCCCAGTGTTTGCCCCTCCAGTTAGCATTCATTGTGCAATGATAAAACTGTCTATCCTTTCCAGCAAGCCTGAGCCAGGTTAGGCCCACCATCTCTGCTCTCCCCAGCGCTCTAAACTCTTCCTTCACGACAGTCAGCACATTCCTGTTTTTTTTTTTTTTTTTGTATGTATGGTTATCTGTGTAACTAGAGCATGCTCTCTGAGGACTAGGACTGTCTTCACGTGACATCATAATGAACAAGATTGAGTGCATACCCCCGGTGCACAAACCATTGGTGATGAGAGGCCTGCTTGCCCCTGGAACCTAGCAACCCTAGAGACCTGTGTAGGATAGCGCCTGTCGCAGTCATGTCCACCTCACTTGACAGCAAAGAAAGTCTCTGCCAATAGGGCCTGCTTGCACACCTCCAGGAATGGGGACTCAGGGCCTTTTCAGGCCGTGGTTTCATAGGTAGACCCAACAACACAGAAGCCAGGCAGGGAGTTGCTGAAGTGTCAGCAAGCGCTCAGAGAGTAAGGATGGCATGCATGTGTACATACATGTATGCATGTACAATGACAATCCAACCTAAACTCCCACACTGGACAGTTCCTGCCACACTGGGCCCTGGCTTTCCCATCCTCTACCTCATTGAACCTTGACCACCACTTGAGGTCCGACATCTTCTGGAAGACAAAACAGGCTCAGGGATGCTGTGACTTGTCTAAAGTTTCAAAGTGAAAAGGGATGAAGGGTTGGGATGTAGCTCAGAGGTAGATCCCATCTTTAAGACCAGAACTGGAAGCTGGTTGGTGGTGGCACATGCCTTTAATCCCAGGACTCGGGAGACAGAGGCAGAAGGATCTCTGTGGGTTCAAGGCCAACCTGGTCTACAGATTGAGATCCAGGACAGCCAAGGTTATACAGAAACCTTGTCTCAAAAAACAAAACAAAACAAACAAATAAACGAACAAAAAACAGCAACAACAAAAATCAAAGACCAGAATTGGTGGAGAAGAGACCCTCACTTCATACAGCTCTGGCTGCTTCAGAGCTGCAAGGTGCCACACCTCACACCTCCTACTGGTTTTGGTTTTTGGTTTTCATTTGCAGTGATGTTTTGCCTGCATGTATGTCTGTGTGAGAGTGGTAGATCTTGGCGTTACAGACAGTTGTTATTTGCCATGTGGGTGCTGAGAATTGAACTTGGGTCCTCTGGAAGAACAGTGAGTGTTCTTAACTACTGAACCATCTCTCCAACCAACCCCTCCTACTTTTATGGCCAGTTCTATCTCTTCATCCATTTCTCAGGACCAACATAGAACTCTCTCCCCACTATACCATGTCCACGTGTCAGGAACACTTCCTACACACACACACACACACACACACACATTTTCAAGACAGGGTCTCTCTGTAGTTTTGGAGCCTGTCCTGGAACTTGCTCTGTTCTCAAATTCACAGAGATCTGCCTGTCTCTGCCTCCCAAGTGCTGGGATTAAAGACATGCGCCACCACTGTCCAGTCAAACACTTTCTATATTCAGGCTCCAAGTTAGTAGACAAAACCAGGCGTGGCGGTGCAAGCCTGTAATCCCAGCATTTGATATTCAGAGACAGGAGGATCTCTGTGAGTTCCATGGCAGCGTAGTGCGATCTCCCTCCCTCCAAAAAATTAGTAGATCGCACATAACCCAGACTGGCCTCAGACTCACTATACAGTCGAGAAAGATGACATTGAACTTCCGGTCCTCCTGTTATCACTCCTAAGTGATCACAGGCATGCATCTCAAGCCCAGGCTCGTGTGGTATTGGAGGTCAAACCCAGGTCTTTCTGCATGTTAGGCAAAGCCTTTCACCAACTGAGAGAGTCAGCCACCTAATCCACTTTTACTTTTTGAGACAGGGTCTCACTACGCTGCCATGGAACTCACAGAGATTCTCCTGTCTCTGAATATCAAATGCTGGGATTACAGGCTTGCACCGCCACGCCTGGTTTTGTCTACTAACTTGGAGGTGGAAGGGATGTTTGTTTTGCTGCACTGGGGGTTGAGCCCCTGCCTCAGAGCACACTAGGCGTGCGTTTTATCTTCAACCCCCCTTTAGTTTGAGACAAGGTCTCAGTAAGCTGCCCGGGCAGTCCTTGAGCTCTCAGACCTTCAGGGTAGCTAGGATTGCAGGTTGTTTGTTTTGTTGTTGTTGCTGCTGCTGTTATGTTTTGTTTGTAAGAGAGGCTCACTCTGTAGCACAGACTCACCTCAAATCCACTACGGAACAAATATGGCTTTGAACTCTGGATCCTTGAGCCTCCACCTCTCAAATACTGGGATTGGAGATGTTTGGCCCAGTGCCCAATTTCATAACTATTTCTGAGAATGAAGTTCTAGAAGTGAAATTGCCGGGCTGCACCTCCTTCTGAGGCTTGACGACTGAGGTGACTGTGGCTGTCAGGGTTCCTTAGTCACTTCCCACGCGCTGTCTTCCGTCTCTCGTCAAAATGTCCTTCTGCAGGTCAGGTCGCTGTGCCTTAGGCGTAAATCTTAGCACTCGTCACCACGTTCTCCATCACCAGAGCGAGAGCCCTAAAAACGCAGCAGGTCTGAGTCTTAGTGGGCCCTGGGAGCTGTGTACTGCTAAGCCCACTGGCACTGGGCAATCCCTCCCAGTTCCTTCCCATCAGTAAGGGGTAGGAATCAGGCCCCATCAAACCACACCCCATACACCTCCTCCACTTTAGCCTTGGTTTCCTGCTGGGCCACAGCTGTCCCTCACCAGCCGGTGACTCAGAGCCTTCCAGGATGGCAGTGCTGCCAGCCCTGCCCAGCCCTCTGGGCGGGTGACTAAGCTTGTGGTAAAGCTGGGCTGAGCTCCCGGGGCAGGCGGGGCTCCTCTACCATCCTGGCCCTCCTTCCTCTATTCCTTTGGTCTTGCTGATTTCTGTCCTCTAGGCCTTCTTCACAGAATGAGGACAGTCTTAAATTCCAAAAAGTATATCCCTAGCACCCAGTGTCCTAAGGGGACTGAGAGTGGATGGATATTATCTTTTGGGAGAAGGCGAAGGGCAAGTGGGAGAGAGGTGGCAGGGAGAGCCCCTAGTCCCAGTGTAAATGACTGGGTGGAAGCTGGCAAGGGCTGGACCACACCCTTCCCCTACATGATGTCTCTGTGAGAACTGGGAAACACAGGGCCAAGAGTCTGGGCCAATCTGATCCCAGGGCCCCAGCTGGCCTGACAAGTGCAGCAGGTGGGACTCAACCCCTGTCACCTGCTCCTCCAGTCACACTCGTCCAGGGTGCCTTGGGTGAGGAGACTGGGGTAACACCTTCTGGGAGACATTTAGAAATGGCTTCTCAGGGGGCTGGAGAGATGGCTCAGAGGTTAAGAGCATTGCCTGCTCTTCCAAAGGTCCTGAGTTCAATTCCCAACAACCACGTGGTGGCTCACAACCATCTGGAATGGGGTCTGGTGCCCTCTTCTGGCCTGCAGGCATACACACAGACAGAATATTGTATACATAAGGAAGGAAGGAAGGAAGGAAGGAAGGAAGAGAGAGAGAGAGAGAGAGAGAGAGAGAGAGAGAGAGAGAGAGAGAGAGAAAGAAAGAAAGAAAGAAAGAAAGAAAGAAAGAAAGAAAGAAAGAGCTTCTCAGGTTCTCAGGGCTGTCTGGTTCGTTACTGTTGCAGGTAGCCATGCACTGGAGGGCGTGCTGGTTGCACTGTTGGATCCTAAATGAGGGATGCTATGCATGCATTTACTGAGAGGCCAGTAGTCCCATAGTGATCTTGACACACTAGCCTGGGGATGACACCGAGCAGGCTCATGTGCCGGGCTTTGGGACTTGCTCTTGGTTTGTTTTAGGTCTGTGAGTGCTCTGTCTGCATGGACGTGTGTGTACCACAGGGGTGCCTGTTTCCCTCGCAAGTCAGAAGGCTACGTGTCACATTCCCTGGAACTGGAATTACAGATGGTTGGGAGCTGCCAGTGGGTGCTGGGAACCAAACCCAGGTCCTTTGCAAGAGCAGCCATGCTCCCAACCACTGAGCCGTCCCTTGGGCTCTCAGATGTGTCGTTACTTTCATCAGTCTCATTCTGCAGATGAAGAAACTGATGCTGAGGGCAGGGATATGGGTCACAGGGGTGGGGAATCAGGGAGTAGTCAGTTTTCCGACCAGGCCCTTAGGCCCTGACTGGTGGGACAAAACTTGATCCGTCTAACGGATGTGGAACTGGCTGGACAATGCAGGCATAAGGACTGCTCCCCAGCCCAGCACGGTGAAGCCACGCCGACCTGGGTGTCTTATCAGTCAGCATCCTTCCCACTGCGACACAACACCAAGAGCTGCCTACCTCCTTCCTGCTTAGCAGCGCCTCTGACCTGCACAGCAACCCCCCTGGGTCCTTGTCATATGTCTCCCTGGACCTTCAAAGAGTCCCCGAGACTAGAAATCGTCCCTCTCTGGTACCCAGGAGACCATCAGCTATATTTGGGCGACTGGTGATTCTGGACTTTGGTGTGTATAAATGGACCCAGAAGTCCATCTGAACTCCTCACTATAGGAGCCTGGGCCAGTCACTGACAACTCAAGGGTGTAGGTTCTGGGGTCTAATTTGGAGGTACAGCTAGAAACCCTTCACACCACGGAGCTTCAGCCCCACCAGATGTTAATACTGGCAGCTGGAGGGCAGACAGGGCCCTGACTAGAGTCCCTTACTGGGAGGGCATATCTCATGGCAGGATGGCATTGAGGGAGGTGGCAGCATGCAAAACAGACCATCAGGGAGAGAAGCTGTGTCACAGGTGCACCAGCTAAACTGCCAAGGCCTGATTTGTGAGAATCCTCCCTGAGGCTGCTCCCAGTAGGGGAGAAGGATCCCTCTGGGCTCTGGCAAGGCCAGAGGTGATCTGGGAAACAAGGTCAGACACTCCACGGGTTTGTTTCCTTTCTCTTTCTTTAGTTTGCTTTTACAAACAGGCCCAGCTTTCAGTGGGTAGCAGGTTGGTTTTGTTTGTTTGTTTTTGAGTCAGGGGCTCATGTAGCTCAGGCTGACTTCACCCTGTCCCTACCTCCCCAGTGCTCGGCATGCTAGGCAAATGCTCTACCCCAACACCCAGCTCTTCTCAGAGTCTTAAAAGGATGATTTGGGCTGGGTGTAGTGGCACATATTTTGGGAAGCTGAGGCAGGAGGATCATTGAAAGACAGAGGCCAGCTTGGGCTGTGTAGTGAGTTCCAGAACAGCCTGGGTTACATGCTAGCTATTTGTATGTGTACATGTGTGTGTGCATAAAACACTCCCAGAAACCAGAAAGTTCTCCTTGACAGGCTACATTGCTTCAAAGATAATCTTTTTTTTTTCTTTTTTAAGAATAGGGTCTCAGGGCTGGATAACAGGCTCAGTGGCTAAGACCACTGTCTGTTCTTACAGAGGACTTGGGTTCAGTTCCCAGCACTCACATAGCAGCGCATCACTGTCTATAACTCTAGTTGAGGTGATCCAATGCTCTCTTCTGGTTTCCATGAGCACCAGGCACACATGTGGTATTGACAAACATACAGGCAAAACACTCATATACATTAAATCATTTTTTAATAAAAAAAATAGGGTCTTTATGACTGTCTTGGAATTTACTATATAGAATAGACTGGTTTTGAATTCACAGAGATCCAGCTGTCTCAGCCTCCAGAGTGCTAAAATTGAAGGTAAGGTATATACCACTGGAGACTGGAGATAAACACTCTTTTTTTTTTTTTTTTTTTTTTTTTGGCTTTTAGAGACACAGTCAGTCCTGGCTGTCCTGGAACTCACTCTGTAGACCAGGCTGGCCTCAAAGTCACAGAGATCTGCCTGCCTCTGTCTCCTAAGTGCTGGGATTAAAGGCGTGCGACATCCCAGCCCGACTGAGATACCCACTCTTTTGACATTTATCATAATAAAACAATTTCGTTTGTCCTAGAAGTTCATAGAAATAGGATTAAACAATAAAGCAATGTTATTATTATATATTTTTGGAGACAGAGTTTCACTGTGTAGCCCTAGCTAGCCTGAAACTCCCTAAATATACCAAACTGTCCTCAAACTCACAGAGATCCATTCTGCCTCTGCCTCCTGAAGGCCTCCCGGCCACCACATCTGACTGTTTTGTCCTGGCTGGCTCTGGCCCAACACTGTTCCTGAGGGGAATGCATGCTGCTGCCTACTGGTAGCCCCTTCCTTTCCATTGCTTTAGTGTTCTACTGTGTGGACACACCACAGAGTCTCTCGAGATCTAGTCTCCTGGGGATGGATATTTAGGTTTGGAGCTATGAATACTTCGTGACTATGTGTCTAGAAGTCTTATGATGAGCACACATTCTCATTTGTCTTGCATAAATAGCCAAGGATGGAAACTGTTGCTCATAGAGGAAGTACTTGTGTTACTAGAAATCACCAAACTTCTTTTACAAATGCCTGTCCTACCTCACGCCCACATGAATGCTGCAGAATCCTTCCAGCTGCTCCATATACCTGTGGGCCGTCTGTGCTAGCTCCTCTGAGGGCAGCAGTGCACTTCACGCTGGCTCTGTCCCTCACCACCACCCCTTTTTTTTTCAAGGTCTCATGTATCCCAGGTTAGTATAAAGTCCCCATATTGGGGTGGATGAAGGATGACCTTAAATTCCTGATCCTCCTGCCTCCACCTTCAGAGTGCTGGGAGTACAGACACGTACTGCCACATCTGGCTAGTTACTACACACATATGTCTGAGGTGTTAGCGATCGAACCCACGCCTCACACACGCCAGGCAAGTGCCGTAGCACCAAGCTACACCCAAGCCTTCTCTCATTCATTTAGCAACTGTTTTTAATCCATGCTACAAAGGAGCCGAGGGAGCAGCCAGACAGACTGACTTGGAAGAGAAGCGTCTGATAGAAGCAGGGAGAGTAGAGGACAGCGAGGACCCTCAAGAGATGCTCAGGATGTCCCATGGAGGGGAGGGGAGACCTTAGTCTGAAGTTCTGGCCACCCCCCCAAGGCAGGCTGGGTAGCACAGAGGCTTCTAAGGCAGTGGAAGGTGAAGTGGGGGCTGCCCACGAGAGACCTGAGGACTATGGTCAGAAGCCTGGCGACATCCTAAGTAGAAAAAAACTAAGGAAACAATAGAGTCCTGAGCCAGAAATATGGCTCAATGGGTAAAGGTGCTGCTGCCAAGCCTGACAACCTGAGCTGGATCCTTAGACTTGACAGAGGGAGACAAACAACCTGACCGCTACATACATGCACACACATGCAGGCACACAGGCAGACACACCACATACAAAATAAATGAATAAAATATAATTAAAAATAAATAAATGGGCTGGAAAGATGGCTCAGCGGTCAAGAGCACTGACTGCTCTTTCAGAGGTCTTGAGTTCAATTCCCAGCAACCACATAGTGTCTCATAATCATCTATAATGGGATCTGATGCCCTCTTCTGGCATGCATATGTACATGTAGATAGAACACTCATCTACATAAAATAAAATTTTTTAATAATATTTACTTATTTATTATGTATACAATATTCTGTCTACATGCATGCCTAAAGAGGGCACCAGGCCTCATTACGGATGGTTGTGAGCCAATATGTGGTTGCTGGGAATTGAACTCAGGACCTTTGGAAGAGCAGGCAGTGCTCTTTACTGCTGAGCCATCTCTCCAGCCCCCATAAAATAAATTTTTTAAAAGAGATTTATTTGTGTGTGTGTGTGTGTGTGTGTGTGTGTGTGTGTGTGTGTGTGTGTGTGTATGTATACAGTGTTCTGGAATTTATGACTACATGCCAGAAGAGGGCACCAAATCTTGTTATAGACCATTGTGCACCACTATGTGGTTGCTGGGAATTGAACTCAGGACCTCTGGAAGAGCAGACAGTGTTCTTAACCTCTGATCCATCTCTCCATCTCCAGCCCTATAAATAAAATTTAAATAAATAAATAAATAAATAATGGAGCCTGTAGAGATGGCTCAACTATTTAGCTTCTTCATGGTTTTTGCACAGGACCTGTATATATTTCAAACCTAGCACCAACAGTGGACAGCTCACAATTACTTGTGACTTCAGTTCAGGGGCTCAGAATCCTCTTCTGACCTCCACAGGTTCCTGCACACACATGGTACACATAAACTCAAACTGGCTCACACACATATGCATGTAAAATAAATAAATCTCAAAAAGCATAAACAAACAAACAAATAAGACCAGAGTCCAGATTTTTAGATTCTAGGTGCCCAGCGTTTGATTTACAATTCAGTCTGTGATCCTTCCCCTCCTGCATGGCCTTGGAGTCGGAGGCCACCTGGGCACGGGGCTGCAGCAATGTCCCAGGAGACCGTTGCTGTATGAATCGTGCTCTTCCTGAGTCCAGTGTCCAACTTCAGGCTGCCTCATAGACCAGGAAGGTGTGACCCCTCAAATGTGCTCTGTAAGTCAGACAAACTCCTCATTGGTGCCCTGGGAGAACTTTGGTGGCCTCACACCTTGATTTGCTGTTGAGAGCTCGAGGGGAGGGAGCCATTGTTTAAGTCTCCCCCAGGGCAGGAATTTTAGCAACAGTGACTTGGGACTTGTTCAGGTATGGAAGCAGCAGCTTACATGGATGAGAACTGAGGCAGAGGCCTTCCAGGTCCTTTGTCCCTACAATCCCATATGTATTCCTTCCTAGGGTCAGCAGAGTTCCACAGCAGTCAGAGGTGGCCGAGACACCTGTAACCCCAGCGATAAGGAAGTTGAGGCAGGAGGATGAAATACAACAGTGAGATTCTGGCTAAAGACAGCAACAGAGCCGGGAGGTGGTGGCGCATGCCTTTAATCCCAGCACTCAGGAGGCAGAGGCAGGTAGATCTCTATGAGTTTGAGGCCAGCCTGGTCTACAAGAGCTGACTCCAGGACAGCTCCAAAGCTACAAAGAAACCTTGTCTCAAAAAAACCAAAAAAAAAAAGACAGCAACAGGTCTTGTAACTATGCCATCGCATGGCTTCTTACTTAGCAGCTGCCTAAGGGCAGCGACTCTCTGATCTGGTAGCAAAGCTGCCTGGCCCAGATCAAAAAGGGAAAGGAGAGGGATTTTTGCTGATGGCTGCCCGGCAGAGGTAAGGCTCTCTGACGAGGTGGCAGGGCTGGCCAGACAGTCCATGAGGAGAGAGGTGAAGAGTCCAGGCTTTAGGAGGATAAAACCATAGGAGAGTCGGGCAAGGTGGCTCAGGCCGTAACCCCAGGGGCAGGTAAGAGGGGCGGGAGTTTAAGTCATCCTTGAGTACATGTCAAGTTTGAGGCCAGCCTGGGCTACACAGGACCCTGTCCTAATAATAAACAGATAGATACCAAGTGAAGTTGTAGGAAAAGGTGATGGAGGAGGGTCTTCTGTCTATTTGTTACTTTCATTGGTTAATTAATAAAGAAAACTGCCTGGCCTGATAGGTCAGAACATAGGTAGGTGGGGAAGACAGAACTGAATGCTGGGAAGAAGGCAATGAGGCAGATGCCATGATTCCCCTTCCCGAGATGGACGCTGGCTAGACTCATGCCGCTGGCTAGACTCATGCCGGTAAGCCACGACCTCACGGTGACATACAGATTATTAGATATGGGTTAGTCAAGAGGTGAGAGTTAGCCAATAAGAGGCTATAACTAATGGGCCAGGCAGTGTTTAAAAGAATACAGTTTCTGTGTGGTTACTTCAGGGGTAAGCTAGTCAGGATCCTGGCGGGAACACAGCCTGCCGTTCTTTCTACAAAAAGGAAGCAAGGGAGGTGCCTAATATTTAGGGTGCAAAATTTGAGGGAGTGTGGTCAAACCTCAGTAATCAAGACAAATAATTATCTGGCGCAAAATGTCTTCATAATACACACACACACATGTATAAGCATATTGCGGTGCTGGAGATACAAACCCGGGTCATGAATACTAGGCCAAAATTGTGGAACTGCTAGCTGGAGAGATGACTGAGTGGTTAAGAGCCCTGGCTGCTCTTTCAGTCCTGGGTTCAAGTCTCATCACCTACATAGGCAGTAACTCCAGTTCCAGGAGGCCCAATACCCTTTTCTGGCTTCCCTAGTGTCAGGCAAGTGGTGCCCAGATGTAATCTAGACAAAACACCCATATGCATAAAAATTTATTTTCTTTCTTTCTTTCTTTCTTTCTTTCTTTCTTTCTTTCTTTCTTTCTTTTTTTCTTTGAGACAGGGTTTCTCTGTGTAGCTTTGGAGCCTGTCCTGGAACTTGCTCTGTAGACCACACTCGCCTCAAACCCACAGAGCTCCACCTGCCTCTACCTCCCAAGGGCTGGGATTAAAGGTGTGCACCACCACCACCCGGCAATAATTTTTTTAAAGCTATGTATTTACTTATTTACTGACTTATTTTGTGTGTATGTACTTGTGTGGCCACGGACATGCCGCGGCATCGGTGCCTATGTCAGAGGAGACCTGCAGAAGTCGATTTCTCTGGTTCTCTCCCTCTACCGTGTGGGTCCTGCAGATGGAATTAAAGTTGTCAGTGTTGGCTTCAAGTGCCGGAACCTGAAAAACTATCTGGGGAACTAATATTTTCAAAAGCTAAAATTATTAGTAATAACTCCTTATTACCTAAAGGAATTTATGTCAACGTGCTACAGAGACACCTGTGTGTCCATGTTTATATAGAACAACTCAAAATACGAGGTATGGAAGCAGCCGCAGTGTCCACTAAAGAATACAGCACCTTCACCTGCTGAGACGTCTTGCCAGCCCCTCAATGAACTTTTTTTTTCAGCCATAAAGAACAAAATTCTGTCCTTTGTAGGTAATACAATGGAACTGGAGAGCAAGTAGAACAGACTGGAGATCATCCTGTTATCTGGAATAAGCCAGACTCAGAAAAGGATGTCACGGGTTTTCTCTTGTGTCCCAGTGACATGGCGAAATACAACAAGAAGTGCAGTGGACAAGTACAAGACCAGCCATGGTGCCTCCTTCTGGAGAATGGTAAAGAAAATCGAAATTGGCCAGCAAGCCAAGTACAGTCGCCTCTTCTCTGGTAAGAGAAGACAGGGCCGTGTGCAGCACCTGTTTCAGGGGTTTGCATGAAAACGGTGACTGGTGGGGTCCTGGGCCTACATCACCACCTCTGCTGTCCCGGTCAAGTCGGCCTCCAGAGGCCTGAAGGAACTGAAGGACCAGGAGAAGTGTGGCCAACTGAGACATTCCCAGCCTGCTGTTGATTGATGGAACAGCAAAAACGTAACCCAAGGACTGAGTGCGCCGCCCAGTGGTGAACCTGAGATCCTACTTCGTTCCCAATGCTCCGAGAAGCCCTCAGGCTCCTGCAGTTCCCCCTGCCACCGGCAGATGGCGGGGTCAGCCTACGTCTGGACAGTGGTTTCCCACTGGGTCTCCTCTTTCCAGAGTTGGTGAAAGAGGATGCTGATGGGGTTCCAGGAACATGCTAGTCATCCCCTGCTCTCCATAAAGAGTGGGGGTCTCAGATTTCCTCTTTAGACTTCTCTGTTACTCTCAGTAGCTATCCACCCATTAGAAGGACCAGACACCAGAATGAAAGACACCTTTGAGATTTTAACACACAAACATTCTGTCTTATAGTAACTCTAATGTTACAGTTGCTTATATTTTACTATTAATTAGTTTTTTTGTATGTTTAAACAATATTCTGTGATAGCCCTGAACTCACTAGGTAGCCAAAGTTGTCCTTGAACTCTTAATTTTTGTTGGAACTTGCTTTGTAGATCAGGCTGGCCTCAAACTCACTGAGATCTGTCTGCTTCTGCCTCCCAAGTGCTGGGATTAAAGGCGTGAGCCACCACCACCTGGCATGGGTATTTCTTGTTCTTGCAGAGGACCTGCATTTGATTCCCAACACTTACACGGCAGCTCATTACTGTCCATAACTCCACTTCTAGGATGTATATGATCCACAGACATACATGTGAGTAAAACACCCACACACATAAATTTAAAAAATAATTTATTTTTATTTTATGTGCACTAGTGTTTTGTCTGCGCGTGTGTCAGATCCCGGAGTTACAGGTGTTGCTAGCTGCCATGTGGGTGCTGGGAATTGAACCTGGCTTCTCTGGAAGAGTAGTGAGTGCTCTTGACAGCTGAGTCATCTCTCCAGCCCAATTCTCTCTCTCTCTCTCTCTCTCTCTCTCTCTCTCTCTCTATCTCTCTCTCTCATATATATATATATATATATATATTTAATTATTATGTACACAATATTCTGTCTGTGTGTATGCCTGTAGGCCAGAAGAGGGCACCAGACTTCATTACAGATGGTTGTGAGCCACCATGTGGTTGTTAGGAATTGAACTCAGGACCTTTGGAAGAGCAGGCAATGCTCTTAACCACTGAGCCATCTCTCCAGCTCTCTCTCTCTCTCTCTCTCTCTCTCTCTCTCTCTCTCTCTCCCCCTTTTTTAAAGGAAGAAAGCAGCTCAAGGCCAGCATTCTCTACAGAATGAGTTCTGGCCAGCCAGGGCCACGTGGTGAAATTCTGTCTCAAAACAACAAACCTCAACCAACTCCCAGCCAGCCAAACAAAAAACTAAAAAAAAATACACTCACGCCTATCATCCCAGCACTCCTGGAGGCTGAGGCAGGAGGATCGGAGTTCGCTGCTACCCCAGGCTGTAAGGTAAGACCTGTCACATACATGATGAATAAATGAGGAGGCTCTGGGGCATGGCTGTCAGTAAGCTGTTTGCAGGTAGGTATGAGGGCCCGAGTTAGGGTTCTGAACTCACTTTCTGAACTCACTTTGGGTTCAGAATAGAGCCTGGAGTTGAATGCCTTTAATCCTAGCACTCAGGAGGCAGAGGTTGCATGGGGTGCGGGGACGGGGGGAATCTTCATGAGTTTGAGGCCAGCCTGGTCTATATATGAGCTCCAGACCAACCAGGGCTGTGCAGCGAGATCTCAGAAGGAAAAGAACGAAAGGTCGCATTCGGTGATGCAGTGCCGTCGCATTCGGTGATGCAGTGCCGTAATCCCAGTGCCGGGGAGGCGAAGACAGCAGACTTCCCGGAGTGGTGGCCAGCCAGTCTGCTCAAGCTGAGCTCCGAGTTTAGTGAGAGACTGTCTCCAAACAATAGGCAGAGAATAATAAAGGAAGACAGGACGTCAATCACTGGCCTGCAAATGCACATGCCACCCCACCTGCTTATGTGTATGAACATGTATACACATACACCAGAATAAACAAGTAAAGCAAGTAAAGAAAACACGTGGGGAAAGAGATGGGCCTGACCTGGGATTCAGTCTTCTTCACGGGTCTCAGCACAGGAAGTTGAGGTTGGAGGAATATTCTGAGGCTATCAGTGAATCCTGGCGGAGAATCAGTTTTAAAGCCACAGAAACAGCTCCTGGGTGGTTCTGCTGATGCTCCTGGAGGCGTGGTAAGTCCCAGGGTGGGATGTAGCAAAGGGATGTCTTCAGATTGTTGGGAATCCATTCTGTTCTTTAACCGCTATGTTTGCTCTGGGAACCAAACATCTGTCCTAGCAGCTTCTCTGGCGACCCAGGGCAAGGCTGTGATGTTTTCAAGTGGGCTTAATGCCACAACCTAGAAAGAAGGGAGTGAGTGCCTTGGGAATTAGGAGGGCAGCATCGGAGGAGGGTGGAGCTGCCAGTAACGGACAACCAGACAGGGACCCAAAGCCTTCTCGCCTGCTCTCCCAGTGGCAGGACCTAAGACACCTCCAGTAAAGCCGGTAGGGAGGACGAGTACTGGGCCACCCACATGGTCTCTAGGAACGTCCCCTGTCTGTCTTTTCCCGATTCCGGGAGAGAAACCACTCAGGACAAGAAGCCCAGCGCCCAGGTCTGTGTACATGGAGAAAGTCCTTTCTAGAAGGAAGAACGAACTGGCCAGGTTCAGTCAAAGAGCAGAGGTAAACCCAGAGAGCTAAGGGGCCCCCAGATCTCTGCCTGCCTGTGGGCAGGAACCCTCTGGACTGAGCCACACCCCCAGTTGGGCCTGACTCAGGGTGAGCAGTGACTGAGTGTGGAAAGCAGAGGTGGGAACACGGAGACAAAGGCTGAAGGGAGGGAAGGAGGAGCGTGGAGGAGTCGGGAAGCCCGTAGGGGGTAAGAAAGGCAGCCTGTGTTTAGTGCTGTCGGGAGGAACCTTTCTTCCCTGGGTGGGCTGAGAGCTTTTCAGGACACAGAGCTAGGAGAGGGGAGTGGGAAGGGGGCGGGCGATGAGGATGCCTGGGATGCCGAAGAGAGGGTTAGCCGTGTTGATGATCTTAGTCTACAGGGATGCCTTCTGGGTCTAATGGGGACACTGTTGTGTGACCAAACCTTTTCTAGGCAGATGCACACACGCATCTAATCACCCCGGACAGGAAACTCACGACAGACTGGAGTATGGCTTGGTGAACCAAAGAGTTTCGTTGGGGTGGGTTTCTTACAGGAGCAGACATGACGCAAAGGCAGCTGCACCACCAAGGCCCATCCCCCCACTCCAGCATGGGGGTGGCTACAAAGGGTGGGAAATCTGGAGCACACTGCCCAGCCTGCAGGCTGCACAACAGGAAGGAGTGTGACTCTGATCTAAATCTGTCCCCAGCAGCTCTGCCGGTTACTCCTCCAGGGAGCTGGTCTGACCCCAGAGCTTCTGGGCGACCTTCCACCTCTGAGAGTCTTTGCACCTATGCTCAGCAAGTGTCAGAAACTCTCGGCTTTTATTGCTGACTCTGACAGGGCGGGGCCTAGTGAACCCGGTCCGTTTCAGGGACTTCCTGAAGCTATTTTGAGTTGTTTGCCTTCCTGCTTGAGGAGCTTCCCTGCAGGGTGGAGAGTTTCAGTCACGGAGGAAACTGTTACACAATGCTCCTCTTCCCCACAGAGACACACAGAGCCAGGGCAAACTCAGGTTTTGGGGATCCTGGAGCTTCAATAATTTGGGGGCTCCCTTGAAAAGGGCACCAAAATTAGGAGCCTGGTCTATCGCATAGTGGGGCCAACCTCTATGTGGCCTTCTTATCCTCTGTCAGCCAAGTCCTACCTGTTCCTGAGAGGGAGGTGGGAGCAATGAGGCTGATGACCTCACCTAAGCCACTTCCTGTGTGACCACAAACTCCTTCATTCCTGACACTTCTGTTTTATTATTGTAAGTGGGCATGGCAGTAGTGGGTTCCCGCAGATCACTGTCAAGGTTAAAACAATACATGGATGTGTACCTATTGCACAGCACCCAATCAGGGTTATTCAAGGACTGTCGTTCTGAGAACATGGGGAACTGTTGATGTCAGAGTTATGAGGGAAGTTGGGGTGGCACAACAGGCCATTGTGGAAGGGAAGGAAGGTGCAATAGTCAGGGAAGAAAAGGTTACCCACCAACCACCCAGGAAATACATCTAGCCAGTACTGAGGTGTTCATACATGGCTGCCTTTGTGTTTCAGTTGTTTTTCCAGAGCTCTCTTAGAACAAAAGAGATATCAAGGAAGAACACAGTCATACAGTAGTTGGGACAAAAGCAAAGACAAACGAACAAAAAATGAAACACCAAGATAAAATAAGATGGGGGGGGGCTGGAGAAATGACTCAGAGGTTAAGAGCACTGGCTGCTCTTTCCAGAGGACCAGGCTTTGAACCCCAGTGCCCACAAGGTGACTCACAACCATCTGTAATTCTAATTTTAGGGGATCTGATACCCTCTCTGGGCTTGGCTCAGACACCAGGCAAAACACCCATAAACTTTTACATAAAGTAAAAGTTAAAAAATAAATAAGAAGTTGGCCAGTGAAATGACTTAGTGGGTAAGGGTGCTTGCACCAAGCCTGATGCCCTGAGTTTGATTTTCAGGACACTTATGGTGAAGGAGAGAACCAGCTTCTGCAAGTTGTCCTCTGACTTCTGACCGTTTTCTACGGTGGGTTTGTACACACACACCAAATCAATAAATAAGCTGGGCGGTGGTGGCACACGCCTTTAATCCCTACACTCAGGAGGCAGAGGCATGAGGATCTCCGAGTTTGAGGTCTACGGGGTGAGTTCCAGGACATCAGGGCTATGCTGAGGAACCCCATCTCCAACAACAACAACAACAATTATTTTATTATTGATTAGATTTGACTTCCTCTTGTTCTCAGTGTCCAGGCTCATTTCAAATGCCAAACTGACCAGAAATAAAACACAGAAGAAGAAAACAAAACCATTTCCTTCCCCTTGGAAAGCAAACTTCCTCAGGAACTCAACAAGTTCATCAATGTGAAAGACGGGAATTGTTCTTTAATACCCAAGGTGTAAAACCTGCCAAGTTAATTTTTCCAAACCAGTAAAGCAGCTTTTAAGTCTTCTCTGGTGGAGTCCATTGAGACTTGTAATGTGTGGCTTTTGCATGTTTCCTTTTCCTTTCTGCTTCTCCTTGTTCTGGGGTTTGTCTAAGGCAAAATTGAGCTACCCGTGTCTATAGCCTTAGTCCTACACACAAAGTGCTGGCCCCACTGTCCCTAGTGAGGGCCAGGCTAAAGCAGAGCTCTCTCTCTCTCTCTCTCTCTCTCTCTCTCTCTCTCTCTTTCTCTTTTTTAGTGACCATTCTTGCGGCTCTTATCCTGCTTGAAGTGAGACAGTCACACCTCACTAGTCTGCAAAGCTGTGCTCACTAGGGGGCGCTGTGTGAGTTGGGTTCATCAATTACTGGCTTCTCTTCAGGTGGGTTATCCCAACCTCTTCAGAAGGAAGCCTTCCAGTTTCCTGAGTTTTAAGGCAGATAGCCTTGGGATGAATGTGACTCTCTGATGCGTTTGTCCCCCTTCCCCCAGAGTAGTATCAATATTTGAATTTGAAGGGTCCAGATCTTGCACTGTTTCCATCTCTCTAGCAAGGGCTAGATAAATAGCTCAGCTGTTAAAATCAGTTACTGGTTCTGCCAAGGACCCTAAAGTTGGTTCCCAGAACCTACATCAGGTGACTCATATTTACCTGTCACTCCGAATCCAGGGGAATCTGATTCCTCTGGCCTCTCACATGCACACAACCATACACAGACATACACATACATGTAATTCAATGTTTTGTTTGTTTGAGACAGGGTTTCTCTGTGTAGCCTTGACTGTCCTGGAACTCGCGCTGTAGACCAGCTTGGACTCAAGCTCCCAGAAATCTGTCTGTCTCTGCCTCCTGAATGCTGGGATTAAAGGTGTGAGCCACAACCACCTGGCTAATAAAATGCTTTTAGAAAAAAAAAATCTAAAAATCCCATTGCACGACTGGATGTGGTGGCCCACACTGATAATCCCAGCACTTGGGAGGTGAAGGAAGGAAGCTTCGGAGTTCAAGTTTAACTTTACTACATAGAAAGTTCAAGGCCAGTCCTCCATATCATGAGACACCCAACTATTGCAACATTTAAACATCCAGAGGTGTTAGATAGTTTCTTTTACAATCTCTGTGAAAAATCATGCCTGCGTATGAATAGGATTGTTCCCCAGGCAAAGCATATACTCTGAGGTGGGTCATATTTACCCTGTCATTCACAGATGCCTGGCCTCTGCAGTCCTTTGAACTTGAGATCTTGCCCTAGGTTCTTGAAAATATGATATTTCATCTTAATCTCTCTCTCTCTCCCTCCCTTCCTCCCCCCTTTTACTCTTACACATACACACACACACACACACACACACACACACACACACACACTTGTCAACCTGAGGGCAAAGTCCCAGCCTCAAGAGTCACAGGCCTGGCTCTTCTTTGCAGGTCTGTGTGTGTGTGGGTGAGTGGGTGACAAGGCTGAGACATCACGTTTTCCTTCTTAAAACATTTATTTTAGCTGGGCAGTGGTGGAGCACGTCTCTAATCCCAGCACTCGGGAGGCAGAGGCAGGCAGATCTTGTGAGTTCAAGGCCAGTCTGGTCTACGAAGGAGTTCCAGGACAGCCAGGGCTGTTACACAGAGAAACCCTGTCTCCCAAACAGAAAAACAAACAACAAACAAACAAACAAAAACCATTTATTTTATGTGTATGTGTCTGAGTGCATGCATGTGCACCAGGTACACGCAGGAGTCAGAGGAGTTTGGAAGTCATCAGATCCCCTGGAACTCGAATTATAGAGGGGTGTACGCTGGTGTGTGGGTGCTAGTAATCAAACCCTGGCCTTCCAGAAGAGCAGCCCCTGCTATTAACTGCTGGGCCGTCTCTCCAGCCCTCTCCCCTTGGTTTGAGAGACTGCTCCTGGGCCAGAACGATGGCTCCGTGGGTAAAGGCATTTGCAGCCCTATCTGCTAACCTTTTTGATTCCTTGATCCCACATGGTGGCAGAGTAAACCAATTCACACAAGCTATCTCCTGAACTCCACAAGTGCACCTGCGAGGACACACACATAAATGAATAAATAAATAAATGTGTGTATCTTTTTTTTTTTTAAAGAAAGAAATTGTTGCTAAAACGGTGCAGAGGAGAAAAAGCAAAAATCGGTGCTGGGAATAGTGACAGCAGTCAGAGGGAGAGGTGGAGTGGGCACAGAAGAACGCAGCCGGAGAAACAGCTCTTTGAAACAGAGGCAGGCAGGAGTAAGCCCCAGGTGGCGGCGAGAGAAGTGGCTCACACTCTGCACTCAGGGCTTGATCTATACCGCTGCACCGGGTTTCTTCTCTCTTTAATTCACCCATTCCTATTTCTTGCTAATGTGTTTTCTTACTCTCGGATCCTCCAGGCAGGTGCCTCGTAAACTGCCCTCAGCCCCAACCTCTTCACCTCCTAGCATCATGTTCATCTAGCCAGCTCTTCTCCCATCACGTGACTCGAGCGTAAACCATAAGATTCTTCCCACGCCAGCTGCAGGTCTGCAGAGCCCTCTGCAGAGGCTGCGGGCCACGCATGCATAACTGTCGGCGCACCTGCGCCTCTGCTGGCGGGGGAGGTCAGACCTCTAAGCGTCCTGCGGAATCATCCTAGTCTAGTCCTGGGCTAAGATGACGCGGTGGACAGTGAACCTGATTGGGCCCAAACTCCCGAGGTGATCTGATACACTCATAACAAGCTGCCCGCATAGCCAAACCCCTCCCTTCCGCTAGGGCCTTGGGACTGCGTTCTGGGCTCTGCAGTCCTCCACTGGGCCTCAGGATCAGAGCCCGGGTCGAGTTACCAGTCTGCACTTACAGTCTTATAACCTTGGCCAGACGACTTGACTTTGGCGGCTCTGAGAAAATAATATCACCTATCTCATGGAGGTCCAGTGAAAATTACTGAGTGTTTTGTGCGGTGTGGAACTCTCGGCCAATGTAGAATGCAGACATCTGGATCCACAAACCCAGACCTCAAGAGGCCAGCCTGGGTTACCTAGGGAGACTTTGACTCCACACTCTCCCCACAAAATATAGAGTGTGTGTTGTCTGCCTGGGAGAGATTGGACATTGTTGTATTTGTCATCGCCCTGGATCCTCAGAGGCACCTTGAGAGGCTTCACAGATGGGGAAACTGAGGCTCAGAGATGTCAGGAAGTCTGTGGCCAGGTGTTAGATTCTATGTTCAGCATGATCTCAAAGTCAGGGTAGAGATCTTTATTTTTCTGATAGGATTTCATATAAGTTCAGGCTGCCTTCAAGCTTGCTATGTAGCCAAGGATAAAGCTCTTGTTTCTTCCCTTCCTTTGCCTTCATCTCCCAAGTGCTGGGATTATAGGAGCCAGCACCCACCAAAGTCAGGGCTCCTTGGTGAGTTTACCGTCTGTCTTTCCATTTGCCCTTTGAACTATCATTTTGAAACTAGCATCCATTCTGACTTTAGCCATCACCAAGTAACTTCCCAGGTATACACACCTGCAGAGAACAGTCTTTTTTGGTCTCTTCTCCTGTGGGAAATAAGGAGCTGCTGTATTTGCTGTGATCTTTGAGGAGGTCCCTCGTACAGAAGACCACGCCTCCTGGACTTCCCTGAGCACAGCAGCCACGCCCACCCCTGGAGCTCTGCCTTCCAGCCTACCCTCAAACTCTCTGATAGAGTCACAACGGACCCCCTTTCCCTGGAGAAGCCAAGTTCTTTTCTGTCACTGGGCTTTTGCACCTACCGTGCCTTTGCCAGGATGCTCTCTCAACCCCTCCTGCTACCTTTTCCTTGGCTCAGGGAGCCCACTCTGGTTGCAGCCTAGCCAGTTCCTTGGTCACGTGCCCTGTCGCTCACTTTCACAGACACCGTCTCTGTTTCAGCATTTTCCAGAATGCATGACTCTTCCAATACTATCTGTCCTTGCCACCAGTCCCTCAAGGGCAGGCCTCGCACCTCATGTACAGCACCTGGCTTGGGCATCTTATGAGATTCAGTTAACCCTTACTGGCCCACTTGACTAGATGAACGGCAGGGGAGCCCCAGCGTTCCTGCTCCTTAAGAAAAGGGTTTCTCAGGCTTCCAATTCATGCCTCTGTGGTAGATGCATTAACTGTGACGTTTCTGTTGACACATGCCAGCTGGCTAAGGAAGGAGCATGTGGTCTAACAACTGTACCCGGGGTTCCCTCACATTTACACACACTATCTCCTTCTCCAGATGCACCCACAATCTACCAATGTGTTCTGTAAGCCAAGCAGAACTGAGACTCGGAGGGAAGACATATTGTACCTTCCCCCAAGGAAGGAAGGAAAAGGTTCTTAGGGGCAGAGGCCAGATGTCTGGGTTCCTCTTCCTGTTGTTGTGGTTAAATAGCTGACAAAGTGAATTTAAGGAAGAGATTTATTTTGACTCAGTTCAAAGGGAAGTCCATGAGGGCAGTGTAGGCAAAATGGTAGGAGCTAAAGATGGCTGGTCACATTGTGGTCACAGCCAGGAGGTAGAAAGCAATGAGTATTTGCCCTCAGCTCACAGCCTAGGGGATGGTGCCGCCACTGGGCCTGATGTGGGATTCCCCTCTGTATGCTGTGAATACCATTGGTGAATAAAGAAACTGCCTTGGCCTGTTGATCGGGCAGAACTTAGGTAGGCAGGAAAACTAAGCTGAATGCTGGGAGGAAGAAGGCAGAGTCAGAGAGAAACCATGTAGCCCCCCCAGACAGACACTAAGCCACTGCCACATGGTGATACACAGATTAATGGAAATGGGTTAAATTAATATGTAAGAGTTAGTCAATAAGAAACTAGAGTGAATGGGCCAAGCAGTGATTTAATTGATATTTTCTGTGTGATTTCGGGTCTGAGCTGCCAGGTGGCCCAGAAACAAACTAAAGGCCTCCCTACAACGTGGACCTTCCCATCTCAGTTGAACTAGTCACAATGATTTCCCACAGGCGTGCCCAGAGGCTAACCTAATCAAGATGATCCTACCAACATTATAAAAGCACATGGTTAGCCGGGCGGTGGTGGCGCACGCCTTTAATCCCAGCACTCGGGAGGCAGAGGCAGGCGAATCCCTGTGAGTTCGAGGCCAGCCTGGTCTACAAGAGCTAGTTCCAGGACAGACACCAAAAACTACAGTGAAAACCCTGTCTCGAAAAATCAAAAAAAAAAAAAAAGCAAAAAAAAAAAGCACATGGTCAAATCTCACCCTAGCACTGGTGTCTTGAACTAAAATATATGGTCCCTTATATATTTTTTGGCCATAATTCATTTTATGAACTTAGAACATTCTTCCTTAAGGTTTAGCTTCTTTTCTTGTTGTATAGTGTAAGACAGTGGTTCAGAATTCAGATTATAGCCTTGTATTGTTAGGGGCTGTAGCTCAGTTGGTCGACTGGCTGCTTAGCATTGTTCTTGAGCATGACATAAATCAGGCATGGTGGTGCATGCCTATAATCCCAGCTTCTGGGAGGTGGCAACAGGAGAATGAGGGATTGAAGGTTATCCTGAGCTACACACCAAGCATAAGGCCAGCCTGAGCTACAAGAGCCCCGTTTTTTTTTTTTTTTAAAAATTATCACATGTCAGGGGGTGGTAGTACACACCTTTAATTCCAGCACCTAGGAGGCAGAAGCAGGTATATTTCTGTAAATTCCAGACCAGCCAGTGCTACATAGTGAGACTCTGTCTAAATAAATACAACATTTGTTTTAAAAGTACTTGAGCTACTAGTTGGTCACCACTCAGAGAAGTTTTTCTGAATCTCTGGGTCCTTGTCTGTCTTTTTAAAAAATATTCTTATTTATTTTTATGTGCCTTGGTGTTTTGCCAGCATGTATGTTGGTGTGAAGCTGCCTGATTCCCTGGAACTGGAGTTACAGACAGTTGTGAGCCACTATGTGGGTGCTGGGAATTGAACCCTGGTCCTCTGGAAGAACAACCAGTGCTCTTAACTGGTGAGCCATCGCTCCTGCCCCCTTGTGGGTGAAATAATCACTTAATTTCTGGGTCATCTGCAGAAAGGGCCCAATCACAGGGCTGTTTACATTGACGGGGCGTTCGCTGATTCACTCCTATGTCTCCTGGCTTTTGGCTGGTTTGTGTTTATTGTTATCATGTATGAAGAGTGCTCACGCTTGTCATGGTGTGTGGTCAGAGAACAACCTTGTGGAGTCAGTTCTCGCCTTGTCTCCTTATGTGGGCTCCGGTATTGGCCTCAGGTTATCAGGCTTGCTGGCAAACGCCTTTACCCACTGAGCCAGGCTTTGGGAGGTCCACTTGTCTTGGTTTTTTGAGACAGGGGATTACCATGCAGCTCAAGCTGGCCAAAATTCACAGAACGTCTCCTGTCTCCGCCTCTTAGATGCTGGGATTGCAGATGTTTCCCACCACGTCTAGCTCTCCTTTATGGTCAAAAAATTAATTTGGCCAGGCGGTGGTGGCACACACCTTTAATCCCAGCACTCGGGAGGCAGAGGCAGATGGATCTCTGTGAGTTCGAGGCCAGCCTGGTCTACAAGAGCTAGTTCCAGGACAGGCTCCAAAGCTCCAAAGAAACCCTGTCTCGAAAAACAAAAACAAAAAAATTAATTTCTCATTATTGTGTATATACGAGTATGTTGTGTGTGAGTATGTGTGTGTGTATACATGCTATAGCATTCATATGGAGTCAATTACAGAAAATTGTTGTAAAAATTTTGTTATATTTACTTAGTGTGTAGCACCAAGTGCCACTGTGTGTGTGTGTGTGTGTGTGTGTGTGTGTGTGGGTGTGTGTAGGTCAGAGGGCAACTTGTGGGAGTCTGTTCTCTCTTTGCACCAAGTGGATTTTGGGGATCAAACTTAGATTGCCAGACTAGATGACAAGAGCCTTTACCCACTTTACCTATCTCAAGGGTTGCTCTTTTGTGATTTTTTTTCTGAAGCTGGATCTATGTAGCTCCATCTGTCCTGGAAGTCACAGAGATCCACCTGCCTCTGCCTCCCAAGTGCTGGAATTAAAGGCCTGTGCCACTATACCTAGCTTTGTGATATTTATTTATTGTTATTATTATTTTGGTTTTTCAAGACAGGGTTTCTCTGTGTAGCCCAGGCTGTCCTGGAACTTGCTCTGTAGAACAGGCTGACTTCAAATTCAGGGATCCTCCTGTCTCTGTCTTCCAAGTGCTGAGATTGAAGGTGTGTGCCACCACACCAGGCTCCTTTGTGATATTTCTTTTTCTTTAAAAATTAAAAAATAGATTTATTTATGTATGTATTGTATATGGATGTTTCATATGCATGTATGCACACCAGAAGAGGACATTAGGTACCATCAGACAACAGTCAAGGACAGTTGTGACCACAATGTGGGTGCTGGAAATTGAACTCAGGTCCTCTGGAAGAGCAGTCAGTGCTCTTAACCATTGAGCCATCTCTCCAGCCCCACCCTTTGTGATTTTTAAATTAGCTGGGCTTGTTAAGTTTTTCTTTGACGCCCATTGCATTTTGTTTTATTTTTCACTGTCAGGCATCAAACCCGAGTCCTTGCATATAACAAGCAAGTGTCCTATACTGAGATGCATCTCCCACTCTCTTTTTATAGTTCAAAAGCAATCTTCGTTGGGTGGTGATGGCGCATGATTTTAATCCCAGCATTCGGGAGGCAGAGGCAGGCAGATCTCTGTGAATTTGAGGCCAGCCTGGTTAATAAAAGCTAGTTCCAGGGCAGCTAGAGCTGTTACACAGAGAGAACCTGTCTCAAAACAAACAAATAAAACAAAAGGAAGGAAGGAGGGAAGGAAGGGAGGGAGGGAGGGAGGAAGGAAGGAAGGAAGGAAGGAAGGAAGGAAGGAAGGAAGGAAGGAAGGTAGAGAAGAGAAGAGAAAAGAAAAGAAGAGAAAAGAAAAAAGAAAATGTTGCCTGAAAGGTGCGTGGCACAGAGCTTAGCGCTCAGTCAATGATGGGTAAATAGACACAGGGACACTTTCGATATATCGTGAGCCTATGTTGTGGCCAGGAATGGGTTCAGCTAATAAGAATCTGCCCTCGGAGTTATTTCCGTTGGCAGGAGAAAATGGAAGGCTCCCAGAAAGCAGAAAGAGCATCCCAGCCTGGCTTTCCGGAGATTCCCATGGCCTGGCTGCCAGAGCAGAGCTGATGCAGGGGATTTTAGGACCCTGAGCACCGGGAGCGCGCGTAAGGCGCAGGGAAGGAGGACGCGCCTGGAGCCCATCCGCATCCTAGAGGGCGGGGCTTCACGCCCGGGCCGTGCTACGATTGGCGGACGCCGGCGGGTGACGATGACGGCTGACGCGAGGCCCCGCCCCTGCCTCCCCGCCCCTCCCGCGCGCCGTGGCCGCTAGGCAGCCTCGCTCTGGCCCGAGTCGCGCCCCCGCGCCGAGTCCGCGCGTCAGTCGGTCCCCAGTGCGGCTGCGGGGCGACAGGCTGCAGACAGCGGGGCGCGCGGCCCGGGGGAGGTGACGGTGTCGCGGGAGGAGCGTCGGAGCCCGGAGACTCGCACAACGCCATGGCCCCCATTGGCCTTAAGGCGGTGGTCGGAGAGAGTAAGTGGCATCGGGGTGCTGGCCGGTGGGACCCGTTTTCCAGGCGTCGCCCTCCCAGGAGGGAAGCCCCTCTGGCTTCCTGCTGCCAGCAGGCTTCCCTGACTCACGCTTCTCCCCCGATCCGCTCTTCACTTCGGTCCTCCTCACCCTAGACACCTCCTCAGTCTCTATACCTCCATCTCATTTTCATCCCGTCCCTCCTCCTCCACCTCACACCTCGCCTTCATAAACATCCCGTTTTCCTTTTTATCTCCATCACGCCATCTCTCCTTCATCCCATCCCGTCCCCTCTCTCTCTCTGCCTCTTCACCCCAGACCACGTCTCTCCCTCCCCCATCCGCACCTTTATCCCCTCCAGCCCGTTAGCCTCCTCTGCAGCATCACCCTTCTGCACCCAACTCTTCTCCACTCATTCCTTTTCTCCCGTCTCCCTTCCTTGCTTTCTGCATTTTCAGAGCTCCTGATTCCGCTCCCCCCCCCCCCCCCCTTTTTCCCCTGTCTCCAATCCCTCCCTCTTTCCCACCCTCCCTCGTGAATCGTGACGAACGAAGCCCTGCCTGTGTCCTCCTCCCTCCCTGCCTCCCTCTCCGGAGAGCAGGGCGCTGTCCCCGGCTGCAGAGACCCACCTGGGAGCTGCTGGGCGCTCGCCGCCGGGGCTACTCCTGCCAGCTGGGGAGGGGACGCAGGGTTTTCCTGCGGCGCTGCTCCGGTGGGCTGGGGCCGCGGGGTTCTCTCCGCCTCCCTTTCCCGGGGCTGGACTTCAAGGGCGGGGTCTTAGCGGGGTCCGGAACCCTTCGAAATCCGGAGGGAGAAGGGGAGCTTCAGAGTGTCGCGGGAGGAGTGGCCCCGCCAGCGCCGCAGTCTGCAGTCTAGCTGCTTGCGCTGCTTGCGGGACTCGGCCCCAGGCGTCGCTGCGGAAAAGATATGGTTGTTTATGGGTTTGCATGAAAGGCCCAGCAGACATTTTTCAATTTATTTTTTACTTATTTTTTATTGAACGGTGAGCGTCGACGTGAGAGTAGGTTGTGGGTATTTAAAAACGGCGTTCTCAAATAAGATGGGTGATCTAGGTAGAAAATAGTGCCTCTTCAATATTTTGGCACATTTTTATAATGAAAACGTGTGAGGGTTGTGTGGCTTTCACTATGTCTTTTTAGAGTTAGAGAAAATGAAAGTGCCTTTTCCCTGTAGGAGAGGTGGAAATTTACAGTTTCCTTCTTCAGTGAGCCTCTCTTAGGATAGCTTGCTCCCCCCCCCCCAACAAATGCAGCATAACTGTTGAGCAGCGCAGCTGCCCTTCCCCTTGTTTTTTGAGTGGTATATGGACAGCACTCTTGGTGGAATCTAGCCGTGTACAGCGTTTTCTGCTTGGATATATCAGAAGAAATTGTTATAAAAACAAAACCTAAAGTGGACATTTTTTTAAAAAAAAAATGCTCACACTAGCACCCATGCTTTAAAGGTTACTTGAACTGTTTGCGGAGGGAAATCAGTGTTTAAGACTGGGAGGATCCATAGGGATTTGCTAATGTCAACATCTTCATTTTCACCCATGGGAAAGATATTGAGGCTTGGAGCAGTTAAATGACTTGGTGAAATCATTGCTAATTAATTTTTTTTAAACCTGGTATCCATTTTCTTGCAACTTAAGTAAAAAATAATTCCCTTGCTTTCTGTGTACATAGTTTCCTCTTAATACCTCCTTTTCAAGGGTTAGAGGTGTGGGGTGGAATGTCAAGCCTCACTCCGTCCAGGTGTTATATTTGAATACTAATTCAAAAATAAAATACTTATTATAGAACACCCCCCCCCCAAGACGGAGTCTCTGTAGTCCAAGCTACTGGCCAGAAGACACTGTGTAACCTCCACTGGCTTTAAATTTATCTTAATCCTCCTGCCTCAGCTTCACAAATGTTGAGCTTATTGGTGTGTGTCACCCCGTCCATCTTTTTGTGTTTATTTGTTTATTCGAGACAAGGTCTCATTTTGTAGCCCTGGCTAGCCTCGTACTTGCCATCCAGTGCGAGCTGGCTTTGAATTCATGGTAATCCTCCTGCTTCAGTCTACCAAAATGCTGAGAATACAGGCTTGCACCACCATACCCAGCTCAGAAGTAGGGTCTTTGCATCCTTCTGCCAAGACCCCTAATTATGTAGATGTCACCATAACCCTTGTCTCTTTTAGAAGTAAGCGTCAAGGTAAAAAAAATAGTATGCAATATGGCCAGAATTTCTTTCGAAACAAAGTGAAACTGTGGTGTACAAAAATAAACGCAGTTTTACAAAAAAAAACTTGTGAATGTGTGAACAGGCTTCTATTTCTGTGACAATCGAGTTAGGCGTGTGCTTTAGGAAAATGCATCTTGAATCCTATTTAAATGCTACCTCCTAATTTTTGGTGGGGTTTCTACTTAGACTTTTTTTCTTCCAACAAGAGTGAAATAAAGATGCTTTTTTCTTTTTAGCAGTCCAGAGAACAGAGACTAACGTAGCCCAGGTGAACCTGGGCAGCTGAGGATGAGCTAAGCCTCAGCTTCAGCCTCTGGAGGGTTTCTTTCTAAGCAATGTTGAGGATTGAACCCCAAGGCGTCTACCTTCTACTCTACATCTACACCTAAAGCCCCCCCCCCCCGCCCCCGAATGTTTCCCTATGTAGCTTTGGAGCCTGTCCTGGAACTCACTCTATAGACCAGGCTGGTCTCAAACTCACAGAGATTCACCTGCCTCTGCCTCCCAAGTGCTGGGATTAAAGGCGTCCACCGCCGCCCAGATCAGAGAGAGGCATTTTCTTAATCGAGACCTCCTCCTCTCTGATGGCTCCAGCTTGGGCCGCGTTGACAGAAGACTAGCCAGCAACATCACTGTCAGCTGTTCATAAGTAAAAAATGATCTTGCTTGTTTTTCTTCGTTTTGCTTTGGGGAGGCCCACATTTGCTGAATGAACGATGTCATTTAGGATATGAATAAAAGGAAACAAATGTAGCCAGGCAGTGGTAGCACAGGCCTTGAATCCCAGCTCTTGGGAGGCAGAGGCAGGTGGATTTCTGTGAGTTCGAGACCAGCCTGGTCTACAGAGTGAGTTCCAGGACTGTTTCACAGAGAAACGCTGTCTCAAAAACAAAACAAGAAAGAAAGAAAGAAGGAAGGAAGGAAGGAAGGAAGGAAGGAAGGAAGGAAGGAAGGAAGGAAGAAAGAAAAGAAAGAAAAGATCAAAGTAAACAAATGTAGTTTGACCCTTGCCTTCCCCTGTAGTCTGCCCCAATCTAACACACTTGTGTTATACCAGTCCCAGTGCCCTCCTAGTCCCTTCAGAGTTGAGCATCTTCGGTTAGCCCACAGCTGTAGGCGGAAGAGGGTAATGGGTCGACTTGGCAACTTATTCTACAGACATTTGTTTAGAGCTTGCTAGGAGCTATGGGCATTTCAAGCTGGAAACTGAATAAAACATGGGTCTGTGCCAAGCAAGCATGGTGGCGCACACCTTTAGTTCCTGTACTTGGGAGACAGAGACAGGCAGATCTCTGCAAGTTTCAGGCCAGCCGGGGCTACATAGTGAGACCCTGTCTCAGAAACAAACAACAAACCTCTGAAACCAAAACCACAGCAAAATAGTTACGCGATTGTGACAGACGGCCCTCCGGGAAGCTTTGTTCCTTCCCCAGCACTTCAGGGTTCTCTCATTGTATTGCACTTGTGTGTGTTGGTCTTGCCCAACCAGTCTGTGAGTTTCTTCAGGGGAGAGTATAGGTGTCTTGTTCTTATGTCTGTCCTCAGTGCATGATTTGGGGCTGGCACCCAGTTAGTACTGCACCAGTAACCAATGAGAAAGAAAACAGACTTAGTAGCTAGAATTATGGGGAAAATTCAGACCTGTACCTGCTGGGATTATGGGTTCTTGTGCCCGTGTGCCAGCTTTTTACTGGGAATAAGCTCAGGTCCTGCTTGCCCAACAAGGGTTTGCTAGCTGAGCCATCCCCTGAATCTATAGGGCCATTTATTTACTTATTTACTTACTTACTTATTTTTCTACTTATTTGTTTGTTTCAGGACTTTAATTTTAGAAATACCTTTATTTACTTGTTTGGGGGCAAGTGTGCTGTAGAGGCTTGTAGAGGTCAGAGGGCTTTCAGGAATCATTCCTTTCTTTCACCATGTGAGTCCCGGGGATCTGACCCAGGTCAGGAATGGCTGCAAATACCCTGATCCACTGAGCCATCTTACTAACCCAGGGCTATAGTTTTCAGTTTTTTAAAAAATTATTTATGTTTATTTCATATGCATTCATATTTTGCCTGCTTGTTTGTCTTTGTGAATGTGTCGAATTCCCTAGAACTAGAGTTACAGGCAGTTATGACAGTTGCCATGTGGTTGCTGGGAATTGAACCTGGGTTCTCTGGAAGAGCAGCCAGTGCTCTCAACCTCTGAGGGATCTCTCCAGCCCCCTTTAACTTTTATTTTTAAGATTTGTTTTTTTGTGCCTGAGTGTATAGGTACCGGTGGGATCCTGAGAGGGTGTCAGATCCTCTGGAGCTAAATTACAACTGGTTGTGAGTCACCAGATGTGGACACTGGGAATCAAATGCAGGTTCTATGGAAGATCCTGTGTCAATAAACAGATAGACAAACGAACAAACAAAAAATTCCAGCAGGAGGAATTTTTTCCTGTAAGTTCAAGGCCAGCAGCCTTGTCTACAAAGTAAGTTCCAGGTTCCAGGATAACCAAGCTGCTACATGAGAAACCCTATCATCAAAAAAAAAAAAAAAAAGAAGGAAGGAAAGAAAAAAGAAAAAAATTTTAAAAAAAGAACAAAACCCCCAGCAAATGCAAATTATAAATTTGCTCATACTGTTCCCTTTGGACAGTTTATTCTCCCTTTCTCAGGTCCTGGCAACCACTGAACTTTTCCCATTACCTTTAGTTTTGCTTCTTCTAGAATACCATGTCAATGGGAAATAATATGTAGCTCTTTTTCTTTTGTCTTGTTTTTTAAGACAGGGTTTCTCTGTGTAGCCCTGACTGTCCTGGAACTTACTATATAGACAAAATGGCCTTGAACACACAGAGATCCTCCTGCCTCTGCCTCCAGTATGGGTACTGAAGGTGCGTGCCACCTCACCCAGCTTTTAAAATGTGATTTCTGGGACTGGATGGCTCAGTGGGTAAACTGTGTGCGGTGCAAACATGAGGACCTGAGCTCAGATCCCAGCACCCGGGTGAAAGTGCCAGGCGTGGTCATGTGCGTCTGTAACCCTAGCTCGAAGGGAGTGGGTAGAGGAGACATTCGGATCCCTGGACCACACTGGCCAGGCAGTCTACAAATCTGAGCTGTAGGTACAGAGACTGTTCCATGAGTTAAGGGGGACAGCAATAGCAGGAGACACCAGTGTTGGCCTCTGGGCTCCAGGTGTTCATACAAACGTGTATTTTCACACACATACACAAACATGCATACACAACATATATACATTTTTTATTTTTATTTTTTTTTTGTTTTTCAAGACACGGTTTCTCTGTAGCTTTGGAGCCTGTCCTGGAACTAGCTCTGTAGACCAGGCTGGCCTCGAACTCACAGAGATCCACCTGCCTCTGCCTCCCGAGTGCTGGTATTAAAGGCGTGTGCCACCACCGCCTGGTCCATATATACATTTTAAAAAGCTTTCTTTCACCCAGTGTGGTAGTAGTACATGCTGGCAATCTCAACACTAGGGTACAGAGGCAGGAGGATTGCAGCAAGTTCTAGGCTACACTAAACTGCGTTTTCACGCAGTTCAAGGCCATCCAGGGCCACGCGAGACCTGTCGCAACTTCCCCTGTAGTAACTTCCCTGTCTTCCCTAAGTGACTTCCTTCCCGGAGTGTATTGCCTTTACTGCTGTGTTGTATGTTTGGAGTTTGGCTTTTCATCACTGACTACTGCTCTGTCACGTGGATGCCCTCTATCCCCCAGATCAAGGACCTTTGAGTTATTTCCAGTTAGGCAATCGCCCACAAATTTTTTAAAAAATTATCGCATTTATTTATTTTACTTTGTGTGTGTATGTGTGTAAATGCATACCATGACAAATGTGGAAGTCCACAGTTGGCTCTCTCCTTCCACCATGTGCGTCCTGGGAACTTAGGGTCATCTGGCTTAGTGGCAAGCACCCTTAACATTGAGCCGTTTCACTGACATATACCCACAGATGTTTGTGTGAACGTATCGTATGACTACCTACATGCCTAGGGTTAGGACTGATGGATTGTATGATATCGTGTGACTACCTACATGCCTAGGGTTAGGATTGATGGATTGTATGATATCATATGATTACCTACATGCCTAGGGTTAGGATTGATGAATTATATGCTATCGTATGACTACCTACATGCCTAGGGTTAGGATTGATGGATTGTTTGATATCATATGACAACTTACGTGCCTAGGGTTAGGATTGATGGATTGTATGATATCGTATGACTACCTACGTGCCTAGGGTTAGGATTGATGGATTGTATGATATCATATGGCTCCCTACGTGCCTAGCAGGTAAAGATGCTTGTCCCACACATGACAACCCCTGTTCAGCCCCAGTTCAATCCCCAACTCTTCCACCATGTTTTGCCAGCTCTCAGAATTTAACTTTCTGAAGAACCTCCAAAGCCGCCGCACCGCCTCACCAGCTCCCCTTTCCTCAAGTATCTGAGGCTAAAGTTCTATAAATCCCTTGCCAAGGCTTGCTCCCCTCCTCCCCTGCCCCTCCCACTCCCCCTTCCGTTCTTTGATAGGGTCTTTCTGTATGTTCCAGACTAAACTCATTTCTTAGGCTCCACTGTTCCTTCTCCCTCCTTTGAATATTTTTCAAAATAAAAATAACCTTCTTGATATAATAGTTAGGATTTCATGTCTTTTTAGACTTTTTTGTCTTTTTAGACATTTATTTAAATGTAAAAAGTATATTTATTATTATTATTATTATTATCTTGGTTTCAACACAGGGTTTTTCTGTGTAGCCCTAGCTGTCCTGGAACTCACTTTGTAGATTAGGCTGACCTCAAACTCACAGAGATCTGCCTGCCTCTGCCTCCCGAGTGCTGGAATTAAAGGTGTGCACCACCATTGCTTGACTGTAAAAAATATTTTGGGATGTTCTCATTGTGTCTTTGTTCCCAGTTTATTTTATTTATTATCATTTACTTTTTAACTTTGAGACGGTGTCTCCCTGTGTGGCTCAGAGCCGTTTCCCTGCCTCAGCCTCCCTACCAGCTGGGTTTACAGATGTGTGCCACCACATCCAGCTATGCCTAACTCCGTGGTGCTTATTTCTAGATATCATCCTCCTTGCTTGAACTGGTTGTCATCTTATAATGACGTGATTTATAGTTTAAGTTGGGGCAGAATTTCCCGGAGCAGTGGTTTAGGGGCAGACAGCTTCCCTATGACTCCATCAGTTGTGAGAGGGCTGCCATCTGTCCGTCTGCAGTATATTGACTGTCTTTTGTTTTTTATTGTATTGACTGTCCATTGAATAGCTTTTCCTGCTGGCTTTTTTGGTGCACAGCGCCTCTGAGACACACAGGTGTTTGGTAGCTAATGAGGTATTTTTTCTTTAGTAAAGCGGTCGGGCTCAATTTCATAGTTACCTGTGGCAGTTCAGCAGCCCTGGTGGTCCTGAGCTTGCCCTTGGAGACCCGTTTTCAGAATGTCAGCTTTGAGGTCGACCAGAGGGACCCAGCTCTCCTAAGGGCATTTGGCCAGAGGTAAAGCCTTGGGAAATGCTGCTGAGAATGCCAACTCCAGGATGGATCTTTATGGTAAGCAGCCTTAATGTGCTTCCTCTAAGTATTTGAAGCTGTTAAGAGCAAGTGTCCACCTTTCCCCTGTCAATCAATTAGCCTCTCAGCCACCAGCTGGATTATTGTCATGGCAGCCTAGCTGCTTTGAACGGTTTGCAGAAACTTGAGGAAAGTCTACCTCAGGAGGCGTTGCTTTAGGCACAGCCTCTCCAGACAACTTGCAAGGAAGAGCAGGAAATGGGTGCTGCCGTGAGGAGCCTCTGTGACCTCTACACGACCCTCGGTGAACTATTCTCAGTTAGGGTTGGAGGGGATGTTCCTCTCCAGCGGCTAGTAAGCAGAATGCTGATGAGCGCTGTCTAGGCAGGTTTGTGATTGGTGCAGAAGTGATTGGAACCCTGAGCCGTGTCCAAACAAGGCTATGGACAGCAGAAGCTTTGTGGAAGCTTCCTGCCCACCTTCCGCTGTCTTTAAGCAAGCAAAGCCTTTGTTTTCTGGTCAGTCTGTATACAGCATGTGAGGTATGGCCTCTCTCTGTTTTCAAGTCAGTCCAGGAAACTGCTTTCCTGTGACCCAACCCCGGGATTGTCATGTTAGGCCCAGAAAGGCCTCCTCCCAGCAGTCTGTGTTTATGTACTGTCTTCTGGTTAGCCTCGGCTTTGATAGTTAGCCAGCAACGGCCTCAAACTCCTAATCCTCCTGCCTGCAGCCAGTGCCAGGATTACAGGTGTGCACCTCCCTGCCAGGCCCCACTTGCAGTCATGGGCTGGGTTGGTGACAGGTGAGAGCCTGGGCTCTTAGCCGGAGCAATGGAAGTAGCAGTCGCAGCAAGAAGGTAGTCGAGGTCTAGAGAGCAGGAAAGACCAGAAACTTGGGAGCTGAGATGAGAGATACTGAGATACAGCTGCAGAAGTGGGGGGTGGGGGGCAGGGGAGATCAGAGAGCCGAGACTGTGGAAGGGGAGAGCCAAGGCCATAAGTCCTGGTTGCTGGATGCGTTCAGAGAGCATCAGTGGTCTGAGCTGAGGGTTCCAGCACCTGCAGTGAGCTCTGCAGCTGGGGCTCCCGCTGCAGGGTTGCTAGCACTCAAAGCCCAGTGTTGGAGGAGGAGGCTGCTTGTTGGTTCCCGGCCACTTAGCCCCGAAATAGTCACACAGAAACTGTATTAATTAAATCACTGCTTGGCCCATTAGCTCTAGCTTCTTATTGGCAAACTCTTACATCTTAATTGAACCCATTTCTATTAATCTGTATATCACCACGAGGTCGTGGCCTGCCAGCAAAGTTTCAGCACGTCTATCTCCGGGGGCGGCTCCTTGGCTTCTCCTCACTCCAAGACCTTTTTTCTCCCAGCATTCCATTTAGTTTTCCCTGCCTAGCTCTGTTCTTCCCTGTCATAGGATCAAATCAGTTCTTTATTCATTAACCAATAAAAGCAACACACAGGCAGAAGGACCTCCCACACCAGCCCAGGGCAACAAGCCTCTTTTGAGCACCTAGAGATGTCCATCTCCAGCCAGGAGCCCGCCATAGACCTCTGACTTGGAAAGGCTAGAGCTTACTCCAGCCTGAACAATGAGAGCTGTAAGTCCCTGACTTTGGACTCCTGCAGTTCTGAACCTCCAGTTCTCAGGCCCCGAGCTATCAGCCCTAGGTCTAAAGCTCAGTTTATAAGCCCCTGGCCCTCAAGGGCTCAGGACGCCAGCACCAAGGGGGTTGCTCTTTTCTAGTCATGAGCTCATGAGTAGAGTGGTGGACTCCTCCTGAGCCACTGTGACAGGTCATAGCCCTGGCCATCACTGTACAGAACTGGATCCATCTGGTATTGCAGAGAAACAATTCCCCAGTTTGTCCTTTGCTGTCACATGCAGGCTGTGACACAGGTGCCTGCCCATATACACGAATAAGTAGATGTAAGTTCAAAAACAAGCCGCGCTGCTTAAAGTGGTGGCCTTTAATCCCAGTTTTCAGGAGGCAGAGGCAGGCAGATCGCTGAGTTTGAGGCCAGCCTGGTCTATACAACAAGTTCCAGAACAGCCAGGGCTACATAGAGAAAGCCTCTCTCAAAGAAACAAAAATAAACAAACAAATAAATAACCAAAAAAGAAAACCAAGGGGCTGGAGAGATGGCTCAGAGGTTAAGAGCATTGCCTGCTCTTCCAAAGGTCCTGAGTTCAATTCCCAGCAACCACATGGTGGCTCTCAACCATCTGTAATGGGGTCTGGTGCCCTCTTCTGGCCTGCAGGCATACACACAGACAGAATGCTGTATACATAATAAATAAATAAATAAATAAATAAATAAATAAATAAATAAATAATTTTTTTTTTTAAAAAAAAGAAAGAAAACCAAAACACCAATCAACAGTAAGAACAAAACCCCCAACTAGAGCCTAGTTGTGAAGGTACAGGCTCGATTGGTCTCCAGAAGCCAGTCTTTCTATGGTGGCCTGTGGAGATGTCAGAAACTTAAGGACACACCTGGATTTCACTCAGTGTCCTCCAAGGGCTCTGGAACCCAGTGCTTTGTTTGTTAATCACCATATAGACAGTCCTTTGGTGCTGGAAGCTGTGCAGCAAGGTGGTAGATGAGTAACCTGGTCCTCCTGCCTTGGCCTCCACCATGCTGGGATTCTAGGCCTGTACCTCCAAGCCCAGGGAGACCCGGTTCTTGTGGGGTCCAGGGCGGTGGTGGCAGCACAGCAGTGACCTTGCCACACTGGGACTCTGGATAATGTCGGGACCCATGGGAAGCAGGGGAGGACAAGGAGACCTGTAAAAGGAGAAGCCAGCCGTGCAGAAAGTGGTATCAGTGGGCCCGAGTAAGGCAAGCGCTGGAAGAGCTGAGGTTGGCAAGAAAGAGGGACTCAGTATAGCTGGGCTGGAGAAGGGGAGACACAGAGAAGCTGGAGGGGTGCTGGACTTCCTTAGCCTTCTAGGAGACGAAGGGCAAGAGAAACAGCAGATGTGGGAGAACATTAGCTTCCCTAGGCACCTATGTTCCGTCTCAAGACGTGTGTGCTGAGAGCCAGTGGGCAGGGGGCATCAAAGGGAGAAGTCATGATGGAGGTGCAGGCTGGGGGTCATCAGATGACCTAAATTATTGGGGACAGTCAGATGAGAGGGTGGGAAAGTGGAGGAAGGAGAGACCCTGACATTGACAGCTAGGCCCCGGCAGAGCAGCCAGCAGGGAGGCAGGTCTGTCAGGCAGTGTCTCAGTCTTTTCACTCACAGGCCCATGAGCTTAATTCTCAGTGACCTAGAGCCAGCGACAGCTCTTCAGCTCAGGGGCAAGCTCCACCCTCCAGCGAGGAGGCTTTGTAGCAGGTCACTTGAGGGCTGTTCACCTCCTGGTGCTTCCCTTGTATTAGGATCAGTAGCTGTCTGTGCTGACTTCATTGCTTGAAGGAGGAAGTGTGGCTATTTCATAGTGTCAGGAAGACAGGTCTTGTGGAGGTGAGCATGGTATCAGGCCATGGGGTCCTGGCTCTGGGAGGCGTCGAGAAACCCCCAGACTGGACCCTCACCCAGGACTCAGATTGCTCTGTCTGTTGCGTGGATCGCCTTACCAGGCCTTTTCCTTCTTTGTGCCTTGGGGGACAGGCGGTACTACACTCGTGTTTCATGCCAGCAGATTCACAAGGACAAGAGGAGCCGGGACGAGGGTTGCGGCAGTGGGGCAGAAAGGCAGCTTACGCTGAGCTGAGATACAGCATCTGTCGGATTTTCTGCTGGTTCTAATCCTGTCACACAACCCCCTGGTCTCACTGTAATGGCAGGAGGAACGGAGCTTGTTCTACCTGGCAGCCCAAAGAGAGAGAAGAACTTAAAGGTGTTGGTTTTCAGGAGCAGCAAGTGACCAGGCCCCTATGATGTCGTCTTCTTTTTTTTTAAATATTTATTTATTATGTATACAACATTTTTTCTGCATATATGCCTGCAGGCCAGAAGAGGGCACCAGACCTCATTACAGATGGTTGTGAGCCACCCTGTGGTTGCTGGGAATTGAACTCAGGACCTTTGGAAGAGCAGGCAATGCTTTTAACCTCTGAGCCATCTCTCCAGCCCCCCTATGATGTCTTCTGATGTGACTTTTAGTCTTTAGTGTAGCCAGGAGGGCATCCAGAGACACACTCTTCTTCTTGGGAGAAAAATGAAGCATGGGAACTGAGCAAAGGGTTGCTCTGATTTGGCTGCACCTCACACTGTGGTCATTAACCAATAAGCTTGTTTGCCCTCAGCAGATAAGAGTGCCGGCCCCCAAACCAGAGTTCTGTGTGCTGTGATGTGAATGCAGCAGGCACACTTGCACAATAAAGAAATAACCCCACCTGCAGACTCACTTTGTTCGAGCATAGAGGCTGGGGCTTTAAGATGAAGCAGTCATGCCTCCATGAGTTTACCACTAAGTTTACCCTTAGGCACTGGTTGGTTGGTTGGTTGGTTGGTTGGTTGGTTGGTTGGTTGGTTGGTTTTTTGAGACAGGGTTTACACTGGGGTAATAGCAGGGTGTGAGGAACTTCACGGCGGGTGCGTTGTAAGGGTAGCCACTGGGGAACTCCAGTGAGAGTTTATACCTCGGGTCTTTATATACTGTGCTGGCTGCTCCATGGATTGATCCCTACCCATTTGAACCAGAAGGTAGAAATCCCTTTGTCCTCAGACAAGGGTCACCAGCTCCTGCTGTAGGATGCGCTTAGGTTCCGTGGATGCAAAGTCAGGTAGTGTGTCTGCTGTAGAAAGTCGGACCACAGATTCAGTGTAAAATGAGACACCACTTAGGAGAACTGCCTTCTATAAAGGAACGAGGAAGGGGCCGTCAGACAGACGTTGCGTCACCATACCCCAGCCCCCTAACAGCAAGTGTAGGCTCTTTGGCCATATTTTTTCTTTCTCTCTGATAAGCAGTCATAAGTCTCAGCATTTTAGGGCTGATTATGTGGCGGCAAGCAAGAGCTTGAATACAGGTTAAAAACAAATATTTGGGTTCAGTGTGGTGGCACATGTCTTTAATCCCTGGCACTTGGGAGGCAGAGGCAGATGGAGCTCTGTGGTTTGAAGTCAGCCTGGTCTACATAGGCAGTTCCAGGACAGCCAGGGTTATATAGTGAGACTCTGCCTCAAAAACAAATAAATAAATTACTTACTTCAAAAAAAAATTGCAAGTATTTGAGATAGCCCAAATTCAGGCATCTCATAATGAGCCAGGTTGAGACAGGGTTTTGCTGTGAAACAGCCCTGGCTGTCCTGGAACTCACTTTGTAGACCAGGTTGGCCTTGAACTCACAGAGATCCACCTGCTTCCATCTCCCTGGTGCTGAGATTAAAGGTGTGCAAGGTACATTCCCAAGCTCCAAGGTACATTGTCAACAGAGCGCTCTTGTGCATAGAGTCTCAGCACAGTCACGCAGTGTGGAAACTTCCACAGGCACCCTCTGCCGCCTTCCCATTGCTCAGTTGAGGGCAGGTAGCCACGACCACCTCATCTCCCAGCGTCCACTGCATACTCCAGCAGAATGTTCTGTCATGCCTAGGTACTTGGGGAAGTACATACGGTTGATGTAGAGCCTCCATCATTTCAAGTGGAAAAGAACAATAAAATGTCTGTATAGGAGCTTGAAAAAATGTTATTCTGGGGGAGAATGGTGATGCACGCCTTGAGCCGGAACTTCACAGTGAGAGCCTCAGAAAACCGAAACAGTAACAAGTTGTTTGGTTTTCCTCTCTTGGGTTTTTGGAGTCAGGGTCTCATAAAGGCTCAGCAGGCCCAGAACTCACTCTATAGCCAAAGATTGTTGCCACCTCCCATCAATCCCAGCGTCTGCAAGTGTTTTCTAGGGAAGGAAGAAACACAGCAAAGGCTCATGGTGAGGACAATCTATTCTGGACGAAGACATGCAGGGAAAGCAATTTAAACTGTTCTCAGCTGTGAAGATCGTGACCTTAGAGCCCAAAGGAAAGCTAACACACGGCAGACAGTACCACTGCCAAGCTAAGGAAGGATCTCTGTGAGATGGAAGACTGGCTGGAGAATCTCTTGGTCTGCGTACTCCGTGGAAGCGAGCACCCGCCCTTTCTCTTGGCCTGCCAGCATCTTCTCTCCTTGGAGCCCCACCTTTTCCTGAGCTCGATCCTAAGCCCAAACCCAAATAGGATGTTTCTTTGTCCTGGTATCTTTTTTCTTTTTAATCGTATAAGATATTTTTAGATTTGTTTATTTTTATTTTGTGTATATGGGTGTTCTGTGTATATGTCTGTGTGCCACATGTGTGCCTGGTGTCTACAAAGGTCTGGGGAGGCTTTCAGATGCCCTGGAACCAGAGTTACAGACGATTGTGAACCGTACTGTGGGAATCAAGCCTGGGTCTTCTGCAAGAGCAACAAATGCTCTTAATCGCTCCAGTCCCACGTTTCCTGATATCTTATTGTAAGGGTTGGGGAAAAGGAAGTAGTTCTCCTGAACCCGGAGCTTTCTGTGTGCTTGTTCTTGCTGGGAGACTGTTTTCCTGCCTCTTGGAGCTACCCTGTCATGTCAGTGTGATACCTGGCTTCCCTCTCATGTCAGTGTGATACCTATAAAAGTCTATATTGAAGGATCCAGAGGGACTGCCAGTCCTTGATCAGATGAGCTAGGGCACTCTCTCAACTTGGTACTGTTGGTATTTGGATCAGATTGTAGGCGTTTAGTAGCACCCCCTGGCCAAGATATTCCCTGGGGGTAGATTCATTCCCTGTCTCAAAGCATTGAACTGTCCGATCCGCTCTGGATTTCTGAGATCCAAGGAAGCGCTCCATTCCATCTCCCTCTCTTCAGCGCACACTTCCCCATTATGTTGCTCTCTGGGAAATACAGATGCCACTTCTGCTAATGCGTCTGCTGGCCACATCTCAGTTCTGCTGACTTACAGAGAGTCTGTGCTGAAAGGACCTCGGTGGTTGGCAGAGAAATGCACTCAGACTGGAGACTAAATGGGCATTGGTACATGAGCACCCCTGTTGGTGGTGCAAGAAAGGGGCGCATAGGGCTGGAGAGATGGCTCAGTGGTTAAGAGCATAGGCTGCTCTTCCAGAGGTCCTGAGTTCAATTCCCAGCAACCACATGTGCTCACAACCATCTGAAATAAGATCTGGTGCCCTCTTCTGGCGCACGGGCATACATGGAGGCAGAATGTTGTATACATAATAAAGATAAATAAATAAATCTTTAAAAAAAAAAGAAAGAGAGGGGCACATATAGAAAGGGGCACATACAGAAAGGGGCACATATAGAAAGGGGCACATATAGAAAGGGGCACATATAAACTGCCTCCTGTGGCACTGTTATTTTTTTTTTCATTGCTCTTTTCCCGGTGTGCGTGTATGTGTAATGCTAGGGATTGAACCCTGGGCCACTAAGCTGCCCTGCCTCCCTTTAAGTGTTGAGACTTGGAGTATGTTTCCTGATAGGCCTGGAACCTGCAATCCTCCTGCCTTAGCTGCTGAGTCACTAGGATTACTGGTGTGGCCCCTCTGCCCGGTCTTCCTTTTTTTTTTTTTTTTTTTTTTTTGGGCGGGGGGTTCAAAGTATCAAAATAAGGCTTTAAGAAAATGTGAATTGTTGTAGTTTCTGTTTCTTGCTGGTCTTCCCACCTGTGTGTATTTTTATAATGTTCCTTTTGTCCAAGGAACACTGTGTTTAGGCAACCATAGGAAGAACAAGGTAACTCCCTTTATTTTATTTATTATCGTGTCTCTTATTATTTTTGGTGCTAATTATGGAAGCCAGGGCCAAGTCCATGTCCCCAGGGCCATTCTTGGCATTGACCGGCCTGAGAGACCTTCTTGAACTTTTGGCTCTCAACCTCATGAAACGGGAAAATGTAAGGAGGATGTCTCTCGAAAGAGAAAGTGAAATCATTTCTGTAACTTGACTTGGCCTGGCACCCTTTTGGTCTTGGTTAGGGCTTGCTTTCCGATAGCAGATGCTCTTTGGCATGCACTCCTCAGGATCTGGCAGGCAGCTCATGTCGTGGATGTCATCACCTTGGGCATCCAAGCCTCTCTCTCTCTCTCTCTCTCTTTTTTTTTTTTTTTGACAGGGTTTCTTTGTAGCTTTGGAGCCTGTCCAAAAGATTTGTAGACCAGGCTGAGCTCGAACTCACAGAGATCCGCCTGCCTCTGCCTCCTGAGTGCTGCATTAAAGGCGTGCACCACCACCGCCTGGCTGGGCATCCAAGTCTTACGCAGTATCTGGGTGTGCTCACCATGGTAATCAAGCCATCGTCAACCCAGCTTTCACACCCTCGGGCCCCATTCTTCCCTCCCATTCCCTACCACCCCAGAATCAAACGTAAATGGCTATGCAGCAGCCACTCAGCAGTTGCAGAGAGGGCATCATGTTCTTGCAGTGACTCATGATTTGTGGTATCTATTTTGGTTTCTCTTGCATCTGCAAGTACAGTTGAGATACAAATAGTAAATTAAAATCTTAGGTAAATGCTGTTTATAAGGGTAAGTGGGGGGCATCGTCTGAAGACTGTGACAGTCCCGTGTTAAGAAAAACCACATTATTTATTCCCTTTTTTCTTTCTTTTCAAGTGAAGTTAATGCACTTTATTTTTAGACAACCTACATGACACATCTTTTCTTAAAACCACAGTGTTTCCTCTCCAAATAAATCACAGCCAAAGTAAAGCTCAAGGTGAGACCAGCACCACTGTTCTCGGTCCTGGTGTCACACAGATGGTAAACTGCAGCCGGCTTTGGTGACAAGTGATTGGTCCAGTGTAATCTCCAATTTGTTTTTTCAAAACAAGGATATTACATAAGAGCTTTTCCAGCATGAGTCTGTAGCTTTCTGACCATATAAAGGTACTCCCCAATCCAATCTAGACGCTGTGAAGACAGGCAGAAGGACAACCACAAACTGCTAAGGGCCTATCAGTGCATGCAGATCGACATTTATTTATTTTGGTTCTTCCAGACAGGGTTTCTCTGTAGCAGTGGAGCCCACTTTGTAGACCACGCTGGCCTTGAATTCACAGAGATCCACCAGCTTCTGCCTTTCGAGTGCTGGAATTAAAGGTCCGACTTTATTTTATTTTTTAACGCAGAGTTTTCTATGTAGACCAGGCTGGCCTGGAAACTCACAGAGATCTACCAGCCTGGTCTACATAGTGAGTTCTTGGATAGCCAGGGCTACATAGTAAGATTCTGTCTTAAAAAAAAAAATAGTGTGTGTGTTGGGGTACAGTTTGGGGGTAGAGCATGAGTTTATCACACAGAAGATTCTGGATCTGTCTCCAGGACAAAACAACAGCCCAGCAAGGCAGTGCGTTCTAAGATGGCGGCTGTTCTTCCCTGAGCGTTGCTCGTGTCTCTACGATTTCACGGCAGCACAGTCCTCACTGCATCTGTGTGAGGACCACGGAAAGAGTTTCCTGACCCATCTGGTTCGCAGGCTTGTACTGCAGGACAGCCACTGCTCACCTGCATTGTCCTTCAAGAATGAAGACAGATGTCCCCAGCAGGCCCTGTGGGAAGACCTCTGAGCTCTCTGTTTAAGCTGCAGGATTTGAACTGGGTCTTCTGAACACTGGGGCAGTGCGAGAGTGGAGAACCCTGGATGAGTCACCTCCTTCAGCTATGGGGCCCACCAGAGATCACAGAACTCCACTCGTCTATACCAGAAGGTTCTGTGTGGGCATTTTGCCAAATCGTCATGCCATATGAGATGTCGTGGATGGGACAGGGACGAAGGTGCAGGACAGGAAGGAGGCTGTCCAGGGCCTGTAAGAGTCCTCACCAAGCCCTGCTGCCCTGCGCAGTCCTCCCAGAGCTCCATGGCACTCACCAGTTGGTCTGCCCCTTCACTCTTCTACTGCACCTGCTTTCCTGCCTGAAAAATGCTTCCTGCAGAGCCCCAGCCCTGACCACATTAGTTCATTACAATGTGTGCAGGTACATGACATAAGAGCGTGCCTGTGCGGGTGTCCTCGCGGGTGTCCTCGCGGGGGTGTGTGGGCGCACGTGGACATCAGAGGACAGGGCTGGGTGTTGTTCCTCAGGAGCTGACCGTCTTTCTGAGATGGTCTCTGACTAGGACTTGGGGCTCACCTAAGCAAGACTGACAGGCCGCAAGCCCCAGCCAGCCCCTCCCATCGGTCTTTCCAGCACTTGGGTCACAGATACATTTCACCACGCCTGGCTTTGTATGTGGGTGCTGAGGTTCAGGCTCAGGTCTTTGTGCTTGTGTGGCCCGAGGTGGATGGAGGTTGAGTACTTGATCAGCTCTAGATGGCTCTTGGTCTCTCCACACAGAGGAGATCTGCAAAGTAGAGGCAGAGATGGATTATATGCTAGAAAATAGCCTGGGCCACTGATTCTTGGTGCTAAAATGGGCTCTAATCCATCTTTCCCTTTTGGTATTGGATTACAGAATGTAGGGCAGGACTGGGATTGGCTGTTAAGAATACCCTGGACAAATATATGTTCTGAGAGCGTAGGGAGGGAGCATACTGCGGCTGGTGTGACTTTGGACACCTGGGCTTGGCTTGTATCACTACCTTCCCCAACCAGAACGTCTCAAGGGCAAAATCTTCCACTGCATTTAAATTAATTATTGGTAGCAAAAGATACATTCATCCCAAGTCATTTGTTAAGTTCAGATAAAGCAGAGGGGTCAACTATGTGTAGGTCAGTGGCAGAGCACTGCGGCACGGCACCAAGGCAGCCGCAGGGAAGCATGCCTTTCGACTGGAGTAGGGAGCCAGGGGGCGGCGGAGTCCTGCGGTCAGCTGAGGTTGCTCTGCTGGCTTTAACAGAAGCCCAGGACACCGTGCACACCCTGCACACCCTGCACACCCTGCACACCGTGCGTGCCCCCGCACATGCCCCAGCTCTCCTCACAGAGACAGCAGACAAGAGCAGTGGAGTCCTCCAGAGTGGTTCCAGAGCCCTCTTCGCTGCTTTGTTTTGTTGTTGTCTTTTCCTAGTAGAAGCATGGAGCGACACTGGAACACATCAGCAATTAAAGCTAATCATTTTATTTCATAAAAGGAACATTTGCTCTACATTTTCCCAATTTGCCTATGCGTCTAAAAAATAGTTGTATGTAACAACATTAAAGAAAAAAAGAGGTCACGAATTTGACTAGAGCCATGAGGGATGTTTGGCAGGATTCCGATGGAGGGAAGGAAGGGAGAAATGAGGTAATATTATAACCCCAGAAAATAAATTAGCCAGGCGGTGGTGGCACATGCATCCTAGCACTTGGGAGGCAGAGGCAGGCAGAGTTCTGTGAGTTCAAGGCCAGCCTGGTCTACAGAATGAGTTCCAGAACAGCCAGGCCTACACAGAGAAACCCTTTCTTGAAATATCAAAATGAGGGGCTGGAGAGATGGCTCAGTGGTTAAGAGCATTGCCTGCTTTTCCAAAGGTCCTGAGTTCAATTCCCAGCAACCACATGGTGGCTCACAACCATCTGAAATGAGATCTGTCTGATATCCTCTTCTGGCCTGCAGGCAGACACACAGACAGAATATTGTATACATAATAAATAAATAAATAAATAGACATTTAAAAAAAAAGAAAAAAAGAAATATCAAAATGAATAAATAAATTAAAAAATTAAAAAGTCAAAGAGTCTCCCAAGAGCTGTCATTCCCAGGTGGAAGGTACGGAGTTAAGGCACAGAGAGAATAAATAATTTAGATCACAAACCAACAACAAAAACCAGTTGTGTTTGCATTTGGATCATAGACATGCTAACCTTCAATGAAACAGATAGGATTCTAACGCCCTAGTGATTTCATTTACTATAATTAATTACCTAATTAATTAATTGGGGTGGGGCAGCTGTAGGGCTGGAGAGATGGCTGAGTGGCCTGACCTGAATTCTACCCCTAGGACCCTCTAGAGATGGAGGGAAAGCCAGGTGCAGCGGTGACCCTCTAATCTCAGCACCCAGGAGGCTGAGGCAGGAGCATTGCAACCTTGAGGTCAACTTGCACTAAATAAAATGAAAATCTGCCCAGGTTTCCTGGTTTCACTTGAAATTGTGGTCACAAACCTCAAATTGGCTCTTAGAGCTGTCCAGAAATGGTAACGTGCAGGAATTCACTCCGCTGGTCTCTGGGAAGATACTTCTTTCCTTCACTAACACTGCTCACTGCCCCCACCCCGTTAGGTCAGGCGCTGCATGCCCCAGCTCCGTCCCCCCATCCCCAGAAAGGGGAGGCGGTCTTCCTGTCGTCTTTTCTGTTGGATTCTCTTCTGTTTATTTTTGCCCGCGAATGCTCTGCTCTCTCACAGCTTTCAGAGCAGACAAAGCTTCCTCTGCGTTCTCATCTGTCCCGTTAGTTTATTTGTTCTCCTTCTCGCAGTCCTCCAAGGTTATCTGCCGACTGTCCTCTCTCCTCTCACTGAGGGCCAAGCTCACATCTCCAGTCTTACCTCCTATTTCTCTCTCTGTAGTTTTTTTTTTAAAACTTTGGTTTTTATTTTTATTTGTGCATGTGTGCATGTACATGTATGTATGTGTCATATTCACGCAGGTATCTGAAGAGGCCAGAAGAAGGCACTGATCTGTTGGAGCCAGAGTTACTGGAGGTTGTGAGCCACTCTTTGGGGTTTTTTTTGTGTGTGTGTGTGTGTGTGGTTTTTTGTTTGTTTGTTTGTTTGTTTGTTTGTTTTTTTCAAGACGGGGTTTCTTTGTAGCTTTGGTGCCTGTCCTGGAACTAGCTCTTGTAGACCAGGCTGACCTCGAACCCACAGAGGTCCGCCTGCCTCTGCCTCCCGAGTGCTGGGATGAATGGTGTGCGCCACCACGGCCCGGCTCGAGCCACTCCTTGTGAGTGCTTGGAGTAGCAAGTGCTCCTCACTGCTGAGCTATCTTTCCAGGACCCCCCATTTCTGTGTAACTCCCCAGTTTGTAACTGCTGCTGAGACCATTCTACACTAGGGTTCTATCTCTGACTGCCTACCCAAACTTCCCCCTTAGTTGTCTCTCATCCCCCTTATTCTCCACATCCCCCCAAAACAGGGTCTTCTACATATCTCTGGCTGTTCCTGGAACTCACTATGTAGACCAGGCTCTCCTTGAATTCCCGGAGATCATCCTGCTTCTACCTTTAAAATTTTTATCATCATATTTGTATGTGTGTTTTGCCTACATATATGTATGTATATCGTGTGTGTTCCTGATGTCCAGGGAGCCTGGAAGAGGGCATTTGATTCCCTGGAATTGGAACTATATGTGATTATAAGCCAACATACTGGAAATAGAACCCAGGACCTCTAGAAGAGCAGCCAGTAACCACTGAGCTATTTCCCCAGCCCACATTTCACTCTTTAGAAAGGCAAAATAAGATTCCTGGTATTCTCCTGCTGCCTTCTAGTGATCTCTGCCCCCATTTCTGTGTTACCATTCCTGGTACTGGGGTTTGGGTAGATACTGTGTCACGTCTTCCCGCTCCCTGCCACCTCATCACATCACAGCAGGTTCCCTCCCTACCTTCCATGCTTTCACAGCACCCATCAAATAAAATCATACCCTTGGCCAAGGACTGCAGGACCCTGTGTCGTTTGCCGCTGTCCTCAGCCCCACACAAACATCAAGCGTCTTTTCTTTGTCCCTTGGAAGCTTTGCCAGTGTTCCTTTCTTCTCTGTCTAGGGGCCGTCTCGAGGTCAGGCCCAGTGTCCTTGGGATGGCCTTGCTCTGTGCCTGTTTGTGTTGTCCTGGCTCCTCTGTTCTTTTTAGGGCACGTAGGAGAAGCTCTGGGTGCTGCTCCTATCATGACCTGGTCAGAGCTTGTGTTGTTCCTCCAGTGCAGTACAATGTCTGGAACCATGGGGGTCCCCAGCCAGCACTTAGTGAGGGGAAAAAGGCATGAGCGTATGTTTTCCCATATCATTATTTCCAGTGGGTGCACAGTAGGCTATTACAGGAATATAACCTAATTACTCTGTCACTTAGTAAATTTTTTTGTTTGTTTATTTTTTTCGAGACAAGGTTCTGTGTAGCTTTGGAGCCTGTCCTAGAACTAGCTCTGTAGACCAGGCTGGCCTCAAACTCACAGAGATCTGCCTGCCTCTGCCTCCCGAGTGTTGGGATTAAAGGTGTAAGCCACCACTGCCCAGCCTGGAAATGTTTTTGAGTATGGTGTGGACCATTGTGATTTAAGATACTTGGAAGAAGGCTGAAGCTGCAGTTCAGTGGTAGGGCACTCGCCTAGAGTATATGGAACCCTAAGTTCAATCCCCCAAATCAACACAGACATTTAAGTTCCAGGAACTAGAAGTATTTCTCCTATATTAATTAATTTATTATTTTGGTTTTTCGAGACAGTGTTTCTCTGGCTGTCCTGGAACTCGCTATATAGACCAGGCTGGCCTCAAACTCACAGGGATCCACCTACCTCAGCCTCCCAATGCTGGGATTAAAGATGTGTGCCACCACCGCCTGGCACAGGATGCAGTTTTATTAACACAGGAAAATGAGTACATAAAGTAAAAGAGAAACCTGAAATATGATCTGTTATATGAAGTTACTAAAGTCAGCTAGTATAAAATGAACTAGATGTTAACTAACTGCATTTTAAGTTGGTAGGATTACAAATGACTTTTCTTTTTCCCTTTGTGGAACTGGGGATTGAACCCAGGACACTTAAGCTTTTTTGAGGGTTTCTCAGTGTAACAGATCTAGCTGTCCTGGAACTCACTCTGTAGACCAGACTAGCCTTGAACTCGCAGAGATCCACCTGCCTCTGACTCTCAAGTGCTCGGATTAAAGGCGTGCATCCCCCTCTGCTCTGCTCCTCCACAGGTATTACTCAGGCTGGCTTTGAACTTACCATCTTCCTACTTCAGCCTCCTGAAACAGGCATCAGGTGCTTGTTTTAAAGTAATACCTGGCATTTTAAAATGATCCGTCTGTGTTTTTCAAGTTTACATCAGGGATTTGTGTTCTTGCACTGTTTTCTTCTGTGATGACAGGGCTCAAACCCAGGGCCCGACCTGTGCTGGGCAAGCTGCCCACCAGCACGCTACATCCCCAGCCCTTGGTTTTTTGAGTCAGGCTGGTCTTGAACTCATAGCTCAGTTTGGCTTCACCTTCAGCTTCTTCCTGTTTTTACTTCCTAACTGGTAAGGTTCCAGGCGTGTCCCACCCACCCCAACAGGCTATTTTCATTTTTAATCGTCAGAAGAAAAGTCACTGGAAACTTGAGAACACTTTTCGACAGTTTGGGTTACAGAAGATGATGGGAGACAGATTCCACATCTGTGTCCTAGAAGGGTGGTCAGGGACTCGAATGTGAGAAACGCTTGCATATGTTTGCCATAGTCTTCGTCATTCCAGGATGATGCGTGGCTTGGGCTTTCAGAGCAGCAAAAGTCCTATTTTCTACAATGCATCTGTGGCTGCCCAGACGTGTGTGAGGCCTCCGTGGACGTTCAGACGTGTGTGTGAGGCCTCCATGGACGCTCAGACGTGTGTGAGGCCTCCGTGGACGCTCAGACGTGTGTGAGGCCTCCGTGGGCGCTCAGACGTGTGTGAGGCCTCCGTGGGCGCTCAGACGTGTGTGAGGCCTCCGTGGGCGCTCAGACGTGTGTGAGGCCTCCGTGGGCGCTCAGACGTGTGTGAGGCCTCCGTGGCCATTCAGACGTGTGTGAGGCTTCCGTGGCTGTTCAGACGTGTGTGAGGCCTCTGTGGCCATTCAGATATATGTGAGGTCTCCGTGGCCATTCAGACGTGTGTGAGGTTTCTGTGACTGTTGAGATGCATGTGAGGCTTCTGTGGCTGTTCAGACACGTGAGAGGTCTCTGTGGCCTTTCAGACGTGTGTGAGGTTTCCGTGGCTGTTTAGACATGTATGAGGCCTCTATGACCGTTCAGACATGTATGTTGCCATGACAATGGGTGAGAGCATGGCACAGCTGAGTTCACAGTGTGGAAGACCTCAAGCCCCTGCTGACTGGAGTGTTTGACCTGATCAGAGCCTTTTAATGACTTAGAACAGTGGTTTCCATGTCTAACATCCCCGGGAGGACTCGGGTCACAGCTGTCTCCATAGGAAGGCTGTGAGGCCATTGCTCTCCTTTCCATGCTCACCGGATTCCAGACAGATTGGCTTCAGAAGCAGAAGGGACAGACAGCTGTCCGCTGTGAAGCCAGACAGTAAGGAGAGCCACAAAGATGTAGAGCCTCAGCACTCTCCCTGGATTTCTGTGACGGAGAGAATAGTTACTGCTCATCCGCTAGACTGTCGCTTGTGTCATCGCGCACTGGTCTGTTGTTGTTGTAAGGGAATCGGCGGGCATTCTGCTCAGCTTACCTTTGCTTTGGGAACAGCATCTCCCTTCATTGTCCAGGCTGACATTCTGCTACCTCTGAGTCCCAGGCTGGCCTCAAATTCAGACTCCACCGACATCAGCCCCCACACGCTGGGATTTCAGGTGTGTGCACATGCCTGGCTCAGCTTTGCTATGGAGGCCAGTAGATATTTCCCCGTACAGATAACCTCTGGGATCTTTTGTTTGGGAATCATAAAGAAGCCCTGAGATCAAAGTGTCTGTGAGTCGGTGGTTTATGAAGGCAGGAAGAGAAGCGCCTCTGTGGTGGGTGACTGTGTCTCTGTCCACAGACTGAACCGCGTGACTGAGGAGAGCAAGGCCTAGGGCACACGCCCCAGGCCAACAGGCAGGCGTGGAAGTCTTTGAAATTATAGTAATAGTCTCTCTCCCTCCTTTTTCTTCCCTCCCTCTCTCCCTTCCTCTCCCCTTGTCTCTTTCTCCCCCTCCCCCCTTTTCTAGAGATCATGCATGATGTGATCAAGAAAGTTAAGAAGAAGGGGGAGTGGAAGGTAAGTAGAGCAGTTTGTGATCCTAAAGGGTTTGGGGAGACGGCTCAGTGGATGGACCACATGCCGTGCCAGGGTAAGAACCAGAGTGGACATCCCACACCACACACAGGTAAGGACCAGAGTGGACATCCCACACCACACACAGGTAAGAACCAGAGTGGACATCCCACACCACACACAGGTAAGAACAGAGTGGACATCCCACACCACACAGAGGTAAGGACCAGAGAGCACATCCCACACCACACACAGGTAAGAACCAGAGTGGACATCCCACACCACACACAGGTAAGGACCAGAGAGCACATCCCACACCCACACACAGGTAAGGACCAGAGAGCACATCCCACACCACACACAGGTAAGGACCAGAGAGCACATCCCACACCCACACACAGGTAAGGACCAGAGAGCACATCCCACACCACACACAGGTAAGAACCAGAGTGGACATCCCACACCCACACACGGGTAAGGACCAGAGAGCACATCCCACACCCACACACAGGTAAGGACCAGAGAGCACATCCCACACCACACACAGGTAAGAACCAGAGTGGACATCCCACACCACACACAGGTAAGGACCAGAGAGCACATCCCACACCACACACAGGTAAGGACCAGAGAGCACATCCCACACCACACACAGGTAAGGACCAGAGAGCACATCCCACACCACACACAGGTAAGGACCAGAGAGCACATCCCACACCACACACAGGTAAGGACCAGAGAGCACATCCCACACCACACACAGGTAAGGACCAGAGTGGACATCCCACACCCACACACGGGTAAGGACCAGAGAGCACATCCCATACCACACACGGGTAAGAACCAGAGTGGACATTCCACACCACACACAGGTAAGGACCAGAGAGCACATCCCACATCACACACAGGTAAGGACCAGAGAGCACATCCCACACCCACACACAGGTAAGGACCAGAGAGCACATCCCACACCCACACACGGGTAAGGACCAGAGAGCACATCCCACACCACACACAGGTAAGAACCAGAGTGGACATCCCACACCACACACAGGTAAGGACCAGAGAGCACATCCCACACCACACACAGGTAAGGACCAGAGAGCACATCCCACACCCACACACAGGTAAGGACCAGAGAGCACATCCCACATCACACATAGGTAAGAACCAGAGAGCACATCCCACACCCACACACAGGTAAGGACCAGAGAGCACATCCCACATCACACACAGGTAGGAACCAGAGAGCACATCCCACACCCACACACAGGTAAGGACCAGAGAGCACATCCCACACCCACTCATGGGTAAGGGTCAGAATGGGCACCCCACACCCACACAAGGGTAAGGATCAGAGAGCACATCCCACACCCACACACAGGTAAGGATCAGAGAGCACTTCCCACACCCACACACAGGTAAGAGTCAGAGTGGGCATCCCACACCCACACAAGGGTAAAGACCAGAGTGTACATCCCACACCACACACAGGTAAGGACCAGAGAGCACATCCCACACCCACACACAGGTAAGGACCAGAGAGCACATCCCACATCACACACAGGTAGGAACCAGAGAGCACATCCCACACCCACACACAGGTAAGGACCAGAGAGCACATCCCACACCCACTCATGGGTAAGGGTCAGAATGGGCACCCCACACCCACACAAGGGTAAGGATCAGAGAGCACATCCCACACCCACACACAGGTAAGGATCAGAGAGCACTTCCCACACCCACACACGGGTAAGAGTCAGAGTGGGCATCCCACACCCACACAAGGGTAAAGACCAGAGTGTACATCCCACACCACACACAGGTAAGGACCAGATTGCACATCCCACACATGGGTAAGGACCAGAGTACACATCCCACACTACACAAGCAAGCTGGGCAGCATGGTTACATGCTTGGCTTGTGACCCCAGCACTCGGGTGATAGTTGGCTAATGGTCAGCAGAATTGGTGAGATGTGGGTTCAGCCAGAGAGCTTGCCTCAGTACATAAAGTGGAGAGCTATTGTAGAGGACACGTGGCATCAGCATGTGCACTCTCACACACACATGAAGACATGCATGCAAACACAGTCTCCCACCTATGCACAGAGGGTAGAGTTGGAGGGTAGTTGGCAGGATTGAGAGCATCCCCACGGGACCAAGCATGACATCCTGTGTGATCTTGGTTCAGAGGCTTTTTCTATGGAACCTCAGTAGGTGAAGGTTCTCTGAGGTGGTATCACACTAGCCAAGAGCCGGTGGGACTCTCCGGGATCTTCCTCATGCTGGTGAAGGCTCTACACTGTCCATTTGAACCGGACGTTTCCCTGGAGTCAAGAGCCCACACGTGCTCATGTTCATTGGCCTGGGAGATAATTGGCACAGAAGGACACTGAAGCCCAGATATGGCCCTGTGGGTTCTGTTTTGATCCCCACAGTTCTAGAGGGGAGGCTGTCTGGTGGGAACTCGTAGGCATGTCTCTCTTTCACCGTTTCCATCAGGCAGGACTTGCAGACCCGGGAATTTCCTCAGATGAGGCTCAGGGGCTGCTGTGCTGCAGTAGCGCTCTGCTCATGGCCTCCTGCTTTGTATCATGAAGGAGAAGAAAGGCCTTGCTCTCACGGCTGGCTCTTTCTCTCTGCTGGGGTGGAGGGACTTAGGGAAGACGAGGGGAACACTGCAGAGCTGGAACATTCTTGTGCATCTAGTCTGGACAGATATGTGCTGATGAAGGTAGGAACCCCGATGCCAGCTGCGCTAGGCCCTGTGACCCACCATACGTGTGGACACTGCCCCGTCTCCATGAGAGCAAGTTACCCCCTGAAAACACCCCAGCTGTGACGGCCTCTGAGCGTCGGCACCATCCGTCACTCCCTCCTCTTTGTCTGATTTTATGAACATGCCTCTGAGTATTTTAAAGTTCCTGAAGCCGAGTCAGTGAGAGAAAACGCTGCTGTCTAGAAGCTGAGGTTGGGAAGGGAAGGCAACTGTGTGCCCCAGCTCACCTCCAGGCCCCAGGGAATAGCCTCCTACAGGAAGCCAGTGAGAGAATGGGGGCGGGAGCTGTGCAGCCCTGAGCGGTTGGTTCTCTTCCTTCCAGGTGCTGGTGGTGGACCAGTTAAGCATGAGGATGCTGTCCTCCTGCTGCAAGATGACAGACATCATGACCGAGGGAATCACAAGTGAGCACAGCACTCGCCACTTCCCTTGCAGCATGCTGTACCCTCCCTATTCATTACTGTCCTGTGAATTTAGATGCTTCCAGCAACCTTTGTGTTAAGACTGTAAGCCCCTGTGGTGCCTGAAACTCCTTTCCTGACTAGAGGCCTCACAGAATGCAGTGCTGGGTGCTCCTTAAACATATGTTAAAGGAGTGTCAAATAGAAGGGCCAGATTGAGAAAACAGACTGGGGCTAGAGAGATGGCTCAGTGGTTAAGAGTGTGTACTGCTCTTTCAGAGGACCCACGTTCAGTTCCCAGCACCACATTAGGTGACTCACCAGGGGGATCTAGTGCCCTCTGCTGGCCTTCGTGGACACTGCACTAATGTGCACAAACCCACACTAAGATACACACCTATATATGTCATTTGAAACTAAACATTTTTAAGAGCAAAGTGGCACTCTACCAAATAGGGGGAAAACCCCAAATATTTAATGAAAGAAGAGACCCAAATAGCTGATAAATGGGTGCAAAGTACTCACCTTCATTCTGATGAGGGCTTTGAGACACCTGGGTGCTCCAGATTAGGGTCGTAAGGTCAGTGAAGCAGTAGAAGAACGTAATCCCCAGTGGAATGAATGCCTGTCCGTATAGCTGCTCTAAAAAGCACTTGGCAGTATACGATAAAGTTTAAGGTATGTGTGCCTTGTGACCCAGCAGACTCAGAGTACATGTGTGTTCTGAACCAGCTCAGGTGTGTGCCCCACAAACATACACAGGAGTGTGCAGACTGTTGCTCACAAGAAGTCAATGTGAAAGCAGCCAGAACCCATCAAGTATGGAAAGGTTGGGCTGGTGATATTGCTTGGTGGGTACAGACATTACTGCCATGTCTGATAATGGCTTTGATACCTGGTACCCACATGGAGAGAAACAACTTCCATAGGTTTTCCTCTGACCTCCATTACACACATACACATATCAGCTTGATCAATAGACAAGAATAAAACAATTAGGAAAAAAAAGAAGAGACTGGGTAGTTGGATGTGGTGGCACATGTCTGTAATCTCAACACTCAGAAATTAAGAGGAATTACCATAAATTCAAGAGTAGCCTGGGCTATGTAGTGAGGTTTGGGACCAGCCTGGGCTATGAGTGAGATGCTATGTCAAAAAAAAAGTAGGACGGTTAAGTAGGTGCAGGCTACCGTACAGCAGTGGAAGCAGGCAGCCTCTTCCCGCTCACATTTGCACTGCTGCTTCTGATAAACACAAGCAATAGAAGGAAAATAGCTGGAAACGCTCAATCAGTAAAGTGCCGGCTGTGTAATCATCTGGGCTAGCCTGGTGTGGGGCTCACATCTACAGTCTCAGCACTCGGGAGGCAGAGGAGGAGGATCAAGGCCAGCCTAGTCTACATTGCCTGCTCTGTGCCTATAAAGAAAATGCACTTCATCTTGAGGCTGTTGGAAGAAATGCAGTCACGTGGAAGATGTGTTTGAGTGCCTCATTAGGAGTGCCCAGGAAAGGGCGGCTTGGTGGCCTGGTGTGCAGTGCTGGAGGGTGAACCTCGGGCCACGCGTGTCCTTGACAAGTGCTCCACACAGGCACCACGGAGCTGTAGCTCCAGCTCAATGTAGTTGCTGACAGATAAACTCAGGGAATTCAAGGGGATCATTTAGATGAGGAGGGCAGAGAGTCTGTCCTTCACAGAACAAAGCCTTTCCTCTCTGAATGGGCCCAGGAATACATGCTGGATGGGAGAGTCTTCTGTGGTGAGGTATCTCTGGTGAAGTGAAGCAGTGGGCTTCCTCTCCTGGGGACGTGGTGCTTAAGCAAGGGCAAAGGCTCCTTGTCTACCGTCACCTGTGCCGGTCCGAGGGCCTGGCCAGATGGCCTCTAGTTCTCCTAATCACTGTGGACTGTGTCTTTGTCTAGTTGTGGAGGATATCAACAAGCGCAGAGAGCCGCTCCCCAGCCTAGAGGCCGTGTACCTCATTACCCCGTCGGAGAAGGTAAATCCCCCAGTGTTCCCAGCTCAGGCTGAAACGTTGGGCTTAGGCTGTGTGGCATAGGACGCCTGACATTTCTAGGTTAAGTAAGCATTTAACACGCTGCTCTTTTTAAGCATTGGTCAGAGGTGGGTGGGGTGGGGCCTCGTGCAAGAAGGAGGGAATTGAGCCTTAGGAGATGCACCTGCTTGCAGAGTGGAAGGCAGAGCTGACTCCGAACCCCGCCTCTGACATTCCAGTCTCCCTCACGCTGTCTCCAGGTAGCTCCACAGCCAGGCTTTGGTGTTTATGTTTTCAGGTTTATTTCTTCAGTATCCAGCTAGTACTCAAATTTGTCCTCCTTGGCTCAGATCCATACAAGGACCATCTCCCTCCTTTTGACTGATTGTTTTCTGTCAGTTTGATGCAAGTTAAAAGGTACCAGGGAAAAGGAGCCTCAGTTGAGAGAATGCCTCCACCAGATGGCTATAGGCAAGTCTGTAGGGAGGGCCCAGCGCAGAGTGGGCAGTGCCACTCCTAGGCCCAAGTGGTCCTGGATAATATGTGTTTTCAAAGCAGACAGCCAACAGCGCCCCTCCATGGCCTTCTCCTCAGCTCACACCTCCAGGTGCCCACCCTGCCTTCCTTCCCTCTGGTAGACAGTGATGGAACTGTGAGCTGAAACAACCCTTTCCTTCCCAAGCTGCTTGTGGCCATGTGTTTCAGCACAGCACAGAAACCCTTAGGCTTGGGCTCTTAATATTAAAAAGTCCCCTAGTTTTCACACTGGCTTCTATAGCCAATGTGCCATAGTGTCGTCTACATGAATCTTTTGGAAGATTCCGAACAGTTCCATGGTCTGTTCTCAGGAGCCCAGGTCCCAGTGGCACTGACTTGTCATTCTGGAATCAGCTATATTCTGGAATAATTGGTCCTACCTGGTTCTGAGCAAACACAGTGCCTGGATCACATGTCAGAAGCCCTTGCTCCAGTGCAGATTGGCTCGGTCAGGTAGCAGTGGCTCTGACTCTAAAACTGAGTTGAATGGCGTTTGTTCTTGTTCACAGTCCGTCCACTCCCTCATCAGTGACTTTAAGGACCCACCGACTGCTAAATACCGGGCCGCCCATGTGTTCTTCACAGACTGTAAGTACCTTGTGAGCTGCTCCTACTGGCCCAGGTTAGCATTTCCTTATAGCTCCACTGCGAGCCATGAGAGAAGGGGGCAGCAGAAATGTGCTGTAGTTATTCAGTCTTTTCCCTTGAGAAGATGAGCGGTATAAGACACACACATGCACGTGTTCATACACATACATGCATGAGTGCTCACACATGCACAAGTGTTCACATACATGCACGACTGCTCACACACATGCACATGTTCATACACACACGCATGACTGCTCACACACATGACTGCTCACACACATGCACATATCCATACACATGCATGCACGAGTGCTCACACACAAATGCACAAGTGTTCACACACATGACTGCTCACACACATGCATGTGCTCACACACACGACTCCTTACACACATGCACATGTTCATGCACACACGCATGACTGCTCACACACATGACTGCTCACACACATGCATGTGCTCACACACACGACTCCTTACACACATGCACATGTTCATGCACACACGCATGACTGCTCACACACATGACTGCTCACACACATGCATGTGCTCACACACACGACTCCTTACACACATGCACATGTTCATGCACACACGCATGACTGCTCACACACATGCACATGTTTATACACATGCATGCATTAGTGCTCACATACACATATGCACAAGTGTTCACACACGCACGATTGCTCATCCACATGTTTATACACACATGACTGCTCACACAATGCACGTGTTTATACATATGCATGCATGAGTGCTCACATACACACATGCACAAGTGTTCACACACATGCATGGCTTCTCACATACACATGCACAGTGTTCACACACATGACTGCTCACACACATGCACATGTTCATGTACATACATGAGTGCTCACACATATGCATAAGTGTACACACATACGCACAAGTGTTCACACACACATGACTGCTCATACACATGCACATGTTCACACACACACACACACTCACAAGCTCTACCAAAAGAGACAGTTTTTGTGATGAGCTCCTCTGAGAATGAAGAGCTTCCTGTTGAGAAGAATGTTCCTTGGGGCTTCATTAGCCAGCCCTTCTGATGTCTCTGCAGCTGTGGTCGCCCCAGAGTTGGTTTTCTGATTTTGTGCAGGTTTGGGTATGTTAATAAGCCGTTAGGAGCCAGGTAGCTGCAGAGATAAAGTGGCAAGCTTCACCAGATAGACCCTCCCCTCGGGACAACCCCACAGGCCACCCTGAGAATACAGCAAGGGAGCAGCCAGGAACAGAGCCTAGAGATGACCGAAGAAGCAGGGGACAGCGCTGGGGACCGTCGGCCAGTACAACGCCCTACACCTCAGCTGTCTTTGCGGTCTAGAGGGCACGCTGGCCCTTCAGGGCCTCCTGCACTGCTGCTCTTGGCCCCTGGTCGTCTTCCTTCACCATACACATGCGCTCTGGGTGCTTTCCTCCCCACCCTTTCTTAGTGACCTCTGTTTTTTTCTTTCCCGCGGGATGCCCAAATAGTTTTTGTTAGCTCTCATATCTCAGTCTGTTCGCTGGGCCTGCAGGTGGGTTTCCACTTCTTCTACACCTCAAGGTGCTGATACCTTGAGGATGGGGTGAACTTCCTAGGTGCCTTTTTAAAAGTCTGAGTAGAACGGGGGCTGCAGTGACGTCGCAGCTGCTGGCTGAGTCAGCGGATGGACGGAAACCCCACAGTCGTCTTTGTTCTTGCAGCGTGTCCAGACGCCCTGTTTAACGAGCTGGTGAAATCCCGGGCAGCCAAAGTCATCAAGACGCTGACGGAAATCAACATTGCGTTTCTGCCCTATGAGTCCCAGGTGCAGTCTGTTTTCTCGTTATTGTATCAGTTGGGGAGGGGAAGGGATCGTTTTCTGAATCAGCATGTGGTGTTCTGTGCAGTGTTTATTTAAGGGAAATGGTCTTCCATGCGTCTGTCCACCACGTCATCTCAGTCACCTGCCGTTGCTGATGCTTGTGGTCACTGTGTCCCTTGTATGTGTCACCATTGATCACCGCTCACTCGTCTTGACCGACTCCTCGAATAACCCAAAGTAGCCATTCCTAAAAGAGGGAGGAGAGGAGGGGCAGAGAGCAGAGCGCCCATCTGCCGCAAAGGAGTCTGTTTTTATTGGCATTAGCCCCAGCTTGTCATGTGCTGCGAGAACAGATGGTCACCTCCGTCATCAGCTGCTAGCATTTCACTCGGCCTCACCCAAAGGCCCCAACAGCAAGGTCCTTCCCGTGGGGGAAGAAAAACAACAGCAAAGCTGTAGGTTCGCAGAGGTGAAGCCGACTGTGAGCGCACATATAAAATTTATTTGAATACTTTTAGGACCTGTCTAAATGTTTTCTCTGGGCAAAAGGCATCAGAAGCCACAGGGTTGATATTCGTCCTGTGGTGATGAAAGATGTCTACTGGATCTTTATGGATCAGCTGCAAAAACTGTAGGGGAGCCTATGTTAGAGAGCTGTGGGCCTAGGGGCGCAGCTTGGTTGGTAGTGTTTGCCTAGAATGCGGGAAGCCTTGAACTGGGTTTTTATAAGCTGAGCGTGATGGCACAGGTCTGTGTTCCTAGCACTTGGGAGGTGAATGGAGGCAGAAGGATCCGGAATTCAAGGTTTTCCTCAGTTATAGAACAAGTTTGAGGTGAGTCAGGGTTACGTGAGACCCTGCCTGAGAAAGAGAGAGAGAGAGAGAGAGAGAGAGAGAGAGAGCGAGAGAGAGAGAGCGAGTGCACAGGAAGAGTTAGAGCTGGCTCACTGCCCTTCTGCTTGTCCTGAGCCTGTCTCCTGCTGGAGAGCTGTATATATTTACTCCCTTCACTTCGAACCCCACCATCACTGAATTAAACAGAATCCAGCTTTAGCACATAGAGCATATTATAGTTCAGAAAACATGAAAAATAGTAAGTTTTTTGGTTTCGTTTGATTTTCAAGACAGGGTTTCTCTGTGTCCTGGAACTCACGTTGTAGACCAGGCTGGCTTTGAACTCACAGAGATCCACCTGCCTCTGTCTTTCAAGTGCTGGGATTAAAGGCAAAAGGCATGTGCCACCTCCACCCAGCAGAGAAACAGTAAGTTTTAAAAACCATTTTTTTTTGCCAGGACTAAAGGCAGAGGCAGGCAGATCTCTGTGAATTTGAGGTCAGCCTGGTCTATAGACTGAGTTCCAGATCAGCCAGGACTGCATAGAGAGACCTTCTCTCAAACTAAATAAATGAATGAAATCACTATTTAAGGTAAAAAGTCTCATCCTTATGATTCCAGCACTTGGGATTCTGAGGGAGAAGTACCTTAAATCCAAGACCAGCCTGAGCTAAGTAGTGAGTTCCAAATCATCTTGAACTACAGAGCAAGTCCTAGTTTCAATAATGGTAATAAAAATAATAATAAAAGTGACCACTTTTAAAATGAAGTCCAGGTAGTTTACACGAGTAAGAACTTGGGAGCATTTTGATAGCTGCTATACTCCATCTTAAAGAGAATTCTCACTTCCACAGTCTTCACCAGAAGGGGTGGGAGGAGGAGGGAGTACTTAAAGTCGTTTGCCGAAGACAGGATATTATTAAACCTATAAAAAGCTCCCTTATTTGCCCACAGTTGTGGCACAATCTCCAGCTCATCCTTTGTTTATTGAAAGCAAACTCAAACTGACCTATGAACCCTTGCAGTGACCTCCCCCAGGCGCACACACCCTAAGATCCTTGGCATCACTCTTCCCTCCTCACGGAAGTCTTCTGCTGGCAAGACACCCTCAGCTCCTTGAAACCCTCCTCAGAGATCCTCCTGCCTGGGTCCAGGCACCCTCCCCTTGTAGCTGTCCAGGGCACCCTTCACCTGCTTCATTCTTTATACTCAATTTTATGTCAAGTCCTCGACCTCATACAATTTCCTTTTCATTGTGTTTAATGTCTGTCTTCCCCTAGTATGTGTCCGGCTCCCCGGGGTCACTGATAGTGGGAGTACCTGGCACTGGGGTAAACAGAGCGTGCAGCAGGCCGCCGGGGCGCGGATGCTCCAGCTGTTCACCTCTAGGACTTACAGCCCCTGCCTGTTTTCTCCTCGTAGGTGTATTCCCTGGACTCTGCTGATTCCTTCCAAAGCTTCTACAGTCCTCACAAGGCTCAGATGAAGAATCCTATTCTGGAACGCCTGGCAGAGCAGATTGCAACCTTGTGTGCCACCCTAAAGGAGTACCCAGCTGTGCGGTATCGGGGGTAAGGCAGCATGCTGGGCTGCTCTGGATGGCGTATTTTGTGTCCCACAAGTACCTGAGTTCAATTCCCGGAACCCATGAACAGATGGAAGGAGAGAACCAATTCCACAAAGCTGTCTTCACACCCATGCACATGTGCCATGCTTACATGCCTCCACGCACATGTCACAAAAATTATCAATAAAAATATTCTGTCAATTATTTTACCTTTTAGCACATCCAGAAAAGAGCATATGTATATTTAGTTACTGAATATCAAAATGTAAACCCCTGTGCCACTCACATGGGTGGCTGAGGCAGAGAGATCAGCAGTTTACGACTGTTCTCAGACACACAGCGAGTTTGAGGCCAGCCTGGGCTACATAAGACCCTGATTCAAAATTGAGAAAGAGAGAGAGATGGAGGGAGGGAGGTGGGTACAGTGAATAATTCTCTAAAGGGCAGTCTTTGGAGATATGTGTATGTGTGTACGCATGTACACATATGTATGCACATACATACATGTACATATATATGTATTGGGTTTTTTGAGATAGAGTTTTTCTACAAAGCCCTAACTGTTGTGGAACTCACTACATAGCCCAGGATGTTCTCAGACTTGGAGATTCACCTGCCTCTGCCTCTCCTTGTGCTAAGATTAAAGCCATGTACTGACACCACCCAGCCAGTCTTTGAATCTTTAAAAAAGGTTTAGGGGCTGGAGAGATGGCTCAGAGGTTAAGAGCACTGGCTGCTCTTCCAGAGTTCAATTCCCAGCAACCACATGATGGCTCACAACCATCTGTAATGAGATCTGGTGCTTTCTTCTGGCAGGCAGGGATACATACAAACAGGACACTGTATAGATCACTAATAAAAAAATCTTTGGAAAAAAAAGATTTAGTACTGGGTGTGATGGTACACATCTTTTACCCCAGCATTTGGAAGGCAGAGGCAGGTGGATTCCTGCGTTTGATGCCAGCCTGGACTACAGAATGAATTTCAGGACAGCCAGGGATACACAGAGAAATCGTGTCTCAAAAAACCAAAATATAGGGTGCTGGGAATTGAACTTGAGTCCTCTGGAAGAGAAGTCTACCTTCCTAACCTCTGAACCATCTCTATAGTCCCCGGTCTGTGGGGTTTTTTTTGTTTTTGTTTTTTTTAATATTTATTTATTTATTATGTATACAATATTCTGTCTGTGTATATGTCTGCAGGCCAGAAGAGGGCACCAGACCTCATTACAGATGGTTGTGAGCCACCATGTGGTTGCTGGGAATTGAACTCAGGACCTTTGGAAGAGCAGGCAATGCTCTTAACCACTGAGCCATCTCTCCAGCCCCTGTGGGTTTTATAATGTCATTGACTCGTCGCTTCCTGAGTCCTGGGGGCCTTAGAACTAAAGACACAGTTCCACCCTTAGATGTTCCCGAGGATCAGCGAGCAAGTAATGATGGATCCCAGTGAGTGAGGGACGTGCTCACCAAGGCCCTGCTCACCAGTGCCTTCAAGCAGCAGATCCAAGTGCTAGGGGCATCCAGAGTGAGCAAAGGCCTCCAGCCTAGGACAGGGTAGGGCTGTAGAGTGGGCATGTGACAGGTCTTAAAAGTGGGTTCAGATTGCAGTAGGTTAATAAGAAAGGGTAAGGGCATTGACTCTGCTGCTGGCATGAGCAAAGGCTTCGGGAAAGCAAAGAGCAGGTGTAGTGTGGCATAGTAGCCACGTAGGGCAGGTTTAATTTCACGAGACCTCCTGAGGGGTTGGGACAGGGAAGCAAATCAGGGCAAGGAGAAGCAGAAGGGGGCAGTGGAGCCAGGTTACCAGATGCAAGCAGAAGGCCTGGGCTTGAGTGTTGACAGCTCTGGGCAGAAAGGATAGACTGCGGCCTAGGGAGCAAGGCCTCTGTGCGACTCAGGCCCAGCAGATGCACGGCCAGGGCCGCCAGCGTGTTACTCTGAGATGAGCGGTTCTGAGGGCTGGGGGTGAGCCTGCCCTTATGTTCTGGTCTGCTGAGGCTTGGGTATGCCTATCTTCCTGACACAGTAGCAGGAGCTTGAGCTGGGAACAGAGCCGCAGTGGCACCGAGATTGGCGAAGGTGCAGATTGCAGGCCTGTCATCTAAGAGGCAAGGGGGGCTGAATGGAATGAAGATTATTTCTGCTTCTGCTTAAGCTAGAAGAAGAAACAAGAAAAATCTTTTACAGGCTAGGTACTAAGCAGAGTACTTGATTTTTCTTTTTCTTTTCTTTTTATTTATTTATTTTTTTTAAAAATACACAAATTTATCTATTATATATACAACATTCTGTCTCCATGTATGGCTGAAGGCCAGAAGAGGGCACCAGACCTCATTACAGATGGTTGTGAGCCATCATGTGGTTGCTGGGAATTGAACTCAGGACCTTTGGAAGAGCAGGCAATGCTCTTAACTGCTGAGCCATCTCTCCAGCCCCTTGATTTTTCTTTTTAAACTCCATACGTAGCATATGAGTTTGCTTGTTTGTTTATTCTGGAGACAGGGTCTTGCTATGTAGCCCGGGCTGGCCTTAAACTTGTACTGGCTATTCTTTCTGAGCCTCCCAAGTGCCAGGATTCTAAGCGCGTGCTGCCAGCCTCACATACATGGGTCCATTCTGATGGTAAAAATTCTAATACAGAAAAAGCTCCCACCTCTCCTGCACTGCTGGCGTCCTGCCTAGAGGTTCTTGGCATGTTATTTAGATGCACAGGTGGCTTACCTTCTGTCTTTCTCCTTTGGTCAGGGAATACAAGGACAATGCCTTGCTGGCTCAGCTGATCCAGGACAAGCTGGACGCTTACAAAGCGGATGACCCCACAATGGGGGAGGTAAGCCTGGCCTTGGACGGCAAGGCCTTCATTCTGAGTAAATAGTGTTTGTGTGACCGACCTTGAGCCGGGCATAGCCCTGCAGCTCACAGAGGGAATGTGATCTCCAGTGAAGCGCCCGTGCCTCTGGGGCAGGCTGAGGCAGAAGCATTCAGAATGTTCTGTTTGTCCTCCCAGCTTCAGCCTGAATGCCCAGGGAGCTCTCCAGTAGCAGACTAGCAAAGACAGCGAGTTGACAGCAGGCGGTCGCCTCACTGCCTCCACAAGTTCATGCATGTACTCCGCACATGCACGGTTCTCTGCACGCTTAACACATACGGAGTTTTGTGTCACCAACGCTGCCGCTGAGATACAGAGCTGGGGGCTAGGGCACTGCCCAGTGGCGGAGTGCGTGCTTCCTTAGTGTGTGTGACCCTAGCAGATCCTCAGACACAGAACTCTTCCGTTAGTGCTGTGGACTTGTGCTTGAACCCCTCAGTGTTGGGTGCTCACTCCGGTTAGCCACCCATTCATCGTGAACTTGTGCTCTGTTACATAGCTTCAGGGCTGTGTCAGGAGGCCCCTGGTAAACCGGCACATCCCCTGCAGGAACAGGTTCTCTTGTTGGGCACCAGGCACAGCACCCACTGAGCGCAATTCCTGCAGCTCTGTAGCAAAGCAGTTCCCTTAATTGGAGTCACTCAAGTTGGTTGTGTGGCTTTTGAAGCATCTCTCTGTTTCTTGCCAGGGTCCCGACAAGGCACGGTCCCAGCTCCTGATCCTGGATCGTGGCTTTGACCCCAGCTCTCCTGTGCTTCATGAATTGACTTTTCAGGCTATGAGTTATGACCTGCTGCCTATCGAAAATGACGTTTACAAGTAAGTAGAAAGTGACAGGATCCACAGTGATGGGCTCTGCAGATGGAATTCCTCTGCCTAAGAAAAAGGATTTGTTTGTGGTTTTTTCACTTTTTACCTTTGTGTGTATGTGTAGTGTGCATGTGTGTCATGATGATATGCATATTTGGGGGGACATATCCTTAACCACTGAGCCATTTCTCCAGTCCTGGTAAAATATTTCAACAGGATTTCTAACTGACTGTTCTGTGCAGTGGAACTGCTTTCTTCCTTATAAAATGTAAAATATTACCTACCAGTAATCTCAGCACTCAGGAGCCTGAGACAGAAAAGTCCTGGGCTTGAGGCCAGTCTGGACAACTTACTGTGAGAGCCTGTCTCAGAACAAAGAGTGGCCTTACAATAGAGGTTCTGGGGCTGGAGCCGTAGCGCAGTAGTTAAGAGCACTGGTTGTTCTTCCAGAGGACCTGAATTCGATTCCCAGAACCCACAACTATCTGTAACTCTAGTTCCAGGGGACCTGATGCCCTTTCCTGACCTCCACAGCCACCAGGCATGCAAGTGATGCATGGACATAAATGCAGGCAAAACCCAAACATAATAAATAAAATGAGCGCACGCCTTTAATCCCAGCCTTCGGGAGGCAGAGGCAGGCGGATCTCTGTGAGTTCGAGGCCAGCCTGGTCTGCGAGAGCTAGTTCCAGGATAACTAGGGCTGTTACACAGAGAAACCTTGTCTTGAAAAACCAAAAATAAATAAATAAAAATAAGTGAAATGATTCTAGGGCTGGAGAGATGGCTCAGTGGTTAGGAGCACTGGCTTCTCTTGCAGAAGACAGGGTTCAGTTTCCAGCACCCACAAAGAGACTTAAAACTGTCTGTCATTCTAGTTCCAGGGGAGCTAATACATTCTTCTGGCCTCTGTGGGCATCAGGCACTCACATGTTACACATATATCCATACATACAGCTAAACACTCAAACATATATAAAATAAACACATCTTTTTGTTTGTTTGTTTTTTGTTTTTAGCACATCTTTTTTTTTTTAAAGATTTACTTATTTATCATGCATACAATATTCTCAGTACTCTGCCTGCAGGCCAGAAGAGGGCACCAGACCCCATTACAGATGGTTGTGAGCCACCATGCGGTTGCTGGGAACTGAACTCAGGACCTTTGGAAGAACAGACAGTCCTCTTAATCACTGAGCCATCTCTCCAGCCCTATCACATCTTTTTAAAAAAATAAAAATTCTGCTGTCTATGGTGGCGCATGTCTTTAATCCCAGCACTGGGAGGCAGAAGCAGGAGGATCTGTGAGTTCAAGGCCAGCCTGGTCTACATAAGCAAGTTCTAGTGTAGCCAGGACTATACCTTATCTCAATTAATTAACCAATTTAAAAATGAATATTCTAAAAATATCCATGGCTTTCAGCCCTTCTCCCTTTTGGAATCTCCCTGGGATTCCTGCCCGGACTTCCTCCCAGGTTGTTGGCTTTGGGCAGAACCGTTTCTCTTTGCCCAGGGAATTGCCCTCTTGGTGTTGTCCCAGGTGACCTGGCCAGCTGTCAGGTGGTCAGTGGCGTTATGAGCCACGCCCGGGATCAGCTGGCAGTTGAGAACACAGTTGTTATCCTTAGGGACCGAAGGAGACATCAGGGTGTGGTGGTGCACACCTGTGATCCCAGCACTTGGGAGGTGCAGGCAGGAGGATCGAGAGTTCAAGGCCTGTCTTAGCTATTTTAGCTTGGAGCTGGCCTGGATTATACATGAAATCATGTCTCATAAAACCAACAAAGCGGGCTGGAGAGATGGCTCAGAGGTTAAGAGCACTGACTGCTCTTTCAGAGGTCCTGAGTTCAATTCCCAGCAACCACATGGTGGCTCACAGCCATCTGTAATGAGATCTGGTGCCCTCTTCTGGCCTGCAGGGATACATGGAAGGAATGTTGTATACATAATAAATAAATAAATCTTTAAAAAAAAAAACCAACAAAGCATCCAGAGGGGGCCTAGAAGGTGCCATGGGGAGACAGGCCACCCAGGTCCTTTCTCCTGCAGATACGAGACCAGCGGCATTGGAGAGGCGCGGGTGAAGGAGGTTCTTCTGGATGAGGATGACGACCTATGGATCGCACTGCGCCACAAGCACATCGCAGAGGTGTCCCAGTAAGAACCCTGCTGCACCTTCCCCTGGGTGGGCCCCGAACCCTGGGCTGGGAGTGGCTATATACACCTAGCTGCTTGGCGAATGAACTCATCCTCTTGGCAAAGTCGCTAACATGCTGTCAAAACTGACTGGTTTCCTGCTCCTTGCATGCGTGCTTTTCCAACTTCACCAACTTAAAACACACACCGCTCAGGACAGGCATTCTGAGGACTCTGGGGAAGCATGGGTGGCACTCTCAGAGGAGCGCCTCGTAAACATGGAGTGCTGAAGCCAGTCCATCCCGCTGACTTCCCCGGAGCTGCCAGGCAGGCCTCAACTGGTCCTCCAACTGAGGCACCCCTTGAGAGAGCTCATGATGTTCCCATGTGTAAACACGGTTAGAAGGAGACAGCAGACCTTTCCAGAAAGCCACACTCATCTCCATCTGGAGTATCCTCATGAAATCCACGAGGAAAAGTAGGAAGGCTTTGCTCCCTTCGGTGGTTCTGTTTAGGGAAGTGGCTACCAAAACTTTGATCACTCAGCCTTAAGAAATACTGAACTGGGCTGGAGAGATGGCTCAGAGGTTAAGAACACTGACTGCTCACTCATCCAGAGGACCTGAGTTCAAGTCCCAGCAACCACGTGGTGCCTCCCAGGTACCTATAATGAGATCTGGTGCCCTCTTCTGGCATACAGGCCTACATGCAGGCAGAGCATTTTATACATAATAAATAAATCTTGAAAAAATAATACTGAGCCCCAGGCTTAGGATGCAGCTCAGAGGCGGAGCTTTTTCCTGCCATTGACAAGGCCCTGGCTTCCACCCCCAGCTCCACAAAAATAGTGTTTTAATGGGGGAAGATTTTTTTTCTTGTTGTTTTTCAAGACAGGGTTTCTCTGTGTAACCCCGGCTGTCCTAGAACTCGCTCTGTAGACAAGGCTGGTCTCAAACTCAGAGATCCCCTGCCTCTGCTGGGATTAAGATGTATACCACCATGCCCAGTACTGGGGAGGAAATCCTGACTGACATTTCTTGTTACTAAATTTATTTATGACAGAGTCATATACTACATAGATCTGTATTTTCCAAACATAAAACATGAATGTTTCAATTGTGTGCATTTGGAAAAGAAAATAAACATAAGTGGACACCCAGTACTGTCCCCCTTGCCCCTTGAGCCGTCTGACACACCCTGTCCTGGAGACCAGTGGTTTAGATCAGCGAGAAGAGCATGTATCCTGTATCCTTCACTTTAAACGCATCCCTCAGTGGGAAGAGAGTTGCCACCTAGTCCCAGCTGCATGTGGCTTCAGTGGTCTCTGCAGAGAGCCTGGGGCCCTGTGTTGAGCATGGCTGCCTCCCCCCATTTTGCAGGGAGGTCACCCGGTCTCTGAAGGACTTTTCCTCTAGCAAGAGGATGAATACTGGAGAGAAGGTAAGCCCACTCATGTCTAGAAGTCCTTGGGGGGGGGGATTAGTAAGTCATGCCAGTGCCCAGACACCCTGAGGGTCAGTCCCTGTTTTCTCTGTGTCCCACTAGGGAGTGGACAGGGTCATATTTCTCCCTCACTAATTGTCTGCTTTATTTTTACATTTAAGATTCATACCTAAAAAAAAAACCCATGGAGATGTGGAGCATGAGATGTGGGTCAGTGATAGAGTGCTTGCTTCACAGCACAGACCTTGGTTCGATCTCTAGCACAACAGACAGGTCCTCTTTCTGAAAGAGTCCTTGTCTTCCGGTGTCTGTGGACAGCTGCTTTCTCATACCCCGAGGATTAGGATTTACCATTTAGGAGCATAACTGATCTTAAGCCAGACGAATCACGAGTACTTTAGCTTGTGGTGGACTTAGAATTCATAACCTCACCTACCGAGGTCACCCCGGCTCTGGCCTCTTTTTACTCTGTTCGAAACGTCCTGCCCAGCCAGACGTGGTGTTTGCCTTTAATCCCAACCAAGATGGTTCAGCAGGTGGAGGCACGTGCTGCCAAGCCTGACAGCCTAAGCCTGTAGTTCCTGGAAGCCACATGTCAGGAGAAAACTGCCTCCTGCAAGCTGTCCCCAAACAGATGAGTGTGCTGTGGTGTTCGTGCGTGTGCATTTGCACACAGACTCACTATTAAAGTATAACTTAAAAGGTTGGGGAGACGGCTCAGTGATTAAGAGCACTTACTGCTCTTGCGGAGGACCCAAGTGCAGTTCTAGGAACCCACATCGACCCACAACTGTCTGTAACTTCAGATCCAGAGAATCCAATGCTTTCTTCTGGCCTCCACTGACACCCGAATTCAAATGTGCATAAACCCACGCTCAGACATGTAGTTGTATAAATCTTTTAAGTTTATGCAATAAAAGTAAAAAACATATCTAATTTTAAAAATTTATAGCTAGACATCAGGGTTTAGTTCTCCACCTGGTGACAGTTGTGACTACATTTGTGACCTTTTTTTTTTTATTTTGGTTTTGGTTTTTGTTTGATTTTCAAGACAGGGTGTCTCTGTGTAGCTTTGGTGCCTGTCCTGGAACTAGCTCTTGTAGACCAGGTTGGCCTCAGACTCACAGAGATCCGCCTGCCCCTGCCTCCTGAGTGCTAGGATTGAAGGTGTGCACCACCACCACCCAGACAGCATTTGTGTCCTTGAGTGGACCCTTGTGGAGTCTAAAGTGGCCGCTGTCCTGTCATGTGCCCTTCAGCTTCACAAGGCTCCCTTAGTTCTAGTGACACCGTGCTTCCTTCCCATAGACCACCATGCGAGACCTGTCCCAGATGCTGAAGAAAATGCCCCAGTACCAGAAGGAGCTCAGCAAGGTACGGAGACGCCCCTCCCCCTTCTCCCTTGCCCCCCACCTCCCACTACCCCCCACCACACCCAGATCGTCTGGCTGGGAGGAGCCGAGCTGCAATATTTCCCATGCCCTGCTGTCCCAGTCCATTCATGGAAATCTGCAGATTTTAGACGGAATTTGCCTTAGGAGAGGAAGGAAAGGGAGACTGAAGAAAGGCTGAAACCTCATTTCCTGTCCCTGCTCTCTTCTTCATCTTTTCCTTTCTTCTTTCTTCTCCCTTGCTGTTGACTGGAGGCCTCAGTCCTCACCACACAGGCCTTAGGGGGTGCTGGCTGTCCTCACACCGCTCTGGCTTCCCTCAGAGTGGCTGATCAGAGAGAGGGCCATGGGAGCCTCAGGGCTTCTGTGTCCTGATCATAAAGGTGAACCTGTATCACTTACGGGTGCCTCGTGCCACCCCATCCCCTAAAAGATTTCTCCTTTCTCACCTGTAGGCCGTGGTTTACCTCACTCTCCCAATAATACATTTTCTGTCGTAGCTGTGGGCATTGGAGTCTTTTGTGAGGATGCTCAGTGTCCCGTGAGTCAGTGACTGCCCCTTCACTGAGTCTTGTGCTTTTCCTAGTATTCGACCCACCTGCACCTTGCTGAGGACTGTATGAAGCATTACCAAGGCACCGTGGACAAGCTCTGTCGTGTGGAGCAGGTAGGGCTGTCTTCCTTTTTTTTTGCATGGCAGAACTCCTGCCCTGCAATGTGATTGTGATTCACCCCACAATGTTAACCTCCGATCTCGAACATCTTTCAGAATCATAGGATCTAGAGAAGGGGGAGCCTATGACCCCGGCTGTCTCAGTTGTGGAGCCAGTTTGGCTCCGCTCTGGCGGGTAGGGCCTAGATGGATCTGGAGTGCTGTGCCATTTGAATTTTGCATGCCTGGCTTTTCCCAAAGGCTCTGTTTTTCCTGGAATGGCAGAAGACAGTCCTGAGGGGTTGTGAGCCTGGCCGGGCTGGCTGATGTTTGTGTTCTCCTGTGTCCTGGTCCCGCTATGATGAGACCAGTTTTGGAGCCCGGGGTGCCAATGCTGCAGCAGGGCCTGAGTCCTCCCAAAACCTTGCTAGTCACAGGCCTGGGGATTGAGTTTAGACGGACTTCTGCCATTGCTGGTGTGTTTGGTGTCCTCTGCTTCCTTTTCCCTACTGGCTAACTCACAGCACAGACATCATTTCCACCTGTGTAGAGTACCCAAACTAGAAACGTGGCGAAGGCGCTAAGCTGTGTGACAGCTGTTTTGTCGCTGACTTCAAGCCTCTTGGTTTAGCCGTCTCAGCTCAGATCCACGCCTCACATACACTCAACAGCCCTTTAGCCTCTAAAAATTAAAAAAAGGACTGGGTGGTGGTGGCAATGCATACCTTTAGTCCCAGTACTCAGAAGGCAGAGGTAGGTGAATCTCTGTGAGTTCAAGACCAGCCTGGTCTACAAGAATTAGTTCCAGGACAGCCAGGGCTACAGTGAGAAACCCTGTCTCGCAAAACAAAAAACCAAAATCAAAATTTGGTAATGGCTCAGTGGTTAAGAGCATTACCTGCTCTACTAAAGGTGCTAAATTCAATTCCCAGCAACCACATGGTGACTCACAACCATCTGTAATGAGGTCTGGTGCCCTCTTCTAGCCTGCAGGCATACATACAGACAGAACACTGTATACTTAATAAATTTTGAAAAAAATAAAAAAAGATTGAACTAGTTGCGAGTTGTGTTTCCCTGAGCTTAGAGACTATGCCCTAGGACTGGCAGAATGGCCCAGCAGATAGAAGTGCTTCCTGCCAGGCCTGGCAGCCTGAGTTCAGTCCCTGGAACCAAGGTGATGGAAGGAGGATGAACCTCACAAGCTGTCCTCTGACCTCCACTGTGCACCGTGGCACTCACACTAACATGGAACATAAACATGTGTGTGTGTGAGTGTGTGAGTGTGTGTGAGTGTATGTATGTGTGTGTGAGTGTGTGTGTGTGAGCGGGTGTGCAAGTGTGTATGAGTGAGTGTGCATGTGTGTATATAGAAGCATGTGTGTGTGTGTATGTGTGTTTAAAAACGAAAGTGGGGGTATAGTTCACATTTTTAATCTCAGCCTTAAGGAAGGAGAGGCAGGAGGATTTCTTGAGTTCAAGATCAGCCTGGGCTAGATAGTGTGCCCCAGGTCAGCCAGAGTTACGGGGTGAGACCCAGTCTGCTTTCTTCCTGCTGAGCGCTGGTGAGAGGCCAGGAAGAGGAGTCCTGCCTTCCTCAGACCGCACCTGAATGTGAGGTCACCGTTTATGTAAACTCCTGGGGTCCTGAGAGGAAAAGGAGCCCCCGGTACCATCCTGGCTACCGAGCACGCGGTGGCTGTGTGAGAACAGGAAGGGGTGGGTGCTCCTGTTGCTCCTCACACCCGGCTGTGAGTGGCACCGGTGGCTGTGCCCATTCCAGCCTTTCCGTCTGTTTCCCGTCACCCTTTCTGTCCTCCCAGCATTGGGAGTCCTTCCCTCACTTCTCCTCACCCTTGAAAAGCTAGAGGAAGATGAAACCAGAGGTGAAACTCATAACTCGGTGTGCCCTTCTGTGCCAGGAATCAGGCTATAGAGTCCAGCCATGTAGCAGCCCCTTGAGATGTCAGTTTTCATGGGTGGAAAACGAGCCCTAAATCCCTCACAAGGTCATGTGTCTATCAGGTTTATGTCCCCTGGCGTCCCCTTACAGGGAACAGCACACCTTTACTCCAGTGTGACCAGTTACCAAGCCTGCTCTGGGGAAGAGCCTCAGGGCTCTTGTGCATGGCCATCCTGGCTTGTGCCAGCCCATTGCTGGAGGAGCCCTGCACACAGCCTGCCCCAACCACACCGCAGTTAGGCATTTATAGATCACGAACTTTCTGAGAGTCACCACTTGCCCAGACTGTCACCGGAAATAGGGCCAGCTAGGTGTGTTTTCTCCAGGACCTGGCGATGGGCACAGATGCCGAGGGGGAGAAAATCAAGGACCCCATGAGAGCCATTGTCCCCATCCTTCTGGATGCGAACGTCAGCACTTACGACAAAATCCGCATCATCCTCCTCTACATCTTCCTGAAGAATGGTAGGAGCAGGAGGAAGAGGCGTGGAGAGACACCCTGGGCAGGGAGAACGGGGCGGGGGAGGGGCAAGGGGTCCTTTCTGCGGGAACTGCAATGGGACCAGGTCAGGAGCATCACAGACTGAGCCTGCTCAGCAGCCTGATGAACAAGAAGCAGGTGACACAGACAGAGCCATCTGACCTTTTCTGACAGTTTGCTAGCACTCAGTCTGCCTGCTGTGTCCAGGTTGCCTCTCATTAGTGAGACCTTCCTGTAACAACTGGTATTCAAGTCTGTAATCCTTTGTGAGGTAGAGGCAGGGGTATCAGGAGTTCAAGGCCAGCCTGGACTGCAAGAGACCCTATCTAAAGCAGTTTTTCACCCATGTCATTGTACAAAAAATGGGTAATGAGGCTTTCTTGCCTAGTGTGACTTTGGTCAGGGTGAAAGTGAGGAAGGACTGCTGGGAATCCAAGTGGATGGGAACAGACGGGGGGGTGGGGGGCAGATCCCCAAGGTCATCACAGGGGCTAAAGTAGGGTGCAAGCTTATTTTGAGCCCACCTTAGATGTGGCTGACAGAGCACTGCCTGGAACTCCGAGAAGGAGAAGGGAAGCCATTGGCTCTGATTATGAGGATCATGAGGGTGGGAACGGCAGGGCTAGGTGTGGTGACAGGGGTCTTGTTTTTCAGGCATCACTGAGGAGAACCTAAACAAACTCATCCAGCATGCCCAGATCCCCCCGGAGGACAGTGAGATCATCACCAACATGGCTCACCTTGGTGTGCCCATCGTCACGGACGTAAGGGCCAGTTTGTAGGCAGGGAGGTTGTGGGAGGTTGGCATATTGTATCCTCTCTACATTCACGATTGGCAACCCCCATGATGTGGCCGTGTACTGCCCTCAGCACCAAGAAAGGGGAAAGAGGGAGAGGGAGGGGGAAGAAGGAAGAAGAGAATAGGAGAGACGGAATCATAGATGAGGGCAGAAAGACCGTGAATTCAAAGTCAGGAACTAGACATGTGTCCAGAGCCATACGATCTGTCCCTGAACTCATCTGAAATGGGCCACCCAGTTTTCCCGTCACAGGTCATGTGACCTTGCCTCATCACCCCTGAGGCAGCATCACCTGATCAGTGAGCCCTGTCGCTCACTCTAACCTGTGGCAGTGAGGTGACTGAGAGTGACGGCAGGCAGATGGTTCAGAAGGTTGGGGATACACAGTGCGCTCTGAGATGGCGGGCAGAAACTCCGTTTTGGGCAGTACCGTGAATCCCAGACGGAGGAGCCCCCGTTGTGTGTCTCCCCTGGGGACAGCCAACCTGTGGAGCAGGGCTGCCAAAACCAACTGGGATCTTCAAGAGGGACTGGGTTTCACTGACCTGACAGTGGCCTGCAGCTGGCAGGTGTCTTTATAGCTTGGGTTACAAAGGCTTAAGACAGTGGAATTGATTCACCTAGAACAGCCACGCTGCTGGCACAAAGCAGAAGCCCAAGTCATGCCCCACTAGTGTGTTCTCATTAATAGATAGCTAATTTTGCTTTGTTTTGTTTTTCAAGACAGGGTTTCTCTGTGTAGCCCTGGCTGTACTGAAACTCACTCTGTAGACCAGGCTGGCCTAGAACTCAGAGAGATCCACCTGCCTTTGCCTCCCAAATGCTGGGACTAAAGGCATGTACCACCACCACCAAACTAGCAAATTTTTTTTAAACTACCATTTTTGTTTTAGTTTGGTTTTTTTTGACACAGAGTGTCACTCTGTAACCCAGGACTGGTCTGGGATTCATGATAAATACCCTGACTTCAGCCTCCCAGTGCTGGGATTCCAGGTGTGAGTCACCATGCCAGTGTAGATTTTTAAGATTTTTTGGTCACAGCATTTACATGTTTGAACTCCTGTTTTAGTCACTGTTTTGTTGCTGTGAAGAAACGCCATGATCAAGGCAACTCATAAAAGAGAGCATTCAAGTGGAGGCTGGCTTACAGTTTCAGGTTTAGTTCATTGTCATCACAGCAGGGGCCAAGGTGGCAGCAGGCCTGGTGCTGGAGAAGCAGCTGATCCAGGGGCTGCGTTAGGTGCTGGGTCTGGCATGGAATCTTGAAACCGCAAAGGCTACAGCCAGTGACACACACACTTCCTCCAACAAGGCAATAACTCATAGTCCTTCTAAGTTTTCCAAATAGCGACACTCCCTAGTACCTAAGCATTCAAATATATGACCGTTCTGATTCAGACCACCACAGCCCCATTTGCTGCTCTTCATGGTTAAAGATCCATACTTTGAGCTGAATATGGTGACTTTAATATGGTGGGTCCCTTAATCCCAGCACTTGGGAGGCAGAGGCAGGCAGATCTCTGTGAGTTCAAGGCCAGGTCTGCAAAGTGAGTTACAGGATAGCCAGAGCTGTTTCACAGAGAAACCCTGTCTTACTAAACAAAACAATAGAACAAAAGATTTTCTCAAGTATCCCTTGTTTTCAGAGTTTCTTAAAGAGGCTTGTCTTGGGGGCTACACTAGGCAGAACCTCTCCTTTAATTCTCATTGCCAATGCTAATTCTGAAGAGGGTCCTTGAGGGAGTTTCCAGAGGTCACTGAGCCCCGGGTGGTTCCGACCGGAGCCTGACCAATGTGTGCTTGCTTTCAGTCCACACTACGCCGCAGAAGCAAGCCAGAGCGGAAGGAGCGCATCAGTGAGCAGACCTACCAGCTCTCACGATGGACCCCGGTCATTAAGGACATCATGGAGGTCAGTTGGGGGATGGCAGCAGGAGCCAGGGCTGCTCTTCAGGTGGTTCAGGTTCCTGCACCCCTGTTCTCGGGTAGCAGTGACATCCTATGATTTAGTTCCTATAGGGGTGAGTACCAGACCTCAGGGCTCTGTCAGTCTCCCAAGCCCCCAGCTCTGAGGACTCTTTAGCAACCATGAGACTGCATCACTACTGCTGTGGTAAAACACACTCCTGAACTCAGGAGGCAGAGGCAGGGGCGCTGTTTGAGTTCAAAACCAGCCTGGTGTATAGAGTGAGTTCTAGACATCCAGGACTGTGACATAGAGAAACCCTGTCTCAAAAAACAAACAAAAAACAACAAAAAAGAAACACCATGACAAAAGTACTTTGGCAAGGGAGGGGTTTATTTGCTTATGCATTATCGTTGTTCATCATCAAAGGCATTCAGGGCCGGAACTCAAACAGGGTAGGAACCAGGACGCCATGGAGGGGTCCCGCTTGCTCAGCCCACTTTCTTACAGCACCCAGGAATGTCAGCCCAGGGATGGCCTCACCCACAGAAATCTGTCCCTTCCTACATCAATCACTAATTAAGAAAATGCCCTATCAACTTGCCTACAACCTGATCTTAAGGAGGCATTTTCTCAATTAGGGTTCCCTCCTCTCCTGTCAGGAAAAGCTAACCAGGAACAGCTAACGCATGGAGACCTCAGGATCCATTTGCCCGCTGCTGCAGTCTCGGGGGAATAGTCCCATGCTGTAAGGTGCCTCGGGTACAGTACCCGGAAGAGCCAGGCTCGTGTCAGCATGCCAAGTCAGATGAGGAACGTGCACACACTCTGCTAGGGACACCTCAGGCAGCTGTGGAAAGGCCTCAGCGGGAGGCTACAGCCTCCACACCTTCCCCTGCCACACTCCTGAGCTCTCCCCTGCCAGCAGACACATCTGGGCTCTGTGCCTCCAACTGGTCCCTTGGAATACCCTTGTCTGTATCTCCACTTCCCACGTCCTGCTTTCTCCTTCTCTACAAGGTCTCACATGGTCTCCGGCCCCCATATGTCTGACCCTCTGACATCACAGGGCCTGTTGTGTTCCCAATCCCTAGACTCTGGTCAGCAATGCTATTTACATATGTCCTTGCTGCCCGGTTGGAGGCCCTCTTTTGTTTTTAGATTGGGCCTCAAGCCCAGGCTAACCATGAACTTATGATGTAGCCAAGGATGACCATGAATTTCTGATCTTCCTGCTTTTTTGCCAAAGTGCAGGATTAAAGGCATATACCACTATGTCCAGTTTATGCAGTGCCAGGGATCAACCAGGGCAAATAATCTACCAACTGAGCCACAACCCCTGGGGTCATCTTTTCTTTCTTTTTTCCTTCCTTCCTTCCTTCCTTCCTTCCTTCCTTCCTTCCTTCCTTTCTCTCTTTCTTTCTCTTTCTTTCTTTCTCTGGTTTTTAGAAACAGTTTCCACCTGTAGCGCTCTGGCTGTCCTGGATCTCACTATGTAGACCAGGCTTATTTGAACTCAGAGATTCTGAGTTCTTCTGCCTCTCGGGTACTGGGACTAAAGGTGTATGCCACTACCCCCCAGCCTACCTAGGGTTTATCTTCTAGTAGGATGATTCCGTCACTCTGTGCTCTGTGTCCATGGTGCAGAGAGCCTCACACTAAGCTGTGGCACCATGTTTGTTGGCTGTCAAGGGATGCAAGGCAGTGGGCTGGGCCACAGCTGTGTGCTGTGACTCCCGTCCCTCACCCTCACAGTCGGAACCCTGCAGAGTCCTACACCAGGAGGTTTTTAAGGTTGGAGGAGACAGTCTGCTCAACCTCTGCACTTGATAGGCAAGTCAAAGGGAGTCTGGTGAATAGGCCTGTCTCTCTCGTCTGCCTGAGTTAGTTCAGGGATTACGTACTAGAAGTGCATTTATGTAGGGTGAGTCAGGTTCCTATTTTTAAAACCTGAAAACCAAAAGGATAGGTGGCTAGGAAACACCCAGGAACCAAGTGCCTGTCTCTGGTGCTGGGACTGAGGAAACAGCCCCCTAGTGCACTGCCCCTGTTTCTCTGTCCCTCCACACCTGCTCTCTAAGGAGGTCTGTGTAGGCTTCTCAGCTCCTAAAAGGAGTATGGATTTCCAAATGGCAGAAGGTAGTTGGAATCCCCCACCAGACAATTGACCCCTTGACAAACTGCAGGGGAGGCTCTCCCTAGACCCCTTGTCACCAGGCTGACAGCACATGCCGGGTTTAGTGGACAGAGTACAAGGTGGGCTTATACACTGGAGTCCATTGCACAGATGAGGGAAAATGGGTGCTTTGTCATGTTGAACAGTTAGGGTAGCCTGCAGGGCCAGGAGTCTAGCAAGTGCCATCGCTCCCTGTCTGTGCTGGGCCCCTAGTAGCGGCAGCAGGCATGGGGAGGGGCCTGCTACAGATATGGTCATTGCCTGACTTTTCCTTCACATCCTCTTGCTTTCCCTCCTATCAGCCTCTTTAAACAGTGATCTCTGTCTTCTCCTCTCCAGGACACTATTGAAGACAAACTGGATACAAAGCACTACCCGTACATCTCTACCCGCTCCTCTGCTTCCTTTAGCACCACGGCTGTCAGGTGGGTAGATGTGGGGAAAGCAGAGGGCACTGTCTGCGAGTCTGTGTGATCTGGCTGTGACTGGCATGTGCCATCAGGACCCTCCCACATCACCCATGATGGTCAGGGTACAGCAGGCCCAGGCTCACAGCAGGTCATACCGTACTCCCTTTGGCTCCCAGCCCCGCAAGAACTCACCCCCTTGTTCCTTCGTGCACCGTCTGCCTCTGCCACTACCTCCTTGTTCATCCTTGAACATGCCAGGCCTACTGCATTTACCCCCACCCCAACACACATCATCTGCAGCCAGATAAACTACGCAGCCCCCCTTTAATCTGTTAGTGTTCCTCTTTGATCTTCCCTAAGCATCTGTTTAATCAGGAGACCCCAGTGTTCCCAGTAATTCTGTTCGTGCAGCCTGGCGTGGGAACGGCCCAGGTGCCTGCCAGCTGACAGGTGTTAGACAGTGCCTCCCAGGAACTGGTGCTGAGCCAGGAGCCTGGAGGGCAGCCGAGGCTGCAGATAGGGCCGCCAGCTGTGCCTCCCAGCGTCGGCACTCCTCCAGCCCTTGTTTTGTTTTGTTTGGGTTTTGTTTTTGTGTGTTAATTTTGTCTTGTTGGTTTTTGAGACAGGGTCTCTCTGTGTAGCCCTATCTGTCCTGGAACTTGCTCCACTCAGTTCCGTAGACCAGGCTGGCCTTAAACTCACTGAGATCCGCCTGCCTCTGCCTCCTGAGCGCTGGGATTAAAGGCGCACGTCCCTGTGAGCAGCAGCACTGTAGAGTAGGAGCACTGTCCCTTCTCTCCGGTTCTCTCTGGCTTTTCTTCTTTCCGTCTGCACTCGTGGCCATAGCCTGGGGCTAGGCCAGAGGTGCACAGCGTCTCCTGCGGCACTGGCATGTGGCACTGGCATCCTCTGATAGCATCCTGCGGCACTGGCATCCTCTGATAGCAGCCAAGTTGAAAAGGCCACTTCCCAATGTGGAATGGACAACAGCCAGCAAGTTCTGTCCTGGCTAGGCTGGCTGTGCGGAAGAGAGCGATAGTGCCCAGGTGCTTCCAGGACTGCCGTGAGGGAGGGAGCCTGGACAACCCGTCTCCCGTGTCTCCTGAGGAAGCCTAGGGACAGAGGAGGCCTGCTAGTGAAGAGCTGTGCTGCTCAGGCTCATGGTCCTTTCCCCTCCCTGGTGAGGCCTGTGCAGTTTTCTGTGGCCGTTCTGTCCCATGGCATTCAGCGGTTCCCATCCAGCTATAGTCTAACTTCTTGGAGGGCAAGTGCTGTCTTTCCCTGGGGATACAGTACCAAGAAGCCTGGCACAAACAAGGCCGGCCTCGTTAGCACATTTGCTTGCGGTCGGTGTGCCAACCTGATGTGGCCCTCTGCCTCCCCCTCCATGCCGCTTAGTGCTGCAGAGTCTCAGGCAAGCTCAGGACCAGGCCTGATCTGAAACAGACATCTGGATGAGAGCCACGCAGGCACAGCTGCTGAGATGAGCGGGTGGGGTACCCCGGTGTTTCTAAGAGAGTGGCGGTCACAGCTCGGGCACCTGCAGTACACTTCAGCTCGCCAGCACGGATGGACAAGTCACCTGTCACTGCTCTCTCCCCCTCAGCGCCCGCTATGGACACTGGCACAAGAATAAGGCCCCCGGGGAATACCGAAGCGGCCCCCGCCTCATTATTTTCATCCTTGGAGGAGTGAGCCTGAATGAGATGCGCTGCGCCTACGAGGTGACCCAGGCCAACGGCAAGTGGGAAGTGCTGATAGGTGAGCAGGGCGTGCATTCTGCAGGAGTTGCTGCCCCACTGCGCTGCCACCCCATCCCACGCTTTGTGTCGCATTCCGTCCTCGTCCTCCCCCACCACTGCAAGCCTTAGCCCTGGATGAGAGTTTGTGACTGGCAGAAGCTAGGGATCTCTGCCCTACTGTGTCTCTTGCTGAAAGACAGCATCTTGGGATGGAAAGAGTTTGGTCATAGTCTCAAATCTGTACACTGGCACTGCCAAGTGGAGTCACCTTGAGCAAGAGTGGACCTCTCCCAAGCCATACTGTTCAGGGTTTGTAGCAGCTACTTGCAGCCTGGAGCAGGGCTGAGAGGGGAGCTGCACATTTCCAAGCCTTGGACCATGCTTGGTGGTAGGACTCTCACTAATGTCCTGCTCTACCCCTCCGCTGGAGATAGTTAGCATGTCCATAGATACTGGTGAAGCCCACTGGCCTGGTAGTGGGTCATAGGATTCCTTAGCCAGTCCCTACTGCCACATCCTGTGTTTCCTGTTCACTTCCCGAAGAGCAGAAGCAGCTCGTAGAAGCTGGTCTATTGCAGCAGGAGGCTCTTCCTGCTTCCTGTCTCCAGGATCATCTGTAGCCTCTAAGGCGGGCAGACGACTGAGGGAGAGGAATCTGGGTTCTTCCAGATGCCTTCCTTTTGACCCGATTGTTTGATGTGCCACCAGTTGTGAGATTGCTGTCAGACACTGCCCCGTTTAGGCTCACCCTCTGTGGGAGCACATGTGGGTACAGTGCAAGGCCAGAGATGCTGGGCACCCTGGAGTGCCACGTGGGCCATCTGCACGTGTACTGCTGGAGAGGAGGCCTTTAGGTGCCCAGCCGTCAAGGCTTCCTCGGCTCACAGGTGCCGACTGCTGCCCGCATTCCCAGGTGCAGTCATCTCAACCAGTGTCACTTCTGTTTATCCGATTTGGATGACCAACTCACAGCACCCCCAAGCTGTCCAAGCAGGCAGGCTCCTTAGAGCAGTAACAAGGCTGCTTCTGGGTTTACCAAGACAGGCATGAAGGGGTCATCCCCTTCACACAGCTGGGGGTGGGGGTAGACTGTCCACCCTGTCCCTGCTCTCAAAGGCATCCATGATCCAGTTTTCATGCCTGTTTTCTGTCTGTGACATAGGTCCCATGCGTGTTCCCTGCTCACTGCTTGCGTGTGTTGCATGAATGTGTTAGAGGACCTGAGCTCAAAGTAGCTCTCCTGGACAGCAGCTGTCGCAGCCAGGCTGTGGGTGTGAACTTTCCTTTTCTCCTTTGGACCTTCCTTAAGGTTCCTTGTGCAGGGGGAGGGTGGAGACCCGGGGACAGAGAGCTGCCCGCGTGGGTTCATGGAGGGGCTTCCCGCAGACAGCACCATTCACTGTGCGGCCTCGTGTGCTTCCTGCATGCCAATACCTTGCTGCCTGCATGCATGCACGCTTGTGTGCATGTGCCCGTGCATGCTTCGCCTCTCGACGCCTCTCTGGCTGCGGGCGCTGGGGCCTCTGTTGGCATGTCCAGGGGTGCCTCTGTTCAGCCGGCCTCTGTTCTCCCACAGGTTCTACTCACATTCTCACTCCCACCAAATTCCTCATGGACCTGAGACACCCCGACTTCAGGGAGTCCTCTAGGGTATCTTTTGAGGATCAGGCTCCAACAGTGGAGTGAGAGCAGAGACAAAGTAAAAGCGGCTTATTACAGAAAGAAACTCTTCCGCTCTGAAGGGCTTTCTTTGTTTTCCTGCCACTCGTTCTTTCTTTTTCTCTTTTTTTCTTTTCATTTCTTTGATTTTTCTTTTTTCCAAGAAAATGCTTGCAGTTCTTAACGCCGATTGAAAATGTGTCCAGCCTTCACGCCCTGGGCTCCGCCCGCCCGCTCAACTGCAGCTGTGGGTGAAGGCTGTACAGACAGCTGCCGGCCACTGGGGTGAAGCCAAGGGACAGTAACTGTGTGATACTCTAGGAGTTGAGGGATGCCTGAGACACGGTGCCCAAGCCTGCTGCCCAGGGTAGAATGTGGGCTCCCACAGAGCGCACACGCCTGAGAGTGAGGCCAGTGACATTCAGGGTGGCCATGTGTACAAGACCAAACTTGAGAGATGCCCATAGCACCTAATGGTGAGAAAGGAGTGCAGGGAGCAACAGAGGGACTCCAGGCCAGTGAAAGGCGTCAGACTAGACACAGTCGGCGTGGCGACACCACTGCTCACGACACTCTGCTCTCTACAGAAAGCGTGCTCTTTTGTTCCAGCCTGGTGGGCAGGCTGTGGTCCCAGCTACCCAGCATGCAGAGGCAGGGCCAGGGCACCTAGGCCACAGAGGAGTTACAGACCAGCCTGGGCAATTCAACAGGACGATGTCTCAATAGTAATCTAGTAAACAGTAAGAAGAGGGCTGGAGAGATGGCTCAGCGGTTAAGGGCGCACAGTACTCCTGCAGAGGTCCCACATGCGGCAGCTCACAGCCGCCTGTAACTCCAGCTACAGGGAATCTGATGTCTTTGACCTCTACAGGCACCTGCATGTATGAACACATGCTCACACACTTACGCTTAATTAAAATAAAAAGTAAGAAGAGGGCTGGGATGTAGCCTCATGGTAGACCGCCTGCCTGACGTGAGTAAGGTGTGGGAGGGAGGGAGGAAGCGGGGAAGAAACTACTTTTATATTAGTGCTGGATCTTGTGGAGTTGAACAGTCATGCTTGTCTCTCACTGAGTCCTCTTAGTAGGTCTAGACCCCTCAGGAGAAATTCCTTGACACCCCCCAGCTCGTTCCTTGGGAGTACCTTGTCTGTTTGGCCTACCAGACTCTCTTCTTCCACACCCTCCTCCTTAGTCATCCTTAAGTGTGTTGGGAACCTTCTGTGCTAGGAATTCCCCAGTGTTTACACCCGTTTGACCATGGGCCCCAAAATGTCCTTTCACCATAATTGACATGTGACTCCGTGAGACGGCAAGTTGGAATAGCCTGGAAGCAGTAGCAAGAGACCTGGACTGGAAGCCAGGATTGGGCGACTGAGGTGGCCACTCACATTCCCTGGCCATAGAATACGAACACAGGGAAGCTGGGTCAGTGCACCAAGGCTCCCTTGAGCCAGGCTAATTCAGTAGGCCAGATGCAGGCCTTAAGCCATACTCTCTCCTCCTACTGAATCTCAGGGGCACAGCCCTTCTGAAGTGGGACTATATAGCACCAGAAGCTGGCTTGCTTAGTGTGGTTTTCCCATTGAAACAAGAAGCAGTAGGCTACTCCATGTATTCCTGTTTCCTCAATAGAGGGGTCTCATCTCCAGGACAACAGTTGTGAGCCAAGAAAATTGAGTTGGCCATGGCCCTGGACCTCCGCTCCCTTCCCTGTGCATTTCCCACAGGGAAAGCCGGTAAATAGGACACGGAGCCGAGTGCTGCACTTCTGTCAGCCTAGACCTCAGGCACCAGGGTCTTTAGTTCAAGGCAGAGCGTGTCTAAGAACTAAATAAATAAGCAAGGTATGGTGTCACACCATTTTAATCCTAGCACTTGGGAGGCAGTGGCAGGCAGATCTATGTGAGTTTAAGACTAGCCTGGTTTACATGAGAGATCAAGGTCAGCCAGGGCCACCAGTGAGATCCTATCTCAAAAATAAATAAAGTTTAAGATGTATATGCATACAAGGAAGCAGGGAGACGAGCAATAGCCATCTACAGAGCCCTAACACCACACAGGCCAGAGGCAAAGAAACACCCCTCTCCTTTTGGAGTCATCCACGTGAACAGAGACAGAATAGTGCAGACCCTTGGAGAGCCTTGGTTGTAGCTTGATGTTGGGATAATCCTTTTGTAAATGTGTCTCTGTCCTCCCTTACTTGCCTAAGGTACCTTTTGATTGGTTTAATGTGGAGGAAGTCAGGTATTCGGTACTAAGGAGAGGTAACAAGCTGCGTGGCAGAACATAGATTATTATATAAATGGTTAACCTAAATTATAAGAGCTAGTTAGGAACAAGCCTGAGCTAAAGCCAAGCTTTCATAATTAATAAAAAGTCTCCGTGGCATCATTTGGGAGCTGGAGGTCCACAGAAAGAGCCATAGCAGCTTATCCTTATGGAGACGAGGCTCTGCCACAAGGGTGAGTTCCCAGGAGACAGTACCTCGCTGTGTCCTCCTAGCTCCTCTCTCTCTAGTCCCGAAGGCAGCAGACCATTGAAGAACCCCAACTTACTAAGCCTCATCTTAGTCACCCCTAACCATCTCTCCAGACTGCCCATGAATGATGTCTTCTGATTAGATTTTTACATCCTTACCTTGATGGTGTAGGCCAATAGGACCAGTTAGGAGATGGTGGCCAGGAAGGAATCAAGACAAATGAGACAGGGGCTGGAGAAGTGACTTGGTGATTAGGAATCCTGGCTGCTTTTCCAGAGGATCTGGGTTCAATTCCCAGCACCTTCATGGTAGCTCTTAACTGTCTGTAACTCCAGTAACGGAGAGCCAGCGCCCTCTTCTGGCCTGATTGAGCACCAGGAACAGATATGAAGCCCTGACATACATAAAAGCAACACTCGGATACATAAAAATAAGTTTAAAAAAGAAACAAAATCAAATGAGAGAATTCTCTGGCTACATTAGACCCACTTGGCGCACATGCCACTTGTAAGGCTTTGTGTGTGCTTATATATAGAACATTTTGCTGAATTCTGAGTTGAGGCTGTTGGTTCTGACATACAAGCATCCCTTGCATGACCCCTCTGATAAAGATGGCGTCTTTTAGTCAGATGTTGCTGATGCACACCTTCAGTCCCAGCATTTGGGAGGCAGAGTCTGGTGAATCTGTTTGAGGCCAGCCTGATCTACAGAGCGAGTTCCAGGACAGCCAGGATTACATAAATCCTGTGTTGTAAAAGGGGGTAGGATGGTTTCTTTCCCAGGGAGCCCTTAATCAAGAGGACTATTACCCAAGGCTTTGATGCATGAGACGGTCATTTGAATAAGCCTCAACTTCATCTTTGGAGGCCACTGCTGAATCTCATAGTCACCAGTTGTGTGGACTCAGAGTTCATGAGTAGAAGGTCAACATAGCCAGCCTCTTAGGGGTCAACATAAGATCAACTGCAAAATGCAGCCCATGGCTCGTCTCACCCACTTTGCAGTATTGATGGACCCAGCTCCATCTGCAGGACTGAAATGTTCAGATTGTCAGATGTCAGGAGCTGGCTTTGTATGACCTGGCTCTCCAAGGTTGCTCTACACTTGTTCTTCTTTAAAGACGAGCAATGTCCAATGGTTAGGAATATGATAGTATCAGAAAATTCTAGAGCATAGGTTCCTGACCTCTCTCTGACCTTCCTGCATTTCTGAATGCACATGTGAGAAGTGGGGAAACATTTTGGAACAGGCCTGATCAAAGCAGCCTTCCAGTTTCGTGGACCAGTATCCAGGATGGGGAGCAGGGCATTCTCTGGCCGGTATGCTCCATGTTGACTAAAGGAAACCCAAAGCCACTCCTTGCTAGATCCAGAACTGGGCTGCATGGAGTGGAGGTGTGGGAGACCCTCCTTCTGATACTGGCTCCTGCTGCCTCAGGGCTCCTAGGAAGTCTGGCAAGCTCACTGAAGCCAGCGTGCTTTAGCAAAAAGGAAGCGTATAAAAACCTCAGGCATTCCGGACAGTGTATCTATTCTGCTTAAGGAGCTGCAGGTTGGCCGAATAACAAAACAGCTTTAAAGTGCAGGGCCCCAGAACAGGGAGAACACTTGGGAAATAGCCAGGCATGGACTCCTCGCTCAGAACAGTGAATGCAGGCAGGAACAGGACACTGGGAGATGGCTCTCAGAGTGTTTCTGCTGGACCAGAATGACCAGGAAGCTTCCAGGTCACTGAGTAGGTGGTGGTCAGAGGTGCAGGCACCAACACCCCCCCCCCACTCTTGTGCCTGCCCTTGGAATGGAAGTCTGGAGGGTCTCAGCGCCCCACTCCCACAGAGCCTATTGCTTCCAGGTTCCCACGGAGGCACATTTTCAAGACTGGATCTTTTGTTTAGTTCTCCTGTCCCACCAGGACCCTGCTTTGCACCCACTGCTGCGTGCATGCACGCCTCATGCTCACACCACCATCACCTCCATTCTGTTGAAGCCCATGTCCAAACCACTCACCCATGCATCATTTTAGTGTGCCTACATCTCTATGAAAAGGCCTTCATTTTTAAATGGTTTTTTTTTGTTGGTTTTTTTTTTTTAATCTTTGCTCTAGAAGTATATCTGATTCCATTAGCTTAAACTTTTGCAAGCATTTTTAATCTCTTACAATGCAGGTCTCCACAAGGTAAGGCCTCAGGTCCCCTGCCCTTTCCCTCTCACACCTGAGGTCCCCCACTGTGTCTCCCAGACTTCAGTGGGTCCCCATGCCCAACAGGCACCATTCTCTCCACACAGAGATGCCTACCAGCCTCTGCCCTTAGCCACTGTCCCTTGCCATATTTGAAATTTCTCTTCCTGGCTTCATCTTGACTTCAAGAGAGAATATAGAAAACATAGCTGCCCATCACCTGGCAGCTGGCGCTGGGCTCTGATTGAGAGGCGGTTCCTAGGTTCAGCCTGGGACTCAGCTGAGCCTGAATGCCTCTTAAGTCTTTTCTGACAGGGCCCACGGGTTCCATCCCACCCCCTCCCAGCTTCCACTGGACCCAGATGAGGGTTGGGGGATGGAGAATTGGGGAAAGAAGTCTCCGGCTGCAGTAGATGAGTGAACTCACTGTCTTCTCTGCCTTCCCAGGATCCACGCACATTCTCACCCCACAGAAACTCCTGGACACGCTGAAGAAGCTGAATAAAACAGATGAAGAAATAAGCAGTTAAAAACATAAGCTGCCCCTCCAAAATCCTGGCTCCCTTCCCACAGTGCCCTGCAGCTCCCCAGCGCAACGCCTCGTTTGCTCTGCTGCCTCCCCAGCCCTGCACGCCCTGGCCACCCCGTTGCCACGCTGAGTTCTCCTGTGCGAAGACATTCTATCTTGTCCTTTGAAAAGCAAGAGAGTAATGTGTTGTTTTTTAAAAATGAGTATCTTCTGTACGTATCCCACAAGACGTTCCCATGCAAGCGCCACACTGCAGAAGCGTCAGGACTCTAGACCGAGTGGACTCTCTCCTTATTTATGAACCCGTGACTGTATATAGCCCTATGCCCTGTGTGCACATTGCTTGAGTTTAGAAAGGTAGCTGTGTGGGTGTTTCTCAGCCTGTTTGGGCTCATTTCTGTTCTTGTTGGGAATTGTAAGGTGTCTGTACCCCAGGTAGTCCACATTTCTCTCTCCAGTCCTTGCTCACCGCCTGTTCTCAGGCACAGAGGCTGGGAAATGGCAGTGAGCAGACACCTCCAGAGGCCAGCATGAAACAGGCCTCTTTGACTGGTGTTGGAGCTGTGGGGGGGAGGGGGCTTAGGATGTCCACAGGAAGCCAGCCTGGGTGCCAGCCAGTGTTGTTGCCAGAGCCTGGCACTACTCCCCTGACCTGTGTCCACAGTGCTGTAACCTGAGTTAAGTCCTCCAGCCTAGCTCAGCATGCCTTGCGCCCTCAGTTCCTCAAGAGAGGAGTTAGGCACAACCAACCGCCCTCTTTCCTCAGGCTTCACTTGAACGGGGTCAGCCTAGATAGAGGTCAAGGGTCAGGAAAGGACCGGAAGATGTGGGTGTGGTACTCTGATCAAAGGGTGCTTTGCTAGAGAAGGCTTGTAGGCCTGAGGAATAGGGGCACCACTGATGGTGTCCCCACTCTGAAGGGACATCAGTCAGAGTCTCCCGAGCTTAAGATAGTTCATCAATCATAATTTTGTGTAATGTACAGTCATATGTCATTGTGGTTGTATGAGAAAAATGATCATTTTATTCTTTATATTAAAATCGTCGCTGTATAAAACCTAGCTAGCTATAAAGCAGAAATTCCAGAAGCAGATGCTGGAAGGATGGTCTCCATCCTCAGGACGCAGCAGCCCGCTGAGCGCCTCTCGCTCCGCTGCCGCAGTCGTGAAACACAGACAGTGGAAGTCACAAAAACGTCCCCAGCCCAGCCCCTCCCGCAGACTCGTGTGTACTACTGTGTCTCGTGCTGTCCTGGCAGATGTGGTGACCTGTGCTCTTCTCCCCTCTCCTGAGTTCAGTGCCCCGCCCTGCTCCCTCCAGTGACCTTCCTCCTTAGGACGGCCCTAGTAGCACTGGTTGATTTCTCCTGGAGCCGCTTCTCTCACCCTTCCCTCCGGTCAAGCAATGCTCATGCTTCAGGACCTTGTTTGTCGAACATGTGGGGTTTCCTTTATGTTATTTATATAAATAATTTCTCAAAAGGATGTTTAAAAAAAAAAAAACTAGTCTGTCTTGAAACTTGTTAACTTGAAACTCCCGAATCTCAGTGTTTGAAGTATGGAAGCGCAGCCGTGAACCATTCTGTACCGTCCTGTACTGCAGCATTTGAGTCCAATAAAGACACCGCGCCCACCACGGTGCCCAGGCCGCCTGAAGCTGGTCTTACTTTGGGAAGTATAGAGGCCGGCCACCCCACAGCTGTGCTTTGGGGTCTGCTGGATCCAGGGGATTGTGACCTGTACACATCACATCGTACCTGCCTCCCAGTTGGGGACAAAACTTGTATCTAGCCTCAGGCAGGAAGACAATGCTGCCTCGCTGGCATAGCAACACTCACCTTTAGTCCCAGCACTTGGGAGGCAGAGGCAGAGGGGATCTCTTGAGTTCAGCCAGCCAGATCTACATAATGAGTTCCAGGTCTGGCCAAGGCAACAGTGAGATACTGTCTCACATGAACAAGTAAAAATAAATAAGTCCTGCCTAGACACGACGGGAGCTGCTCTTCAGCCTGTTCCTTTCTAGAACGCCTCTGCCTCAGATACTGCAGGACCCGGTTCCAGCTTGAGTGGAGGTCCCAGTGCATTTAGAGTGCTGAGATGTCACTGCCCCCGCCCCCGCCCCCGCCCACATGGAGAAAGTGCCTCCTCCAGTTTGGAAGCTGAGTGTCCTGTGACCTGGGGAGTCGGCTACGAGGCTGGCTCAGAGGGGAGACACCAGGTCAATATTACCCATAGACCAAGGACTCGGGGCACAGAGTCGTGGGGCTCATTAAATGCACTCCTGCTGAGGTTTGGATATATATGACTTGTCCCTAGACATTCATGTGCTGGAAGCTTGACTCTCAGTGTGGCAGTTCTGGCAAAGATGGAGGGAAATGACGGTTGCTGAGGGTACCAGGTTCTTGCCAGAGGGCTGTTCTGTAGTGAAGCCTGGCCTCTTGCTGCCTCCGAGTCTCTCAGCAGCCCCCGTTCACATGCTCCAGCCATCAGCCATCAAGTGCGAGGCCCTGCACCTCCATCGGCAGCTGACTGTGTCAGTGCCAGGGGCACAGGCTCACCACCCCAGCTGTTTAAGAAGCTGACACAGAAGAAATTTTTTCATGCTAGGGCTGCCTAGACTACAGAGCAAGGTCAAAGTCAGCCTTAGTGAGACCCAGTTTCAAGACTAAAAGATAAGAACTTGAAAGTTGTGTCCGAAGCCAGCCAGAACATTAACCTGGTGTGTGAGGCCTCAAACTTTATCCCAGCACCACAAAACACAATGAAAAGCAGCTGATTAGTGCTGGGAAGACGGCCCCACAGCTAAGAACATGTATTATTCAGAGGTCTGGAGCTGGATTCCCAGCACCCGCGGGGTGAGTCAACACTTCCTGTAACTCCAGTTCCCAGAGATCTGACTCCCTCTTCCGGCATCCATCAGCACTGCACATAGACATGCAGGCAAAACATCCATATACACAAAAATAAATCTTTTTAAGTCAACTACATAAAGCCCTGTATACATTATCTTGCCTGGGTAACAGAAAATGATACCTTCACTGCATGGAGGAATGGATCAACTCAAGGCTACTTTGTAGATCTTGCATATGTAGCAAGTATCTTTGCCCAGGTGGTGGAGGTAGGGGAGCAGACTAAGCAACAACTACCCACGTCTCTAAGGTCCCAATGACAAACCCAAGTTTGATTCTACCAAAGGTCCCCCACCCCCAGGGAACCAGGGAGTTTGGTGACCATACTCACAGAGCCTGAGTCCGAGGTTACAAACAGGAGCATGGGAAAACCCAAAGCAACCTCACCGGAAATGAGATGGAGCCCCTTCCCAAGATCCTGAGGCCACGTGCAGTTAGGGCAGAATTGCATACAGCTGCTTGGGGGGTGGGGGTGGCTGGATGTACAGGTGGGTCCAGTGACCCCCATCTCCTCCTGTGAGGGAAGGTCAACAGTCAACAAGCTCAGCTAAAATGATCTTTGCAAGCAGGTCTGAAATGGTGGCAGTTTGGCTTGGAGGACAGTCCATGGCACATCCCACCCAGCTCCAGCAAGACTCGCCTTGTCGGCAGTGACGAAGACCGCACCGCAATCATGCCCGGCCTCTCCTAGGCGTGTGGTAGGTGGTTCCTTGGTCCCTGCTGCTGCGCAGGTGAGGAAGCTGAAGCTTGGGGTAGGGGGATCACAATGTTCGCTCCTGGAAGACTTCAGCCAGCCAGCATGTCCAGTCAGCAGAGTGCCTGGAATAAGATCCAACACGGACTTGAATTCTACACCGAGTAACTGTTGAAGCAGAGTAAATGCCGTTTATTCCTTCTCCCCGGGGTCACCTGTCCCCCACACAATGGGAATGACTCTTTAACCTCTTTCTGCTGGTTTTCAGGGTTTGATCTCTTGCTCATCGCTGTTTTCATGTCGCTGTGGGCATGTGCAGTGGTATGCAGGAGGAGCTCAGAGAACCACTTCAAGGAATCCATTTTCCTTCCACCAGGGTTCTGGGCACAAAAAGCTCATATATGCTTTACTGAGCATATTGCTGGCCCATGCTTTCTTATTTTGAGACAGAGCCTTGCTGAGTTGCCCAGGCTGACCTTGAACTTGTATTCCCCCTGCCTTCACCCCTCAAGCCGCTAAGATCACAGGTGTGCATGTCCACACTTGGCTACTCTCTTGTGTTTTTCTGTTTTGTTTTTTCCCCCGACTTCCCTTGGCCCTCTCCACCCTGATCCCACCAAGCAGCAAAGTGGTGCTGTGTTCTGCCGCAGCCCTAGTCCCCAGCATCCCAGGGCTCCGAGCGACCAGCCCAGTAACCCCAGAACCCAGGCCATGAGATGTGGCTGCTCCCTCTGTCCTTCCAGGTGCCCAGCTGTGTGTGACACCAGGCGTTCACTCTCATGGAGTCAGAATGACCGTGGCTGGGAGAATCAGGCAGCCCTGAGTGGAATCCCCTCTAGTCCTCTGCTTATGATGGATGGTCCCTCCTGTAACATCCCCAAAGTTGAGTCCCCCTCATAGTGAACCCACTAAGTCTCAGTCATCATTGAAGATGACGGACCCCAGACATGCCTGGGGACTAAGGAGCAGACAAACACGAACTGAAAGGAGCCCAATGTGACTGATAAGATGGCTCCGTGCTGAAAGGACAGAGACCCAAGGGGCCAGCAGGGCATCTGCTAGCTGGATACCTACTGTCCCCAGTCCCATGCTTGCATGATGTCTCCTCGACTCCAGGGGCTTTCCCTCCCTATCACGGTACAGTCAAGATCAAAGCTACAGAAAGAACTTCATCTGCGTGGGGTAGTAGGAACAGATGCACCCTACCGCTAAGCTTCAAGGATATCCCAGGACTGCAGCCTTGGAGCCTCCAATAGAAGATGCTGTGTGGCTGTGCCACTAAAGGATTGGCAGGATGGTCTAGGGGAGGCGCTTACTAGCATGGGGCCCAGTGATTGAGTCTTCTGGTCTTAGCTAAAAGTCTATGAAGAGGTTCTACCTGGCTAGTCTTCCAACTTCTGATTACCCAAAGTCTCAGAGTGACAGGCTAGTGATTTCTAGGGCTCTTGATGACTGTAATCAATATACCACATTATTTCCATTTTGGGGAAGGTAAGGTCTTCATGGAAAACAAACTTGTACCCACTAGCCTGGCATCCTGCTCTGAAAGGTTAGGCACTGAACAGATACAGGCTCCCTGCCCACAAGAGGACAGTGGCCCTTTAAAACCCAGTCTCACTCTGTTAGGCTGTTGCTATGTATAGATCCAACTTCCTTAGCAACCACCTGGCTTCTTAAAGGAGACTTGGAAGCAGTGGCTGCCATCAGCCATGGCTCCTAAAAAGAAGCTGAACAAAGGCGGCAAAGACTTTGAGGGCAAGAAGAAGAAAGGGGGCAAGAAGGACACAAGTGCGGCCGTGAAGTCTGAGAAGTCCACCCTGGTGGAGGAGCTGAAGGAATTCTACCACAAACAGATCCAAGACCTGGAGGACCGGCTGGCCCGGTGGGTGGGTGGCAGGGATGCTAGTGTGCCAGGTCAGAAGCCCACACAGGCTCAGACAGGGGCCTTAGAGCTGGGTTCTGGACTCCTCAAGTAAACAGGTACCACCTTAAGAGGTGAATGGATCTCCCCAATCCTTCACAGCTCCCAGAGCTTGGCTAGTACACTGTTAATTAGCATTAACCTGTCCCAGGTAACCCCCTCCTCAACCCCTACCCCAGCAGGATGGGAACTTTTAGTTTGTTTGATTGGTTTTTGCTTTTTTGATACAGGGTTTCTCTGTGTAGGTTTGGCTGTTTTGACACTCACGCTGTAGACTAGGCTGGCCTCGAACTCATCTACCTTTGCCTCCCAAGGGTTCAGAATGGATCTTAAGCATTTGTAGTTAAATTAGTGAAATAAATTAGAAATGGCTCCCCCTGGTGGCTGAGGAGGTCACTCGTTCCCTCTTTCTTTATGGCAAGATCCAGTGTGTTTGTTTCTCTAGGCTGAGCCTGTTTCCCTACTCGTATTTGCTTTGCTTTATAGACAGGTCTTACTCTACAGCCCAGAGTAGCCTTGAATTCATGTTAATCCTCCTGTCTCAGTCTCCCAGTTGTTGAGATTACAACTGTGAACCACTGAAGGTCCCTAAATGGGAACTAAAGGGGATCTTTGCTGGGCGGTGGTGGCACACGCCTTAAATCCCAGCAGAGGCAGGCGGGTCTCTGTGAGTTCAAGGCCAACCTGGTCTACAAGAGTGAGTTCCAGGACAGGCACCAAAGCTACAGAGAGAAACTCTGTCTTGAAAAATCAAAAAAAAAAAAAAGGAGGGGGGACTTTTCTACATGGGGCTTTCCCTCTTAAGGCTGGGTTTGTATGTGACAAAAATGGCAGGGAAAGGACCCTCTTAACATTTAATAATAGACATTGTATTTGCTCATTTTTCTTACTTTAAAACTAGTTTTGGGGGCTGAAGAGATGGCTCAGTGGTTAAGAGCACTGACTACTGATCCAGAGGACACGGGTTCAATCCCAGCACCCATGGGGCAGCTCACAACTGTCTGTCACTCCAGGATCTGATGCCCTCATAGAGACACACATGAAGGCAAAATGTCAATGGAAATTAAACAAAAGTAAATAAATTTAAAAAACAAACAAAAACTAGTTTGTAGGGCCAGTGAGATTGCTCAGCGGCACTTGCCACTCATCCCCCAGGACTCGAATGGAGAACTAAGGACCACCTGCACACAATGGCCACATGCATGCACATACAAGTCAATAAATAAAATATGATAAAAATGTTTGTAAAAATAGAGCTTCTGCCGTGTGGTGGTGGTGCACACCTTTAATCCCAGCACTCAGGAGGCAGAGGTAGATCTCTGAGTTCAAAGCCAGCCTGGTCTACAGAGTAAGTTCCAGGACAGCCAGGACTACACAGAGAAACCCTGTCTTAAATCCCATCCCCCAGAAAAAGCTACCTTGCTGACTATGAAGCTCTGCCCCAGTGCCAGAGTCACACTCCTACTTAGAAAGAAACGTAGGTGGCTGGGGAGATGGCTAAAGCATCTGCCTGCCACTCAAATGTGAAGGCTGGAATTTGAATCCTCAGCACCCATGCAAATGAGTAGGTATAATCCCAGTCCCTGGGAGGCAGAGATAAAGGGTCCCCTAGAAACAAACCAGCTAGACTATGAACTGAGTCCTGGGTTCAAGTAGAAGACCCTGCTTCAATATATAAAGTGGAAAACCTCACTTCCCTTATCTATAAAATGGGTATAATTATCACAGCATCTGCATCCTTACATGTCATTGGGGATCTCAGCAAATGTCAATCTCTTACGTCCATACATATACACACATGTGAATATGCATATATGCATGAATACCACACATCTGTAATAAGTAAATATATAGGGAAAATGCAAGAAGGCTGAGCTGTTCATGATTTGATGCTGCAGAAAAATCTCAGCTAGTGCTGAGTCTGTGCACTCGGGAAGCCCTCTGCTGTCTCCCTGTTTCCTTCCAGTCCCAGCAGAGAGTGCAGCCAGATCCTGAGGCTCAGAGAGGAAGTCACCCCAGGGAGAGGAGGAAGCAGGGTGACAGCTCTGGCCTCTCTGACTCCTGGAGCAGGCTGACTTCTCTCCCCACACAGGCACCTATACCCTAAAAATGCCTTGTACATAGAAATTCATTCAAAAGACTAATGAATACTTAAAACACTTAGGAATCAAACAACTCTCCAAATGCTTTAATTCTCCCACTGAAACCAATAAACATGGTATTCTTAAAATTTACAAATGTCCCTTGATCTAACACAACAGATGGAATTGTATCAGGAAAAAGTTATTCGGTGCTTAGTATCTGCCAAGCTGTTAGGTCCTGAGATACAGAGGCAGGGGTGTCAGATGCAGAAGGGCTTAGCCAGCTTGAATGTGCTGACTACAGGGACAGGCATTATAGGTAAAAGCCTTAACTTCCAGGTCAGATTGGCTTGGGTTAAAGTTTTAGTCCTGTTGCTTTCTGGTTTCTTCGTCTCTGAGCCTCAGTTTCCTTGTCTGTGTTGCTGGGGACAAATGCAGACTTCCTGTGAACCAGAGACAGATGGGAACATCTGCTACCACTGTGAGCAGAAGGCAGACTTAGTCCCTACAGGACTTACATTCAAGTGAGGTAACCAGGAGCAGTGGCTCATACCTTTAATCCCAGCACTCAGGAGGCAGAGGCAGATAGATTTCTGTGAGTTTGAGGCCAACCTTGTCTATATAGTGAGATCCAGGACAACCAGAACTATAGTCTAAAAAAAAAAAAAAATTTGAGTGAGGTAATAAATATAAAACGCTGGCTGGGGAGATGACGCAGTAAAGTCCTGCCAAGCAGAATTAGAGTTCGGGTCCCCAGAAGCCTTGAAAAAAAGCCAGGCATGGCAGAGTCCCTTAAACCCTACTACTGGCAGGAGAGGACTGGTGGCCCTCTGAAGCCCACCGGCTGGCCAGCCTAGTCAAACTGTTACACTCGAGACTGAGTGAGTCTCTGCCTCAGAAACTAAAGGTGGAGGGCTATCAGAGACACTCAACATTGACCAAGGGTTTCTGTGCACACGCATGTGTCCATACACACGCACACGCGCATGCTCGCTCACACAGGCTAAGGTTAAGGTCTCCAGGCATGAGGCACAGTAAATGAGGCTGCGAAGCGAAACCCCAAATGGCCCTTGATGGAAAGGTGGGTCTGGAAGAGCAGGTTCAACGGTGCCTGTGACCAGGCCCGGCAAGGCCTGACCCCGCATCTCCACCCCACCCCAGGTATCAGCGGAAGTGGGATGAGCTGGCTGTGCAAGAGAAGCTCTTCCGCCAGGAGTTCGAGCAGCTGGCCAATAACAAGAGAGAGATTGTGGCCTTCCTCAAACGCACACTCAACCAGAGGGTGGATGAGATCACGGACCTCAATGACCAGCTGCAGAGCCTACAGCTGGCAAAGGAGATGGAGAAGGATGCTTTCGAGGCACAGCTGGCCCAGGTGCGCCACGAATTCCAGGAGACCAAGGACCAGCTCACCACAGAGAACATCGCCCTTGGTGAGGGGACCAGGGGACCAACCAGTCAGCACACCTGTGTGAATTTGCCACTGAGGGTTGCAAGGCCCAAAGCCACAGCTGTCACTGAGACAGGGCCTCACCTGGGGATTGGGGATAACAGCTAACTGCCACTTCAAACACTATCTGCCTTAACTGTCCATGCATTCCCAAGGCCAGAAATGTCCCTTCCCCAGTCTGTAGATGAGGAAGTGCTTAAAAAATATGGAGGGTCTTGTTTATGTCACCCATGCCCAGATTCAGCTGTAGCGGTCACATGCCCACATGTTACTCTCATGTGGGGAGGTATCTTGAGGAGATGGGCTGAACAAGGCATGGTGAGACTAGCAAAGTTGGGGGGCGCGCTCCAGAGAAAGGCTGTGTGTGTGCAGGGCCAGCTCTGGTGCATGCAGTCTAGTCCTGTCAGAACAGAAAGCGTGGTGTGGGGAGGGGTGGGCAGGAAGACACGGACAAAGTTGAGACCTCGGAGGGTGTAACTCATGGTGCTCAGATGCAGCTCCTCACCAGCCTTGTGGCCCTTGATGGGTAGGGGGAAAGCTGGCTGCCCTGGAAGAATTTCGGCTGCAGAAAGAGGAGCTGACAGACAGGTACTTGTTGCTGGAGGAGCAACTGCAGAAGCAGGAGAGCGAATACAAGGACTATGTGTACAACCTGGAGAAGAAGTCTGTGCTGGACAAGGACAGGTGGGCAGGCTGGGGACCTGCTGGGGCCCACACACCAGTCTCCAGCTCTCTCACTCTCTAGAAGGGCATCACATACTCCCCAGATTGTCCCCAAAACCCTGACCGGGATTTATGGGGGAGGAGGAAAGAGCTTCCAGCCAGTTCCCGGCACCAGCACTGAGCAGTCTTTTGGTCACTTGTTACTTTCATTGTCTTTATTTATTAAGTGTGTTTCTATGGTTCAAATTCCAAAGGCCCAGATATTCTCTGAGGAAAAGACAGGGTTTCTCTGCATATCTGTGGCTATCCTGAAACTCAGAGATCCACCTGCCTCTGGTTCCTAAGTGCTGGGATTTAAAGGTGTGCGCCACCACACTCGGCTATGCCTGGGTACTTTTAGATTCTCACCCAAAAAGGGGGTAACAAGACTTATACCCATCTGCTTGACTTCCTTCCAATCCCACCCTCCTGGTCAGGCTAAGGAAAGAGATCATCCAACGTGTAAACCTGGTGGCCACTGAGTTCCGTAAAGTGGCCACTAACCAGATGTGGGAGACAACCAGGCGGGCCATCCTAGAGAACAACAATGTGACTTTGCAGCTGTCCTGGGTGACTCAGCAAGGTGTGCAGCTGCTTCAGGAGAATGAGCAGCTCAGGAGCATCAAGGATAAACTGTACCAACAGGTGGAGCTGCTGGAGAGCACCCAAGAGATCATGGCCAGAAACAGCAAAGGCCACAAGAAGGTATGACCACCATGCCCTCACAGGAAATGAGAGGGTGGGCCCCATGCCAGAGCCAAGTCATGAGGTGGGGAGGGTTTGCAGCAAGGGCTCAGGCTTCCCTTGTGAGGATGCTGGCCCTAGCTCTGGAATCTGTTTGCCTTACATCCCCTATAATGAGTGGAGTCCACCTCCTGGCTGTTATCCAGGTGGTGCCAGGCTGCTTGTATGCAGCAAGCTCCCAGCTGCATCTCCAGGAGGGAGGGAGAGGTGGGCTGGGGTCCCGCCAGACACCTGCCCACTGCCGCAGGTCATCCTCATGCTGACAGAGAAGTGCCGCCAGCAGAGGCAGGGCACGGAGGAGGCGGAGCAGCTACGCCTCCTGCTGTCCCAACTGGAACAGAACTTCCAGCAGCTACAGGAGGACAACCAGACCCTGAGGTGACTTGGGTGGAAGCCTGCCAGGGAATTCCCATTTACAGCCTCAGGGTTTGGCCTATCCTATCAGACAAGCTGAAGACTGGATTTAGGGCCCAGGGAAGAGGTGGTGCCAGCCATTGCTGGCAGATGGGGCCAGTTGTGGGCTTTTTCTTGCCCTGGACCAGGAGTGACAAGGACCAGCTAGAACAGCAGCTGAGGGAACAGCGGGTGGAGGTGAATCGGCTACAAGAGAAGCTGACTGAGGAAGAGAAGGTTCGGGTCAAACTGGAAACAGTCCTGGCCCAGGCCACCTCGCTCCTACAGGATATTGTACAGGTGAGCAAGCGGTGGGAGACACCAAGGTGCCAGTGGACCAAGGATAGAAGTTGACCCCAAGAAATTTGGCCTCGGGGGCTAAGTTTAGAGGGCCTCTTTCCTGAGAGACTCAAGTGTCCCGCGCTACCTTCTCGCCAGCAAGAACGACGCGGGGCATTTAGGATACTTTTGCAGTAAAGCTTTAATGCGTCTTGAGAGGGAGAGCATCAGCTTCCAAAGCGGAGACCCAGAATGAGGGGAACCCAGCCCTTATAAAGGAAACAGTCCTCGCTTTTGACGTGTCACTCTTGGATTGGTCCGCTGCCCATTATCCTAGGTGATGCCTAGTAGGCAGGGACTCGGCCTACCAAGTTACCAAGCACGTGCGCTGGGATTAAAGGCGTGTGCTAAATCACCTTGAACTCACAGAGGTCTGCCTGTCTCTGCCTCCCAGGCATCGGGACCAAAGGCGTGTACCGCCACACCTTGAGGTCACAGAGGTCAATCTCTACCTTTGTTCCTAGAAGCAATGGAGAATGTGGTCCAGCCCTCCACACTCAAGGACTGACTTTTTCTGATTCTGGACCTCAAAGATCCATCCAAGAGTTGGCTCTGGCCAGGCGGTGGTGGTTCACGCCTTTACCTTTAATCCCAGCACTTGAGGCAAAGGCAGGCAGATCTCTGAGTTCAAGGACAGTCAAAGATACACAGAGAAACCCTGTCTCGAAAATAAATAAATACAAGTTGGGTCTTATCATACTGGAGGAGGCTGAGGCAGGAGAATTCCAAATTCAAGACCTGACTGGGGCTACAGATAAAGTTCAAGGCCAGCCTGGGCAACTCAGTGTCTTAAAACATCAAGGCCAGGTATGGCAGAGCACACCCTTAATCCTAGCACTTGGGAGGGTGAGTATCTGGGCCAATGGTCTTTAACCATCTTACATCACACCAACAGATGCGAACAGATGCAGAGGACGGTGACTTTGACGTGGTGTTCCAACTGCAGCGCAAGGAGATGCTGCAGCAATTGCTGGCTCTGCTCAGCTCAGCTGTGCTTTCAAAAGCACAGTTCATTGTGGGTTGCCACCAGGACAAGCAGTCCCAAGGCCCACCCAAAGAGAGGTGAGCAGATAGCCCTGTGAGGGACTTAGCAGACCCTGGCTCTCCAACCTCTCGGGTTCTCAGCCTCCTCTTGTGGAGATGGAGGTGATAACTCCAAGTTCCTTCCCACAGTCAACTCAGCACCCAGATATCCAGGAAGGGAGCCACGTCCCTGCTACAGAAGCTCTCTGCCATCACAACCTACAAGCCAGGGGATCTAGGGCTAGTGCCTCGTCGGGCCCACATCCCACCCAACCCTCAGGACCTCAGGTCCCTCTCATATGTCACCAGAATGGGGATCTGCCGGTTAGAGAACATTAATGAGGTAGGAGTGCCAGGGACCCTGGGGACCCTGGGGATAGCAAGCTGACAGCTGGCCCTAGTTTTTCCATGCTGTAGCTGCGTGGCTTCAGGGATATGGTGGGACCTTGCTGATCCTCCCCACCTATAAAATGGCCTGACGAATACAGGCTAAGGCATACCTATGCTACCACTGGGAAAGGGTTTGCTAGACCCTTCTGTCCCCACCCCACTGGTAAGGAATGGGTTAAGGGCTTAGCCCCCGGCCCCCAGGAGACTGCTGATTGCAAGCAAGCATCTTTTAATCTTGCAGAGCTATCCATCTGGCGCTCTCAGAAGATTCAGAAAGTTGGGCCTTCCTAAACCTTTCCTACACCGTAAGTAGCACACGGGGAGACCAAGCCACGGCAGAAACAGACTGTGGTGGCCAGAGTCCCTCTTCCAATCTGCAAGTGACCTAGGGCCACCCAGAAGTTATATAAACAGTGGGTACCACATGTGTCATGGCAGTCCTGTGGCTGTGTCTGGGCTTCGGGGCATCGGCAGGCCGTCAAACAGGTAGATATGTCCACTGGTCTCAGAGGCTCGACGGTGGCCCCTGGCTTCGAGCACGGATGTGGTCCAGAAGCAGGTCGGTGGCCTGGTCCAGCAAGGGGGACAGCAGCTCCTGCTCCTCAGGGGAGAAGCAGCCCAGGACATGGGCTTGCACCATACTAGGGTGTGTGGGGCGCCCAATGCCTACCCGAAGCCTCAGCATTGCCTGTGGGGTGCCAGAGGAACAAGGGGGCCTTGGAGACGTATACTGGGGAACCCATGCTGGCCACCCCCACCCAGGGCAAGGCAGAGGGGTAGACTCACACTGGAGTTCAGAGAGCTAATGCAGGAACGGACTCCATTGTGGCCCCTTGAAGGGATTAGAGGAACAGTTAGTACTTCCTGAGGCGGCCCCCTTCCCTTGCCCAGGCCTTCTTCAGAGCAGCCCAGCCAGCAGAGATAGGCTCAGCAACCCTACTCCACCCCATCAGAGGCCAGCATCCTTACCCAAATCTGAGCACATGTGAGCCTCACCTCGCGCTGCCCCCTAGCTTCAGAGCCAGCTTTCCCAGGGGCTTGTCAAGTTCATCATGCACCAGATAGATGTCCTCCGCAGTCAGTCCAAACAGCTCCGCTTGGCACACGGAAACACCCTAGTTATTACCTATCTGCTCAGAGGGACTACAACGACCCCCATGTAGAAACAGGCTTCCAAGTCCTCAGCATAGTAAGCGGGGCTCACCAGGCACTTGTCACAGTTTAAACCTCTCTCTGGTCCCTGTGCCCTCTTACCCATGAAGTCCACAACTCACCAGCTTGGGCCACGCTGCGCCCGTTGACATTCATGAGGCGCCGTGGCCGGAGCAGTACCAGCTGGGCATCCCCAAACGGGGCCAGGGCAAGGTCAGCAGCGCAGCGAGAGTCACGAGCCCAGCTCTCCGCCACTCCTAGTCGCCGCGCTATTTGCCCCAGCACCGCCATGCCCACGCTGTGCCGTGTGCCGGGCATTCCATGGTTCCCCAGGCCAGCCACCTGCAGGCAACGCCATTGAAAACAGATCGGATAATCTCACACAGGGCCCTAACCAGTGGTCGGGAAACAGAGAAGAAAGCCAGGGTCGGGAAGGAGCGTTTAAGAGCCTGGGAACTCCTGGAGGCCCCACAAAACTGGGGGTGCCGCACCCCTGGTGCGGAGGCACAACTCCTAAAAGTTTGGAGTCAGTCAATATTGCCGGTCACCTATCCAGCTAAGTAGAAAAACTGACAAGGAGTTCGGCAAGATGGCTCAGAAGATAGGGCACTTGCTGTCCTGACAACCCAGGTTCGATCCCCGGGACCCACACGGTGGCTAGAGCCAACTCCCAAGTTGCCCTCTGACAGCCATACGGCACTTGCACACACAAATAAATGTGACCTAAAATTTAAAATGTTAAAAAAAGGGGGCGGCTGACAAGGAACACAGTGGGGCAGCGTCGGAGCCGGGTCACCCACGCCCCACTCACCAGCCACCGCTTCCCGAGGAACCGAGCCTCCGAAGCGCACTGTCTCAAAGCCCAACTCCGCCGCATCCCGGAGCGAAAAAGGCCAGACCGCAACATGCCGCCCCAATTCACGGCCAGGACCCCGCCCCCTGACGTCGGGCAGCCCTAAGCCAATAGCATCGCCGCCTTTCCAGCGACGACCAATCCGGGCCTAGCTAGGCGGCCTCCATGGTTCTGCTGGGCGGAAGTGGGAGGGGCGCGGGCCCCGGAGGGCCTCTGCGTGCGTTCCAGGTCGTCGCGTCACCCTGTACCTCCCGGAACCTTTGCTCAGCCTTCGGCTCGAGCGCCGAGCGCCGACTGGTTCTTCCCTTGACGTAGGCCTTGGCCCGCCCAACTAATTTTCTACGGACTCTCGAGGCGTGGCTAAATGGGCGGAGCCTCTGGGCATCCAGGAGCAGGTGCCTAGCAACAGGGGAGACAGGGAACCAGGGAGTTAGCTCAGCCCGAGGTCAGTCTGGAAACCGGTCATCGGTCATGACTGACAACAGACAGGTGAGGGCTGGGGTGAAGCCGGTCAAGCCCTTCCGGGAAATGTGGGAGGGGAGAAGGGTGATTGGCCGCTTACTCCCAAAGGAGAGAAAGGAGAGGTTTTTACTTGTTTTGATTTTTCAAGACAGTATTTCTCTTTGTAGCCCTGGCTGCCCTGGAACTTGCTCTGTATGTGGACCAGCCTGACTTTCTAACTCAGTGATCCGCCTGCCTCTGCCTCATGAATGCTGGGATAAAGGGCGTGTGCCACCTCTGCCCTGCTTGTTTTGTTTTTGATAGACAGGGTTTCATTATGTAGGCCAGGCTGGCCTCCAACTCAAAGAAATCTGCCTGCCTCTTGAGTGCGGGTTGTAAGTGTTGGAGCTCAGAAATACCACGTCACCGATAGCACAGCAGTTGACAGCTGTGCTCCAGGTGTCCCCAGTGCAAGTGTAACAGCTGTTCCGAATGAAGTTTCCGCAGTGAAAATGTTACAGTTCTGCTCTGCTTTGCTGCAGCCAAGTATTATAGCTCTGTTTAGTTTAGGTGTGTCAGTCCCGTCCCGTAACAACCACCCCCCAACCCCGTGTAACAACTTTGCTCTGTCAGGGGAAGTTTCCCCAGCAAAAATGTTAAAATTCTGCTTCCTCTAACTCTGACCAAAGCTGCTACAGCTGGGCTCCACTCTGGTAAAAAATGTCACCCCTCACTACAAACCTCACTCAAGAGTGGGGAGAGAAAATGCGGGAAAGCGGCTCCCTTTAGGATGAGGGGCAGCCACAAAACTGAACAGGGTACAGTTTATATGAGGCTTCTTGGGTGTGAGCAGATCTTTCCAGGGTGACTTGGGATTGGTGGATCTTTGCAGTCTGACTCTGGGGCAAGCTCAGGGATTGGTGGGATTTCAAGCCCTGGTTTTGGAGTAAAGTTCAGGTCAGGATGTTTTTCCTTGGCCCAGGTCTACTGAGGGTCTGGTCAGGGGCAGGGTGTGTTCTCTTGGTCCTTTTCATCCTACAATGGTATTAAAGGTGTGTACTACCACCGCCCAGCCCGGATCCTGGTGATGATGGGAAGGGTAACCACACAGGAGTGAGAGGTCAGGGGATATGCTTGTTCAATGTGGCCTGCCGAGTGTGAGAGTCCCAGAGGATTTACAAGGAACCTTAAAGCCCAGATGTGGAACAGGGTCTGAGCTGGAGCGCTGAGAATAATGCACAACTATAGCACAAGATGAGAGCAGAGGGTGCAGGGGCTACAAGGACCCTCATCCCCCTGAGCTTGACCACAGGAGAGGTCGAGAGAGGCAGGGCTAGAGAAATGCTGGAACACAGTTGAACCCCAGACTGGGTGTTCCTTCTACCAGGGGCCGTTCTCACACCTCCTCCACCAGGCAAAGTCCCCGGGAAAAGAGTGGAAGTGATGTGGGGTGCCTCCCGAGGCCTTCCAGGCTTCCCACCCGATTCGTTTCTAGGAGCCTGACAATGCCCACTCGAAGAAAGTTCCAAAACTACATGTTCATGTTCCTGAAGACCGAGAGAAGACCCTGCAACGCATCTTTGGGACAAGCCAGGTGTTCTACAGCGCTGATAAGAAACCAAGGATAGGAGGATCAACAGTACCTGTCAAAGTCAGAGAGTAGTGAGTGACTTCCATGTCCCCAGCCCCAGGTTCCTGCTTCACAACCATTAACATGGAGTACAGCCCCGGGCTGGCTGCTGTCCCTTCTGGGCCTCAGTGAACACTAATCGATAAAAGGAAAAAAAGAGCTGAAAGAGCTCCAAGAAGGCCAGCCTGCCCTCCTGGAACGCTGCTTGCTTCTCCAGCCTCTTTACCTCAGCCCTCCCTCCCACCTGTCCCGTGTAGGCCAGCCCCACTCCTGAATGCTCTGTCCTCACAGCTATCACCAAGGCCATCAGAGCCTAGAACACGAGGACTGGGAGACGGCCGTGCTCTTCTTCTCCCGCGCTCTCCACCTGAACCCCGACCTGGTAAGAGGAGGGAAGCCCCCCTCATGACATACCTGCTAGACCCTTCCTCCCTGGACCCTTCAAATTCCCCCCCACCCCCGATATAGGGTTTCTCTGTGTAGCTTTGGACCCTGTCCTGGAACTAGCTCTGTAGACCAGCTGAACCTCACAGAGATCTGCCAGCATCTGCCTCCCATGTGCTAGGATGAAAGGCGTGTGCCACCACCGCCCAGCAACGCCTTTCATCCTAGCACATGGGAGGACACAGCAGCCTGGGTCTCTCTGTTTTCAGGCAGACTTCTATGTTTTCCGTGCTGAGGCCTTCCTCCAGCTCTGCGATTTCTCCTCCGCCCTGCAGAACCTGCGCAGGGCCTACTCCTACGAGCCGGAGAACAGCAAATACCAGGAGCGGCTGGCCTTTGTACTCTACCTACAGGTGCCTAGGCGGCTCCCACCCACAGAGAGTGCACACCGTACACCAGCAATAGGCTTGCCCTCCAGCCAGTAGGGTCGCCACCAGCCACATGGAAATGTGGCAAGTACGATTGAAGTGAATTTTACATTTGATTCATGTGCTTCGGTAGGGGTGTTGCTCAGTGCCAGGATGCCTGCCTTGCATACAGGGGCCCTGGGCACCATCCTAGTACCAAGTAAAAGGTTAATTGCTCAACATTTACTTTCACGTTTATTTATACATTTATAATTATTTATCCAGCTATTGAATCAGTTATCTCTTTGTCCCATGTGGGCTCTGTACATCAACTTACCAGTGAGTCATCTCACCCTCAACCCTCAAGACCTCAAGATCTGTTTTTTGTTTTTGGCTTTCTTTTTTTTTTTTTTTTTTTTTTGAGATAGGTTTATCTCTATGTAGTGTTGACTGTCCTGGAACTTGCTCTGTAGGCCAAGCTGGCTTTGAACTCACAGAGATTCACCTCCCTCTGCCTCTTGAGTGCTGGGATTAAAGGTGTGCACCTCCACCACCCAGCAATGTCTGCTTTTTTTTGAAGGCCAGATATTGGGTAGAAGTTGAGTTGGGGTGTATTAGTGGTAGACCTTTTGCTGGTACAGCAGGGGCCTGAGTTAGAGCCCTAATACCACAAGACACCAGGTCATTCAGTTCTCACAAAGAAGCTTTGGGGCCAGTGAGAGGGCTCAGCAGGTAAGGGTGCTTGCCTCTAAGCCTGACGACTCAAATTTGATACCTGAGACCTACATGGTAGAAAGAGAACTGAGTCCTGCAAGTTACCATGTGTGCTGCAACAAGGGCCTGCCCTTCTTATCTTCTACAAAATAAATAGACATGCCAGGCGGTGGGGGCGCACGCCTTTAATCCCAGCACTCAGGAGGTAGAGGCAGGTGGATCTCTGTGAGTTCGAGGCCAGCCTGGTCTACAGAGCTAGTTCCAGGACAGGCTCCAAAGCTACAGAGAAACCCTGTTTCAGAAAAAGATAGATAGATAGATAGATAGATAGATAGATAGATAGATAGATAGATAGATAGAAGATAGGTAGGTAGGTAGATGATAGATTGATAGATAGTAGATAGATAGATTATAGGTAGATAGACAGATAGTAGATAGATAGATAGATAGATAGATAGATAGATAGATAGATAGATAGATAGATAGATAGATAGAATAGAAAAGAGACCTTGGGCCAGACATGGTGTCTCAGGTTTGAAATCCTAGCCAGCACTTCAGACACAGGCAGGAAGCTTGTTCTGAGTTCAAGGTCAGTGTACGCTCCAGTGTGAAACACTAGCTAACCAAACACACCTGAGAAGGAGAAGGGGATACTCCTCTGGGTACTCAGATAACTGTCCTGCCATCTCACTTCCTGTGTGAGCTTGGGGAAAGTCACTTGGCCTCTCTGAGCGAGCCCCGCTGCTGTCACCCACTGTCCTGCTGTCGTCACCCACTGTCCTGCTGTCTCTGCTGTCACCCACTGTCCCGCTGTCACCCACTGTCCTGCTCTGTCTCTGCTGTCACCCACTGTCCCGCTCTGTCTCTGCTGTCACCCACTGTCCCGCTGTCCCTGTCACCCACTGTCCCGCTGTCTCTATCACCCACTGTCCCGCTCTGTCTCTGCTGCCACCCACTGTCCCGCTGTCTCTGTCACCCACTGTCCCACTGTCCCTGTCACCCACTGTCCCGCTCTGTCTCTGCTGTCACCCACTGTCCCGCTGTCTCTGTCACCCACTGTCCCGCTGTCTCTGCTGTCACCCACTGTCCCGCTGTCTCTGTCACCCACTGTCTCGCTGTCTCTGTCACCCACTGTCCCGCTGTCTCTGCTGTCACCCACTGTCCCGCTGTCTCTATCACTCACTGTCCCGTTCTGTCTCTGCTCTTCCTCTGTTCCTCGATGTCTCTGCTCAGCTCTGCATCTCTTTCCATCCTTGTGTCTTGGAGTCTCTGTCCAGGTCTCTCCCAGTCCTCTGCCAGCTGTGGAGTTCCCCAGAGCTGGAGCAGAACTGACAGTGCCCGTCTCCTCAGGGCCAGTGCTTGTACGAGCTGTGTGACTTCCAGGAAGCCCTGTATGTCTTCTTGCAAGCCTCTGACCTCCAGCCCCAGAACTCTTCCTTCAGTTACCGCTGGTGAGTGTGCCACGCTGGCCCCTCTCCCCAGACTCTTACTGCCCCAGGCTGATGCACCCCTGCCCTCTGCCCCCAGCATGGCCTGCCTGCTGGCCCTCAAGCGACATCAGGACTGCCTCTCACTCATCACCAGGGAGGTGAAGCAGGGCAGGGCCAGTGCCGATGTCTACATCCTCCGGGCCCGGATCTACAACTTCTTCCAGAAGGTAGTGCACAGTGGGCAGGGGAAGCCCCCAGTGTGCCCAAAGATTATAGAGGAGCAAGGCTAGCTGGAAGTCTTATCCCTGGGAACCCTGCCTACTAAGGTAGCTGTCCTTCATCACTCAGGCCTGGCTCTATGCCAGACTGTGCTAGACTCCATGGTAACCACAAAAGGGGTGGAGGAATGAGTATGTCACACTATCCCTGTGTCTTCAGAGCTCTGGACTGAGACATGGGTCCTGGGAATCCAAGCTGTGCTCCTCAAGCCTGTGTAGGAAGTGTCTATTGACTGAGCCCTCGGATGTGTGGCATCCAGGACACTGTAGACATTACAGATGCAGAGTCCTTCCTGCCGACACTCTGTTCTTTCTCTCTCTTTATTCTGGGGGAGAGGTAAGGAGGAGGGTCTTTCGGTTTTTTTCTGAGACAAGGCTGTCTTGGAACTCACTCTGTAGATCAGGCTGGTCTCTAATTCATAGATCCTTCTGCCTCTGCTGGGATTAAAGACATGGGTCACTATGCCTGGTATTCTGCTTTCTTTTCTTACTTGCACAGCAGAAAGTTGTAAAGCTCCTTGACTCCCTGCTGGGCCCAGCAAGGGCACAGAGAGTACAGGGGACAGCGTGGGGGCAAGGGATGCTGGGCCACAGGTTAAGGAAAATGTAGGCAGAGAGGAGGGGCCTGCAGTCTTCTGGAAGAGAGTGTTCCCTGGGGCAGGGAACCTCTAGGGAATGGCTCCCAAAGCGGAGACTGTCTACTGGGGGAGGCGAGGAGGCAGAGTGCAAGAGGAGGGGGGGGGGGGGATGAGAAGAGGGTCCTGCAGTGCTGACACAGTAGGAGGGAAGAGCTCCAAAGCAGGGCAGCATTCCAGGTGAGCTGAGTGTTGGCAACAAGGTGGGGAGGGCCAGAGAAGAGAGGAGGGGCCTGGCAAGGAGGGAGCATGGCTGTGTAAGGATACCCAGACAGGCTCTGGTCAGGGGCTGGGCTTCAGTGTGCTGGTGGTGACTCAAAGGCACGAGTGTATTCATCATCACTCTTTATTGCTGACTCACACCTCCACTCGTGTCCTGTGTACGGCTATTCTGAACCAGATCTTTGTCCAGGTTCATTCCCAAGACTGCTGGGAACCCTTGGAGGAAGGTGAATGATTGAGCAGCCCAGATGTGGAGCAAGGCCATATAGCCAGCTCTCCAGCCCAAGCCCAATCAGCCACTCCTTCCTACCATTGCTCAGTCCTCCCAGTGTCCCCTCCAACCAGTTACCCAAAGGAGAATGGGATGTTTGCTAAGAATGTGGAGCGACTGGCCAACCTGCACAGCAGCGGAAGGCAGGTGTCTGCCTAGGGATGTGCTCTGCCCGTACCCAGACCGGGGTCAAGGCTGCTCTTGGTGTAAAGGGCAGGGAGTGGAGGAAGGGTGCAGCAGCACAGAGGGGTCTTCAGGACTCCTGTGGGAGATAACGTCAGCCCAGACCACAGCTGGGCCTCACTCAGATCCCACCTGGAAAGGAGCTGTTAATGTTGAGGCTGGGGGTGGATTTTCCCCCGGTGCTTCCTGCCTCATTCAAGAGGCCAAAAAATGTAGAACAATAATGCAGGGGACACAGGAGGGATGGTCAGCTAGAGATCTGCCCTTCTTTACTCCCTACTGGGACAGTGCCACCCCAGCATGCCACCCCTCCACCTGCAGCCCAAGCTCTGCTATCAGGACCTTCGAAGCGCCTTGCTCTTCGATCCCAAGCACCCACAGGCCAAAGGGCTACTCCAGATGATGGTGAACCAGGCCAAGCAGTCCTTTCAAGACGCTAGCATCCTGGCTGTGCAGGGCAAGCTGCACCGCGCACTGAAGCGTATCAGCTGTGCCATTGAGAACAACCCCCTGGACCCCAACCTCTTCCTCTTCCGGTACCAGGGTGGAGAGGGGCTGCTCCTCCTGCAAATCTGTTGTGGGGTCTTCAAAGAGTCTCTAGCCCTCCCCAGGCTTCAGTTTCTCTCTAGTGCCAAGAACCTTTACCTGCCTTCAGCTGGGGTCACAGCACCATAGAGGTGGTCTCCCAGTACCCCAGCCAGGCCTGCTGAGTAGTTCATGCTCAGAGGGCATGAGATTAGGGGTTGTATCTGGTCCCTCAAGAATTTGGTACCATTCAATCTCCCTAATTCTGTGTTTTCTCATCTAAACACTGGGCTAAAGTGTGTGTGTACAAAGGCCTGAACAGGGCACGTGAGATGGCTCAGTGGGTAAAGTAGCTTGCAGAACAAACCTGTCGACCTGAGTTCAAGTCCCAGGACCTGTATAAATGTGGGAGGCGAGAACTGACTCGACAAAGTTGTCCTGAACATAGAGGCTTGCACATAGCTCTTCCCAAAATGGGAAACTGTGCTTAAGAAATAAAAATGCTGGTGACTAACAGGTTATCCTGGCAGCAACTCGGCCAGCACCAAATCAGACCTGGGGCTTGAGGCAGAATTCATGACTATAGTCAGAAGTCATGGATCAGAAGGCCCAGGGTGGGCAGTGGCTTTCTAGTCAAATGGGATGCTTTGGTCCTTGTGTCCTCCCTGCTACCTGCCATGTCCACCACCATAGGGGTACCATGTACAGACGGCTCCAGCAATTTGACCCAGCTGTAGAAGACTTCCTGAAGGTGCTGGACATGGTGACTGACAGCCAGGACAGCCTGGTGGAGAAGGCACAGCGCCAGCTGCTGCTGACCTACAATGACTTTGCTGTGCACTGCTACACCCAGGGCGCCTATCAGGAGGGCGTGCTGCTGCTGAACAAGGCGATCAGGGACGAGCAGAACGAGAAGAGCCTGTACATCAACCGTGGGGGTGAGCTGGGTGCTCAGGCCCTTGAGAACATCCAAGGTGACCAGATTGGGTCCTGGTTTAGCTCTGGGAGTTGGGAATGCACTCAGACCTTGCTCTTGGGTCCTAGACTGTTTCTTCCAGCTGGGCAACCTGGCCTTCGCGGAGGCGGACTACAAGCAGGCACTGGCACTGAGCCCGCAGGACGAGGGAGCCAACCTACGCATGGGTGTGCTGCAGGAGAAGATGGGATTCTGTGAGCAGACACGCAGGTGTCTGGGGGTGGGGAGGGGCGTGGCCAGGGAGGGTGGCAGGCAGGGTTCACCAGAAGCCACCTGCTAGTTGTCTTCTGGACAGAGGTTTTATTCACATCTTCACCACATTTTCATTTGATGATATTAGAAATTAAGTTTTTTAATGAAAAAATTAAATATTCAATAATGTATGATTCAGAATGACTTTTTTTGTTTGGTTTTGAGACAGTTTCTTTGTGTAGCCCTGGCTGTCCTGGAACTCACTCTGTAGATCAGGCTGGCCTTGAACTCACAGAGCTCTTCCTGCCTCTGCCTCCTGAGTGCTGGGATTAAAGGCGTGCGCCACCACCACCAACCTTAGAATGTATTTCGAAGGCCCACCTACCTGCCCATGAGTCTCCCTCTAGATTCCTCCAGGACTTAGGTTGATTTCCAGCACCCACGTGGCAATTCACAGCTATCTGTTACCCCAGTCCCAAGTGATCAGGCGTGTAAATGGTTCCCAAACATACATGCAGGCAAAACACCCATACACATTTTGAAAAATGTTAGAATTTTTAATAGTGTTACACCTTTAATACTAGTGCTTGGGAGGCAGAGACAGGTGCACCTGAGAGTTTAGGCCAGCCTGGTCTACATATCACATTCCAATAAAGCCAAGACTACACAGTGCAACCCTGTTTTACCCTGTCTTGAGAAACAAAACAAAGCCAGGCAGTGGTGGTGCATGCCTTTAATCCCAGCACTAGGGAGAGAGACAGGCAGATTTCTTTGAGTTCAAGGCCAGCCTGGTCTACAAGCTAGTTCCAGGACAGGCTCCAAAGCTACAGAAAGAGAGAGAGAGAGAGAGAGAGAGAGAGAGAGAGAGAGAGAGAACGAGAGAACTATATTAGGTCCACCAAAGTTATAGTATGCAAGTGTCAGGTTCTTCAAGAGAATGGCTGACAGGAGTGGGAGGGAGGAGCATGGTGGGCGGGAGCAGAGGCCCCTACTTTTCCCTCACTTCCTCGGTGCCCATCTCTTCCGGGTGGCCCAGCTCATGGCAGCCTTGGGCATGTCCCTCAGGCAGTTTCAGACAGCGGAGGACCACTTCTCAACAGCCATCAAGCACAACCCTGAGAAGGCCCAGTACTACCTGCACCGGGCCAAGAGCCGACAGCTCCTGCAGAACATTTTGGGGGCCCGCCAGGATGTTGCCACTGTGCTGCTCCTGAACCCCAACTATCCAAAGGTGGGCTCCTGCTGAGCCAGGAAGGCTCACACCCTGGCCACTGTTGCTAAAAGAAATCAGTGACAATGAGCTGCTACTCCCTCTCGCCCTCCTGCCCGCTGGCTTCCCCTCTCTCCATCCACCCAGAGGTACAGAGGGAGACTCAATACAGGCCCAGCTGCTCCGAGGTTAGGTCCTGCTCCCCATTAGAGAATGGTCTGTTTCTCTTGATCACCTGCTCCTTTGGGGGCAAAAGGCCCCAGTCTAGAAAGTTTACAGAAGCCTTCCCTGTTGGTCCCTTGAGAGCAAGGTAACATCAACGCCCTGCTCACTGTGCCACCCCGGCAGATGGTCCCACTGATGACCAACCTCTTTCCTGGTATGACTGTGGAGGACGTGCTTAAGAGCCAAGTGGCCGAACTGGCCAAGCTTCAGCTAAGTCGGATGCTAGAAAGTGGTCCGAAGGCCAGGCACCCACAAAGCATTGTGGTGTAAGCTTGTGGGACCTCTGGCTAGCCGTGGGAGGCAGGTGGGGACGCACAACTCCTCACAAGGCCTGAACTGTCTGAATAAGGACAGCAGGCTGAATTCCAGAGACTGATCCAGGACTGGGACCATGACTTGACAGGCAGAGGTTAATGGAACGCCAGAAAGCCCGAGCCTTGATGGAGTCCTGGAATCGGGAATATTCTTTCACGGAGAACCTGGAAGAGGAACTGGTTACTTCTCAGACCTCGCAAGTAAAGACTGAACTCAAGAGAAGGGGAGCAGATAAAAAGGTGAGTGAAATTTACGCTAGGGCCTACACCCCTGGAGTCTGTGTGGCTGACCACACCTGGGATGGGAAGCCACAGCAGGAGTGCCCGTGGTTGTGATGGTTTTCTCAGCAGGAGAGCGATATGGTCAGACTTGCTTCCCCTCTACCCCTCCACCCCACAAGTTTCTCTGTACAGCCTGGCTGTCCTGGAACTTGCTCTGTCCACCAAGTTGGCCTCAAACTCACAGATCTGCCTGTCTCTGCCTCTTAAGTCCTGGAATTAAAGGCATGCGCCACCACACCTGGCTCAGATCCCCCATAGAGATGGTGGATGCAGCAGGAGCTGCAGGATGCAGGTGGAGAGGGTAGTGGTGCTAGGTTCACTGTAGAAATTCTTGGGCACTCACTCAGGAAGGCTGGACTACCGCGCAAAAGGCACTTGGAGTGATAAGGGGCTGAGGTGTGTGTGCCCTGTGAGCCGGTATTATTGATTACAAGCTGTCCCGTCTCCACTGCCTCAGTGTTGGTGCTCCAGGCGCACATAGCCATCGTCCCCAGACTGCACGTAGGTGTGGGGTCTCAGCTAGGGCTCACACGCACATAGCAAGCACTCATCTCCTGACCTCTCTTCCTGCCTGTTATTATTGCTTTTCAAGACAGGCTCTCACTACATAGTCCTAGCTAGCATGGAACTCACCAATATAGACAAAGCTGCCTTCAAACTCACAGCGAGTGGCCTGCCTCTGCCTCCCTAGAGCTAAAATTAAAGGTGAGTGCCGCCACACCTGGTCCCCAGTCTGTTTTAGAGTCAGTGTCTTGCTATGTAGCCCAGCTGGCCTAGAACTCATTATGTAGCTTAGGCTAGCTTCAAACTTTCAGCAATCCTCCTGCCTTAGCTTCCAAAGTGCTGGGACTACAGGCATGAACCATCACACCCAGTTTCAAGTGTACAAGTCTTAAATGAAGGGCTAGTCTGCCATGGCCTCATCACACAGGTGAACAAACACATTCTCAGCTCCCACAAGGCCCTTTGTGCATGCATCTTCCTTGGCCCCTGCCCCCTCCCCACTTCTGCACAAGGCTGCTCCAATTCCTAAATCCTTTTTTTTTTTTTTTAAATGAGTAAGTATGGCCTGCTGTCCTGTCTCTGGTTCCTTTTATACAGTTCGCCTAAGGAATGGCTCACCTGGTCTATCAACCAGTTTTACTGCCCACAAATATGAAGTACGGCTGTATTCAAAGATGTGCAGCTGTCGTGAGTGTGGCACCAATGTCCTTCCTAGTTCCCCAAACAGGGAGAAGAGACGTGCATCCATGTACCCACTTGTCGTCTGTGGGAAATGCTCACATGGGTACAGTGGAAAGCCCCAGGGCAAGGGATGACCAACAGGTGGCCCCTGTGGGTGGAGGAGGCCACAAGTCCTGCTAGATATAAAACTTGTTCTCTCCCCAGCAACAAGTGGCCCCATCAGGCTGCTTGTGTACTCAGAGCTCTGTTCTCTGAACTATGAAATAATTGTGGGGCTGGAGGGATGGCTCAGTGGCTAATAACACTGGCTGCTTTTCCAGAGGACTCAGGTTCGATTCCCAGCACCCACATAGTAGTTCACAACCGTCTGCAACTCCAGTTCCAGGAGATCTGATACCTTCATACAGACATACATGCAAGCAAAACACCAGTGCACATAAATAAGAATAAATAAATCATTAAATAACGTTAAGAAAAGAGAAATAGTTGTAGTAGAAGCATCCCCCCTGGGTGGATGGAAGAATGGGATGTGGGAAACAGAGGCTCCTCAACTCCAACATGCACCCCGCAGGGCTCAGTTTACAGAAGCCTGGCCCCATGTGAACCAATGTTCTACCCCCCCCCCTGCAGTCTTAGCCCCTGGGTGCCCCCATCCATCCCAGAGTGTGAGGAGCTCTAAGCTAGGGAGACAGAGTGCTGGAGTGGAGAAAGAGCTGGAGATACGGCTCAGCGGTTAAAAGTCAACACTGCTTTTGTAGAGGACTTGAGTGTGGGTTCCAGCTCCCAGTGGGCGGCTCACAGCTGCCTGGAACTCCAGCTCCAGGTTATCTGGCACCCTCTCCTGCACTCTTGTGTACACACAATCCCTTGCGCATACTCCCCGCCCCCCAGACAGGGTTTCTCTGTGCAGTTTTGGAGCCTGTTCTGGAACTAGCTCTTTCAGACCAGGCTGGTCTCAAACTCACAGAGATCTGCCTGCCTCTCTCTGCCTCCCGAGTGCTGGGATTAAAGGTGTGTGCCACCACCGCAGGGCGTACATACACATGTTTAAAAAAATATTCTATTTATTTATTTATTTATTTATTTATTTATTTATTTATTTATTATGTATACAATATTCTGTCTGTGTGTATACCTGAAGGCCAGAAGAGGGCACCAGACCTCATTACAGATAGTTGTGAGCCACCATGTGGTTGCTGGGAATTGAACTCAGGACCTTTGGAAGAGCAGGCAATGCTCTTAACCTCTGAGCCATCTCTCCAGCCCTGTACATACACATTTTAAAAAGCAGAAAATAAGGGCTGGAGAGATGGCTCAGAGGTTAAGAGCACTGGCTACACTTCCAAAGGTCCTGAGTTCAATTCCCAGCAACCACATGGTGGCTCACAACCATTTGTAATGAAATATGCTGCCCTCTTCTGGCCTGCAGGGACATAAGCAGGCAGACCACTGTATACTTAACAAATAAATAAATCTAAAAAAAAAAAAAAAAAAAGCAGAAAATAAGCCGGGTGGTGGTGGCACATGCTTTTAATTCCAGCAATATGGAGGCAGAGGTAGGTAGCTCTCTGAGTTCAAGGCCAAGGCTACACAGAGAAACCCTATTTGGGGGTGTGGGGGGAGAGATGGCTGGACTGTCATGTGACCTTCCAGACACATAGCTGTGGGTGCAGCAAGGATCTCCCAATCTGTAGCTCCCCCAGCTTGACTCTTGCTACAGGTGAAGCCCCACAAGGTGACATCCCTGACAGACAGCTATGTGGACCAGACCTCCTCGGGCTCAGTCTTCAGCAGTAAGTCCTTGAAGCTCCTGCTCAGCCCAATAGACCAAAGCAGTAGAGAGGTCAGAGGTCAAGTGCTGAAGCTTGGGTTCTGCCCTGGACAGCTCTGACCCTGCAGTTCCCACCTTCCACAGCATGTGTAAGGACTCAGTGGGATGGTGTCCAGCACAGGGCAGGGACCAGTCACCCCCTTCTCCCTCCAAAACCTGCCCTTTCTCTCTGCTCCTTACTGTGCCCTGAACTAAGCCACACACCTCATGTATACCCAACAGGCTTTGACTCCCAATTTTTCTATCAGCAGCTAAGAGGGGATGAAAGGGCAAAGCAAGAAAGTCGCTCCCTACGAGCCCTGGTGTGAGGTGGTAGAAGCAGAAAGGGCTGTCCCCACTGCTCCTTGGTGCAGGGTGGTAGAATTAGTCCCCTTTATTCCATTTGGTTATCATCTCCAAACCGCTCTGTGATGCTCCAGGTGCCCTGAGATAGGCTTGTGCCTAACCACTGGTGATGGGTAAGTGGCCCAGTCCTTGTCTAAGGATGTGAACCCTAAGTCAGCGAGGGGAACAGCCAGCCAAGCGCACAAGACTGGGGCTCAGAGGGCAGGGGTGTGATTAGACCTTTCAAGAGCTCAAGGTAGACCTCAAGGAGCTGAAGGAAGGGCAGAAGGTAGCTGTGTATACGCGGGGATAGGGATGGGCAGGGCACTGCTGGGCCAGAGTTCGGAGTCTGGTGGGAAAACAGGGCTGGGGTGGGTCAGCAGTGTGCAGGCAGCTGCTCACCCTGTGCACAGCCCAGGCACATGGAGGAGGTGGGAGCCTCCAGCTGCGGCCTGGAAGCCCCTTTTCCCGGAGCTGTCTGGAGAGGCAGGCAGGCCTAACAGCCGCTCTCCACTTTTTGCCAGTCCTGAGCCTGAGCACCTCGGGAATAGAGCCCTCAGACAGTCAGGAGTACAGGAGCACGTCCAACACGGCTGTGATGTCGCCTCAACACTCAAGGCCTCAGTCCTCAGATCCCAGGAAGAACAGGGAGAACCTAGGCCTAAGCAGGGCCCCCAAGGTCACCCAGGCCTCTGAGAACCTAAACCAGAACTTGTTAGAGACCACACCAGCCTATGGTCAAAGACGCCACTCCAACAAGGCAGAAGCCACCCAAAGCCCAAAGCCAAAGCCTAGGAAGACAGAGCCTCCCCAACGTCCAGGAAGACAAGGCCCCAGACAGAAATCCGGCGTGACAGAAGCCACTGAGGGTCCAAAGCCTAGAAAGAAAAGGCCTGCCCTGACCCCAAAGCAGAGGCTCAGGAGAGCCAAGGCTATTCGTGCCCAGAGCTGGAAACCCAAGTCCCAGGGCCACAGCCAGAAGCCAACAAAGACGTCCAGCGAGACTGTTTCCCATGGCGGAAGCGGGACTAATTCCAGTGAGACCCAGGACCGGAGTTCAGGGCCCAGCAGTTCTGAGGACACCTCAAGCTCCAGTGAGAGCGCATCAAGCTCCAGCAAGACCGACGAGCCGAGCCTGCAGGATCCCCAGGACGGGGACCTGAGCTCCAGCAAGGCAGAGCTTTCACCCACCCCTAGCCAATCTGCTGTCCCCTGAACGGGCCAATGAGAAGGCCTCACTGAGGGGAGGACAGATTTTGCCCAACACCCTAGCTTTCAGAAAAGCTGCCTCCTCCAAGGGCAACAAGAAACCCTCGTCAATGTTCCGATCCCATGGCTACGTTTATTAACCCTGTTCTCTTCTTGTATAAAATTAAAAACTTTGAAATCCAGGCCCAGGTGTCAGCTAGAGTCCCTCCATTTGGTCCAACTGTTGGGCCACGTTCCAGTCTGGCCTTGCTGGATTTCCAGGTCCAGCCACAGGCTGATATCTCGCGTGGGACCCGGCCGGCAAGGTGTGCAGGTAAAAGCCCTGGATGGGAGCAGCAGCGAGCCGTCATCCCTGAGACAGTTCACATTGAGAAGGCTCAGGCTGCAGAGCAGTGGCAAGGCTGTGAGGTTCTGGGGTACCCAGGAGTTTCCTGGTGAAAATGCCTTCTAGGCCTTTCTTCCTTGGCCTGGCCAACACCCTTCTTCATCTTAATTCTGTGCTCAAGGCCCCACTTGCCAGCCGGCTTAGGAAAGAACCCCTTCAGGAGACACCCAGGCCTTTCCTGCTTGTTCTGTCTAGACAGAAGAGGCAGTGATGCCTCCTGGGTTCTCAGAGGAAAAAGGTGACTCGGGAGGCCACTGTCTTGCAGCCATTGGAGGAGAAGAGCTGTTCATCCTCTGGGAAGTAGGTGATGCTGTCCAGCACAGCCTGAACCACTTCCTCCTGGGGCTCCAGGCCCAGCTGAGCCAGTTCATTGAGGATACAGTGGCGCACGTGATGCCGCTGGAGGGGGAGGAAGGGTACCACAGCATCGATCAGGTGTTCCTCCATGTTGCCAGACTGCCAGAAGCCATCTGCAGGAAGGGCAGGTAGGCATGGAAGCCTGGTGAGCTTATCAAGTTGGGAATTCATGCCCCATGGGGTGGGGTGCAAGCTGCCTGAGTGGGGCCATTTCTCTGCCGCTCAGGTGACAGCGGGGTGTGCAGAGGCCTGGGGGACAACTACGGTTCAATGGACGACGCTTGGGACGCTCGGGTCCAGCCCACGAGGATGTCCCAGAGCCAACTTACAGTGAGGGTTGTCCAGCACAGCTCGGGAGACTGCTGGCTCCAGGTCCTGCAGGCTAATTTCTTCCCTGTCCCTGCGGCTGCGCCATGCCTCCAGGGCTACCTGGTTGATCTGCTCACCACCAGTGTTGCTAAAATCACAAGCACCCAGGCTGAGACTCGTTGAGGCACTAGAGGGTGACACCTAACATGACTCAGTAAGCAAAGTGGCCCGTATCCTCCTCCTCCCAGTTCCTATTACAACCAAGTCTCTGTAGCATGCATGTGCCGTGCACTTTGCAATTCACAGACCAAACGGGAGGTGGGGTTGGCACAGTGTCTTGCTCCTGACTGGGTCCAGAATGCTGGGTTACAAGTGTGCGCCATCACACTCAGGCTACAGCGTCCTTTGATCTATGTATTTCCCCAAGGGGCCAGTGGGGCATTAGCACTGATCGAGCTTCTGAAGCAGAGGACGGTGCTCAGAGAGACTCAGCAGTTTGGCCTACAGAGTCATGGCTTGGGAACAGGGCTGGGGTTAGAAGGTTGGGGGCCACTGGTCCCTTTCTCCCAGGCCTGTGTCCTCTCAGCTACCAAAAAGGGATGGCCAGGCAGGGGTTCCACACAGCAGCAGGGATCTAAAAGTCAAAGCCCAGAAGAGCTTTGAGAATGTCTAAAGGAAGTCAGCCACCTTTGATGACAGTCGCCAGGGACAGTGTGAGGGGCTGGGAGCACAGGCCCAAGTTGGACAGCTGACCCTCTGACCAATGTCCCCACTGTGCCTGCTCCCATGCTGAACCTACCTGATAAAGATGAAAATGGCTTTGCGATAGTTGGTCCCATACACAACCCAGGAGGGGCCCAGGAAGGGCTGCAGCACCTCTATTAGGCCAGGGGGCAGCTTGTCCACCTCATCAAAGAGAAAGAGAGATCTGCCACAGGCAGTGAGGTTCCCCTGGACCCAGCTCTTGAGTTCCTTCTGTGGAGGTAGAAACAGGAATTCCAAAGAAGTCTAAGACTTGCCCCCAACCCCAAACTTCTTCCCAAGCCAAGAAAAAAAATCCCCAGAAAGATGATCTGTTTCCAGAGAACACCAACCCCTTGAGGCAGATGGTAAAAGTGTAGCCCAGAGAGGTTCCGAGACTTGTCCAAGGTCACACAGCCAGTTAACAGGCAAGCAGTGCCCCAAATGTCTGTTCATGACAGCTACTGATTTGTACGACAGGGAAGCTGAACCTGCCCCACAGTGTTGACAGCTAAGACGGTTCGGGAGCAACAGTAATCAGAGCTGGCACCAAATTGGGGCTAAGAGCTAAGGGGACCCCAATAATGCAGACACAGATACTCTATACTGTCTGCCCTGTGAGTCCCTACATCTCTCTTGATGCCTCCTCTCCAGTATCAGAGAAAGCAAGCTCCTCCATGACACCACAGTGAGCCCTGTGTGGTCTGGAACCCTCTCCGGGTTAGGGCTGGGAAAGGGACCCAGACACACCCACCGTACCTTGTACTGCTCGGTGTGGCTGGGATGTGGGAAGTGGATGATGGGGGAGAAGTGGTGCACGTGAGGGCTGCGGAGGCCGCCCTGGAAGAGGTACTGTGCCAGCAGGGAGCTGACGTAGGACTTGCCGGTGCCTGTCCAGCCATGCAGGGAAAGGACCAGTGGTTTGCTGGGGGCCGGGTTCTGGATAAAGGCCTTCAGCGCCTTCCCCACCACAGCCTTGGCCAGATGCTGGCCAGCCAGGTGCTGGGCCAAGTCACACTCCAGACCTAGGGCCACAGAAGGAATGTGTATCAAGGCAGACGGCAGGGCTGGTGACTCCTGTCTGTGATCTCAACACTTGGGAGGCAAAGACAGCAATAGTCCAGCTAATCAAAGGCTAGCCCGGGCTTACGGTGAGTTCTAACATGCCTTTAATCCTAGCATTTGGGAGGCAAAGGCAGGGAATCTCTGTGAGTTCCAGGCTAGCCTGAACTATACAGTGAGTTCCAGGCCAAGAAGACTTACATGGTGAGACACTGCCTAAAAAATAAAATAAAATAAAGATAGGAAGGAAGAGAAGGAAAGAGAAAGAGAGAGAGAGAAAGAAAAGATAGATAGATAGATAGATAGATAGATAGATAGATAGATAGATAGATAGAGGGAAGGGAAAAAGGGAAGGGAAGGGAAAAGAAAAATCAGCTGGGCATGGTGGCACAAACCCTTAATCCCAGCCCTCTGGAGACAGAGTCAAGTGGATCTCTGTGAGTTTGAGGCCAGCCTGTCTACAGAGTTCCAAGAGAGCCAGCACTATGTAGAAAAACCCTGTCTCAAAAACAAAAAAAAATGCCCCTCAACCAAAGAATGGATAAGGAAAATGTGGTACATTTACACAATGGAGTATTACACAGCAGAAAAACATATCTTGAATTCTGCAGGCAAATGGATGGAACTAGAAAACACCATTTTGAGTGAAGTAACCCAGACCCAGAAAGACAATTATCATATGTACTCACTCATAAGTGGTTTTTAACCATAAAGCAATGAAAACCAACCTACAAATCACAATCCTAGAGAACCTAGACAACAATAAGGACACTAAGAGAGACATACGTGGATCTAATCAACATGGGAAGCAGAAAAAGACAAGATCTCCTGAGTAAATTGTGAGCATGGGGACCATGGGAGAGGGCTGAAAGGGAGGGGAGAGGCGAGGAGGGGAGCAGAGAAAAATGTAGAGCTCAATAAAAAACAGTAATTTTTTTTAAAAAAAGAAAAAAAGCAAAATACAAACAAAACAAAACAAAACAACGGGGGCTGGAGAGATGGCTCAGTGGTTAAGGGCACTGACTGCTCTTCTAGAGGACCGGGGTTCAATTCCCAGCACCCATATGGCAGCTTACAACTGTCTGTAACTCCAGAATCCAGCACCCTCACACAGACACACATACGGGCTAAAAACACCAATAAAATAATAAAATAAAATAAAATGAAATAAAATAAAATAAAATAAACAAACAAAACACCCATCAAGGCAAAGAGGAAAGGCATGTCGGAGGCCTCCGGGATATTTGTCCAAAGCAGAGACTGAGAAGCCACTTCAGCAAGAGCCTTGCGGCAGCGCCCCTAGCGGCGGCTCCTTGGATTGCACCAGCCGCGAGTGAGCGCCAGCCTCAGGTACAGCCCAGATCCGGGCAGGTTTCTCCGCCGGCGACAAGTTCCCTCAAGGGAGGCCTACCATAAGCCACCAGGCGTCCCTCTCCACAAGGCACACACAAACCCTTGCCTCAGGACTGTGCCGGAGGCTCTCTGATCCCCCCGCCGGCCCCGGCTGCAGCCCCTTCGACCCCTTCCCAGCTGCCCACCCCTCCGCCTTGGTTCCCAACCCTCACCCGGCAAGTCCGGCCTGAAGTCGCATTCGCAGAACGAGCTGAAGCTGCAGTACAGAGAAGCCACGTCCCAGGCGGTGGCGGTCGCCAAGACCAGTCCGAGCAGCCCGAGGATCGAGCCCCGAGGCCGGCAGCCTCGCCTAGCAACCGCCATCCGGTTGAGTCCCGATTTCGGCCTGAGGCCGCCCATCGCCTGGACCTGTAAACTACAGCTCCCGGTGCGCACCGCTCCGCAGCAACCACGCCTACTGCCTACAACTCCCGGCTCCCCTTTCCCGCGTCTCTGAAACCCGAAGGGTGGTCTAGTAGCAGCACCAAAAATTGGCCGCCAGGGGGAGCCAGAGAACGCCTAATCCGAGGCTGTAGTCCGCGTTTCATGGTCAAGGATAACTAGGGGCCATCACCCTATCTCAGAAAGAATAAAGAATAGCTAAGGTGACTCAACAATAATAACAAAAACTTGTGTGGAAACTTACACTTTGCTGGGGGCGCCTTTTCCAAGCTCTTTAAAAAATTTATGTAACAAAGCGTGCTAATTTAGGTTTTTTGAGAGTGTCTCTCCGCCTGTGTCAGGTGCCACACATATCATGTAACCAAACCTGCTATATTCAGGGAAGTGATATTCAATGAAATGCGGTCACATTAAGTGTTTTTGTTCAAAAAATAGTCAGCAGGGCTCACGAGACAGTTCAGTGACTAAAGATGCTTGTCACCAAGCCTGAGGTCAATCCCCAGAGCCTGCCTGCTCGAAAGAGAGACCCATTTCCTGCAGACTGTCCTCTGATAGCCACACGTGCATGCAAACACAGACTAAATGGATAAATAAGTAAATTAAAAGGCAGTGATTTCCTACGTCTGGGTAATTCAGAAAATGTAACTTCCCCTTTTCTTCCGTCTCTCACATTTTTCCAGACAGGGTTTCTCTGTGTAGCCCTGGCTGTCCTGGAACTCGCTCTGTAGAACAGCCTGGCCTCAAACTCATGGAGATCCGTCTGCCCCGCCTTCCAAGTGCTGGGATTAAAGGTGAACAGGTTCCTGAGGTCTGAGGCTTGACCTAGGATCACCGTCAGCCCGTACTTCCCCATCTGCTTGCCTATTCTGTGACGGCTCAGGAAAAGTCCCTCCTCCTTTTTCTGAAGATTATTTTTTGAAGTCAGGGGTCTTATGCAGCCTAGCCTGACCTCTGCCTCCAAAGTGAGGAGATTGAAGGTGTAATCACCACAACCAGTTGAAAGTTTTATTTTAATGTGTATGGGTGTTTTGCCTGCACCTCACATGTGTGTGGTACCCACAAAGGCCAGAAGGCACCAGATCTCCTGGGACTGTAGCTAGCATTTAGGAGCCACCATGTGGCCACTGGGAATTGAACCCGTGTCCTCTGAGTCACCTCTCCAGAGCCCTAACTTCAAGGAGCCCTTTTAAACCAAACTCTGGCCTTCTTGCTTGTTTATGGCTTCTCTGGACAAGCCCTGAGCTCAGAGTGAGGAGCAGGCCCCTACGTCCTGCACTGGCTTGGACTGCCTGCCTCCCCTGCTAATGCCTGAGCTCCTGGAGTCAGGGAGTGACCGATCGACTGCCGTAGCCTTGGCTCGCTGGGTAATATGGAAAGTCCTTGGTGCTAGCCAGGTATCGGCTGAAGTTTTTCACCATTCACATGGGGAAAGCGCCTCCGCCTAGCCAGGCCTCGCAGGACAGAAGAAAGCCATTCGAGTTTATTGTATGAAAGAAGGCGTGGCTTCTGTACATATATTTACAGGTCGGACTTATTTACAGCAAGATGAAGGTAGAGGGACGGGGAGCCTCCCATGGCTCAAAAACAGGGCACCTCGGCGGAGATGGGAAACAGCAGAAGCCGGTGAGAAGAACAGAGGTTCCTGTCCTTCTGGAAGGGAGACTCTGTGTGTGTGATGGAAGGATGGAATTCTGAGTCCATTCAGGACCCTGGAAGTGCAAGGGGGATCCTGGAGTTGAACCCAGAACATTCTTGGGCCGATCACAGTGTTCCTGTGGTGTCTGGGGAAAGTCCTGAACCCCTCTGCCCCCAATGCTGCCCGCAGCTGCAGAGAGGTAAGTTCTCCGGGGTCACAGCTCGCTAGAGCGGACGGCAGGCTCCAGCTTGTGGGACAAGGCAGTGAGGACTTTCTCAAACTTCTCATAGCGCCGGGCCTGGCTGCTGCCGGCACCCTGGCTGCCCCAGAGGAGACGCATCTGGAACTCTGTACTGAACACTTCCAGCAGCTCCGGCCGGGCCTGGAACCCTGTGGGGGAGGGGGAGAGGAGGGGACATGTCAGGGGTCTCAAGGAGGGGAGACATAGCACGGGCTCTTCACATCCTTCAGGGTCCTGCTCATTGGAACCTGTCCCTAGCCCTGCAGGGACCCAACAAAACACACCAGAGAATACGGCTCGCGGTTGACACCTAGTCTTCCTTCAACTATTTGCAACCTGGGATTTGGCAAAGACTAGGCGGTGATTTGTGTTTGTGTGTGTGCAGGTGGCCCCGGGGTGGGGGGAGACCTGGGGCTTTGTGCATTCGAGACACTCAAAAGGTGTTGAGTGCCTCTCAACCCACCTCGGCTCGGCTCTTGATGTTCTGGCTGACAACTGCTTGTGGACCAAATGAGTGACAAGATCGAAGGGGTAAGGGAGTCGGGAGGCAAGACTGAGGAGTGGGAAACGCCAGTACATGGCTGGAGACAGGGAAGCAGCGTGGACAGTGGGAGACGGAGGAAAGCCAGTAGAGGACAGGATCCTAGACGCATGGTAGCTAGCTACTCACCCTGCAGCTTGACCTCGGCGTTGGTGTGATAGAGACCCCCGTGTTGTGCCACGGTGCGGGCAGCCTCCAAGTGGGCTAGCACAACCTCCACGCCGTGTTCTGTGCTGCCCCAGGGTTCAGGGCCCTCGGCAGGGGCCGAGTCACACTCTAGCAGAGTAATGAACGGCAGCACGTGCGGGAAGGTGGTGTTGCTCAGGGGCGGGCTTTCTGCAGAGGGGGTGATGGGCAGTTAGACCTGAAGACCCTGCCGCCCACTACAGTCCCAGAAAGCACCGGTCACCTGGGACGGTCCCCTCTTTCTCTGGTGAGCCCACCCTGGACGTGGACAGGGCGGACATGGTTACCCCACAGGGAAAAGGAAAGCAGTCACACTGTCACCCTCGCCACCCCAGGAGAGACTGTGGTAAGCCAGAGAAGGCCGGAGCCTGGGCAGAGTCAGAAGTAAGGTACCTTTGCCCTCATTGAGACTTTTGAGGAAAGGCTTGAGCTTCTTCTCGTACAGAATGGCACCCTCCGTGTGTCGCTGCCGCAGGGTCATCCACGTCTGTTCCAGCCGCGAGATCTGGGGAGACCGGGCTATGAGAGACAGGCTAGGAAAGGACCCTCCAGGAGCAGCTGGTCACAGGCTACCCCACTGAATGAATGGGCACCCAGATGGAGGGGACAATAATTATCTTCCTCGCTGTCACTCATGGAATGGGAATGGTGCTTTTCATACATCATCCATGAAACCACGGCAACACATTTACAAACCCTAAATCTCAGCTTTGGACTGTGTGACCTCCCTCTGTAAGACAGGACAACACAGACTCTCTCTCATGAGGCAGGGAAGGGCTGCGTGGTGCCTCGCCTACAGAAAGCTCCTCAAACCACAGACACTGTATGTCCTGGTTGTTTGGGAGCAGAGTGTTATGTACTGAACTTCTGGTCCCCCACCTCCACTTCCCAGTGCTGGGGTTATAAGCATGCACTACCATGCCTGGTTTATGAGGTGCTGGCAATCAAACCATGTTCAGCATGCACTCTAACAACTGAGTTGGAACCTGCTCCCACTGTATGTTCTATTTTCTAAGGATTTACTTATTTTACGTGTACGTGTGTGTGCCTCAGTGTATCTTTGTGCCCCATGGGCACGCAAGACTAGAAGGCGGAGTAGGAGGTGTAGGCTGTTGTGACTTGGAGACTGGACATGGACAGACAGACCCTGAACCCTCTAGCAAGAAAGGCATGCTCTCTTCAAGGTCAAGCCCTCTCTCCAGCCCACCCACCAGCACACTGTCAGTATATTCTTTAACCTCAGTATTTCTCATTCATCTGACAGGTGGGGCAACAGAGGCCCAGAGAAGGGATCAGACGGTTAAATGTGGAAGAACTCTCCTGGGTCTTTCAAAAAGGAGCCCAGAGACAGGAAGCTCTTCTATCCCCCCTCCACACACACACACAGGGGACACGCCCCGGGTCACGCCCCACGGGACCCCGCAGTACCTGGGCCATCTCCAGGGCGCCCATGACCGCAGCGAAACTGAACATGTTGCCCATCGTCCCCCGCAGTTCAGCCGCCAGCTGGATGGTCCTATGCAGCAGCGCTGCCCGCTCCTCTGCGGAGCCCGTGCAGCCCAGGATGTCCACCGCCAGCATGATGGACATGGTATGGAATCTGTGGGAGAGGTCGGGTCAGAGGGGACGTGACACACGGCGGGGGCCAGGCATAGGTCTTAAAGGGCCGAGGCCGAAAGTAGAGTAAGGACTAAGGGGCGCAGTCAGAGTGACAGGCAAGGCGAAGGGAGCCCAACTTGACAATGTAAGTCAGGGGCGGGATCGGGATGCCAGGAGGAGGGGCTTGTAATGGATCGGCGAAATCCGAAGGGCGGAGTTTTAGAATGAACACAGTGGACAGTAATGGTGGGCGGGACCAAGATTGATGGACGTGGGGAATGAGAGAAAAGAAGTGGATCGATCAGCCGCTGTCTTTGGGAAATCAGGCTGGCTTTGAGCCAAATACCAAAGGGTTGCGATTGGCTAATGGAATGGGAGGAGTGGTCAGAGCCCTGGGACAGCCGGTAAGGTAGCCTTACCTTTCCAGCAGGTCTAGTCTTAGCTGCCGGCCGTGGGGGAGGGTGAGCAGCTCCATGCCCCAGCGGACTCCCATTAGGGTCTGCATCTCCTTGGTAACGCCCAGTATCCTAGCAACCTGCAAAGACGCCCAAAGGGCTGATTAATTTCCTGTCAGGATTGGTCCAAGCCATCTGGGAGTCAGAGCGGCAACTAAGAGGGTCGCCTGACTGCGAGGCCACTGAGAACACGGAGCAAGTGATTCCCCCTTTCTGAGTGAGCCTCAGTTTCCCCATCTGTAAAATGGGGGCCAGGAAAATGTCCAGAGGTATGAGCCATGTTAAATACTCACTTATGATTAAGAGCCAGGATGCCATTATCCTAGATTGCCAATCCAAGGCCCAAGTTCACACACTCAGGCCTGCAACCCACTTTCCCCCTCTTCTCGCCTAGCAACATCCCTTCCGTGTCTTTTCTCACTTCCTGGATTCTTGGACCAGCACATATTCCAAACTAAAGAGAGAGAACTGAGGTAAAGGAAGAACTAGGGTTCATAGCAGGATCACACTATGGGATCTTGACAGTTTACTGGTGAGAGAATGGTTTTTGCTTGCCGTCCACTAGGTGGTGTGGGGGCGGGGGCCAGGTTCCTCTCCTCCCTAAATCAGGCGCTGACTTTCTTTAGGCTGGAACCAGGACTTTCTCTAAGTTCCCTCAAAACATCAGCCCTCATTCCAAACCAACTTCTAGAGGCTGTAGGAATATCTTGGTTTGGGCTTTTTAAAAGAGGAAACTGGGCAGGGCCAGTGGCAAGCCTTTGATCCCAGCACTCTGAGGCAGAGGCGGGCAGATCTCTGTGAGTTCCAGGCCAGCCACAGCTACATAGTGAGATCCTAACAAAACAAAGTAAAAGAAGAGAATGGGGGTCCTCGTGCCAGATGATAGACAAGCCCAGAGTCCCAGCCCCTAGAAAGACACCTGTGAAGCCGGCCATGGCTTCACTGTCCTTGGGAATCAGCCCCTCACCATCTGACTCCTCACCCCAAAGCCAGAAGATGAAGGTGCGTTCCTAACACCTACCAGGCAGTCAACCTTGGTGACGTGTCGGGCCAGCGTCCGGGCATCCACCCCGGACAGCAGCTCCTTGACCTTGCGCAGAAGGCTCGCCTCCAGAGGCCGGTTTTCCTTGGGGATCAGCTGGGACTGGAAGGTAGCCAGGTTGAAAGACGAGGTGGCTTCCACTACAGGGACTGTGAAGGTCTTGCCCCACTCCCCGTCAGGGACCCCATTTTCCGACAGTTCCTTTTGTCTCTCCCCAGAGCTCCGAGTCTTCCGGGGGACCTCTCCCACCGCCCACTCTCGGCTGCCACGGACAGGAGGCTGGAGCTGACAGTAATGGCCAGAGTCCGGGTCACTGTAGCTGTTGAGGGATGGGGACGGTGGGGCTTTACAGAGGGTGTGAGACGGGCTTGCGTGGGGACCCTTTTCTGACTCCCCAGGAGGCTTTGGGGCACTTCCATGAGATAGCTGAGGTTCACTGGAGCGGCGGGCAACTGGCGAGGCAGGCTGTGCTGTGGTAGACGGGGTGTTGGGGGTGGCGTGGACACGGGTTACTGCAGAGAGGACAAAGGAGACTAGTTATCTGGGCTGCCCTTAGAAAGAGAGTCCCCTTCTCCATTTCTACATCTTGGGTATGGAGGTGGTGTCCCCACCTCCCAGCATGTAGAGGCGGATGCTCTGTGATGCTCAGCAGTCCCTGAATCAATGGTGCTTGCATGCCCCTGTCCCGAAGAGGCTGCAACATCAGAAAGCCACAGGTGGTCCCGGGAAGCAAAGCTCCCGGAGTCTATCACCCAACGAGATAGCAATAATAATTGATGGAGTATGGGGTGTGTGCCCAGGGCTGGTGAAGAGCTGCAGACTCGCCGTCAACAGTAAAACCATCAACAAAAGAGGTGAATGCTACCTGGCAGCGGTGGTGCAGGCCTTTAATCCCAGCACTTGGGAGGCAGAGGCTGGAGGATCTCTATGAGTTCGAGGCCAGCCTGGTCTACAAGGATCTTAGTGAATTCGAGGCTAGCTTGATCTACAAGGATCTCAGTGAGTTTGAGGCCAGCCTGGTCTTCAAAGTGAGTTCAAGGACAACCAGGACTGCTACCAGAGAAACCCTGTCTTGCCAGGCATGGTGGTACATAACACCAGCCCGAGCCACATGAGTTCCAAACCAGCTTGAGGTACTTAGAGAGATCCTGTCTCAAAAAGGGGGATAGTGCTAGATGGCTCAGTGAGTAAAGACATTTGTCACCAGTCTAACAGCCTAAGTTAGATCCCTGGGACCCACACGGTAGAGGGTAACAACATTCTGAGAAGTTGTCATTGACCTCCCCTCATGTGCTGTGGACCATTTGTGCCCCCCCACCCCCCCACCCCCCCCACCCCCCCCCCCCCGTACCACACATGCAAATAAGTTAGTAAATGTAAAGAAATTATAAAAGAAACAATAAATCAGGTGTGGTGGCTCCCGCAGGCAATCCTAGCCCTCGCTCGAGGCAGAGACAAGCAAGGTGTGGCGGTGTAATCCTTTAATCCCAGCACTTGGGAGGCAGAAGCAGGCGGAGCTCTATGAGTTTGAGGCCAGCCTAATCTACATAGTGAGTTGCAGAATAGCCAGGGCTGTTACACAGAGAAACCCTGTCTCAAAAAAACCAAAATAAATAAATAAATAAAAGTAAAAATAAATAAATGTTTTCACATGAAGGTGCTGTTTTGAAAGCAAGTGTGGCTGGGCAGTGATGTACTCCCAGCACTTGGGAGGCAGAGGCAGGAGGATCTCTATGAGTTCGAGGCTACAGTGGAAAAAAAAAAAACCTCTGTCTCAAAAAAACAAAACACACAAACAACAAACAAACCAAAAAAAGAAAGCTGGTGGCCTTGAGTTCAAGGGGAGCCGTGGGGCACATGGTGACATTCTAGAGGTACAGAATGCTTCCTCCAGGCCAAGGCTCCCAGGAGACAGTGCCTGTCACAATGCTTTGGCCACTTTGGGGATAAGACATTTTGCTTAACCATTTGAGGTTTATTTTGCTTATATTTTCAGAAATAAACTGGGGGCATGTGTTGACTTTTCTTTGAATTTATAAGCACAGAGTACCGTGATCTTGATTATGTTATAAACCTTTAACTACTCTAAAATGGAAAATGTTTGCTGGGTGATTAGGTTTCAGTTTGTTAGATACTTTTTAATCCCAGCACTTGGGAGGTGGAGGCAGGTGGGTCTCTGAGTTCAAGGCCAGCCTGGACCACGGCTACACAGAGAAACCCTCTCAAACAACAAACAGCAAAGCATACAGGCCTGGGTTAGCCTGGTCTAAACTAACACCAGGACCTAGGGATGCACTTGTTGGGTCCTTGCTAAGGCAGCCGCAGTGGGAGCTTTGCCTGCAGAGGCCAAGCACTGTGGCCTGAGTGCATGCCACAGCCTCGAGCCCTGGCCCCACGCCGCACCTCCAGCGGCTTCCTTCATCCTCGGGCTCATGCTGAGAACCCATTTCGTGCCCATTGCCTGGCACCCATGGGAACTCTATGAACTGTTGATGCAGGAACAGGCCATAAGACATTGCCCACCCCCCTGCTAGCTTACCAGTGCTATAGGCAGGTGAGCTGGGGCTCTCGGAGATAGGAGACAGGGGTGAATGAAGCTCTGGGATCTGGTCCATGCTGAGGGCACAGTTCCTGATGGCATCCCGAGGATGGGGCAGTGAGGTGCTGTGGACAGAGATTCCATGAGCCGCGAGGTCAGAAATCAGGGGACCCTGCTCCCCACCCCCTTAACTTCAGAAGCAGAAAAAGTGATTGTCACGTTCAATGTCTCAATGCACAAATGCGAAAGCTGGAGACACAAGAGCTCAGGTGGAGCAGACGACTCCCAGCCCTGGCCCCAGTGGGCTTTGACCTCAGCTGACCCACAGCCGGTCCCGACTCCCAGACACAGCCCCCAGCGGGCCTGACTCCCACAGACCCTAGCCTTCAGCGGGCACAGCTCTATCTGCTTCCACTGGCTTACTTTCCAGTCACCTCCCTCCCTCAATTACCCTGCTTTCCCTATCCATCCCTACCCAGAATTCTCTTCTCCTAGGCTTAGAGACACAGTCTGGGGACACCTGGCTAAGCTGAGGCTCCTCGGGCTCCTCTGTGTCTCTCCTGTCCCTAGAAGAATGACAGGAAGCGACATGAAGGCCAGAGCCCAGCTCATCCCCACGGTCTCTGTAAATTAGACCATAGACCCCATCTTCTGCATAGACAGCCTCTCACTGGTGCCCTCAGCCCCCCACTCCCCTGCACAGAGCCTCACATAGCCTCCTTTCCATACCCGTTTTCTCGTTATTGACACCCCATTTAACCATCCAGGAAAGTGGGGACCTGGCTTACCTGTTGGGGCAGCCATTGCTGCGGGTGACCTTGTCAGTGGTGAGCCCGTCAGTCATGGTAATGCTTCGTCTCTTCATGTGGCTGCCCTTGGACCCCGAGGGGCTGACAGGGCTGGCAGCCTTGCTGCTGGCCTGGCTCAGGCCATAGCTGGCCTCGAGGTAGCGCAGTGGGAAGGTGCGGTTGACAGGGCAGTAGATGATAGCCCCGCTCTGCTCGGACACAGCCTTACGGCTGCCCACGTGATAGCGCACGAGGGCTGGCACATGGTCGAAGCTCTCCTGCTCAAAGAGGTACTGGATGTGGGTGTAGCTCTCACCCGCCTTCACCACCACCTTGTTAATTTTGAAGTGCAAGGCCTGGTTGTGCCAGCGACACGTGAGCACATAGTCCCCCAGGCTGGTGAGTGAGTCCCGGATGAGGAAGTCGCCATTGCGCTGCACCAGGGTCTCAGAGACCTACAGAAGGCACGAAGAAACTAAGTTTACCAGAATACCAGAGCCGGGGTCAGGGGACATGGGGACACCAAGACAGCATCCAAGCACAGCCGGTAGACACCAGACAGCCGAAGCTTAGAACCAGATTCTAAGGTGGCGCCTCAGCTAAGGCCTTGGCTCAGATGCACAGAGGCCCAGGAATGCCAGGAGGTGGCACTTGGAATGTGCACAGGGCACAATGATTGTAAATGTTGGGATCACTGTGATTACAGACCTAGGTCTCAGACCCAGCCCCTTTCGGGGTTCTTGTCAAGCAAGTGAGTTCCAGACACCCCTCCTCCACCCATCCTGGACCCCCAGGCATCTCTGGATGTGTCTGCTCCCTCAAGATACCCTCTCTGTCTAGAATACAGCTGACGAATCCGTTCATCTCCCACAGGCTCCACTCAGGGCCCTTCCTGCTGTGTTTCTGCCCAGCGCTCCACCTGGACACTGTGAAGGCCTGGTGCTCTGCGCACATCAGGGCCACCAGCCTCCAAGGAAGCTGCCACCGTGTGTATTCATCTCCACAAACTTGATCCCCTGTGCTGCGGCACAGGGCCAGGTGACCCATCAGTCCAGGTCTGTGATTTACAAAGTCCTCTAAGCCCAGATACTCCATGTGGCCAAAACTGAGACCCAAAAATAAAGATTCTCATCCAAGCAGTGGTGGAGCATGCCTTTAATCCCAGCACTCAGGAGGCAGAAGCAGAGGCAGACGGTTCTGAGTGCAAGGCCTGGTCTATAGAGGGAGTCCCAGGACAGCCAGGGCTACACAGAGAAACCCTGTCTCAAAAGGTTGATCTCTAACCAAGCTCACATGAGGCTGATGAGAAATTACAAAGCATAGAACAACATTCCTCGGGCTCACACTCAGTGAGCCGGACGTCCTACCTGACCCGTATTAGCTCACCTCACCTTCACCATAGTCCCTGCATTTGAGACAGGGTCTCACTAGATAGTTCACAACCGCCTTTAGAGGAGACATTCTCTCCATCGTATGGAGGACAGGCCTGGAGAGGTGATGGCATGCTCTCAAAGTCACACAGTAAGTGGTAAATATAAGCCTCATCCTCACCAATGAGGCCAGAGAGCCAGGCCGAGGTTGGCCAAGGTGTGGGTGGAAGGGTCCAGGGCTGAGATCCCTGCCTGGGGCCCGCTCACCTCCCGAGGGATGCGTCCGTGGTACCAGGCGTGGCTGCGGAGGTCTGTGCTGCTGAGCTTCAGCTCCTCTTCCAGCTCTTTGTGCAGCTTCTCCGGCGAGGAGTCCAGAATGTACTTCTCCTTGGAGAACTGCGTGGGGAGAGTGAGACTGGTGTCCAGTTCCACCGTTCCTTCCTTGTCCTCCCAACCCATTCTTCCCCAGGACATCTTTAACCCCGGGATTGTTGAGGACACTAAAACACTTGCCGTGGCTCCTCACCTGTGGGTCCCTATCCCAGACAGAGTAAAATCTCAACTTATTCTACCAGAAGTACCTATGCAAGGGGTGGATACGGTGAAGCCTAAGTCAGGCCCTGTTCCCCAAGCTAAGACAGGAGCTTAGCCAAACAAAGCAGCTGCCATCAGCACCAGGGTGCTGGACAGCGCCAAAGAGTCCCTGCTCTCTCCTGACCAGAAGATTAAGCCTGTGACTGAGGGACTAGAGACATCCTGAAGGAGACCTCAGTATACAAACCCTCTAGAGTCTGCAGGGCCATCTTGGAGGGGGGTTGTCTACAGCTCAACCCGAGAGACCTGGACCAACTAGTTAAACAGACGAGGCTACATGTGGGAATGTGAACTGCACGACAGAGGGCCGAAGGCGGTCGTCACAGGGGCAGGGATCCCTCACAGCCGGCTTCACTGCCCATCACAATTCTCCAAGCCCCTCCCCCTTGCAATCTCAAGTGATCCCAGACTGGAAGCTGCAGCCCTGCAGGGAAATCTATAGTCACTCCCTGAAGTTAAGGCCAAGGGCTCTGCTTTCCCAGCTACCCATGGTGGGCTTTCCTGGTTTTAGAGGTGACCCAATCCCAGGCATCCTATTATCAGAAGACACCCGTCATAGAGGCAAGCCCACCCCATCTGAGCAGTCTGGGCCTTAACTTTTTCCTCAGTAAAGTAAGTGGGACTTCAGGATCTGCCTCACCTAATGGCTACTCTTGTCCCTGTGTGGCTTTGCCAAGCCCTAAAGATGGCTGCCCCAGGACACATATTTTAGAACTGGTCAGAAGTATATGGGCAGGTATGACAGGGGAACGATCTCTCCTGGCCCCCAGTGTCTGGCAAGTCACTGCTCAAGCATTTCCAGACCTAAGTGCACACTCCACACAGACCCCATCCTTGTCTCCACTGTTTCCCAACAGCAAGATTCCAGCTCCAGCAACAGGGTGACTCCCCTGCTGCATTCACTCAACCAGAACCAGTCTCAGTTTGGGTGCTATGCTGAGGCTGGAGCCCAAGGTGCCCAGGATAGCCCACTGTCCTAGAGGTGCCCATGCAGAGCCCACTGTCCTAGAGGTGCCCATGCAGAGCCCACTGTCCTAGAGGTGCCCAGGATAGCCCACTGTCCTAGAGGTGCCCAGGATAGCCCACTGTCCTAGAGGTGCCCGGGGAAGCCCACTGTCCTAGAGGTGCCCAGGATAGCCCACTGTCCTAGAGGTGCCCGGGGAAGCCCACTGTCCTAGAGGTGCCCAGGATAGCCCACTGTCCTAGAGGTGCCCAGGATAGCCCACTGTCCTAGAGGTGCCCGGGGAAGCCCACTGTCCTAGATGTACCCATGCAGAGCCCACTGTCCTAGAGGTGCCCAGGATAGCCTACTGTCCTAGAGGTGCCAAGGATAGTCCACTGTCCTAGAGGTGCCCATGCAGACCCCCACACTTAATTCCAGGTGTCTACATCTTCAGAGCTGCACTGTCCCCTGCCCGGTCAGAGACAGAGAAAAACAGGATGAAAGGCAGGTGGACAGGGAAGAGCTGAGGCAAAGGTGGGGCCCTGTGGGCAGATTTGGGCTATGAATGGTGGGCAAATCGGGCAGAGTATGATGCTGCCTGGGGAGCTAGGACATCACCCAGAAGCCTACGAAGAGTGCAGTGTGGTGCCAGCCTCACTCCCGTGGAGAGTGGCCAGAGGGTCTCAGTCCGTGGCAGAGGAGCAGGAGGCAACAAGGAAAGGGTGTTAGTGGCCAATGGTCGGGTGTAAGGGAAGAAGGCTGAGGGGCCAGACAGCATGGACACCAGTGGGGCTCTGGGCTGCCTCCCGAGTTCTAGAGACAGAGGGAACCATCTGGTGGTGCAGGGGAAAAGACAGGGACTGCCCACAACACGGCAGAAATCAATGCCCCAGCAGGGCAGAGAAGTCTTGGCGAAGCTGAGATTTGGGCCTTTCCAGTCTATGACACTTCTCCAAGAGGTCCCCTTATTCCTTAGGATCATTAGCCTCCTCCCTTTTCCTTTTTCTAAATAACTTATTTTTATTTTGTGTGTACTGGTGTTTTGCCTGCATGTGTTTCTATGCCTAATCTTGGAATTACAGACAGGTGTGAGCTGCCATGTGGATGCTGGGAATCGAACCCGGGTCCTCTGGAAGAGCAATCAGCACTAAGCCACCTTTCCAGCCCTAGCCTCCTCCCTTTTATTCTGAAGTGCTCACACCAATGCAGGCCTCTCCCCCCCCACACCCCCACACCCCTTCAAACCACATAGGATTCTGGGAAAGAAAGGTGAGAAGCACATGAAATGGATCCTGTACCCAGTCATACACACACACCACTCTCTGTTCCTAACAACACTCCCTTTCCAATTTTGGAATAAGTTAGGGACAGACTGTGTCTCAAATAACGTGAACAAGACACTGTGTGACCTTGGACCAGTCACTTCCCCGGCTGGGCTTGTGTAGCTGCATCTGTAAAGGGGTTCTGGAGACTGGTACCTCATTTCCAGCCCTAATCAAAGGTTAGAGTTGGGGGGTGAAGACTCCAACCTCCCACACACCTGGGGGTAGAAAGCCCTAGGACCCCTGTGGCCTCCTCCTCACCCTGGGCCTCAGGGTCCTCAGCTCCCAAGAGTTGGGGGGGGGGTAGGTGCGAATGCAGCATCCCTGCGCTCGGAGCAATGCGATTGGCCAGAGATGATCTCACCGCCTCCCGGCCTGCGCACGCCTGATTGGCCCGTACGGGGATGCTGCGCTCCGCCGCCGGCGGGGCCGTCATTCAGGCGGGCTCGGAGCAAGTGTGTGTGTGAGGTTGGGGGAGCTCAGAGGTGAGGTGCCCCGTGTCTCCCAGGAAGCCCGAGAGGCTGCAGTGGGGAGAACCTCTCTCAGGGTCTTAACCTCTTCCCACCAGTCAATGCCCAGCACTATTCCTCCAGCTCCCTTAGGTATCCCAACCCCTGACACAGCCACCCCAGAGGATGCTCCGCAGAGAGGCGGGGTCCGGGTCCTCCCCTCCACCCCCTTCCGTTTAACCCTCGCACCGCCGCTGCGCGCTCCGCTCCTGCACTGCTGGGCTAACTGGCCTGGGAGACCTGCACCCCCAGCACCCTGAACCCACCCAGATGGCTGGAGGGTGGCGACACTGTAGTCTCCGCCGCGTGCTCTGTAGCATACTGCCCTTAACTCAGCTTCTAGACTCCAGCCCTGCGTCCCTGGTACAATGGGGACCCAGGTGGCTCAGGGTCAGCAGCAGGGACCCCACAGCAGACTGGAGGAAGCCCACCTCCCAGCCGAGTCCCAGTTCCAACTCGCTCCCACATCTCTTGCAGTCCAGAGTCTGAGGAATGACCCCCTGGACCCGTGCCCCGCGGAGCGCCCTGGGTACCCCGAGGTGAGCTTGGAGCGACCCCGCCCCCTCCCTTCGCCCCTGGCCCGGCCCGCACAACCCTGCGGGGATGCTCTCGGACTGCGGTACCCATCACAGCCGGTCGGGCGCAGTGACCCGGGTCCCCGCGCCGCCCCCTCACCTGCACCTGCACCAGTGAGCCACGGTAGAAGCAGCAGGCAGCGGCGGACAGCGCACTCCACAGGCTGCAGCGCTCCGTCATGGTGCAACCGGGAGACCCTGGTCCCCCGAGCGTGTCAGGGGTGCGGGAAGGGGCGCGGGGACCGACCGGGCTGGGCACCGGCTGCGCGTGCCTCTCAGCGGCGCGATTACCTCATCGCCTGGTCGGAGGAGGAGCGGGGAGGCGGGGCGGGGAGACCCCACCCTCCAGCCAGCTGGGGAGGGAGGGGAGCGAGGAGAGGGAGGGGAGGGGACCATTGTTCCTCCCTCCACCACCACCCCATTCCCCTATGTGGGTTCCCCAGGACCTGCAAAGAAGGATGACACCCAGGGCAGCGGGGTGGAGTGGGGACCCCGAGGCGGGCAATAAGGCTCCCGCTTTTCGTTACTCTCGCACCCCTCCGGGTCTCTCAGACCCGGAGCCCGCAGGGACCCTGAATTCAATTCAATCTAAAGCTACAAAAATCCTCATGTTTAACCCAATCCTTTGTGGCTTCGGGTTTCTCATCTCTGATTGAGAACAGCTGATTCTGGCAGTGCCACGGTCCAGGCTGTTAGAGCGCCAAGCGCAGCCCACCTGCCTCTCTAACTCCCAGGCTCCCCACACTGGGGTCTTTCTCTTTGAGCCGGGACTGGCTTGTGTGGAGACGTCTGGAATACAAGGCGAAGATGTGCAGAACTTTGTGAGTGTCACCAAGCTCAATCAACAAAGTTGCCTGGTAAAGATAACTATCCAGTAAAGATGCCCTGTTAAGTGGGTATCACAAAACCCGAGTTTGGGGTAAGAGCTCGCCTAGAGTGCATGCCTGCCAAGGGTTAGGCACTGAGTCCCATGCCAGCACAGAAGGGATCATCACACAAAGTCTGGACTTGCAGACTTGGATACGGTTTAGCTGGTAGAATGCTCGCTTGCCCAGCATGAAATCCCCAGCACTACATAAACTGGATGTGGCGGCACACACCTGTAATCTCAGCACTCAGGAAGTGGAGTATCACAAGTTCAAGATCATCTTTGGCTACATGGTAAGCTCAAGGTCAGTTTGGGCTACATGAGACCTGCTCTGATAACTAACAACAAAAAGAACAACAAGATAGGGCATCCAAACTCTTCTTTCCCACAGGCTGTGTGCCCTCATGCAGGTGAGTCCACCTCTCTGGACCCTAGATGATTATTTTCTATAGATATACCTGAAGCTCTGAGTATGAAGTGGGAAACCTTCTGGGCCTTGTATTTTGAAATTCTGAGAGTCCAGGGTCCCTGTCATTGTTTGGGGACTTTGGAGTTCTGGGCACTCTTCATTGCTGAATCATTCAGGGCAGAAACAAAGTTTGGAAACAACTGATTCCAACCCTCACCAGTAGAGAGTTTAAAACAAAGCTAAACTTGCTTTGAAGATTGCCCAGCAGTTCCAGCGAGCAGGTGTTCCTCCTCTGAGGGTTTTTACAGTCTTTTCCCCTCTGTAATGGAGATGGAACCTAGGGCTTCAAGCAAGGTAGACAAAGGCTGTACCCCAGCTATGTCCTCAACCCTGAAATTTATATTTTAACTCCATAAAGAGGAACGAGAGCCCCCAAACTTCATAAGGTTCTCACTGCCTTGCCAGATGTAGCTGATCTGTGACAATTCAATCCCACCCCGGCTCTGCCCCCCCATATAGCCCCTCCCCTGTGCTACAGCAGCTCAGTCACTTGATGTCCCTGAATTCTGGGTCCAGGCCAGCCTGCCCTGGTCCAGACTCAAGCATTCCATAGTGGGCACAGACTCACTGAGCCCCCAAGGTCCCCTGCTTCACATGAGCAAATGCCAAGTCTCAGAGAAGCAAGTCACTGCCAAACTTGGGACCAAAATCCAGACCCAGGCTATGGCTCTGTGTGTAGGGTGCTGGCCCTGCCTGTAGGAAGCCTTGGATCTGATACTCAGCAGCACATAAGCCAAGCATGGTGGTGGATGGCTGAAATCCCAGCACTCTGGAAGTAGAGGTGGGAGGGTAAGAAGTTCAAGGTCATCTTTGACTGCAAAGTAAGATTGAGGCTACCCTGGGCTGCATGAGACCCTGTCATGCATACATACACAGACACACACACACACCCATGCACACACACATGCATGTAAGCACACATGCACTCACACACACCTGCTGTTGACACCTATCTTTAATCCCAGCACCGCAGAGGTGGAAGCTGGTGTTTGAGACCAAGTTGTTCTATATAGTGAATTCCAGGACTACACTGTGAGACTGTCTTAAAATAAACCAATCAGCCAGGAGGGGGTGGCTCACATTTTTAATCCCAGCATTCAGGAGGCAGAGGCACGTGGATCTCTGTGAGTTCGAGGCCAGCCTGGTCTACAGAGCAAGTTCCAGGCCAACTAGAGCTATTATACAGAGAAACCCTGTCTCAAATAAATAAATAAATAAATAAATAAATAAGTCATAAGTCTGATGGATTAGAAAACATGCCCGAACTCTGAGTAATTCTCAGGTCCCTGCCTGGCCTGAGAGCCCTTTGCATGGTACTTTCCTTTGCCCTCTGCAGTATTTGCTGTTCATCAGAGGCTCAGGAGGAGCTGCTGATGGCGGAAGGGCCGAGGACATTGTCTGGAGTCTGCGCATCAAGTGTGGGGCACAGTACCAGCTCCGCCCCACAGAATCACTCGTGAGTAAGTCCTAAGTTTCTAACCTGCAAATGGAAAACCCAATATGAGTTGGAATTCAGGAGATGGCTTAGTGAATAAGGGCACCTTCTGCCAAGGCTGGCGACCTGAGTTCAGTCCCCAGAACCCACATGGCAGAGGGAGAGAGCTGATTCCCACAGTCTGTTCTCTGATGCTAGCATGCACACCCTGGTACGTTCACAATGAACAAACAAACACACAAATAAAAGTTTTTCTAAGTTTGCAGAAGATCTAACAGCCCCTGCTGTTCTCAGCAGCCAGTGTTAATTTCCAGAGAATCGGCTATCGAAATGCTACTCAGTCTTTGTTATTACCATTATTTCAAAACCGATCTTTTCCTGCTGAGACAGGGTCTTACACTGTAGACAGTCCTCTGTGGCCTGAAACCGCCACTACCCGCCGTCCTCCTACCTCAACCTCCCAAGTTGTGCACGGCAATCACGTGCCCCTGTGCTCAGCAAACAGCAACGACAACACCCGGCATTGTGTGATGGTCTCACTCTGTAACGTGTCTGGCACACGAGCATGAGGACATGCGTCCAATATCCAACAGCCGTAATTAAAAACCAAACCAAACAACAACAAAAACAGGTGCAGTGGCTCTGGTTTGTGATCTTGGCACTGGGAGTGAACACAGAAAGATGGGGGGGTGGGGGGCACGGGCCTGTCAGGTCACAGCAACACCCACAGTGGACAGGAGCAACTACACACACACACACACACACACACACACACACACACAAGCGTGTACTCATACACACAAAAACTGCATTGGAAACACTGCCGGTATTTACAATGTTAAGCTTTTTGCTTGTTTCCTTTTGACTCACAGAGATCGGCCTGTCTCTACCTCCCACTCCCGAGTGTTGGGATTAAAGGTGTGTGCCACCACTGCGTGGCTTTTTGCTTGTTTCTTTCACCTAGGCTGGCCTTAAAACTCACTTTGTAGCAGAGGATGACTTTGAATTTATCCTTCTGCCCCTTGAGTGCTGGGGTTACAGGCACACAAGACCACTCAATGTATGTGGTGCTGGGGATTGACCCCCAAGGCCTCTGCAGACTAAGCAAGCACTCTACCAACTGAGCCATAGCCCCAGCTCCCGAACTAGGCTCATGACGCCTGTGAATTGTGCCCAGTCTATGCTGAAAAGCTGAGCTAGGGGCTGGAGAGATGGCTCAGCGGTTAAGAGCATTGCCTGCTCTTCCAAAGGTCCTGAGTTCAATTCCCAGCAACCACATGGTGGCTCACAACCATCTGTAATGAGGTCTGGTGCCCTCTTCTGGCCATACATGCAAACAGAATAATGTACACATAATAAATAAATAAATAAATAAATAAATAAATAAATAAATAAATAAATAAATATTAAAAAAAAAAAAAAGCCGAGCTAGCTACTCCTCCTCCTCCTCTTCCTCCTTCCAACACCAGCGCTCATTATATGACCTGAGACTGGGTGGGATCTCACTGTGGTGGCCACTGCATGGGGACATCCTTGGGACGCTGTCCAACTGGTGGGTCTGAGGCCAGCAGAGTGACAGGAAGCATGGGAAATCGCTGCCCAGAATGATTCCCCTGTCCCCGAGGGCTGCCCACCCCCCCACCTCCTCCTCCCAGGAGGAAGTCAGGTTCCTAACAGGCACTGAGTGCTCTATGGGTCTATAGCCAACCCCAGCCTGCCCCTCCTACCTTCACATAGTCCCCAGCAGCCTCCAGTTCTCCAGCAGCCCTGGAAGAAGGGGGAAAAAGTGAATATTCTCAGTGTTTCTCGGATCTCTTAAGTGTCTGCCTGCCTGTCAGCCCGGGGCCTGGCCCTGTTTTGGGAGCCCAGAATGCTTATATAGGGCAGGAGGATCTGTGGCTGTTCCACCCTGCAGTCTGTGCAACCCTGAGGAGGTTCCTTCACCTCTCTGATCCTGGGTTTCTTCTCCATAGATCAGGAACAAAGACAACCACTGCCTAAGGGAGTTGTCTGGAGGACTCAGGGTGAGCATCCAGCTCATGACTTGTTCTTTCCTGATGTCTGCTTCTTCTTCCTGCTTCCCCAACCTGATCCCTACCCCTGACTCTAAGCACTGGAGGGCCTAGGCTAAGGCTCAACCCCTCCTCTAGCCCTTCACTCCTTGGTCTGCGTTGCCCGCATATTAGCTAGTCACTGTACAAACCTATCCACCGCTGGTTATATCCCATACACACCTATTCTTGGTGGCTATTTTTCCAGGATATTGAACAAACAACCTTCCCCTTTGTGAGTCACTTCCCCCAGCCACAGCTTCGTGTGTGTGTGTTTGTGTGTGCATGTGTGTGCACATGTACATACATGCATGCACACTTTTATTTTGCATTTGACCGAGACAGGGTTTCATGTAGCCCAGAATGAACTCAAATGTGCTAGGTAGGTGCGACAGGCTTTGAACTCTGCTCCTCCTGCCTCCACCTGAATGCCGGGGTTACAGAGGCACACCACCACACTCAGCCCAGTGTGCCCTAAAGAACTTAAACCTTCCTCTAACGCAGGTCCATTCCTCAGCCAGGGCCCTCCTGTTCCCTTCAGTCCTCTCGCTGTCTGAAGCATCTCCAATTTGCCGCCCACAAGCAGCTGCTTGTCCTCCACTGCCTTCCCTTCTTGGGGTCCCAGCTCCCTCCTTCCTGCTGTGACAGCCAAAGGCTCGGTCCGCTTTCTACCCTTGGCCCACCAGCAGGCTATGGCCCATTCAGCAGCCCTTGATCCACTCCACAAGCCACACCCTGCCAAGCAGGAAATCCTCCCTTAGAACCGAGTATGACCAAGTCTCCCCCGAAGCCAGGCCACCCTGACTCTTGCTCTTTCCCCATGTCTGCTTGCCCAAACTATCAGTTTCAGTTCTGACACCAGACAGCGACTAAGTAGCCAAAGCAGGTGACCCCACTCTCCGGGAGTTCCCCTCAATCACTCAGCCGCTTAGCCTAGAATCATAGACTCAAGACTGCCTCAGACTCTGGAGTAGCCAAGATTATAGGTGACAACTGCAGACCTGTCTAAAATTCCTTCCCTCTTCTCCAGTGCTGGGGAGGAGAGGCCTGGCCCTGCACGCTCTAGACCAGCACGCTACAGCTGAGCCGCGTCCTCGGCTACTATCTGCTGAAAAATAAAACATATTCTCCCTCCACAGCAGTGCAATTTATCATCCCAAAACTCTGTCTCCTTGAGAATAAAGGGTGCTGTTATTACAGCAGTAATCGGACGTGAGTGGGCCTGCAAGCCCCACCTCTGTGGCTATGTGTGCTGGCGGTGCCGACTGCCTACCGCACCAACACTCCTCAGCCATCCTGCCCTTCATTCTGCCCCAATGCACTGGCCTTGCCAGCTCCTTCCCGCCTCAGGGCCTTGGTACTTACTTGGGAGAAACTGCCTGGACCTCCCTTTTCCCAGATTTTCACAAGGCTTTCCTCTCTTCCTCTTTCTTCAGGGCTCAGTTTAAAGTCACCTCCTCAAAGAAGCCTTCCGGGGACACTCCACTTACAGCCCATCCTCCTCACGCTCCACCTCCCATCTGCCTCCACCCCCCTAATCTCGTCAACCCCCACCTGCAGCAACCATTTGGAATTCGGCTCTCAAGTGAAAATCAACAGAGACCCTCATGAGGGTGTGACTGCCATTCACCAGTGAACCCCAGTCCCCAGCGAGGTCGCAGCTTAGTGGCGCACATGAACAGTAAGCAGCCCCTGCCTGCGGCCATCGCGCTCAGCCATTCTCTTAGGCTGAACACTTGCTCCCAGACAATGGCCTCAGGTTTCCCACCTGCAAAATGGGAAAGAAATGTATGCTTAAACACAAGAGCTTAACATTCCAAACAAAAGATGAATTGAAAGGAAAAAAAAAAGAAAAAGAAAAAAAAAGAGGAGCTGGAGAGATGGCTCAGAGGTTAAGAGCATTGCCTGCTCTTCCAAAGGTCCTGAGTTCAATTCCCAGCAACCACATGGTGGCTCACAACCATCTGTAATGAGGTCTGGTGCCCTCTTCTGGCCTGTAGATATACACACAGACAGAATATTGTATACATAATAAATAAATAAATAAATATTTTTAAAAAAAAGAAAGAAAAGAATGACCCCCCCAGCTCCTGAGAGCAAGGGCCCTGTTCTAACATTCTGAAGTCCTTTAGACTTTTCCTCCTAGAATGTCCTTCCTGGCCCTAACCTGTCTCTTAAGCTGCAGTCTGCAATAGCACAGGTTTCCAAAGCTGCCAGCAGGGAGCCCCTCCCCTGTCTGCTCTGTGCCCTCTTCCCGGGTGAGGTGTCCCATCCCAGCATTTCCGGGCATTCAGGTCCGGAAATCCTCCCACTGGGAACAAATTGTCAGGGACACACTGGGATCAGCCCGGTGCTTCCTCCTGCTTCCTGTCCACTTCCTCTCGGTTCCAGGGCAGGAATACAGCCTCGAGGATGGGGTGCTGCCCTAGGGATCAGCTTGCGTAGGTGGTCAGAGCCAGGGGGTTACCCACGGCAGAGCCCCAGGCCAAGAAGCTTCGATCCCTTAACCTCCCTTGCCAGCCACAGCACTCTGTCATCCCATTACCCGACATGAATACGACAAGAGGCACCAACTCCTGGTGGCCCTGTTAAAAACTGGAGCACAACTTCCCTTGCCCCACCCTCTGGCAACAGGGGCCCAGCCCCATCAGCCTGGAAGTCAAGGTTCCTGACAGGTTGCTGGGGATGGGCTCCTTCCTGCTAGGCCCAGGCACACTCACTCCACCCACTGCTCCAGCAAAGGCCTGATGGCGAGTACCCAACCCTCAGCAACTCCTCAGAGTTGCTCTTTCTTTCTTCCTTTCTTTCTATTTTCCTTTTCTTTTCCAATTTCAAGACAGGGTTTCTCTGTGTAACAGCCCTGGCTGTCCCAGAACTCTTTATGTAGACCAGGTTGGCCTCAAACTCAGAGATCCCCCTGCCTCTGCCTCCAGAGTGCTGGAATTACAAGCGTGCGCCACCACGGCCTGGCAGGGCTTTGCTCTTTCTGTTCCTGTACTTTCCCCTCCAGACATTGGCTCAGAACAATGCTGAGAAGCTAACAAGCACCTGGTGTGTGTGTGTGTGTGTGTGTGTGTACACAGGCCCATGCATTCCATGGCACTCATGTGGGGATCAGAGAATAACCTGGGGTACAGGGGTGATAACCTGGGATACTGGGGTGATAACCTGGGGTACAGGGGGATAACCTGGGCTACTGGGGGGGGATAACCTGGGCTACTGGGGGGATAACCTGGGCTACTGGGGGGATAACCTGGGGTGCAGAGGGGATAACCTGGGCTACTGGGGGGATAACCTGGGGTATAGGGGCAATAACCTGGGGTGTAGGGGTGATAACCTGGGGTACTGGGGGGATAACCTGGGGTACAGGGGGGATAACCTGGGGTACTGGGGGGATAACCTGGGGTACTGGGGTGCCAGTATTCGCCTTCCACCTTGAGATGGGGTCTCTATTGACTTCCTTCTGCATTTGCATGCTAGCTGGCAGCAAGTTTCCAAGGCTTCTCCTGTCCCCATCTCCCACCTTCCCATTAAGAACACAGACTGCAGATCTTCATGCTTATGCTTCTGGCTGTCTCGTGGGTTCTAGAGGTTTGGACTCTGATCCTCAGGCCCACGAAGGAAATGCTTTGGTGCCCAGAATCATCTTGCCAACCCCAGCAGCCAACGCCTCATGTGTGACAAGCAGCACTGTACCACTGAGCTACGCCTCCTCTGGACATGCTTTCTCTCTTTCCTTGCCCTTTCTGGCTTTCCAGCCTCCATAAACTATTTCCAAAGAACCCCAGGGTCTGCAGCCTCTCGGCCTTTGCACACGACATTCCCTCTGCCAGCGCCGTCCTGTCTGCTTCCAGCCAGGGGCCAGGCGGGTTCTTCCTTGGCTTGTAGCTGTCAGTTTGCTAGGAGACTTCTACACTCACCCGCTCCCTCTCACTGTAACGATCCAATCCAGGAATCAAAGTGTTCGTGAAAATTCAGCTTCGTGAATTAATTCATTATTTCTTACATTATATACTTCAAAGACACTTTCCTCTTAATATTAGCGGTGAAATCAATTAACAAGCAATCGTGACAACTGAGCTAAATCAGACCCATTCATCAGCAGCATTCATTATTTAAATAACCAACCCCTTTAATTGCCTGTATTAACTGATTTGTTCTGATAACTGACACCATGCATTGCATATACCAGCTTAATTAATTGCATTAATGAGTAATAATTAGTACCCATTATCCTTTATTTCCCTAATGCATGCTGGAACTTTACCTTCAGGGACCTCTGGCCAGGACTGGAAGGAAGGGTGAACTTCCAGTGGAGGGGGAGGTTGTCCCACCCTCTACCAGCATGGCTGCCCTCTCTCTGTCCCCAAGTTTGTTCCTTTGGGCATCAGGGTCTGGTCAGATGGCCTGAGGAGAGAACTGTCCAGCTCTGCCACCTGCCTTACTCTCTCTGAGGCTGGCTTCCTCATTTTCAGAGGGTACATCATGCCTGTCCTGGAAGACCACAGTGCTCATATGAGGGTGAGGGCCGGGTCCCCTTGCCCATGCGGGCTCCAGGTTTCAGTGCCACTCTCCTGGGGACAGAGCTGTCCTTCCATAGCCCCTGCTTTTATTTTTCTCAATTAAAACCTAGGCTGGTCTCAAACCTGCTAGTACCCAAGGCTGGCCTTGAACTCCTGACCCTCCTGCCTCTATTTCCCAAGTACTAGGTCAGATTACAGCAGGTGTTTGCTATTGCATATGGCTGACTTGGTTTAGATTTGTTTGTTTGTTTGTTTGCTTTGTTTTCTGAGACAGGGTTTCTCTGTGTAACAGCCCTGGCTGTCCTGGAACTTGCTTTGTAGACCAGGCTGGTCTCGAACTCACAGAGATCCACCTGCCTCTGCCTCCCGAGTGCTGGAATTAAAGGCACGCGCTACACTGGCCAGCTTTTATCTTTAGATTCTGAGACAGGGTCTCACTCTGTAATTCAGGCTGACCTTGAACCCATAACCCCCCACCCCGGCTTCTTCTTCCCAAATGAAGGGATTTCAGATGAACAATGCCTCAGCCATCTTCCTCTAAGTTTTGCTCACTCTTCAGGGAGTGGCAGTGATGCTTTCTGGTGTGTGCCTTCAGCTTCAGTGTCCTAAACAGAGAAAGCCAGGTCTCTTCTGAGACAGTGACAGCCATGGGGACCCAGAGTCTCTACCAAGAAGTCTCTGGGATTTACTCCCTTTCCCACCCCGCAGCACAGGCTGCCACTGGGTCAGCCACATCTCTGATGTCCTCCTGGCTGTGGGGAGCCATCAGGAAAGGCACTGGCCTAGGAGGATGGGCAGAGTCAAGGATGCTGAGCCTGAGCCGCTAAAGGTGGCTGAGAACCTGCTGGAGAGAGGCACAGAGAGGACCCTAGAGGGAGGAGTGGGGGCAGTGGCTGACTGTGGTGGCCAAACCTATACAGCTGAAGTGGCCTGAGGTCAGTGTCTGTTGTACCCCTCATAGGGGGTGACACCCCTGGAAATGAGGGACTAATCCTGGGTGGGAACAGAAGGAAGCTGGGGAGGAGATGGGGCTAAACAGCATTTTACCCAAATGGGCAAGAGACGGGGCTAGGGAGAGGAAATGGGGTGGGTAGGGTTTGCAGAAGATCCTCGGGGATTCTGAAAGGCACCAGGAGGTAGGAAGCGATGACCCTGAGTGAGCCCCTTCTCTTCCTTGGGACTCAGTTTCCCCTCCTAAAACCTGAGCACCTGGCCCTCCTTCCCATCCTATCTAGTTGTCACCACGCAGGAAAACTAAGGGTCAGAGGGAGGGGAACTCACTCAGTGACACACATCCCCTGGGTGTCTAACCCCGTCCTGCTTAGCCTTCACCCCACACAGGTCCAGCTACCTGCATAAAGGGTCCCTCAAGGGCTGGGAGCAGTGTGGAGATCAGTGTGGGGAAAAGCTCATCTTTCCTGAGACAGTCAGGTTCCCACAGCCCAAGGCATCCTGGGGTCTCGGGGACTGTGAGAAAGTCTCCACAGGAAATGAGAGCCAGCAGCAGCTGGGCCCCTTCACAAGACATGGACCAGCCACCCTGAGCCCAGGGAGGCTGCGCAGGCTAGGCCCACAGTGACCCCCCTCTCCACGGGTAATCGGGTAATAGCTACCAGATGCCTGGCAGCTGACGTCACTCTGCAGGGCCGAGAGGGTCGTGGGACTCTGGGGAGACTTGGAAATTCTTGAATCAGAATCAACATTCCAGAAGGAAATGGGGAAGGGGGGCGTCCTGGTCTGTTTGCCGTGCCTGGCACTGTGGCTTGGACAACATAGGGTGCTCTAGCTCTCTTTTAGAGTGTCATTTACCCTAGTCTCAGTGTCCTTCCAAATAGCCTTCTTGGGGTTGGATCTGGTTGTCTGGGAAGATGGCAAAGGACATTCAAGGGAGGCACTACAGAGGACAGGGTCTAGATCCCCCCTGCGGACATGCCCAGCCTCCGGGCTACAGGGAGGCTGGGGACAGCTACGCAGGCAGCCCAGCATTCACTGCAATAACACAGTCACAGTGTCAACAGGCTGGACACAGCTCAGCGGGTAGAATGCTTGCCTAGCATGCACGAAGCCCTGGGCTCCATCCCCACGTCCCATAAGACCAGGGTGTACTGTGTACCTGTAATCCCAGCACTTGAGAAATAGGAGGATCAGATGTTCAAGGTCACCCTCAGTTCTGTAGTGAGTTCAAGGCCAATCTGGGCTAAATGAGACCCTGACACAGAGGTAAATAAAAAGTCGACCATATCTGCAAGGAGAAAGATTCTCCTGAAACAAATCAGTAAGGGACCCTAAACTCATTTGCCCTGTTTTCTTCTCCCATCCTCACTTGGGTGTTCTGATCTCTGCTAATGATCGAATAGGTCCAAGGCGCCCCCACCTCAGGGCCTTTGCCTGTGCCACTATCACTTCTTGGCTCACTTTTCCCCCAGACAGTAAGTACATTCATTCTTTCTTTGTTCAATTATTTTTTTTCCTCCCTAACATTTTTTTTCTTTTTTCTTCCCAAAATCAGGGCTTTTCTGTGTAACCCTAGCTGTCCTGTAGACCAGGCTGGCCCTCAGACTCAGAGATCCGCCTGCCTCTGCCTCTGGAGTGCTGGGATTAAAGGTGTGCGCCACCAGCGCCGGCTTCTTCCTAACCTTTCTAAATTGACACCACTCGTCACCTCCCCAAGACCAGTCTCCTCGCTTCATTGTAAATCCACTTGCTGGTTCTTCTCTAGCTCTTCCTGGGACTCATCTGTCCGGTTTACCATCTGACTCGCTGGCTCGGGGATGAGGTCTCCATAGGTTCAGCTGTCTGTGCTCGCTGCCTTCTGCTCAAAGCCTAGGACAAGTGTGAAGCCCGGGTGTAACTTGGGAAAGAGCAAAATGAATGACGCTGGTGAGTGAAGTTCTTGTGATCGCCATGCAACCTGACTGATGGGAGCTCAGTCCCTGGGTCCCCTACACAGGAGAGAGCCACAAAGCTGTCCTCTGACCTCCACACACGCACACATTTGGACAGGCCCACACCAATGCAATGATAAATACAAGTGTGAAAATACATAAGAAAATAAAATCAATGAACTGCTAACTCGGCTTGACTGGTGCGACCCTAAGTGCTCTTCTGGAAAACACGCCGGATACCAGGGCACTGTGGAAAGGCATTTGAAATAGCGGCAGAAGAGGCTCTGAGGCTTCCTCTGAGGGAGGGAAGTATGGCCTAGCAGTTAAGATCTTGAGCTGAGAGTTGGTTGTGCATGCGAGCAAACTGAAGTTCTCACAAAGGCTCAGCACAGAACCCCCAGAGAGTCGTCTTCTCTAGGCTCTGGTCAAACCACTGCGCAAACAAAGCGAAAGAGCTCCTCACTTTCAGAGCCTTGCTAGTACCCTGGCTTGATATTGCTGTGTGGGTAGATGGGGCATGTGTGGGCCCCTCCTTCTCCAAGCCTGGCCTCATCCTCTGTCACACTGATTTGGGAGCAAGGGGCAGTTGGCCCGCTGTCTCATTTCCTTCAGCAGAAGGCTGTGTGGAGGATGCAGGCAAGCTGAAAGTCTCCTCTGCCTCCTTCTACCTCATCCTCCATGATCTCAGCAAAGATAGGTCACCAGGAAATCCCTGCAGCCTCACCTCTTCCCCTTCCTTCCTCCTGCTCCAGGTGCACCCTGCCTTTCCAGGATGGGGGAGGGCGCCATCTCCCCAGCCTGGGCTACTCTGACATTCACCAGATTGACCCCTTGGGACACTCAGGAAGGTGGCCCCATCCTGCTCACTGGCACTCTTGGCCGGCCGTCCAGCTAGATGGCTCCTCAGAGCATCTCAGAGCCACTGGGCTCCTGGAGAACCAGAGGCCCAGGGTGGGGCAGAGCCAGCCCGACACCCACTGCTCTCCTGACTCCAAGGGACTCCTGTGACAAATGTTCAATAGTCCCCAGAGATTGTTCTGGGGCACCAGAACAGGGTTTGATCTGGCCTGCTAATCCCACCCTGAGAATCTCTGAACACTTCAGGAGATGGGAGACAGAGTGTCTCAAATGTTTCTGTTTGTCGCTTCCCCGCTTCCCGGAGAAGCCTGATGTCAAAGGCATCCCTGGGACAAGCCTGTGCCATAACAGCTTGGGTGGAGGCCTAGACATTCACAAGGCTTCTTAAGACCCTTCATCAGGGCCCTGGCCCTGCCTGAGGGGAATGTGTTCCTGGAGGTGGTTAGCAAGAGCCCAGGAGGTGGAGTCAAACTCTCATCCTGACTTCCACTAGGCGGGCCAAACAGGCAAACTTTTCTGTCTTGATTTACAAGATGGGTTCTATCTCCAGGAACTGACAGAAGATGATCAGAGAGAGAGAGAGAGAGAGAGAGAGAGAGAGAGAGAGAGAGAGAGAGCGAGCAGAGAGCAGGTATGCTCATGGACAAGCAGAGAACAGTCACAGCTCAAGAGCAATCCAGATGCTGCCAGGTGTGGTGGCACAGGTTCAAGAGTCTGAGCATAGCTGGACATCATGGCACAGGCCTTGAATCTCAGGACTTGGCAGGGACAGGCAGATCTCTTTGAGTTCCAGGTTAGCCAGGGCTACATAGACTCTGTCTCAAAAAAAAAAAAAAAAAGTTTGAACACAGCCTGTGCTACATGAGACCCTGCCTCATAAAGAAAAAGAAAGAAAAGTTCCAGATGTTAAACCCATGGCAGTGTGTGTCAGCTGCCTCTGGGACGAGCATCTCCCCACTGGAGCACGCCTGCTGTCCCCTGGCTCTCCCTAGAGTCTGTTCAGTCACTCACCTTCGGGGCCCCAGCACAGAGCACCTTCGGCCCACTGCAGTCATGGTTCCCCTTGTCACCTCCTGCAGCCCGGGAACTGTCTCAGTCTGACACTCCGCTAAGAGTCAGGCTGGAGCTTCGGAGCTTGGTGTCGGACCCTAGGGGCAGGGCCAGACCTGAAGACCACGCCCCAGACACGCCCCTGGGCCGCTACGATCCAACCAAGAACACACCCTCCTCTACTTGCTCTGATCTCGCTCCGCCTCCCCTCCCTGTCAATCACTGTCCCGACTGGAGAACTCGCCCCCTACCGAACACACCCCTCTGCCGCGTCCTGCCCCCCGCTCCGACGAACCAATCACCGTCTCTGGGTGGGCGGAGCCAACTACCGGTAAACCCTCAAACCCGGAAAGCTCACAACTTCAAGGATCTGGCTGGCTCTTTTCACCAAAAAGATCCTAGCACCTTAACTGCAGAACGAAGTCGAATTTTGGAGAGAGTAGCTGGAGAAGGCATCCTAAGGCAGCGAGAGATGGTGGAAAGTCTTAATTTTATTAATCATGAAAATAGCATTTCCAGAGTGTGATATGGTGCTATTGGGCAGGTTTACAAACTTCTGTTGCCAGGGCTTGGAGATGGCTCAGAGGTTATGAATATTTGTCAACTGACGGTGTTGACCAACACTTTTAATCCCCGCACTTGGGGAGTGAGGGGGAGGAGGAGGGGAAGAAGGAGGGGGATAAGGAGGAGGAGGAGGAAGCAGGTGGATCTCTGTGAGTTCAAGGCCAGCCTGGCTACAGAGCTACTTCTAGGACAATCAAAGCTACACAAAGAAACCCCGTCTCGAAAAACCAAAAACTAAAGCAAACCAAAACAACAACAAAGAATACTTGTTGCTCTTCTAGAAGACCCAGGTTCAGTTTCCAGGATCCACTTGGTGGCTCACAACCGGCTGTAAACGCCAGACCAAGAGATCTGACGCCCTCTTCTGGCCTCTGTGGGCACTGCAAGCATGTGGTGCACAAACATAGATGTAGGCATTCTACACATAAAATAAAAATACATCTTTTTAAAAATTGCCAAATGTGGTGGCACACACCTTTAATCCCAGCACTATGGAGGCAGAGGCAGGTGGATCTCTATGAGTTCAAGGCCAGCCTGGTCTATAAAGCAAGTTCCAGGACAGTCAGGGCTATGCTGTGAGACCTTGTCTAAACAAGCAAACAAAATTCTGTTGTCACTGAACTGGGGGTCTGAACCTCCGCACAGGGATGCTAGATTTGGTGTCCCCGGGAAAGGCTGTCCAGAAAGGTCTCACACTGGCTCCAGAGTTACTTTTGTTCAACCCATCTGGCTTGTTTTGTTTGACCAAGGATGCTGAAGTTTTCAAAGCTGGAGTTGAAGGGTGTGAAGTCCCCAACCCTGGCAATTAGAAGGTGACCACAAGTGTGTGAAAAACCTAACCACTGGAGAGAGGCGGAGCTCAAACCCTACATCTGTGTGACTACCTTGACCGAGTCTCGGTTCCTTATCAAAACTGTATGGGGCTGTGTAGTCCAGGCTACCTTTGAGCTGGTGACCCTCCTAACTCAACCTCTAGAGTGCCGGGACTAAGGGCATCCACCACAGCACTCAGCAACAGGAATTTTTTTAAATATTTATTTATTTATTATGTATACAATATTCTGTCTGTGTGTATGTCTGCAGGCCAGAAGAGGGCACCAGACCTCATTACAGATGGTTGTGAGTCACCATGTGGTTGCTGGGAATTGAACTCAGGACCTTTGGAAGAACAGACAATGCTCTTAACCACTGAGCCATCTCTCCAGTCCCCAGCAACAGGAATTTTTAAAGTGCTCTGTGAGTGCAGTGCACTCCGAAAGCAGAGGCAGAAGGATCTGAGTTCCAGATCAGTCTGGTCTACATAGTGAGTTCCAGGACAGCCCAGACTAGAGACCCTGTCTCAAAAAGAGTAAATAAAACAAAAACAAATAAACAAAAAACAATCAAAAAATGTTCAATGAGTCATTTCAATCTTATCACTATTTGAGCTTTTTTTGGGGGGGGGGAAGCAGGTGAACAATCCACCACATGCCAGTTCTCTCCCTCCACCATGTGGGTACTGGGGATCAAACTTGCGTTGCCACTTGGTAATATGCGTCTTTACCTACTGAGCCACCTTACCCGCTATTTATTTATGTCTCTGCATAAGCTCAATTTATAGGGTACCAGAAGCAAATCCATTGACAAATGACTTTCTAGCCCCTGCAGGCCTTGCCATGTTGGTTCCCAGAACTTAAGGTGAAGGAATCTGGGCATGGGATTCGGTGACTGGCCACAGGGCCCACCTGGCTGCCAAGGGCATGCAGGAGTTCAGTCTAGGCTCTGAGTCAGGTGGGCCTCAGTTCACACACAGCTTCCTTGCTGACAGGACCCACGTTAAGCCTGGCTGGAGCAGATGCCGTCCCCTCCCTGTATCCGGTTCCCTATCTGCTATAGAAACTGTGTATCTCTAGCTGGTTTTCTTTTGAGAATTAGTTACAAATGTTAACCAACAGTTCCTAGTCTGTGGGAAGCACTTGGATGTTCCATTGCCTGCCTGTTTATGCCCCGCCCCCGCCCCCCAACTCCACATAAAACCAAGGATGACCCTGAACTTCTGATCCTCTGGCTTCCAGCTCCCCAATGCCACCACAGCAATTTGTGTGGTGATGAGGATTGTGCTGTATATTTTTTTGTCAACTTGACCTGGGCTAAAGTCATCTGAGAAGAGGGAAACTCACTTAAGAAAATGATTCCTCTTAAGGCGATGTTGAGCCGGCCAGTGGAGGCACAAGCCTTTAATCCTGGCACTCAGGAGGCAGAGACAGGCAGATCTTGCTGTGTTTAAGGTCATCCTGTCTCCAACCAAGTTCCAGGACAGCCAGGGCTTCACAGAGAAACCCTGTCCCCAAACAACAAAAAACTAAAACAAAACTAACTACATAAATAAATAAAATGGGATTGAACACAAGCCTGTAGGACATTTTCTTAATTAGTGATTGATGTGGGAGAGCCCAGCCCATTGTGGGTGGTGCCTCCCCCTGGGCTGGTGGTCCTGGGTTCTATAAGCAGACTGAGCAAAACATGAGGAGCAAGTCAGTAAGCAGCACCCCTCCATGGCCTCCCCACCAGCTCCTGCCTCCAGGTTCCTGCCCTGTGTGAGTTCCTGTTCTGACTTCCTTGGATGATAAACCTTTTCCTCCCCAGTTTGCTTTTTGGTTACGATGTTTCATCCGGGCAATAGACTGACTAAGGCAGGGATCAGCCACAGGGCTTCCTGTGTGCTAGGTGAGCACTCTCCCAAGTGATCTCTACACTAACCCGCTGCGTCACTTGCACAATTTCTTTTTTAGCTTGTTTTGTGTTTTGTTCATTTTGTTTTGAGACAGGGTTTCATTCTGAAGTCCAAGCTGACCTCTAACTCACTGCAATCCTCCAGTCTCAGCTACCTCATTGCTGGGATTGCAGGATGTACCATTTCCCTATACCCTAGTTTGTGTTGGAGCTGTACCAGCTAGAGATGGCTACAAACCCATCAGAGCATGTCCTGCCTTCCCTGCCCCTGTTGGCACCTACCTTTCCTGGTGCACATCCTCAGGAATTTGTTCCTCCTTCGTGTCTACTGTGGGGTCCTCCGGCTTCCTCATAGGGTTCACCTCTACTACTGAAGGTGTGGGTCCCACTCCTGGGGTGTCCTCCGGTGGGGCATCCGTTCCCTCCACTGCGTCTTTGGTTGCCTCTAAACCGGGTGGGTCCGGCAGCCCTCGAGACTCAAGGCTGACCTCTTGGGCCTTCTGGGCAGCCTGTTGCTTCCGAGCCTTCTTGATGTTAGAGCGAGGCATGGTACCCATGTGGCTGTACATGTCACTAGAACGAGCATAAGCAGGAGGACTCATGGGGACTGTCACCATGTCATCCTGTGTGGCTTCAAAGGTGTCAGGCTCCAGATAAGAGCGGATACTAATGGAGGCTGAAGACCGTCTCAGAGAAAAGGACCGCGGGAGATTGGAAAGGCTCCCAAAGCCCTTGAATTTGAAGAACTCTGGCAAGAGAGGAGGAGAGGAAAAAGAATTACTGACAATGTCAACAGGAGTGTAGTAACAATAAAAATCAACACAGATCCACTAAGTGAGGGTACAAAGAAAGTTCAGGATGTCAAGACCAACTCATTCTCTCTCTTTCTCCCTCCATCCTTCCCCTCTGTTTATGTTTTTGTTTTTCAAGACAAGATTTCTCTATGTAGCTCTGACTATTCAGGACTCTCTTTGTAGACCAGGCTGGCCTTGAACTCACAGAGATTCACCTGTCTCTGCTTCTTGGGTGCCGTGATTGATGGCGTGTGCCACCACTGTTTGAGGATATAATTTTTTAATACAATTTTTTGTTGTTTGTTTGTTTTTGCTTTTTTGAGACAGAGCATCTCTGTGCATCAGTCCTGACTGTCCTGGAACTCACTATGTAGACAAGGCTGGTCTCGAACTCACAGAGATCTGTCTGCCTCTGCCTCCCAAGTGCTGGGATTAAAGGCATGCACCACCACCTCTCAGTTTTAACACATTTAGAAAGAAAGGAAGGAAGGAAGGAAGGAAGGAAGGAAGGAAGGAAGGAAGGAAGGAAGGAAGAAATAAATCTGTTTGGGGCTGGAGAGATGGCTCAGTGGTTAAGAGCATTGGCTGCTCTTCCAGAGGACCTGAGTTCAATTCCCAAGCATCACATGGTGACTCACAACCATCTGTAATGAGATCTGGCGCCCTCTTCTGGCATTCAGGCATACATGGAGGCAGAATGTAGTATACATAATAAATAAATAAATCTTAAAAAAAAAGAAAAGAACTCTGTTTAAAAAAATAAGACAGAGAAGGATAAAAGAAGACACCTGATGTTTTACCCGAACATATTCGTGCACACACATGCAGACCTTTTAAATAATATGCTTCAAGTGCTTGCTGTCTGGCATACAAAATATCCTCGAAAAGATATCAAATATTGAGACGACAGTGATGACCAAAATTGCTTCTCACTTTGTCAAGCACAGTGTGTGAATTCTTAGCATATGAATAATATCCTGTTTTCCACTTAGTGAAACTCCCATTTTCAGAGGAGTGAAAGCCCATAGCATGTCCCAAAGCCTGGACCAGAGACAGAGAGTTGGGTAAGGAGTGGTGTCCTCGGCAGTCTCTGGCACCTGGCTTGAAAGGAGACGTGTGCGTCAGCCAGACAAGGAGTGTTGGCCCCTGTCTGTGGGTGGGTGTTTTCTCCTCCCTGTGGGCTGAGCCCACAGTCCGAACTCCACAGGCAGGGCTCCGTGATAGCATCTTCCAGCAGGGTCGGAAGTGTATTCATCAGATCCCCCCTCCCTGCATCTACCCCAGGCTGTGGGACTGTCCCTTCTCACAGTGTCACCTTCTGACTTCCGTAGGGCCTCCCGATGAGATACGCAATGGGGGAAACACTGCCGCTCCACTTCCCTGGCTGACTCTGCAGCCTCTGCATCATACACCCCTGACTGAATATAAGCAGCGTGCCCACATTTGACAGGGACAGAATCTGTGGCCCAGAGAGGGGACGGGGTTTGCCTACAGTCACACAGTAAGAATGGGACTGAGCCTGCGTGGAAGGAAGCTTAGGGCTCAGGACCTCGGAATTTTTTCCTGCCCTTTCCCCCTGGTCCCAGTTCAGACAGTGCTGGCTCCTGCCCTGCTTCTAGAAAGGTGGACCTGGGACAGGGATTTCACTAGTATTTAGCAGACGGTCCACTGATTGCCTCCTTTCTCGGTATTACAGGTTTTGTTTGGTTTGTGTGTTTGTATGAGACATTGTCCTCTGGAACCTGGTCTGGTCTGCTCATGAGCCTCCTGCCTTTGCCTTCTGAGTGCTGGGATTACAGATGTGTGTATGTCCATCTGTGAGATACATCCCAGCATGCACACACACACACACACACACACACACACACACACACACACACACACGGGGGTGGAGAGGGAGGGAGGGAGGGAGAGAGGGAGGAAGAGTGCTGGAAGGTCAGAGGTGTCAGAGCACAGGAGAAGTTTGGGGCCCCGAAATGAATGGACCCAGAGAAAGAAATAGCAGTGCATGGGTGTAGTTCACTCAGGAACCTGGCTGTAGTAGCTCCAGCCTCACTGCTGGTGGGGACATGTGACAGTATCTGTAGTCCCCAGATCCACTAGCTCCCCAGAGATCTCCCTGAGATCTCTGTTGAGCTGGATTCCAGACAAGATAGTACCCTATGCGGGTATGTGGGGGTCTCAAGGTCAGAAAGAGGCCAGGAAGGCACAGAAGATATAAGGGCTGAGGGGCTGGTTGTAGCCAGAGGGAAGCAGGAGGGGGATGGAAAGGCAGACACAGACAGACAGATAGATACCCTGTACCACACCATGGGTGGGCAGTAACACTCTGGTGAGAGAGAGAGAGAGGTGGGCAGAAAAAGAAAGAGAAACAAGGAGACAGTGGTGAGAAGCAGATGCAGAGAGGCCAAGCCAAATGGACGGTGGGAAGGTAGACAATTTGTACTCACTGAATTTTCTGCTGGTTTTCTTGGGCATCTCCGTCATGTTGGCAGGTTGTGCAAAGTCCCTGGCTTGCTAGCATGAGGCTACTCCAGGCTCAAGACATATAGGTTGAAGGGCCTCCCCCACACCCCTTCCCCTTTCTCTTGCCCTCTCAACTTGCTTCCTCTGTGTATTTTTAAACCTAGCGAAACTCCCACAGCCCCACCCTCCCACCCTCCCCACGGGGGCGGGGGCTGGAGCTGAGGCCTCCTCAGTCCAGCCCCTGAGGGCCTCCTCAGCCAGCAGCAGGGGCAGGGGGCACACCACAAACCCATGGGACCCAGAAGGCCGGAGAACAAACCGCAGGCTCTGGGAACAGAGCCCACTAGGCTGGGGGCCACAGGGGACCTGCCAACAGCTGTCGGGGGCCTGGCTCACAGGATGCCAGGCAAGGAGACAGGCCCAGGGTTGGGTAGTTTATACTGAGGCCAAGTACCTAGGAGATGGACTGGAGTGATAAAGAAGAGAATGCTGGACGTGGCTTGGGTCACCCAGGCCCAAATTTAACTTCTGATTGGCTACTTTGTCACTGTGTGATCACAGGCGAGACGATTCACCTGCTTGAGCCTCGTCATTTTCCTGTTGGTGAGCGGGTTTCTTCACAGTGGCCAGAACACCAGACAGAGCCAAGCATGAGGTCACCTGCTCGGGTATGACTGTCCCTGTCCAAGCTAGCAAAGACAGGTCTTCCATATTCTTTGGACAGAGATAGGGAAACTGAGGCACAGAGAGGCAAGGGAATTTCCACAGGTCATAGAGAGCTGGTGGCAAAGACAGGGTCATTAGAACCTTCCAATAGTATACAGGCTGGTGCCCTGCAAACACAAATGCGTGTGTGTATGTATGAATGTGTGTGTATGTATATGTGTGTATATGTATATGAACGTGTGTATATAAGTGTTGCATGAGCATCTAAATATATGAGTGTGTGTCATATGTGTGTGTGTCTGTGTGTTCTGTGCCCATACAGAACAGACATAAGGAAATGAAATCCCATGTACAGCTATAGAGAAGGGCCGTAGCCCATGTTGGAACTGGAGAGCCACAATGTCTAGCCCACTTCTGAGTGACGTTACCTCTCTAGCCTTTGTGACAATAGGGACAGTGCATGATAGGCAGCCATCCTCCGTAGACTTCCCTTGCTCTTTTTTTACTTCTATGCTTGGGAGGGAACTCTGTCCTTCACACGCTAGGCCCTTTACACGCTAGGCAGGGCGGCCTCACTGAGCCACACTCCCACACCAACCCAGAGAGGACATTTTTGCTGTTGCTTTGAGATATAAATCTGACATAACCCAGGTTGCCCTCCAACTGAAGATCTTTCTATCTCATCCTCCAAGTCCTAGAACTACATGTGTGCAACCGGCCCGCCTGGCCCCATCTGTGCGAGATGCAGTCCAGGACAGCGGGTCCCACCCTGCATCCTCCATCAAAGTCTTGTCCCCAAAGTCAAGTCACTTGGGGCTGGAAGTTGCCAATCCAACAACTGGGAGCTGCCTTCCAGGCCTGCAGCTCCTCAGCTTCCTGTCAGCTGCAGGAAGAGAGGTCGGAGGTCAGTCTGATCCTTGATGGGGTAAAGAGGACCCCAAGGTCCTGAGAAAGAGACGCAGCCCTACAAGGGTCTGGCTGCAGGGTCTTATTTATGGATGCCTACACGGGCCATTGCTCACCGGCCAAAGAGGAAATTTCTAGACCATTATCTCAGCTATTTTCTTTTTTTTTTCTTTTTGTTTGTTTGTTTTGTTTTTTTGAGACGGGGCTTCTCAGTAGCTATGGAGCCTGTCCTGGAACTCACTCTATAGACCAGGCTGGCCTCAAACTCACAGAGATCCCTTGCCTCTGCCTCCCGAGTGCTGGGATTAAAGATGTGAGCCACCACTGCCTAGCCTCAGCTACTTCTGTTGCTGTGACAAACACCACAACCAAGGCACTTAGACGAGTTTACTGGGATTCACCAGGCAGTAGTGGCACACACCTTTAATACCAGCAATCAGGAGGCAGAGGCAGGTGGATCTCTGTGAGTCCGGGGCCAGCCTGGTCTACAGAGTGAGTTCCAGGACAACCAGGGCTGCACAGAGAAACCCTGTCTTGAAAAACAAAACAAAACAAACAAAAGTTTATTGGGACTCATGATTCCAGAGCAGACTTCTGGGGTGACCTCTTTCCTCTCCAAGTTACCATCAGGAGATAGGGAGGGGATTACACCCCGGAAAGACCTGAGGGTCTCCCAGTAGAAGGCAAAGTAATAGTCTCCTGGCTGCTCACCTGGGAGACAGTTACAACCCAGGCTGTAGCATCAGTTGGCCAAACTAGTACTGGCTTTCTGGCCAAACCAGCTCTCCAACTGCTGTGTGTTGCTCTTCTCTGTGACTCAGTTTCCTTACCAATGAAATGGGAATCACAGTAACTCCTCCTTCACGGGAGAGGTCTCTGGCCTGCACACTGTGATCCTCAGCAAGCCCTGGCACTGTGGCCAAAGAGTGGCCACATAGACAAGGAATACAGCAGGCCAGGCCAGCCAACAGTGGTGGGTAGGTAGGCCTGTGGTATGAGACCTGGGAAGCTGGATCTTAGAGCATCTGTTGCCATGGCATAGACGCCTCGTCAGAGTCAGGCTTGCCGTTGGCCCCGGCGCCAGGATAGTTGCTGGTGTCCCTGGGAATGAATGGGGCTCAGTGTGGTGAGGAAGCTGTGCTCAGAGCCCCCTTTGTGCTGCTTTAAGTGGCCGTTGGTAGTGTGGCGGGGAGACCTGCTGGCTGGCGGCTGTCCTGCTGTCCCTCCACAGCCTGTGCTGGAGGTCCAGGCAGGCAGCCCTCCGCTGGAGCCCTGACCACAGACCCTAGTACCTTCCCTCCTCCAGAGTGAGGCTTTGGTCTAGGCTTGACCTGCACTGCCAGACCACGCTTCTCTCCTTCCAATCCCTTAGTCCTTAGATTCCTTCCAATCCCTCCAGTGCAGGACTGGGCTAATGCTGCCCCACTGCTTCTTGGAAAAGGAATGGGTCTTCCTGGTCCATACTGACCCTGCTCTGGGGCTATACTGTAGATGCTTGCTTAGTGCAGTCTGGTGAGTGGCTCCCAGATACCAAAGGCAGCGTAAAACTGAAAAGAAAATGAGAGAGAGAAAAAGCAGCCAGTAGGAGTGGCACCCACCCCTGGCCCTCGGGAGGCAGAGGTAGGTGGAGCTCTGTGAGTTCGAGGCCAGCCTGGTCTACAGAGTAAGTTTTAGGACAGTTAGAGCTACACAGAGAAATCCTGTCACAAAATAATCAAACAAAACAAAAAAATCAGACTTAACAAAACCAAAAGCACTGTAGCAGAGACCTAGGTTTGAACCCCAGTTCCACAGCTCTTCAGCTGTGTGGCCCCAGCCAGGCTACTGAGCCTCTTTCTTCGTCATCTGGATCCAGTCAGAGCAGCCTCCTAAGAGGCACTTAGGGAGATGGCGTGTCAACACAAGGCCAGGCAGAGACAGCGAAACCAGTGTGAGCAGAACTTCCACGGTCGGATGGGGCCCTGGGTATCACACCGCTCTCTGTTCTGCATCCTCGACGAGTGAACATACCCCAGTTTGCAGCTCCCGTCTCCCGAGGCTGCTTTCACATCTCTCCTCAGACCCTTGCCCTCTCTGAGCTTGGGAGAGGAAAACAGGGTCCAGGCATTTTAGGCCGTGTGCTATTGCTGTGAAGAGATGCCATGACCAAAGCAATCTTTAAGAAAGAAAACATGTAGTTATGGGCTTGCCTACGCTTTCCGAAGCTTAGTCTGTTATCATCATAGCAGGGCGTATGGCGGGACCACGGATGGCAAATGCACGGCAGTAGAGCGGGAGCTGAGAGCTACGCTCTGAACTGTAGACAGCAGCCGGAAAGAGCCTGGGCCTGGCCTGGATTTTTGAAACCTCAAAGCCCACCCCCAGTAACATACTTCCTCCAACAAGGCCACGGCTACCCCATCCTGCTAATCTTTTCAAACACTCTCTGGTGATTAAGCATTTAAATATATGGAGACCATTCTTATTCAAACCACTACATCCGGCTGGTAAAGTCAAAATGGAGTTCAGCTAGTGGCCACGCCTTTAATCCCAGCATTCTGGAGGCAGAGGCAGGAAGATCTCAGTGAATTCAAGGCCAGCCTGGAAAAGCACTTTACTATAGGCTCTTTATTATTTATTTATTTAGAGACAGGGTTTCTTTGAGGAAAAAGAAGTTCCTGGAAAGTTCCAGGAAAAAGAGTTCCTGGCTGTCTTGGAACTCGCTCTGTAGACCAGACTGACCTCAAACTCACAAAGATCTGAATGCCCCTACCTCCCAAATGCTGGGATTAAAAGTATTCACCACTACTGCCTGGCTTATTATTATTATTATTAATTTTTTTGGTTATTGCTATGTAGCTCTGGCTGGCCTGGAACTCACTGTGTAGATTAGGCTGGCCTCAAACTCAGAGATTCACCTGCCTCTGCCTCCTGAGTGCTGGGATTAAAGGTGTGTGTCACTATGTGTGGTTTTATTTTTTTTATTTTTTAGACAAGGTCTCACTGAGTTCTAAACTGATCTTGAACTTGCTCGTTAGTCCAGACAAGCCCTGAACTTTCAACCTTCCTGTTTCAATCTCTTTAGTAGCTGGGATTCCAGTCCACCAGGCCTGGCTTCCTTAGTTGTTAAATGGCCGCAGAAGGGAATCCCTTGGATTGTCATCATCCAGTCGGTCAGCAGGTCTCCAGAGAGGCTGCATCACATGCTGGGGCATGGTGGTTCTGGCAATCCACAGAAAGCAGGCAGTTTTTGAAGCCAGCAAATCAGAAGTCAAGATGGATTATAAATAGCCAGCTTCTCCCACTGCCCACCTGTATTTCCCAGTCGTGAAGGGCCGAGGCTCCATACCTGGGCAGTCTTCCAGAGCCCCTGATCATTCTTACATCCCTTGCGAGGGCTGAGGGCCCTAGATTCTGAGGGGGAAGTGACTGAAAGACATTAGGGCTCTTGTTGGGGGCAGAAGTGACAACATCACAGGAAACTTTGCTAAAGACTCTCTACCCACAGGATGTGACTTAGGGAGGGCTCATGACAAACAGGCACCAGCCTATAGCCTGAAAATCTGATAGCAGCACCCACACAAACCCATGACAGCCCTTCCCCTCAGTGCCACCATTACCTACCACCACCTCCCATGATCACCAAGGCAAGTAAGATTGTACCCAAGTTTTGCCCTGGTTTCACTCTGAACTCAGGTTGGGAGGGACCTTGACATAAGTAACTGTTTTGAGTTTATGCCAAACATACCTGTTTCAAAACCAGCTTGGCCTCTTAGGGCTGTGTGACCATGGCCCAGCAATCTCACCTCTAAGTGTCAGGGTCCTCATGTGTACAGTGGAGGCAAGAGAAAGGGCCTCTGCCTATAACTGACAATAGAAATAACTCCCATACAGGGCTGTGTGGGGCTTAGCCACTTATTTTCTTTCTATAATTGTAATTACTGAAATTACTCTCTCTCACACACCAGGATTTTCCCCTCCCTACTTCTTGCTTCATGTAAGCCGTGGAGCCATGAAGCAAGGCTCCTTGTCCTTCCCTGACATGCGGCTTGATTTCCTGAAGCCCCGGCTGGCCCTGTGGAGTGCCTTGAAAGGCCTCCCTGGCAGGACCCTTCTCACAACAGGTACTCCTGGGACACCAGGGTCACCAAAACCAGTCCTCCTTCCAAGAAGCTTCAAGTCCAGCCAGTGCCGGATAAAACTGGAAAGCAATGCTGGTCATAGTGATGTCTGAGACTGAAGCAAGGGGGTTGCCTAGAGTCTAAGGGTCAGCACAGACTACTCAGTGAGCACCAGACCAGCCAGGACTGTATAGCATGACCCTGTGTCAATCAAACAAAACAAGAGGGGGAAGCAAACCGAAAGGCTTCCTGCAGCCAGCCCTGGGGAGTGGGGTGCTACCGGGAAGCACAGCTCTGAAGGGAAGAGGGCTTGGGAAACTGGTAACAGAAAGCAGCCCAGGAGGTGAAAGCTGGAAGGATCCTGAGTGTCACACTCAGAATTTCCAGACTGTAGAGGGAGATATAACAGACTTCAGAGTGATCTGGAGTACGTTGGAGTGGGGCAGGTGGAGAAGCTAGGCTGGGTGAAGCCGGACTCAGGGTCCATCTTTGGGAGGGAGGTAGAAAACACTGCTTTGCTGGCTTCCATTTGGAGTCTCCTGAGAACAAGAAGATGATGGTGGAGGAGAGTGTGACTGGGTGGGTCCTAGGGTGAACAGTGGGTATCGGCCTGCATAAGGACAGCGGGCCATAAGCACAGTGTAAAAACGAAGAATGAGAAACCTCTTCATAGCTAAAGCCAGCCTTCCCACTGTGCGAGCTTGAGCATACAACCTCCGGTTTCTGAGCTGCATTTTCTATAAAATGGGTTAGTGAACCTTGGTCACAGGATTGGTTCAGGAGTCAACTGGAACACCAGCCTTCCTTCCTTCCTTTTTCTTTCTTTTTGTTTTTTTGAGACAGGATTTCTTTGTAGCTCTGGAGCCTGTCCCGGAACTAGAGCTTGTAGACCAGGCTGGCCTCGAACTCACAGAGATCCACCTGCCTCTGCCTGGGATTAAAGTGCTGAGCCACCACCACCCGGTTACGCCCAGCATTTCTAAAGCACACGGGAGTGCAGGAACAATATTAACTATTTTTGCGATGACCAATCCAGGACAGACAAGTTCTGTCGCAGCTCCGTGAAGGAGGACCTTGGGCCTCATCCCTGCCTTCCTGACAACACAATATTCAGGCTATAGGCCTGAGCGTTCCTCGCTCTCCGCCTTCAGTGTCGCCGCGCCCCCTGGCGGCCGTCAGTTGCCATGTCAACGGCGGGTGGCTGAGACGACGGAAGGTGGCAGCGGGGGCAGTTCTCTCTTCCCAGGGACTCAGGCCGCTCCCTCGGCACTTCCCGCCTTCGCCTCACCGGGAGCACACTCAGCCCAGGAAGAAAGGGCATTCCGTGGTAGCTGGCATTGGGGGGGTAAACTGAGGCACGCGGCAGGGCGCCGCAGGCAGGTGTCTAGTGCAGGGCCCCACTTCCAAAGGCAGAGGAGGGGCTGCTGGCAGTGACGCGCCGAGGGCGGACGCTGGACTGGAAGCGGGTGGGCGGGAGGCGGCGGCGGCAGGTGCGGCCGCGGAGGGTGGGAGGAGGAGGGAGGGGGCGGGCAGAGGGGGGAGGGGAGGCCAGGACGGGCACCTCCCCCTTTATAACGCGCCCCGTCCCGGGCTTTCGGGCCACCTCTTCATCGGCTCCTCCCGTCTCGCCCCCTTGCCCGGCTGCCCCGGGCCGGGCTTGGCTAGGGAGCCCCCGCCCTCTCCCCTCCCCAGGCTTTCCTTCCCCCCACCCGCCGCCCCGCGCAGCCCGGCGGAGGCGGCGCCGTCGGAGGAGGAGGAGCAGGGCACTGCGGCTGGCCCCGGATCGGGAGCCAGAGCGGCAGCAGCTTCGGCAGCAGCGCGGCCCGGGCCAATGCAGCGGGACGCACCGCCGCGAGCCCCAGCCCCAGCGCCACGGCTCCCTGCGCCCCCGATCGGAGCCGCCAACAGCATTGGCGGCGGCGGCGGAGGCGGGGGCAGTGGCGGCGGCGGAGGCTCCTCTGCAGCTCAGGCTCCCCCTGGCCTCTCGGGAACTACAAGTCCCAGGGGGCCTGGCGGCGGGCGGAGACCGGAAGAGGCGGGCTCGGCACCTCGAGGCCGGAAGTGGCCTTGGAGGCGGAAGTGGCGCGGCCGCGGAGGGGCCTGGAGTGTGGCGGGACCGGGAGCGGCGGGAGCTGCGACTGGGGGTGGCGGCGGTGCGTTGGAGGCGGCCATGGCCAAGCAGTACGACTCTGTGGAATGTCCGTTTTGCGATGAGGTCACCAAATACGAGAAACTTGCCAAGATCGGCCAAGGCACATTTGGGTAAGATTAGGCCGCGTGGAGCCGGGAGCTCAGGACCTATACTTTCCAGGGCAGACGTCGTAATGTCCGGGGCCCGGGTCGAGGTGGCCCGGAAGCTTCTATTTCCCTGGTTGTTGCCTAGTCCCGCTAGGCCGCACCGCAGACCGTCCCGGCCTAACCCGAGCGGACTAGCGGGGAGGAGCCTGAGGCCCGGGATGGGGGTGGGGTAGGGTTCCCGAGAGGCGCTCAGAATGTGAGCGGAATCACTCCTTGGGGCGAAGCAGGGCCCGAGGGGCGAGCACCGAGGCTGGAAAGGAGTCGGAAAACACGAGGTGCAGAGTAGCGGCGTGCCGGAACCGCAGGCCGCGCCCCGCCGTGTGTCTAGTCTCCTGCTGCCCCTCTTCGTGTGGGGGAGGGGCGGGCCCTGCGGAAATGCCTGATGGGCTCTCTTGGGTCTTTCTCTGTGCCTGCAGGGAAGTGTTTAAAGCCAAGCACCGTCAGACGGGCCAGAAGGTGGCTCTGAAGAAAGTGTTGATGGAGAATGAGAAGGAGGGGGTGAGTGGCCCACTGGGCACGCCTTCCAGACTGGGTCGGGTTTCCGTACTGCTGCTCTAAAGGCTTTTGTGCTGATATTATGTTTATGCCTAGTATTTTCTGATTTTCCATGTAACAAGGAATTTAGCTTTCCATTTTCAGTTTTAAGTGGCAAAGTTTGGCGGGGGCCAAGTGAGGGAGCCTAGACATTGCATGCAGTGCACGTTGATTCTAAAAGTCAAGCGTTTAAAACACCGTTAGCTTTGCCTTTGCTTTTTGTTTTGTGTGAAGAAACAATGGGTGCACAGGAGTTTTAAAAGGTGACTAAGTTCAAGGCTATGTTTTGAAACAGGCAGTGGTGGTGGTGGTGCATGCGCTTGGGAGGCAGAGGCAGGTGGATCTCTGTGAGTTCGAGGCCAGCCTGGTCTACAGAGTGAGTTCCAGGACAGGCTCCATAGCTACTGAGAAACGCTGTCTTGGAGGAAAAAAAGGAGGAACACATGCTGTCCTTCTTAACCCACGAGTGTTAGTGACAAAGATGTTATCCCTGTTTGGATTGTCTAAAATAAATTCCTAGCCCAGCATAGATAGAGGCTTATGATCATGATCCCAGCACTCAGGCTGAAGGACACAAGTTCAAGGCCAGTCTGATCTAAGTGGTAAAATCTAGCAGCTTTTTGAGGTGTTCTCGTTATTTCACTTACTTTGTACTTTGCAGAAGTTGACTGCAGGTCTTTACATTGTGTATATATGCAATATATGTGTATGACTTCTCTCTCCCTGCCTCTTGAGGCAGGATCTCAGCTATGTAACCTGGCTGGTCTTGAACTTGGCAGTTCTGCCGTCTGTGACTCCTGGGTAATGGGATTGGATTACAGACAGGAACCACCATACAGAAACCATATTCTCACCCTGCCTTTCAGCCTCTGTTCCCTAGTGTAGACTCCCCATTGACCAGCTCCTTGGTGTATTGCACAGTTCTGACCACTTCCTCTTCTTTCTCCCTAGTTCCCCATCACAGCCTTGCGGGAAATCAAGATTCTGCAGCTCTTAAAACATGAGAATGTGGTCAACCTAATTGAGATCTGTCGAACCAAAGGTATGTTGCTTGGGTCTTAGGAGCAGAGGAAGCAACTTTGCACCTTTGTTTGCACCCCTGGAGTGGATGTGCTTACATTGCCTCCTCCCGACTCAGATTTAACACACGGCTTTCTGGTTTTTTCCCATTGGGTTTGGTGCTTTTCATGGACACTCCTAGGTGTGTGGGGGCTGAAGGGTTGGGAGTTGACTGTGGGAAAGTGAGTGGGCATAGGTCTTTACCTTTTCCCTTGTCCATTCTGTGTCAGCCTCCCCCTATAACCGGTGCAAGGGCAGTATCTATCTGGTGTTTGACTTCTGTGAGCATGACCTTGCTGGGCTGCTGAGCAACGTCTTAGTCAAGTTTACGCTGTCTGAGATCAAGAGGGTGATGCAGATGCTGCTGAACGGCCTCTACTACATCCACAGGAACAAGGTTGGGACTGTCGGGGGTAGACTGGGGTTGCCCCTGTCCTCTGCTCTTAACTGCTTGTGGATGATACTAAAGGGCCCTGTGGAAGCTGACGGGCTCTCGTGTCTCCCTGCAGATCCTGCACAGAGATATGAAGGCTGCCAACGTGCTCATCACCCGGGACGGGGTCCTGAAATTGGCAGATTTTGGGCTGGCCCGTGCATTCAGCCTAGCCAAGAACAGCCAGCCCAACCGCTATACCAACCGAGTGGTGACATTGTGGTACCGGCCCCCGGAGCTGTTGCTCGGTGAGGACTCCCGAGCGGGCAGAGGGGGGCAGGGGCCGGGTACCTACCCGGCCACAGCCTCCATTGCCAGGGCCTCCTGAGTCATAAGCCCTGGGACCTTGAGTCTCGGGGAGCCCTCGGGCTTAAAGGACCCTCCTGGTACACTCTTCTTCTCAGGAGAGCGGGACTACGGTCCGCCCATTGACCTGTGGGGTGCAGGGTGCATCATGGCAGAGATGTGGACTCGCAGCCCTATCATGCAGGGCAACACGGAGCAGCACCAGCTTGCCCTCATCAGCCAGCTCTGTGGCTCCATCACCCCGGAGGTACGTAGCCAGGCTGTGGTCCTAGGAGTGCAGAGTTCCAGGTCCCTCTGGCCAGTGGTGGAGAGTGAAGTCCTTTGTGGAGAAGAGGCTGGTTGCTGGAGAACCTGCTGTTCCGGGCCTTATGGGCCTTATCTCTCCTTAGCCTGTTCTATGGGCTTGTCATGTTCGCTTCCTATTGCTGCCACAGTACCGGGCAACAAAGTGGAAAGATTTGTTTTTGTTCATGAATTTTAGCCCATGGTTCCATAGCCTTTGCTTTGCTGCTGAGATGCTGCTAAATGTCATGGCAGAGAGGAAGCAGGAGAGCAGGGACCAGTGCAGTAGCAAACTGACTTAACACCAAACGATATTTGGTGAGCCTCAGGGCATTTTTCCCATTTGGCTTCCACCTCCCTAAAGTTTGCACCAGCTCGGGGTCAAGCCTTCAGAGGCAGTTTGAAGCTTTTCTTGTTGGACAGGAATGTGCCTAGCAGGGGCTGGCGCATTTATTCCAGGTGACTTGTATAGGTGCCCAGATGCTAGGAGTGTGTCACATCTGGTCTGACAACTGTTTTCATCTTGAAGGCATCTGATTCTTTGTGGGGGGTAAACAAGGAGCATGTGGAAGAAGTTGTTTTAGCAAATCCATGTCTCTGGCGTTTTAGATGATCATTCTCACTCCAACTCCATTCTCTCCTCGACACCTCTCAGGTGTGGCCGAACGTGGACAAGTATGAACTCTTTGAGAAGTTGGAACTGGTCAAGGGCCAGAAGCGGAAGGTGAAGGACCGCCTGAAGGCCTATGTGCGCGACCCCTACGCTCTGGACCTCATTGACAAGCTGCTGGTGCTGGACCCTGCACAGCGGATTGACAGTGATGATGCCCTCAACCACGACTTCTTCTGGTCAGACCCCATGCCCTCAGACCTGAAGGGCATGCTCTCTACTCACCTGACGTCTATGTTTGAGTACCTGGCACCACCACGACGGAAGGGCAGCCAGATCACCCAGCAGTCTACCAACCAGAGCCGAAATCCAGCTACTACCAACCAGACAGAATTTGAGCGTGTCTTCTGAGGCGGACGCTAATGTGTTTAGGTTGGTGGTGGATTATGACTTGCATGGGACATGTGACATGATGGGACGTTTGAGATTTTTCTCCTCCAGTATTTACTCCCCACCCTGGGCACTGGGAACAGCTGCCTGAGTGGGCCGGAGTGGAGCACTGACCTTGAGACCTAGAGGGCGCCAGGGCCAGCCTGCTCGCACCTCTCTGGAGGATCTCGGCGTGGACAGGAAGTGAGGTGGGAGAGGCTTACCCACTGTGACTTTCTAAAAACTTCTTGCACGATGGGAGGAGGACACAGGCTGCTCACCATTCCCAGCCCTGCCTGGGGATGAGAAAATTGAGGGACAGAGGCACCTCAGAAATGGGCTAGTTTTAGCACAGACCTCAGGAGCATGGGGCTGCTGAGAACTATTGGTTTCTTCAAAAGGAGAATTTTATTGTGTGTTCAGTTCAGAGACATTCCTGGATGCAGTTTGATTGGTTAAAATTAAAAGTTGATTTTTTTTTTCACTAAGAGGCTGTATTTTCTGCAGTTTGGCCCTCAGCTCTTGTCCCAGGACACTGTCAGTCTTGATTCTGTAGATACTCTTGTTCTCCCTCCTGAGTACCTCCCACCCCCCAGAAGGCAGATCCGCAGTGCCCCATTGTCCCGTGATCTACAGTGATTGTGAGCAGCTGGGCCAGGGCTGCTTTGGCTATAAATTCTCAGACTTGACTCATGAGCAAGACACTGCAGACTTTTAAGTCCCTGGAGTGACGGAGGAGTGACGGCTGGAGCTGGTTGCTACAGGGCTTGTTTCATGTCTGGGGACCTCCGTCTCCTTGGAACTCACACTCCAGTAGGTCCAAACGAATCTAGTGAAGAGCTGGGGAGATGGCTCAGTCAGTGACGCCATCAAGTGTGAGAGCCCGAGTTAGACCAGCATCTCATACATGAAACACTTCTTACCAATGACCCAAGCACTAAGGCGAGGGTGGGAGGGCATCTGCGGCTTGCTGGCCCGTCAGGCTGAATCAGGAATTTCCAGGTTCAGTGAGAGACTCTCAGAAACAGTTGAGGTTACCTGTCAGCCTCCGGTCTCTACACACTAGCACACACATGTAAACATTGCACACACACACCCACAAGCTTCAGTGTGAACATATGTATCCACTATACATACATGTCCCCAAAATGTAGAATGCGAGGAAGTATCGAGCCATGGAGTAGAAACAAAAGCCTTAGGCTGGTGAGGCTGGAACAGGCACAATGGCCAGGGCCACAGCCTTCTGAACTTGTGTTTGGCTCTGTCTGCCCGTGTGTCTGTGTTTCCTCATTTGCTTAATGTTTTTCCTACATGGTAAAGCAGAAAGCAGGCCTTAACTCTGAGCTGGGCTGCTGAAATAGCTCAGTGGGTGAAAACACCTGACCAAGCCTCATGAACAGTTCTAGCCCAGCAACCCACACGGTGAAAGAACTGATTCCTGTAGGCTGCAGGTTGTCTCTGACCTTCGGGTAATGCTATGTGATGGATATACAACATATGCACACATGGAAGTTTTTGTAAAATGCCTGAAGCAGATGGCTCCAAGCTTTCCCCCTACCCCTAGGGAGGAGCTGGGCCTGCTCCATCGTCCAACCCTAATGCCCCACGTGATGGGTGTTATTATCTGTGGAGGGAGTCTTTCCAGCTCTTAGGCTGTGCCAGCCCTGTGTGCTAGTGTAGACATACAAGACTGAGTTAGGGAAACACTAGGAAGGTCCTGCACTTTACAAGGCCTCTTCTCTAGTAGTCAAGGTCGCTCATTCCCATGCTGCACCTGCATTCCCTTGTCTTGCTCCATTGATCTCTGCCAAGGAGGACAAGAGCCAAATGGGTCCTACGAGGGGAGGTAGGACAAGGAGGGCTAAGAGGCCAGGTGGAGCCAGTCTCATCCGGGCGGGAAGGCCAACCCCTGCACTTGGACTTCTCCCAGATAGCCCTCCCTCCCAGCCTACCCCTTCCTTTTGCTCACCTTTAACCTCCAGGTAGTTGTTCTTTAACCCACAAGGGAAGCCCAGTTCAACCTGGAGTGGAGACACCAACTGGGACAGCCCAGGAAGGTCACTGGGCTGAGCTTAGGATGGAAGCAGGAACCTACCCCTGGTGGAGAGACTAAGAGGCTGGGTCGAGCTGACTTGGCCAGAGGCACCTCTGCGAGTCACCTGTGGGAACAGGGAACCAAGTGATGAAAAGTGCCAGATGCCTGCCCTTGCCCTGGCCTGTAGCTGAGAAGTTGTGGGAAGCAACCATGGCGTGGAGAGGTCCACCAGGGAGTGCTCATGCCCATGAAGCTAAAACCGCTTCCTTCCAGGTAGGAGATCCCAGAAACCTCCTTGTGGTTGCCTTGTCTTGCTTGCTTGTGGATAAATAGGCCTCCAGCTGCAGTAATCACTGCAGCCCCCAGGGAAAGGCCATGTCACCAGGGGCCCTCTCCTGAGCAGATGTTAGGAAACCCTCTCACTGCATAGCTCATCTCTCTCCAGGGACCCTCAGAAATCCTGCCCAGTGTATCACCAGGTGAAACTGGGGTCTCAGGGCCTTGGGAGCAGAGTAACACCTGTTTTAAGACACCCAAGGTCAGATCCCCGCTGAACAGGTGACTGCTGTGACCTAAGAGCATGGAGCAGGTGGGGCAAGAGTCAGGTAGAGTCTGGGGTGGAGCCTGGTTGACTCCCTATAAATGACTAAGTCCCTGCTGCTTTGTCATCTTCCCTGGGAAATGGGGCTCAGAACACAACCTCCTCAGAAACAATCATGTGGGCTAAATGAGACACACTCATCCAGAGCAGTGCCAGGTCTAGAAAGAGCTTGTAGCCAGGTGGTGGTGGCACACACCTTTAATCCCAGTACTCGGGAGGCAGAGGCAGGTGGATCTCTGAGTTCGAGGCCAGCCTGGTCTAGAGAGGAAGTTCCAGGACAGCCAGGGCTACACAGAGAAAGACTATCTCCAAAAACAAAGTGCAGGCCAGTGCAGGGTAAACTGATTGAACAGGCCACACTACAGCTTCCACGACAAGGTTCTTCTCTCTTGTTTGTTTCTGTTTGGTTTGGTTTGCCTTTTAGTTTTTCTTTTAAATTTGATTTTGTTGGGGGGGGGGAGATTGCAAGAGCAGAGGGCAGATGTGAGGGCTCCGAAAGATAAATGGAACTGGAAAGTATGATGAAAAATCCACAAAGAATCAGTAAAAATTAAAAAAGAAAAAAATGGTGTGGGCCAGGGATTCAGGGATGATGCTTTGCTTCCCCTGTCCCTCCCCCCGGAACTCATTCTCACAACCAGGCTGACCTTGAACTCACAGGGATGGGCCTGCCTCTGCCTCACTAGTGCTGTGGGGCTAAGTTGTCTTCAGCGCAGGTACCTAAACCGCTGAATCATCCCCCCTGGCCCAGAGAAGTATTTCTTTTGAAATGGTAATACAACCACGTTTCAAAATCCCAAAGGTACAAAAGGTTGACTTCAAAGGGAGCAAATGTCCTGCAGTGTCACCTTTGAATGTTGCAGGGCAGAGGGACAGACCAATGCGGAGACCCCACAATCTGTCATTTCCTGTGTGAGCCTGGGCCAGTACCTCTTGTACCTCAGTTTGCTGCTGTGTGTAGTGAGGATGATCGTCATGCTGTCTGGGCTGCTAAAGGTTAAGCCATTGGCGCCCAGTGATCGCTGAGAGGGACCATCAGCAAAAGGGGCCTGGGTGATGGTCCAAGTCGGTAGGATGCCGAGCTTGGAGTTTATCCTAAGGGCTGTGGACCTTACAAGAACTGAACTACCCTGAGAGTGAGAATTTTCAGGGGGCAGCGGACAGGCAGCAAGAGGACTGTCAGATGGACCTGGAAGGGAAAGAATGGACTCTGGAGTCTTTGAGGGAGGAGGGAGCCTGGAGATGGGTGGGGCTTGGCATAGGAACCCAGGGTGAGACCTGGCTGGGTCTCTGAGTGGCTCCACAGATAGAGGCTTTTCAGCTGGGTTGGCCTGGGCCAGTTTGTGCATGCTTCTGCAATTCCAGAAGGCAGCTGCCTTGAGTATGGCCAGTTTAAGACACTGCGGCTATTGTGGGTAAGAGGCCAGGAGGCTGATGGACAGTCATGTCTGTGGCACTGTGAAGTTATCACAGACCTGGGACATAGGATACCAGTGTGGCAGAGAGGCCTGAAATGCCAAAGAACAGAGTGAGGCCAGCAAACTGGACCCTTAGCACAGGAAGGAGAACAGGTGGCTGCAAGCCCAGAGAAAGGGGGCTTCGTGTGGCACATTTACTCATGTCACCAGCTCTGTGAGATGAGGCCCAAAGGGTTCTGAGGTGCGCCAATTGTCTCCTCCAGTTGTTCTAGAAGGCCTGATTGCAGGACCAATGGAAGTCCGTTTTTCAGTTAATGGTTGCTGAGGGAGGGGAGGCAGCCATGGCTCCTGGAACATCATGTTCCCATAAATAACCTTAGTTAAACTCTCTGGTCACCAAAATAAATAAATACATAAATAAAAATGTAAGAATGTGAGGACTGGAGAGACGGCGCACTGGTTGAGAGCACTGGCTGCTCTTCCAGAGGCCCTGGGTTTGAGTCCCAGGACCCACATGCAGCCTGCAATCATTTGTGACGACAGGAGAGTCCGCTCTTCTGACTTCCTTGGGCACCAGGTCCATGCGCAGTACATAGACATATGTGCAGGCAAAACAGCCATACACATAAAATAATTCAAAAGATTAAAGAGATGAGAGTAGAAGGGGCTTAGGTTGGAAGAGGGGTGGAATGGGGAGTTGTGGGGGGACAAGAGAGGAAAAAGGGGAGGATAAAATACACTATATACATGTTTGGAGATGTCATAATGAAACCCATTATATATAGTTAACATGGTTTAAAAAAAAAGGCTTGTTTTTGATTTAAAGGCCCCATTGCCCTCCTCTGAAGCAAATTGAGTCAGGTGTGGAGCATCCCTATCCTCTAAGTGTTGGAGATGGAGGCCAGCCTGGGCTACATGGGACCCTGCCTCATAACAGAACAATAGTTAACTCCTTAGTGTCCACGGCAAAGTTAGGCTCTGACCCTTAGAGGGGGCCTGCCAGGGAAGCTCTTTAAGGATGGAGTCTCTGTAGGTCATTGGTGTAGATGTTGGAACGTGGAGGATCCTTCTCTGTGCCAGGGGGTACAGAGGTGCACCCCACTTCGGAATGCTAGACGTCTGCACCACCTGCTGTTAAGTTTGGATGTCCTTGTTCCTTGTAGCAGCCCAGGTGTAGAGTCCCCGGTGAGGAAGGGGTGGCTGGACCTCCTCCCGTAGACCTCATCCTGCTGTGGAGGAAACTGATCAGAGACAGGGCAACTTTCCTAGAGTCCCACAGCAAGCCCAGGAACTCCAGGGACAGCCTGGGGAGCAGACAGGTAGATGGTGGGATGTCCCGCGCTCGGCCTCGCCAGCAAGAACAACGCGGGGCACTTAGGATCCTTCTGCAGTAAAGCTTTAATGCCCCTTGGGAGAGCGAGCATCAGCCAACATGGCGGAGACCCAGAATGAGGGGAACCCAGCCCTTATAAAGGAAACAGTCCTCGCTTCTGACATGTCACTCTTGGATTGGTCCACTGCCCATTATCCCAGATGATGCCTCGGGAGTAGGCAGGGACGCAGCGGTAGAGAGTTAACAAGCATGTGCGCTGGGATTAAAGGCGTGTGCTACATCACCTTGAACTTACAGAGATCTGCCTGTCTCTGCTTCCCAGGCATTGGGACCAAAGGCGTGTACTACCACGCCTTGAGGTCACAGAGGTCAATCTGCCTCTGTCTCCCAGGCATTGGGACTAAAGGCGTGTACCGCCACACCTTGGGGTCACAGAGGTCAATCTCTACCTTTGTTCCTTGAAGCAATGGAGAATGTGGTTGCGGCCCTCCACAGTGGGAGGAGCAAGTCTGTGTTCTGGGTGTGCTCATTAATGTCTCTGAGCCTCAACTTCTCCCCCTATTCAATGAGGGCAGCCTCTAGCTCACATGGTTCTGAGGCAGCTGATGTCAACCACGGGGTAAGGGCCATCACTGCCGTGAGGACGCGAGGTCACTGGAGTGAGTGGACTGGTTCTGCCTCCCGCTGGGCACAACAACACAGTATGCTTGATGCCACTGCACTTCTTAGTCTTAGATTTGCTCACATGTGGCAGAAATAGGGAAAGCAAGTGATGTCATTACGTCATTGCATGGGACAACAAAATCTAGGAAATAGCCTTAACGTCAGTCCACAGGAAGCTAGTCAAGAATGCAACAGTGTTTTCACACCTGGAGTATTCCACAGCTCAGAAAACCAATCAGCCATAGGGACGTCTTCATACCAGCGCAGTCCGTAAGAAAGGCTTGAGAGAAAGCCTTGTGGATGGGCTAGCATGATGGCTCAGTGGTTAAGACTATTTCCCTGAGTTTGATCCCCAGGTCCCACAGGGTGGAAGGAGGGAGCCACCTCCTGCAAGTTGTTCTCTGACCTCCACAGACATATGGCATGCAAGTGTGTGTGCCAACCCTAGCACCAGGGAGGAGAAGGTACAGGAAGCTGTATAGTATGGAGTCACCTGTACAGGGTTGATGGCTGTCTGTGAACCTGAAGTTAAGGCTGGGGATAAAGCTCAGTAGGCGGTGTGCTTGCCTGGTGTGCATGGAGCCTCGGGGGCGTGATCTCTGGCACTGTGTAAACTGGATATGATAGTGGCGCTTGCCTGTGAACCCAGCACTGTCTAGGTGGAAGAGGAGGAACAGGAGTTCAAGGGCAGCTTTAATTCATGGAGACTTATAGGCCAGTATGGGATATATGAGACCTATCCCAAAATAATAAATGAATGGACAGTCATAGAAACCGCCCTTGGGCACAGCAGAGCATATACATGCTCAAGGCCCAGGCATACCACTTCTAATTCCGTTACAACTGTTTCCAGTTAGAGCTGATGTCTTCCGTGCAAATGCTCTAATGCTGTAATCCCAGCTCCTCTATTGCTTTGACATGGCAAACACAATAGAAACTGGGGCTGGAGAGATGACTTGGCAGCTAAGAGCACTGGCTGCTCTTCCAGAGGACCTGGAATTCCAGGCCAGGGGATCCGCATCCCCCTCCACGGCCACTTTCCGCCCTCTGCTGGCACTCTACAAAGGTGCTGCACAGACTCAAGTACAGACCAAACACCTACACAAAATGAAAAGTGAGCTAAAAGAGAAAGGAAGAAGTTGAGCATAGTGGCATTCAACTGTATTTCCAGTACTTGGGAAAACTGAGGCAGGAGAATTACAGAGAGTTAGAGGCAAACCTGGGCTACAGAGGTAGTTTCAGTCCACTGTAGACTATCTAGTGAAACCCTGTCATAAACAAACAACAACAACAACAACAACAACAAACAGACGAAACAACAGTCGACCAAACAAAATGAGAGGGGAAGGAAATTCACTATGCAGGGAGCAGGCTTTCCACCCCACCCCACAGAAGACATCCATCCTCCCTTGGGGTGCTGCAAACTTCTCTGTTGTTTTTTGTTTTGTTTTATTTGTTTTTTCGAGACAGGGTTTCTCAGTAGCTTTGGAGCCTGTCCGGGAACTCGCTCTGTAGACCAGACTGGCCTCAAACTCACAGAGATCCACCTGCCTCTGCCTCTCAAGTACAGTGCTGGGATTAAAGGCGTGCCCCACCACCACTCAGCTGGAGCTCCACCTCTTTCCCCAAGGCACAAAGTGCTTTTCTTTTTTTTTTTTTTTTTCGTTTTGGGTTTTTCAAGACAGGGTTTTTTTCTTTCACTGAGATCCACCTGTCTCTGCATCCGGAACTCTGAAATTCAAGGCGTGTGCTACCGCTACCGTCACAAGGGCTGTTAGACTAGTCAGTGGATAGAGGGATCTAGAGTTCAAATCCTCCTGGGTTACAGACTGAGATCCCACAGAAGAAATAGACTAAGAAGTCGGCCTAGAACAGGTGAGACTGCTCACTGAACTGCACACCTGGACAAAGCCAAGCAAAGTGACACATTCCTGTCACCCCAGCCCCTGGGAGCTGGAGGCAGGAGGATTAAAGAGTAAAATCATCCTGGGCTCCATGGTGAGTTTGAGAAAGGGCTGGGCTATACGAGACCTTTTATTAAAACAACCAAATAACCCCGTGGAGGACTGGGCAGTGGCAGGTTGTTTGGCCAGCATGCATGAGGCTCTGGATTAGATCCCATGGGGTGTAAAACCAGGTGTGGTGCTACAGGCCTGGCAGCCCAGTACTGGAATCTCAGCCCCTGGAAAGTGGAGGCAGGAGGATCAAGAGTTTATAAGTTATCTTTTGCTGCATGGAGAATTTGAGACTAGCCTGACCCAGCTATGGTGTCTCAAATCCACCAGAGTTATAGACTGAAACCCCATAGAAAGGAAAAGTGGACCAATAACTTCAACACTAATCCAGCACTCGGGAGGCCAGTGCAAACTGATCTCTGTGAGGCTGAGGCCAGCAGCATGTTCAGAGAGCCAAGTCCAGACTCCTCCCCAAACATCCTTGTTTATTTAACAGACAATCTCTGCCCAATATAGGAAAGTGGAAGGTATTGAAAACCCATCGCCGTTCAAAAGGGCAGCTTTCTCTCCAGTGCCTTCCACAAATGGAGAGGGGCCTCCTCACCCACAGTTGGGTGAAATTACTGTCTCTTCCCCGATTGTGCTCAAATTCACTCTCCATTGTGAGGGAGTTTACCAAGTGTTAATCCGATCATTCTCCTCTCCCTGAAGCCATTTTAATTTTAGCCAGCAGAATTTACTTTTTTTTTTTTTTTTAAATCTTTGCCTGCTTGCCCGCCAGTACACTACAGTGTATGCCTGCGTGTCTGGTGATTTTGGAGGCCAGAAGTGGGCGTCGGATCCCCAGCTGTGAACCGCAGTGTAGGTCCTGGGACTTGAACCTTGACTTAACTCGAACCTTGGAACTCTGGAAAAGCAGTCAGTTAACCACTCCAGCCCTAATACACATTCTGTACAGGGCTCCAAGGCCCTGCAGGACGGAGCATCCAGTGAGCAACTCGGTCCAACCAAATGGAAGACTGCCACGGTCCCCCTCTTAGCCTGGGGATCCCCCTGCACCCAGCAAGCTTCGGCAGGGGTGTCATTCCTCCCGGAAGTCTTCCTAGGTTTCTCAGAGTGCCTTAAGCCCCGCCACCCCCCGAGAGGTGTCAGATTCCTGACTGCAAAGGCCACACTGTGCCTGAGCCGGGACATTTCGGTGCCGGTCACCACCGGCGTCTGCCAACCCTGTAATTCTATCCCAGCTCAGAGTTGGGCTGGCCTGGAGCAGGGGCTGAGGGCTGCTGGCTTGGTGCGGCTATTTTAGGATATGTGGCAAAGTCCTTAAGATCTGCGGCACAGAACTTTGGAGGATGGCGACGAAAAGGGCACGCAGTCCCTTTAAGGTCGCCTTCTACGCACCCCCACTCTACCTGACCCTCCCAAGCGGTGCGCCCCTCAGAAGCATGGCGAAAGCGACGCACTGCCCGGCGATCTGCCCCTCACCAATATGGCTGCATAAAGCTCCGATTCTCATTGGTCCGGAGGCTCTGAGAGTCTCTGATTGGTTGATCTCAGAGGCGCGTCAGGGCGGGGCGGGGCGAAGCGGGGCGGCACCCGCTCAGGCCTAGTTTGCAGGGGCATCGGGATTATGTCGCGGGCGCGGAGCCACCTGCGCTCTGCTCTGTCCCTGGCAGCTGTTTCTGCGCGTGGTGCAACGATCGAGGGCGCAGCGCGGCGGTGGTTGAGTGCGTGGCCCGCTCCGCAGGAGCCCGGCATGGAGTATCAGGTTTCTGACCCGCGGTGGGGCGAACGGTCGCGTACTGACACGTGGGCTAGACCCGAGCCGCGTTCCGCGCTCCGCCAGCTGCTGGGGGCATCCGAGCTTGAAGTTGCGTGGTTCGGGAGGCGGTGACATTCCGGAGTCCAGGGGAAGTGACAGGGACCAGAAAGTTAGGCTCAGGTGGCCGGATCTGGGAATTCTATGTCGCGCATTGCAGAGGGAAGGGGCGCTGGTGATTACACCAGGACTCCCGGAGTCTAAATTGAGTTTTAGAAGTTCAGTGACCCCAGAGTCTGCACTGGCAGTGCGAGATGCGGGAGAAGGGAGGAGTTCTGCAGTCCAGAGTGGAAATTCCCAGGAGGATCTGGAGTTGAAGTCTCCAGGACTCGAAGACTGGAAATCCAGGTGTTCAGAACTGGCTGGCGGACCGGCAGGAAAAGAGGCAATACAGAGACTCAAGAGGCGGAAAACAGAAAATGTCTGTAGATTGCTGTGCTAGGGGTCAATTGTCAATGACCAGAACTTGATGTTAGCCAGGCAGGTGGCACCGGTTTGAGAGCGCCGAGGCTTCCAGCCAAGCCTTGAGGCTAAGAGGGCAGGCCACTCGGGTCTGATGCCGGAGGGGACCTACCTAAGCACTGGCTTCTCAGAATGATGCCTGAGGGAGCACAGGCTTCTCAGAATGTAGATGTAATTGAAACATACACACGACTGGATTCAAATCTTCAAGCTGCTCATTTAGTCCTCCCCATTTATTTTCTCTCCCCACTCCCGTCCTCCAAAGCCATCTCTCCTGAGGCTGTACCCACCTCCAGTTCTGGCTGGATGACCTGGGCACATCTTCCCTCCCTTGGTACCTCCTCTTTCAGATCTAATTGCTTTTCTCATCTTGTCTTGGGGTTAGAAGGTAAAACTCTAGAGTCTTACGGAATTCCTAGTCCCTAGATGTCCGTGGTCCTTGCTCCAGCCCAATGGATGTCCAGTGTAGTGGTAGAATGAATAAGGGCAAAGGCCCGGGGGGTATGAGAGTGAAGGCTGAGGGGACAGAGGCTTGGGAAGGCAGCCCAGGAAATGAAGGTCCGTTAGTCTTGCCAGCTTTACCTGACACTCCTTGGGTGGGGCCGGCCTGCCCCAGGCTCCTGTCTTTGCCAGAACTGGAAACATGCCCAGGTTCTCTCCCTACCAAGTAAGTGTAGACCAAGGCAACAGGGCTGGTGTAACAGGCCTATCGCCCTGGCTTTGCCTCTGGTAGGCTGAGTACCTCTGTCATTAAGGACCCTCACTGAACTGCGATTGTGGTTGCCAGGATGCCGTGCGCATGCTCAACACTCTGCAGACCAATGCCAGCTACCTGGAGCAGGTAAAGCGTCAACGGAGTGATCCTCAGGCGCAGCTGGAAGCCATGGAGGTGTACCTGGCACGGAGTGGGCTGCAGGTAAGGTAGTAGATTCTGTGACACTTCTACCCCATCGCTTGGCAGCCGTGTGACTGAGGCAGGGACCTTTCTGTCTGTTGTAGGTGGAGGACTTGAACCAGCTAAACATTATCCACGTCACAGGGACCAAAGGAAAGGTAAGGAAAGTAACCCAGGAGGAGTCCACGTGGCAGACTGGTGCCTAACAAATAGAGACTTAGGGTGTCTTGTTAGGGTCACTATTGCCGTGAGGAAGCACCATGACCAAAAACAACTTGGGGAGGAGAGGGTTTATTTCGCTCATGGTTCCATATAACAGTTCATCATCAAAAGCCGTGAGAACCGGAACTCAAGCAGGGCAGGATCCTGGAGGTAGGAGCTGATGCACAGGCCATGGAGGGTGCTGTTTACTGGCTTGCACCTCATGGCTTGCTCAGCCTGCTTCCTTAACCCAGAACCACCAGTCCAGGGGTGACCCCACCCACAATGGGCTGGACCCTTCCCCATCAATCACTAGTTAAGAAAATGCCCCATAGGCTTACCTACACCCTGGTCTTATGGAGGCATATTTTTTCTCAGTTGAGGCTCCCTCCTCTCAGATGACTCACTTATGTGAAGGTGACATAAAACTATAAAACTGTCTAGCACCCAGGGGAAGAAGTTTATTTGGCTGTAAGTCCTAGGGGATATGATCCATCATGGCAGGAGATAGCATCACACCCTTAGTCAGGAAGTAACGGATGCTGGTGTTCGGCTTGCCTCAGCCGCCCTGTCTAGACACTTCCACAGACCTGCCCATAAACAGCTCTGAGTGCTGCCAAGTTGACAATCAGCATTAACTTTCACTTCACCCTACCCAACACTTTCTAGGGCTCCACCTGTGCCTTCGCTGAACGCATCCTGCGGAATTACGGCCTGAAGACAGGCTTCTTTAGGTACTCCTGCGCTCTTGGGACCGGGGGATGTGTCTCTTAGCTCTGCGGAGGGCTGTGGTACCAGAGCCAAGGTCAGCCTGTGTGTCTCTCTGCCATTCAGTCAACATTAAATCTACATGGCCCCTGTTGGCCCACTAATAGCAGCCACCAGTTTCATAAGGAAAACAATGGAGGGACAGTGACAGTGTCTTGAAGGGGTGACCTAAGTACCTGGCTGGAAGCGACAGATGACTTTTTATTAATTTAATTTTACATGTAATTTTTACTTTTGTTTTTTTAATTTTTTAATATTTTTGTTATATGTGTATAGGCATTACATGTGTGCCCAGTAGAATTGGAATTAAAAATGGTTCTGAGACCCATGTAGGTGCTGGGATTCGAACCCAGGCCTTCTGCAAGAGCAGCAGTGCTCTTAACTGTGCACCAACTCTCCGGTCCCTATTTTGGTTTCTTGAGGCAGGTTAGAGCCCAGGCTGGCCTAGAACTCAGCTGGCCTAGAGGGTCCTACTGTTCTTCTTTACAGGGGTGAGCCACTACACCCAGCTGCTTGTTGCTTGCTTTTTGTTATTTTTTTGTTTTGTGGGGTCTCCCCATATAGCTCTGGCTGTCTGGCCTGGAACTCTCCATGTAGATTAGGCTGGCCTCAAATTCAGAGATCCACCTTCCTCTGCCTTCTTGAGTGCTGAGATTAAAGGTGTGTACCACTCCACCCTACTTCTGATATGATTTATGTGTGTATGGGTGCACAGGCATGCTCTTTATTTTATAGTGTGTGTCTGTGTGTCTATATGTGGTATATGTGTTTGAGGCTGAGTCTCTCATTGAACTGGTGCTCCTGGATTCGACTGGTTGAGCACTAACTAGTAGCCAGCCCCGGGGATCCTCTTCACTAACTAGCAGCCAGCCCCGGGGATCCTCTTCACTAACAGTCCCAGGGACCCTGTTTTCTCTGCCTCTCCAGCAGTGTGATTGTAGGCTCACTCACTATATTGCCTTTTTTGGTGGGAGTGTGGGAATGTTGTGATCTGAACCCAGGCCCTCGTGGCAAGCCCTTTACTGACTGAGCCCTCTCCCAGGCTCTCCAGATGCAGTTTGTAAGTAGTAGTATAGGAATGTTTGTTAGTTGAGATGCCTTTGCAGTGTGGAACAGAAAGGTGCACAGATAAAGGCCCGTTGTGGCAGTCATGTTTCGTCTCCACAGGTAGGCAGTAGAGTCCTGCCAGGAAAGCTGCATTTCCTGTGAAGGCAGCGCCCCCTTGTGGTGGCACACAGACATCCACATCTGGAGATAAACTCTGTGTCCTGTGCTCGAAGCATCCGTAGGTGATATAATCATATGTCTGTCACTGGCCAAAGGTTGTGAAACGATATATGACTATATAAGGCAACTGTCTATCTTCTAGAATAGTCTTTTGGAAATGGAGTGTGGTGGCACATGCCTGTAAAATCTGTCAATTGGGAGATAGAGGCAAGAGGACCAGGAATTTAGGGTCATCCTTAGCTAGTTGGAGGCCAGCCTTAGCTACATGAGACCCTCCCTTAAAAACAAACAAACAAACAAACTAAATAAAAAGAATAAACCTTTTTTTTTGTTTTGTTTTGTTTTGTTTTTTCGAGACAGGGTTTCTCTGTAGCTTTGGTGCCTGTCCTAGAACTAGCTCTTGTAGACCAGGCTGGCCTTGAACTCACAGAGATCCACCTGTCTCTGTCTCCTGAGTACTGGGATTAAAGGCATGGGCCACCGCCGCCCGGCTGCTTTTTTAAAAAAAACTTGAGAAAATTTAGTAGCTTTTGTTTTACCTTTATTCATTTTCTTAGTGTGCATGTGCTTGTATGTACGCATGTGCCTCACGGAGCATGGCTGAGGGCAGCTTTTAGGAGTTGTCTCTCCCTTACCATTTGAGTTCTGTCATGGAGCTCAAGTCGTCAGGCTTGGCAGCAAATGCCCTTACCTCTGGTCTGTCTTCTTTCTTCTTTTTCTGTCTTTTTTCTTCTTTTTTCTTTCCTTTTTTGTTTTGCTTTGAGACAGGGTCTCTCTGTATAACAGTCTTAGCTGTCCTGGAGCTCACTTTATAGACCAGGTTGCCCTTGACCTCACAGAGATCTGCCTACCTCTGCCTCTCTGTTGAGACTGAAGGTGTGTGCCGCCACTGGCCTGGGCCCATGTGGCCTTCTAGCCCAACATGTAGATGAGGCAGGAGAGTGGCTCTGGTGGTTCCACTCTCTGGATTTATTACTTTGAGGCTGATAGGCACGTGTTAGCAAGTCACTGATCTGTGTGAGGTGGGGAAGCATGGAACCTTGGAGGCCCAGAGAAGATGCTAGACTATCCCGGGGACAGGGTCATCTCCTCCTTTCTGGAGGGATGTGTCTTAGTTGAGACTGGTACAGTGAGTAGGATGAACCACAGACAGCAGGAAAGGGCGGGCGGAAGTCTGGGGTTGGAGACTGAGGTAGTTCTGAGATTCGGCCTCTGCAGGGTCTGGGAGTCCCTAGCCAGGGGAGGGACACAGTTGTGTGTTTCTGACAGAAGTCTGACTAGGGCAAGGAAGGCCCTGAGGCTTGGGCAGGAGTCCCGATGACCCCAGGTCTCTCGGCAGCTCTCCCCACCTGGTGCAGGTGCGTGAACGGATCCGCATCAATGGGAAGCCCATCAGTCCTGAGCTCTTTACCAAGCACTTCTGGCGTCTCTACCACCAGCTGGAGAAATTCAAGGTGCTGGGGGCCGGGGCGGGCCCATCTCCCCAGAGCTGGGAGCTGTGGAAATATGGAGGGCCAGGGCGGGCCCATCTCTCCAGAGCGGGGAACTGTGGAATTATGGAGGGCCAGAGTGGGCCCATCTCCCCAGAATGGGGGAGCTGTGGAATTATGGAGGGCTGGGTGGGCCCATGTGGAACTATGGAGGGCCCAGAGCGGACCATGGGACGACTTCTGACTTGTTTCTGTATGCAGGATGACAGTCACGTTTCCATGCCTGCTTACTTCCGCTTCCTCACGCTCATGGCCTTCCATGTCTTTCTCCAAGAGAAGGTACGCATCTTTCCTAGACCCTGTATCTGAGTCCTTGGGGACTAAAATATAGTGGAGGGAGCATCCGGCTCCTAGATGGTGTCTGGGTAGTTCTCCTGCCATGCTGTCTGGTCTTCTGCAGGTGGACCTGGCAGTAGTGGAAGTGGGCATTGGCGGGGCTTATGACTGTACCAACATCATTAGGTGAGGCAGCTGCTTGGAGATGGGTGGCTAACCGGAAGCCTGTGCCCGGTGGCTCAGTACTAGGAGATGTGGACCTTCTTGTCTCTTTCAGAAAGCCAGTGGTGTGTGGAGTGTCTTCGCTTGGCATCGACCACACCAGCCTGCTAGGAGACACAGTGGAGAAGATAGCATGGCAGAAAGGGGGCATCTTTAAGGTAACCACAGGCCGTGCAGGAGAGGTTCATGGGGGCCAGGTCCTAGCCATCTGTGCAGTCTGGCTTTGCATTGCTCTCCCTGTATGACTTGAGCCCCTCTATGGCCTCAGCTGAAATTAGACCCAGTCAAAGGTCTGTGGAGCAATGGGGGCAGATGGAGGACCCCAACAACGCTTGTCACTTTCTCCCTGGCCTGTTTGCAGCCTGGTGTCCCTGCCTTCACTGTGCTGCAACCAGAAGGTCCCCTGGCTGTGCTGAGGGATCGAGCCCAGCAGACCTCAGTGAGTGACTGGATGGTGTGGTGGCAGGGTGGAGGGGCACACTGGCCTGAGTGACCCTGTCTCCTGTTGGGCTTTGGGTTCCATGTGTGTGTGTGTGTGTGTGTGTGTGTGTGTGTGTGTGTGTGTGTGAGCGCGCGCACACGTGAGCACATGCGTGTGCGTTTGTATGCACGCGCGTGTGCACTGATTATGCTCCAGAACACAGGTCTTGGTAGGCCCTGATGGTTGGGGCATGGCCGGAGGGTTTTGTAACAAAGTGATGGTGTGGCCGGTCTGTTGACCAGGTGCTGCCCTTCCTCCCCGCAGTGTCCTCTCTACCTGTGTCCACCATTAGAAGCCCTGGAAGAGGGTGGGCTGCCATTGACCCTTGGCCTGGAGGGAGATCACCAGCGGTCCAATGCAGCGTTGGCCTTGCAGCTGGCCCACTGTTGGCTGGAGCGGCAGGGCCACCAGGGTAGGTGGGCCAGTGTGGGCAGGCAGGTGGGCAGTGCATGGAGCCTGCCTTGGAGGGGTCTAAACACAGACTTATGCCCCACAGACATCCAGGAGCTGAAGGTGTCCAGGCCAAGCGTACGGTGGCAGCTGCCCCTGGCACCTGTGTTCCATCCCACCTCCCACATGCGACATGGTAAGTTAGCCTTCCTGCCCAGCCAAGACCACACACGTCTGTGTTCCACCTAAGATGTACATTTAACCCCCTGTTGCATCTTTGTGACCTTTGAGATGCGTCTTTTAGTTTTCTGTTTGGGGGTTGGGGCAGTTCTAGATTGTTCCTCAGGGTGAGCATTTCTCTCTGGCCTGGAGTTAACAAATCTTTGGAGCCTCAGTTTTCCTATCTGCCAAATGGGGTAATGATGGCACCCACTGCCAAGGGCTGTTTCGATGGTCATGATGTGACCTCGCTCAGATGCTGTGCCCAGAGCCTGGAGGACCTGGAGCCGCGACAGTCAGCAGTAGCTGCTGTCTGTCATCCCACTGTGAGGCCGCCTTGCTTCCCAGCCCTCTAAAACTGCCTTCAGCCTATAGTAGGTGCTCACAGTTAGACCTCTTCGGAATAGTCCCAGTGTGCCAGGGTCGCTGTCAGGGACAACCCTGGAGCAGATTTTAGGTCACACTCTAGCCCCAGCCCTCACTTGCTGTGTGAACTCAAAACTGTGGTTGTCACATGGGACTCCTGTATGATTGTGTGATAGCAACCGCTTCTTAGGGTTACCTGGAAGATTCCATAGCGAGGCAGACATTCCGGGAACCCATGGACTGGCATTAGTGATAGGCTTTGGGGTAGATCCACCTGCAGGGTCAGGAGGCTGCAGGCCTTGTGGATCCAGAACAGTCTCGCTTGCCTTTGCTAGGGCTTCGGGACACAGAGTGGCCTGGCCGGACACAGGTGTTGCGGCGGGGGCCTCTCACCTGGTACCTGGATGGCGCACATACTGCCAGCAGTGTGCAGGCCTGTGTGCGGTGGTATTGCCAGTCATTGCAGCGCAACAAACGCCCCAGTGGGTGAGCTCTCTTGCAGGGCTGGGCATGCAGGGTGGGGGGTCCTGGGTAATGATCCTATCAGGACTGATTTCGATAATCATTAGTTGGTTGTAACCTGCCCTTTTAAAAACTGTTATACTAATAATTCTTTTACAGTGTTGTAGTTACATGAAACAAATTTTAAAATGTACTAAATGATGTGATAAAATCTATACCTTGGGGGCTGGAGAGATGGCTCAGAGGTTAAAAGCATTGCCTGCTCTTCCAAAGGTCCTGAATTCAGTTCCCAGCATCCACATGGTGGTTCACAACCATCTGTAACTCTAGTTCCAGGGGACCTTGGGGTTGGACCAGTTCAAGGAGGGATAGAATCTGGGGAAACAGCTGGAATGGCTGGGAAGGAGGACAGCAGGCATACCCGACTCTTTTCTTCCTGGTGCAGTGGGTCCCAAGTACACGTCTTGCTCTTCAACTCCACTGGTGACAGGGACCCTGCTGTCCTGCTGAAGCTGCTGCAGGTAATGGACCTAGCTGGGGGGTGGGCACTGGTTCTGGCCGCGTGGGCGATGCAGGCCTGAATGTCTTCAGCTATAAAATGGAGTCATTTCATGTGGCATCTTTATTTATTTATTTATTTTTGGTTTGTTTTTTGGTTTGTGTAGCTCTGACTGTCCTCTGTAGACCGGGTTGTCCTTGAACTCATAGAGATCCACTTGCTTCTGTCTTCCAAGTGCTGGGTTTAAAGACCTGCACCACCACGCCTGACTCCCTCTGGCATCTTTGCTTGGGGAAGTCTGTTCTAGGCTGTCAGAGCCGAAGTGGCTCCTAGGATCATGTCCCATTTCAGAGCAGGAGAATGAAGTGGTTCATATCTAGAAAGTACCCCAGCCTGGGTTTGGGGCCTGCTCTCCAGCTAGACTGCCTTAATAGGTGCCACTCAAATCTCCGTTGAGTAAAGCAGTCCATGTGTGTGCACTTAGTGCAATGGGCTGTGCAGCTACCAGCTGTAGGTGTTCCTGGAGGCAGATGGGGGTGCTGTATCACTAGTTCAGGGGTGGGCAGTGTCTCCACCCCTGGAAGTCAGGAGGGGTGGGGACGCCCTCTCAGAGGACTGACACCTCGTCTCCACTTGGCCTCCAGCCCTGCCAGTTTGACTACGCTGTCTTCTGCCCCAACCTGACAGAAGTCTCAGCCACAGAAAATGCAGGTGAGGGGAGGGGTGGATGGCTGATGCCGAGGGCCGGGGCAGACTGCTCAAACCATGCTAGAAGATAGCATTTTTAGAGAGATTTATTTTTATTTTATGTGTATGTCAGGGTGCCTGCAAGTGTGTATATGAGTGCCTGGCTCCTGGGGAAGCCAGAAGAGATCATTAGATCCCCTGGGATTGGAGTTACAGATGGTTGTGAGCCATCATGTGGGTGCTGGGAACTGAGCCTTGGTTTGCTGCAAGAGCGGCCAGGCTTTTGTTGTTTTGTTTTTTGTTTGTTTGGTTGGTTTTTTGAGACAGGGTTTCTCTGTGACTTTGGAGCCTGTCCTGGAACTAGCTCTTGTAGACCAGGCTGGCCTCAGACTCACAGAGATCCTCCTGCCTCTGCCTCCCGAGTGCTGGGATTAAAGGTGAGCGCCACTACTGCCCGGCCACAGCAAGGGTACTTAACAGCTGACAACTGAATCATCTCTTCAGCCCCAGGGTATAGATTTTATTATAGAAATCCATTTAGTACATTTTAAAATCTGTGACGTGTAGCCGCAGCACCGTAAAAGAATTATCAGGTTACAGTCCACTGATGGCTGCTCAAGTCAGTTAGTGGGTCTCTGCTAGAATTTACTGAATGTAAGAGAATGGGAAATATCAGTGTGCATAGCATGAAGGATGGGCTCTTACTACTGCCTGGTCAAGATTCAGGTCTGGGCATGTATGGAAGAATGCAGGTATCTGATTGCAGTGTAAAATGTTTTTAAAAGTTATTTTTAATTACCCTTATTATTTATTTAGTTGGGGTGGGGACACTTGAACGGAGACCAGAAGACAGCTTGGGAGACCCAGTTCTCTCCTTCCACCATGTGGGTCATGGGAATTAGACGTGGGTTGCCAGGCTTGGCAAAGCCTTCACACTAAGCCATCTCACCGGCTCCTAAAACTTTGTGAACTACGCTACACTGTATTTAAAAAACTTTGAAGGAGTGGGAAGTGTGCATAGATAGATAGATGTCCAGGTCTCACATTGGACCATGTGTGGAAAGTTCTGAGATATGTATTTTTAACTGGCTTCCTGGGAAATACTTATGCCCACCTGGTGAGGGACCCCAGCTGGACTCTGTAAAGATGGAGCTGCAGTCTGGTGACATGATGCTTATGAAGGGCCAGGTGCAAGCAAGGGTCCACTGTGGGCGAGCCCCTTTCCCCCTCCCCTCCACTGACACGCCTTGTCCTGGACCCTGCAGACCAGCAGAACTTCACGGTGACTCTGGACCAGGTGCTGCTCCGCTGCCTCCAACACCAGCAACATTGGAGCTACCTGGGCGAGAAACAAGCCGACCCTGACCTCTGGAGCAGCCCCAGCCCTGAGCCTGGGGGACCAGGCTCTATGCTGCTGGCACGACACCCGCCTCACTCGGCTAGCACAAACTCCCTTGTTTTTAGCTGCATCTCCCATGCCTTGCAGTGGATCAGCCAAGGCCGGGATCCCATCTTTAAACCCCCAAGCCCTCCACGGAGCCTCCTCAGCCACCCCACGGCCAGCAGTGGGGCCAGCATTCTCCGGGAGGCTGCTGCCATCCATGTGCTGGTTACAGGAAGCCTGCACCTGGTGGGGGGAGTCCTGAAGCTGCTAGAGCCCTCCTTGTCCCAGTAGCCAAGGTGTGGGCGCAGAGATGGGGTCTCGCCACACCTGCCTGTCTCTCCACAGACTGCCACACTCGGTGCCTTTGATTTCTCCTTTCAGATTCCTTTGAGACTGGCCCAGGGTAGAGTGTAGGGATGGGAGAGGCCTACACCTTGGCCTCGCCTTCCTTTATCATAGACAGCAGGGGAGCTTCCCAGAGTTCCCACCACTGTAGCAGACTTTCAGCCCATCCCATCTCCCTGCCTACCCTGCTGCCTCCTGACTCAGGCCTGGCTTAAGTGCAGGTTGCCTGACCAGCCTGAGGACCTGCCTGAGGGTAGGCCTCCCTACCGTACCTCTGGGAAGAACCAGGGCTCTTGCTTGGGCATTTGGGGACTATGGGTTGCTAGAACTAATTGAAGCTTTAAATTCTTTTATTTTTTATTTTTTGTAAATAAATGACAAACTTTTGATTGACTCCTAACCTCTAGCTCCTAGCTCCCTCATCAGACATTTGGGAGTTTGGGGTTGGATCTGTAGGTGCAGGAGCTGGATGGTAAAGAGAGCCCTACTGTATAGCCTAGGAGCATCTTCTAGCATGCTTTTCTCAGGGCATAAGGTAGCCTATGTCACAAAAAGACTGGACCAGTCTGGGCAGTGGTGCCTCACACCTTCAATCCCAGCACTTGGGAGGCAGAGGCAGGTGGATCTCTGTGAGTTCGAGGCCAGCCTGTTCTACAGAGCGAGTTCTAGGATAGGCTCTAAAGCTACAGAGAAACCCTGTCTGAAAACCTAAAGAAAGGAAAAGAAATAACTGACCCAGTGTTTGTGTGCCACACACCAGGAGAGTGCTTTGCAACCCCCCCCCGCCCTCTGTGTGTTCAAGCTGTATGCCCATCTTATTGGGCGAGGGAAGATGGCTGGCTTCCAGCAACCATGGAGCTGTCCACAGGCCCATTGTGGAGAAGAGACCTGTTCAGGATTAGAATCCAGAACTTTGTAGGGGTAGCTGTGTCCCAAACCCAAGACTGTAGGCAGGGCTTAGTGTTTGGTTCTGCAGCCTCTGTCCCAGAGTTGGTCCACCAAAGGAGCAGCAGAGGAGATCAGTTTCTTTCTTCTGAGTGTGTGCTTGGCCCTCTGCTTCCAGGCCATCCCAATGGATGTGCAGCCCTTTCCTGTCATAATGGCCCTTCCCCTTTTCCCAGTATGACCCCAAGGGGCACTGGTTTCATGTCTGATTTATTGGTGAATATACAGGGCTTGGCCCAGGACCAGCAGCCTGGCCACTCCTCTCCTGCTGCCCCCGTCCAATGGATGAGCTGGGAGGAGGTCTCTGGCATTTCTGGAAGAAACTGGGCTCCTCCACCCCACTGTTCTTGCCATCTTCTGAGGCCCCCCTCCCCAAGCTGAGCAACCCTCAGCTTTTGTTTCCCCACCAAAGTTGTGCCAATCCAGATGAAGAGGCCAGGCCACTAGGGCCAGATGTAGGTGGCTCTGGCTGCCCTGGGCTAGCATGTCTGCAGTTCTTGCCTCCCACCCTGTCCAGTTAACCAGCACAGGATCCAGCTTGAAGGCAGCTACTTTAGTTCCTACTCAGTGTACAGGGCAGTGCTGTGTCTCTCTGTAGTCCTGGGCAGTCATACCCCAGAGCCCCTGGGTTGCATAGTTCTGTGAAGCGGGGTTCCAGGCTGGAGTCTCCACTGGCAGCAAGCTTCTTTGAGGGAGCTGTGAGGTGCAGGGGGCATGCTCCATCCTCGGCTGAGCAGAGGTGTTTGGTTTCTGGGACAAGTTCATGGCCAGTGGCTCCCAGCTTGCGGCTGCTCAGTCTCTGCTGCGGGGTGAGGACTGGCCTGGGGGGGTCCGGAGGCTTCAGGCTGGGCACTACGCCATGCTGCTGGTGGAGCAGGGGGTGCTCTGGGTGCTCCCGATGCTGTGGTTGGTGCTGCTGCTCTCAGAGGAGGCCGGGGCAGCCACTGCCACCACGGGCTCCCGCTTGCTGGGGGCACCTGAGGGGCGTGGGCGGGGTGGAGGTCAGGGTCCCAGTTAGGACTCCCTGCTCTCCCAGAGGCTTCACTGAGCATGCTGCAAGGCTCTGTGGAGGGGCCCTGAGTGCTCGCTGTAGGGATGGGGTGGGGGATCGGGGTACTCACGTGTGTGAGAATAGATGTACCAGAGTGCAGCTGTAAGCAGGGCCCCAATGAGGAAGGCACCAAAGGTGATACCCAGTACAGAGGACAGGTCGAGGCCTTTGCCTGTGTGAGAGAAGAGCCAATGGTAGCGAGTGTTGCTGCTGTCCTCTGGCCTTGGGCCTGTCCCCACCCTGTCATGTTCGCCTAGCTCAGCCAGCGACCTCTGAGTTCTCCAAACTTTTCATCTAGCGCGTGGGCTCAGTGCAGTACTAAGCTGAGGACCCAGCTAGCCAGGCCTCTTGCGCCACCTTTCTGTCTCTGAAGGCTAGCAGAGAAACATCTTTATGGATGGTCTCATAGGTGCTCTGCCACGCTGTGTCACCTTAAGTGAGTCCCCGCTCTTCTCTGAGCCTCATGCGGGGTTCGGATGGTCCAGAGCATCTTTTGAGACTAGTAACCAGAGGTTACCACAGCCCTCACTCTTTCCACAGCCCTGTCTTCTACATGGCCCCAGGCCCTTGGTCTCCGGCTCCCTGTCTATGCAGGGGACTTAAGAGCCCTGCAATCTTTCTTGATTCTGACTGGGGGTGAGCACAAGCCATCCTAACCTACATGGCATATATCTGCCCCTAGCAACAGGTACTCCCTTGCTGGGTAGTGCCTGGGTACAGGGAAACAAAGAGACCACAGGCTGCCAGGACGACCGAAGGGGTTTCCTCCACCCTTGGGGTGTCAAGGAATGCAAGGCCTATACCACACCTTGGGTGCCTCATGTTCTATCCAGGAAGTCAAGTTCAGCAAAGTGTACCAGAGACTACGGGGATAGGGATGAGGCTTGGGAGGGGCCTGAGGTCAAGAGAGCTCTCCCATGGCACCCAGCAGTCGTCCTTCCTCTGGTAAGGGGCACCTGGCTGTGAGTTCCTCTGACTGCTGGGTCTGAGCAACCCTTCTCTCCTGCCAAGGGCTTCCCACCAGTGTCTGTGCTCCCTCCCACTGTCCACCGTTCCTGACTTACAAGACAGGTCAGGGCTTTCGATGTTCAGGCGCATGGAGATGGTCTTGTAGACTTCCTGAGGAGGAAGGAGAATGATAGCTAAGTGGTCCAGCCTTCAACTGGCAGCATGTGGTTCTCTGCGGTTCTGGCCTGCCACCATTCCAAGCCTTGGCTGAGTCCTATGCCACCTAGCTGTGGGCAAGTCCTCGGGAGGCGTGAGCTATGCGAGAGTCTGTGGCTGCTGTGAGCGGTCTCCGGCACTCCTGGAGGCCTCTGATGCCCGTGTGTTTAGTGGGATCCCCATATCTGTTACCCTGTGCAAGCCACGGGCCACAAGCCAGGCCGTCCCAGATGCCTGTTTTAGAGGCTGGAGGTTCAGGGCTTGGGAGGTGTGGCCCAGTTTCGGGAGGTTTTGAGTCCTGGAAATCGGTGTGCAGACACCTGGAGTGTTCTTGTGACTGTCGGGACTGAGGGCCTGAGAGCAGACTCACTGCACATGCAAAGCGGAATGGCAGTTTTGCCAGTACCGGTGTTCTTTCCGAAGCTATCTGGTTCATTGATCGCTCACAGGCGATCGCCGCTTGGGTGGGCAGGATGCTGGAAGTCAGGGTCTCGGTGGGAAGTACTGAGAATGGTGGATGTATAGGATGTTATCGGGTTGGTGGATGAGTAGAGGGAAGGGAAGGTCGGTGGATACGTGGGAGGGTGGTGGAGGAATGGGTGGGTAAAGGGAGGGATGGATGGGTAGATAGTTAGATGGGTGGTTGGATAGAGTACATGGATAGGTAGGTAGATTGGCCAAAGGATGGGTGGGTGGGCTGATGGATGGATGGATGGGTGGATGAGTGGGAGTGTGGGTTGTTTGGATGGGTGAGTGGATGGCTGGGTACATGGGTGGGCATACGGATGAATGGTCACACACCTGGTGGGTGGGTGGGTGGGTGAGTGGGCAGGGGATGACTAGGAGTGTGGGTTGTTTGGATGGGTGAATGGATGGTTGTGTACATGGGTGAGTATAGAGATAAATGCTCACACTCCTGGTGGGTGTGTGGGTGGATGAATGACAGAATGGTTAAATATGCTGAGAATAAACGGATGGATGGACAGCTGTAGCTGCAGCTATATGTATATTCTAATGCCACAGATTGACTGCTCCCGACAGCCAGGCCGTCAGGCCCCATGCCTGGCTCTTGCCCTGCTGGCCGCCAGCTGTCTAGATCTCACTGCACCTGTCACCTCTTTATCTGCGAACCCCAGACCCAGAAGCCGCCTTGAAATTAGGCCTGGGCGAGCCCCACTCACCTGTGACAAGGTGCTGGGCTGCAGGGCTACCTTGCAGCTGAGGGTGCCAACCGTGGGTGTGGGCACCATGTAGACATGGAAGAGGAAGCTGAAGCGTGGGTCACCGTAAGGGCTTGGAGACAGCAAGCTCACACAGCTGCCCTTGGCTGCTCGGCTCTGGATGAGTTCCACCGTGTCCCTTTCAGGCCCTAAATCCAGATGGCAGCTGTCTAGCTGGACTGTGACCTCAGAGGTTGATGGGGACATGCTCACCTGCACAGAGAGGGAAGAGGGACGCAATATGTGCAGAAATCCTTGACCCTTCACTGACAGAGCCAACAGGAAGGACAGTGTGACACTCCTATTTGCATTTGGAGCCTGTCCTGAAATTGCTCTGTAGACCAGGCTGGCCTCAGACTCACAGAGATCGGCCTGCCTCTGCCTCCTGAGTGCTGGGATTAAAGGCGTGCGTCACCATCACCCAGCCTGCAATTCCTTTTCGATCTGTCCGTTCCACACACCTACGCTGACCCTCACCTTCCTCTGGAAGATGAAATCCCATCTTTCCTCTAACAGTGTTGGGAACAAAGGAACCCAGACTTGAGGAGTCAAGTGGGGCGCCCCATACCTGCACGAAGCCCTGCTGGCCCAGCTTGACGGTGCTGGATTCCTGGAGGAAGTGCGGGCTGAGGTAGAAGCCCAGCTGGAAGGAGAAGCTGTCCATGTCCACGCACTGCACCTTTTTCTGTGAGAGGCATGAGGAGGACAGTCTGGAAGGGCGGCAGCAGGAACTGCCTGACCCCATCCTCACCTTTTAAACAAATTCATGTTTATCAAGAACTCACTTGGCACTGGGCTAACGGAAAAAAAATTCACGTATCTCAGAGCCCTATTGGGTGAGTTCTTTTCTCATGCCACAGTTAATAGCTGATAACCTTTGAGCCTAAGGAGGGCTAAATGACTCTCCCAAGGCCACACAGCCATTACTTGCTGGATTTCAGAAACGGAAAGTCCAACCCTCTGCAGCACTATGGCCTTAGTACAGAAGGGGAGAGTGAGGCATACTGTAAACACAGGGCTTGTTAGGATCCAGACCCAAGTTTCCTGAGGCCAGCTCTCTGCTAGACCAGAACAGGGCCCCAGCCCCAACAGTACTCCCTGAACCAGTTGGAGAGCATGGTAGGGCTGTCCATCTTACCCGAAGCGGTGGGGGGCCTGACAGGAAACTGATGATCACCTGCAAAGACAGAGGCAAGAAGCTGGTCAGAGCCAGACAGGCCCCGGAGAATATCCTGCCTCCCAAACCCATCTTGGGAGTCAGAAGGCCAAGCAAAGCAAGATCCACACTTTGGCTCCTACTGAACACTCTTCTCCGCTCCCCCAAACATTCCTCAGCCCTGAGTATCAGTGAGATACCCGAAAAGGCGGGTCCCAACACCCTGGCCTAGGCCGCACCTCATTGCTGATCTCATGCTCTGTCACTTCCATGCCGCAGCTGGAGTAGGTGCTGCGTAGGACAAGGTGGCTCTCGCTTTCTTCAGCCTGGCAGCTGTGGTCCCAGAACGTCAGGCCTGTGATGGTGCACTGCAGAATCTGACTCAGGAGAGAAGGGTGCCGTTAGGAGGCCCTGCACTTCCTCGGGCCTTGCTGTCACTACCAAAACACTAGAAGAACTGCCAACCGAGGCTGGAGAAATAGCTCAGTGGTTAAGAGCACTGGGTTCTCGCAAAAGACCCAAGTTCAGTTCCCAGCACCCAACCCATGTCAAAATGCTCACAGCTGCCTGTAACTCCAGCTCTGATGAACGATTCCTTCCATACTCCCTGCAGATACCCACCCTACACATAATTTAAAAAGAAGTAAAACATGGTCTGGAGAGATGGATGGCTCAGCGGTTAAGAGCACTGACTATTCTTCCAACGGACCCGGGTTCATTTCCAGCAACCACATGGCAGCTCACAACTGTCTAGAACTCCAAGATCTGATGCCCTCACACAGACATGCATGCAAGCAAAACACCAGTGCATATAAAATAAAACTAAATAAGCCGGGCGGTGGTGGCGCATGCCTTTAATCCCAGCACTTGGGAGGCAGAGGCAGTCAGATCTCTGTGAGTTTGAGGCCAGCCTGGTCTACAAGAGCTAGTTCCAGAACAGACTCCAAAGCCACAGAGAAACCCTGTCTTGAAAAACCAAAGATAAAATAAAAGTAAATAAATTTTAAAAAAAAGAAGAAAAACAAATCTTTATTTAAACCTCTCTGAGGGGACATTGGATGACTTGTTAAAGGTCTGAGAGAGAGTTCAGAAAGGCAAGGAAAAAAAATGACTCAGTGGAGAATAGGCAACTGGGAGTCCTCTTTGCTTTTTCCATTGTTTGAGAATTGAACCCAGGACATGTGCACTGTGTGTGTGTGTGTGTGTGTGTGTGTGTGTGTGATATTTTGCCTGAATGTATGTCAATACACCACATCTATGTAATACATTCAGATGCCCAGCAGTTAAACCCTGTGGAACTGGAATCACAGATAGTTGTAAGCCATTGTGTGGTGCTGGGGGGTCAAACCTAGGTTTTCTGAAAGAACAGCAAATGCTTTTAACTTCTGAGACATCTCTCCAGATCCATCTTAATTTAAACTTTTTTTTTCAATGTTCAGAAGTTAAATAAAGGGACTGGAGTTGAAGAAATGGCTCAGTGATTAAGAGCACTGGCTACTCTTCCATAGAACCTGAGTTCACTGCCTGGCATGCACATCAGTTACTCTCGTTCCAGGAGATCTAGTGCCCTCTTCTGGCCTCCACAGGCAATGCATACATGTGGTGCACAAACTTCTTTGTAGGCAAAACACCCATATACATTTTTGTTAATTCTCAAAAATTTTGTTTAAAAAATTAAAAGATGCTGGGGCATGATGGTGCATGTTTTAATCTTTTTGTTATTGTTGTTTTGGGTTTTTTGAGAAACAGTTTCTCTGTGTAGCCTTGACTGTCTTCAAATTTGCTCTGTAGACCAGACTAACCTCAAACTCACAAAGATTCAGCTGCCTCTGCCTCCCGAGTGCTGGGATTAAGGGTGTGCGCCACCCTGCTCAACAAAGATTGTGTGTGCCCATTACTTGGTTTTTTTTTGGGGGGGAGTGTCTTTTTTGTTATCCATTCTACCCCAACCTCGGAAGCTGAGGACCAACCAAGGACCTTGCACTTGCTAGGTAAGCATCTACCCCTAGGGACAGACAGATCTCTGTTGAGTTTAAGGTTAGTCTGGTCCACATAGCAAGTTCCACACCAGCATGGATACAAAGCCAGACACTGACTCCCAAAACAAAGCACATTAAACCCATTGTAGACATTGGGGACATGGCTCAGCAGTAGAGTACCGGCTGGAAAGGGGGTAGGGGAGGAGAAACAAGTTAAAGTGCAGAAAACCAAAGTTAGAGTGCAGAAAACCAAAGGGAAAATGTACACGTGGCATGTTTTTTGTTTGGTCTGCCTCCCAAGTGTTGGAATTAAAGTCATGCACCTCCATATGGCATAAAAATAAAGATAAAAATTTAAAAATCAGGGCTAGACAGATGGCTCAGAGGTTAAGAGCACTGACTGCTTTTCCAGAGGTCCTGAGTTCAATTCCCAGCAACCACATGTTGGGTCACAGCCATCTGTAATGAGGTCTGGTGCCCTCTTCTGGCGTGCAGGTAAACATGCTGCATATATAACAAATAAATAAATCTAAAAAAAATTTAAAAACCATACCGAAATCAAGAGACACACCAAGCCCCAGAAACAGCTGAGTTCTTAATATTCAGAAAGAGCTAGGCCTTAGCTCTTTAAGGAAGAATCTTAATTAAAACAATAACCGAACACCCACGCTCCCCTCCCACACTAGCAGAGGGCTTTCTTTCCGGGTGGAAACAGAAAGACGTAGACCAGCTCTCTCGTAAAGAGATTTGAAGATTAAATCCTGTTCCGGATTGACATGAAAAATATCAGGCTCCAAACCACAGTCCCTGAAAGACTACCCAGAGATGATCCGCACACAGCTTGACTCACTGGGACACCTTGAGTGTGTTCACAACAGTGCGGAACTGGGTGCAGCCTACTGCCGAGCCCCGGGGAGGAAGCCAGGACAGCACGTCACTAGAGTAGCTGATACTGTGACATTAAGGACAGCTTTCCACGTTGTACAAAGATCAGAAACATAGGGTAGGGGGCATAGTGTGGTTACACAGCTGTGAGCCTGACTGGAGGTCAGAGAGTTTGGGTTTATTTTTGCTCTCTCAAAGTTCTTGACAACAGATGTGCTACAAACCAGAGTCTGACCTAGGGTGTGGTTAATTAGGATTTGGGGTACAGAGGTGGACCGAAGGTTGGAGAATTCAAGTCTATTCCTTATATCATGTTAATGAAGTCTGTTGCCTCCCTCCTCCCCTTTTGGAGTGAAATCTATAAGTGTGTGAAAAATAAACGAGGAGGATTCATCAGTCACGGAATTTCCCTCCCAATGCTGTTCTGTTTCTGCTCTTATTTCTGTTCCTTTTGCTTAATAATTCTAATCCTCACTCTCCTGCCCTGAAGCATACGAGTTATGTCGAAGTCGGTCTTCGGCAGTTATACTGTGCAAGAAACAGAGAAGAGGCTTCCAAGCAACCCACAGTACAAGGTGCAGACAGGATCAGAAGTCCAAGGTCATCCTCAATTAAGTGATGAGCTCAAGGCTAGCCTGGGCTATAGGAGACCCTGTCCAGGAAAATAACAACAAACACCAAAGAAAAGAAAGAAAAAGGAAGGAAGGAAGGGAGGGAGGGAGGGAGGGAGGGAGGAAGGGAGGGGAAGGAAGGAAGGAAGGAAGAAAAGAAGGAAGGAAGAAAAGAAGGAAGGAAGAAAAGAAGGAAGGAAAGGGAAGGAAGAAAGACAACACATTATTGGCAACTGTTGTCACCAGAAGGGACAATGAAGATTTTCTCTATTCTGTGCCAGGAGTGGTTGTGCACACCTTGAATCCCACACCCAGTAGACAGGCAGGCGGATATCTGTGAATTTGAGGCCAGCCTGGTCTACATAGTGAGTTCCAGTCCAATCAGGAATACATACTAAAAGTCATAGCAGCTCTCTCTGTGTGTGTGTGTGTGTATTCCCTGTTCTCGTTGTTACATTCTAAAAAGTATGCATTTAAATTTTATGCATGTATCTATAGTCTCTCTCTCTCTCTCTCTGTGTATGGTCCACCCATTGTATGTACACATGCACATAGGTGCATTGTGTGTGGAGGGCAGAGTCTGAAATCAGGCCTTAGGCACCTTCCACTCTTGCATGTCACTTTATTTTTAAATCTAAATTATTATTAAGTTTGTGACATGGGTGGGGTACATATGTGGAGGTCAGAGAGCACAAGGTGGAGCTGGTCCTCTCTTTCCGCCTTTATGTGGGTTCCGGGGATTGTTAGCAGCTTTATGTGACAAGTGTTTCATCCACTGGGCTTTCTCATTGGATTCATCCACCTTATTTTTTGAGACAGGATACACACCTCCATGCTCTCCCTGACCCCCATCAATAGGGTCTCACTTCATAGCCCTAACTGGCCTGGAACTAGCTCTTGTAGACCAGGCTGGCCTTGAACTCACAGAGATCTGCCTGCCTCTGCCTCCCAAGAGCTAGTATTAAAAGCATGGGCTACCACACCTAGCAAGACAGGGAGGGTCTCTTAGTGACCCGGGACCTCACTAATTGGCTAGTCTGACTGGTCAGAGAGCCTCCAGGGCCCTCAGTGCTAAGGTCTGTTTCCCAAGGGTGCTGGAATCCAAACCCAGGTCCTCATGTGTGCACAATGGACACTGCCACCAAACATTTCTCCAGCCCCATGCATAGTTTTCTGTATTTATCAATCACGCAAAGATCACATAGCACACATTTCCATGACCACCCAACTCAGCCAGCATTGACATTAATAATGACTACCTAACATTAGCATTATCATTACTGGTATTTTGAGATTGGGGCTCATGTAGCCTAGACTATCTCCAAACTCGCTATGTAGCTGAGGATGACCTTGAACCCCTCCCTGTTTTCCTATATGGACACCTCTGTCTAGCCTGGAATTCACCATCCTCCTGCCTCAGCTTCCTGGGCTCTGGGAATGCACATGCATGGCTCTGTGCTAGGCTCACACTACATTTCACAAATGAGGAACCTGAGCCTTGCTAAAGGATGCGATTTACCCTACTGCTTGGGCTAGGCCTAGCTGTCCTTATCAGTCCCAGAAGGAGGGGCAAGATTCACTTACCTGCACGTGTTTTTTACTGAGTTCCAGAGTCATTAAGTCATTGCCACACTTTGGCTGGATCAGGGACAGGAGTAGCTCAGGGTTGCACCCCTGCTTGGGAGGTGTGGTCAGAACTGGTGCAGGGGAGGTCTGCGGCCTGGCACCTGTGGGACCAGAGGTGGGTGGAGCGGACAGTCACCGAGCGAGCGAGCAAGCACTCCCTGTGGGCTGAGCTATTGGATGGCAGATAAGGCCAGTGAGGCCCAAAGAAGCTGGCCCAAACCTAAAGAAGAGTGCGGCAAGCAATCGGAGGGGAGACAGAGAGGAGGATGGGGCTGCGAGGTTGGGCTCACCACAGCTGGAGGCTCTCAGCCAGACCTCATTGGCCAGAGGGAGTTCCACGAAGGAGGCTACAGTGCTGGCATTGAGCTTGCGGGCCTCCCCGATCAGGCCTTGGGGTGTATCTGGGAGATTGAAGCCTTTGATTTTCTTTTCTGGAAAGATCTTGATGGAGTATTCACCTGTGGTCTGAGGGCAGAGAAGGAAGCAGGGGCATCACAGCTGTGGTACTGCCTTCCCTTCTCTGTGCCTGGCCACCTGTCCCCTCGGGCCCTTTCTTCTCTTTGTTCTCTAACCCAGCTCAGAGCTTGTCTCTCCAGGGCCCTTCTTTGACCCAGCAGTCTAGGTTAAAGGACTCTCTGGCTCATCAAGAAAAGGTTCCTGGAGGAGGTAGCCTCTAAATTAACCAGAGAAGGAAAACAGGTATTAGACAGAGGTAGAAAGTTGGGGTGAACCAGTGATGGTGGCGCACGCCTTTAATCCCAGCTCTCAGGGAGGCAGAGGCAGGCAGATCTCTGAGTTTGAGGCTAACCTGGTCTACAGAGAGTTCCAGGGCAGCCAGGGCTACCCAGAGAAACCCTGTCTCAAAAAACCAGAGAGAGAGAGAGAGAGAGAGGAGGGAAGAGGAAGGGGAAGGGGAAGGAGAAGAGGAGGAGGAGGAGGAGGAGGAGGAGGAGGAGGAGGAGGAGGAGGAGGAGGAGGAAAGAAGGAGGTTGAGGTGGATTGAGGTGGAATGACCATGGTGTACAAGGGGCCGGGGTGGGGGTACAAAGCTCACCCAGAACTGCATGTTGTGATTGGCATTGATGAACCAGGACACATGTGGAGGACCCTGCAGGATAAGAATGGCGTCGGGATCCCCAGATTCACAACTCAGTTCCACATTTACGTCCACTGTCTGGGACCTGTAGCAGGTAGAGAACTGGGTCAGTGCGGATAGAGTGTAGGCGTGAGTTTGGGGACAGACCTGGTGTGTCCGTTTAAATGAGATGTCATGTATAAGTCTCGGGCATTTGAATACTTGGGATGCTGTTTGGGAAGGCGAAAGAGGGGGCTTTGCTGGAGAGTGTAGGACACTGGGGTGGGCTCTGTGTGCTCCCTGTCTCCTACTTGTGGGTCAAGATATGAGCTCTCAGCTGCCTGCGACCCCCATTCTGCTGTCATGAACTCTGACCCTCTGGAACCATAAACCCAAATAAACTCTACATATTGCCTTGATCATGGTGTTTTACCACAGCCATAGAAAAGGAACTCTGCTATGCGAGGAGGGTTAGATCTGATTGACTGGGGAGGGCCCAACCCCAGGAGGCCGGCACCCTTACCTGGTCCCAGCGCCTGGCAGGATCCTGAGAATATAGGCCTCCTTGTGGCCAGTCACACCTTCCAAAGGGCAGCCTTGGACTTGGGTTGGGGCTTGAGGTTGCCACTTGAGTGTGAGGCCCATGTCCTGATTGGTTTCTGGCAAGCAGTAGGGTAGTGCCTTTGGGTCTGTAGAGACAAGCATATCAGAGAGTCCTATTTCCAAATAGGGCTCACAGGTAGGGGAAATATGGAGAGTTTACCTGCTGAGTACACACGCCTTTGTTTCCCGTGTGTTAACATGGGATTAACGTAAAGAGTGAGCCCACGGCACATGTCAAGGATGTAGGGCCGCTCATCCCCACCCGGCACATTAATTGTTCCTTAATTGTTCTCTTTTGACCCTGGAGTTCACCAGTTCAGCTGGACTGGCTGGCTAGGGATCCTCCTATCTCTGCTTCCCCAGTTTTGGGATTACAGGTATATTTCACCATGATAGCTTTTCATTTGGGGCATGGGGTCCCAGTTTTGGTGCTCACACTTGTGTGGCAATCATTATATACTGAGCCCCCCCACCCTCCCCCTTTAAAGACACAGTCTCAGGTAGCCCAGGTTAGCCTTGAGCTTGTTGTGTTGCAGAGGATGATCCTGAATTCCTTACTCTCCCATCTCTACCTGAATGCTGGGATTACAGGTCTGTGCCACCATGTTCAGTCTATGGATCGTTGGAGATGGAATCCAGGGCTTAATGCTATGCGCTCTACCTACAGGAGCCACATCTCCAGCCCCTTGTGCTGGGATTTTCAAAGTCAAGAAGAAAATCTGGCCTTTCTCATCTGATACTTGATAAAGAAGCAGTCACTAGCTGCAAAGGGTACCACTCAGCCATGGGAGACTCTGGGCAAATCATGTGCCACTGTGGGCTGGTCGCTTACTGAGCCCCGAGGCACTAAGGAGGCTGACCTTGGCCCAGCTGGAGGACGATGCTCTGGGGGTTAACCAGAGTTGCTACCGAGGTGATGGCGCTCTTTTTGGCTACCCACTCAAGGATCTGCTTCTTAGACATAAGAGATGACAACGCTGTGGTGCTGACTTCTGGCTTCTTTGAGAAGGTGGTCAGGTTGGGGTTCTGTGGAGACGCAGAATGCCGAGTCAGGAACCAATCTGGGGCGTCAGCTCAGTCAACAGCAAGAAAAGAGGTCAGAACCAAGAATGACAAGGCTCAAAGGTCACCAGTTAACGCCGAGGCCCCCAGGTACCTCTTCCAGCATAGCCATATCTGTCCCACCTCCCTTCTGCACATGAGGGCTACCCAGAGGCACACATCTGCTTGTTCATCTGTTCCGCTGTCCCCTCACCACGAGGCAAACATAATGGCATCATGTAGCTGTCTGTAACCCTCCCCGCTCTGAGGGTGTGTGAGGGAAATCTCGGTGCCCGTCTGCACACGTGGTAGGTGCTCCCATTGTGTGGAGAAGGAGGGAATGGAAGGGGGAAAGGAGAGAGGCATGAGAAATCCTGAATGATTAAAAGACCGGTGAGGCGGGTACCTGCCCTGGGAACCTCACCACTCAGAAACTAGATGGACATCATTGTTTGAAGGAATCGAAAGCAGAGGACCTTACTTAATAAATAGCAGCAGCAGCAACAAAGGGGAGGCTCTGGAGATGCGGTTGAGTGTTGAAGACCCTTGACTGCTCTTCAACAAGACCCAGGTTCAGTTCCCAGCACCACATGGTAGCTCACAACCATCTATAATTCAGTCTTCAGGAACCTAACACTCTTCCTGGCCTCCGCGGGCACAAGGCACACATGCGCACAAAACACCCAGACACATAAAATAAAATAAAACTTAAAAAGAAGCCAAACAGCTGGAGAACTGGCTCAGCGGTTAAGAGCACTGACTGCTCTTCCAGAGGACCCAGGTTCAATTCCCAGCACCCACATGGCAGCTCACAACTGTCTGAAAATCCAGTTCCAGGGGATCTGACACCTTCACACCAATGCACATAAAATAAAGATAAATAAATCACAAAAAAAAATTTAAAAAAAAGAACCCCAAACCAAGACCAGACCTCTGGCTGCCTAGGGACAGGGGAATCTGGGTGAATCGAACACCTCATGGTCTCTTTAGACTCCCCTGGGCTCTGGTGGGCTAAGAAAGGAAATGAAGTCTTCCTGGAGAAGGTGAGCCAAAGGAGGGAAGGGGTTAGAGGAAGCAGGGCCATTGACTTCAAGTTCCTTTGAGCTGAAGTAACAGCAGCAGAAGGGCTTCAGGCTAGGTGTTAGGAGGACTGCCCGACAGTCAGAGGAGGTATAGAGGAGCTCACTGCCTGCTCTGCAGGCATTGACTCCAGTAAAAACAGGGTTCCAGCAGTAGCTGCAGAAGGTGGCCTTTGTCAATCTCCTGGCTCGCGGCCTGACATAAGGCAGGTTCCTGGCCTGTGGGTGTGTGATCTGCACACAGAGGTCAAGGGTCTCGCTGTGAGTGTTCAAGTAAAAAGATGCAACCTAGCTCGAAGGGGCCATTGCAGCAACCCTGCAGCCAGCGAGTTCATGTTTCAAGTGTCATTCAGTGACTGACTTGATAAGAGGAAGGGCATTCTGGGAAGGGAAGCTGGGCCTTTGTGATTGGACTTGGGGCAGGGGGTCCATGGTTCTTCCACCATGCTGGTCTATGTGCCCATCTCTGAGAGGGTCCTCACCTCTACTGCCCACCTCCCCCTCTCTGGGATACCTTCTATCCTGTGTCTACCCCCTACCCTTCCTTTATGGTGTCCTGAATTGCTACATTCATCTACCTCCTGGTCCAGACTCTTGTTCCAGGTCCTTTTCACCCCTGGGCGCTCTACCTCAGGGCTGTGGAACTCAAGACGTGGCCATTTTGAATCATGACTCAAGCACAGAGCAGCATCAGGCAGGCAGGGGCTTACCACAACTAGGCTGGGGTTAAGGTCACATACTTACGTAGGCTAGTTGCAGTGGGATTTCCGGGGCCTGAAATTTCACGTTGACCCATTTATTGGAAACAAGGACCAGGAGCACCTCTCGGGTGCCAGTGGCATTTTGCTTGGATTCCTGAAGAGTCAGCTCCACTTCTGACATCTGGGGAAGAGTCAGGGACACAGATATCTCAGTCAGACTTGCGGGGGGGTTGGGGCAGGGATGCTTGATGTGTGGTTGACAGTCCTTCCATGGGCCCTGCTTGGCTTGACTCGGTGGTTACCTGTGTAAACCTGGCCATCCACACGCCTAGAAAACATACGAGGGACTGGCGAGATGTTCAGTGAACACGGCCCCCCAAGCCTGACAACCTGAGTTCAATGCCCAGAACCCACACGGTGGAAGGGTAGACTCCTACCAGCCACCCACAGCGCTGGTGCAGCGGCGCAAGCTCATACAAGCGCACAGACGTGCTAAGTGAATGAGTGCAAATTAAAGAATAAAAGTTAAGGGCTGGAGAGATGGCTCAGTGGTTAAGAGCACTGACTGCTTTTCCAGAGGTCCTGAGTTCAATTCCCAGCAACCCCATGGTGGTTCACCACCACCTGTAATGAGGTCTGGTGCCCTCTTCTGGCCTGCAGGCATGCATCAGACAGAACACTGTATACATAATAAAAAAAATTTAAAAAAAGAATAAATAAAAGTTAACACAGAAAGAAGGCATATTGAGTGAATGGATGAGGTTGGTCCCAACCAACCAGAGATGAGGGAAAACTAATTAATATGAATCTTAACTTCATCCAACAGTCAGAACTGCAAGATTGGTCCTTCCTTCCCTCCTCCACCTCCTTCTGACAAGTTCTTGCTTTGTGCCCAGGCTTGAACTCTTTTATTCTTCCTGCCTACCTCAGTTCCTCAAGTGCTGGAATTTCAGGCATGAGCCATCATATCCACTGAGAATGATTTCTATTGAGCACCTGGTGTAAACCAGGCCTATAAGTATCTAAATAATATTCTATGCGTTGAAGCAGGGACTTCTCTTTCAGCGTGCTCCCTCCTTCTCTGCCTGTCCCTGGGAGGCCACTCCAATGCTGGCTCACACTGAGGCATTCCCACTTGTCCCTAGAGTTGGCGATGAGACTCAGTGGCAGGCACATGCACAGGCCTGGTTCCAGCCACATTTATACACGAGCCCGCGTAAACAACCTAAGAGGTAGAGACCATTCAAATCCTCACAAATTAGGAAACTGAGTCACAAGAGAGGTGAGGTCACTAGCCCATGATTACATGGAAGGCTGGGAATGTCACACCTCTCTGTCAAGAAGAGTGAAAAGGAAGAAAAGATGGCCAGATCAAAACTAATCCAGAGCAGAATATTTTCTGAACCCCTGGGATGGGGCGGCATTGGGGAGAGGAACCAGGGAGGAGCGTGTGTCGTCCCCCACCCACCCACAACCCCACTCAGGGCCTCAGAAGTTGCACGGCGGCGTCTCTGAGAACAAAGACAATGGAAATCTTTCCAGACACAGTCTCTGTCAGTTCCTGCCAGCAGCAAGCAGCCAGACGGCTGATTCCAAGGTCTCCCCGTCAGAAAGGAGAGCACTGGTTTACCAGAGATATCAGTGGAAAGTTTTAGGGTCTGGCCGCTAATCACCTCCTGTTGTTTCCCGGCTGATGTCACAAAGCCAGAGACAAGCTTTTCAGTCCCTGGAAAAATCTGCTCAGAAATATTTCCGCTACTCCGTAAATGACCCTGTTAATCACACTGTGCTCAACCTAACTCTTTAAAACAACAAGAGAAAAAGAGCAAATAATATCACTTTGTTTTCAATGTATGACAGTGGCCTTTGTCACGTAGTTAATATTATTGAATTAATAATTCAAATAAGATTATTATTCTTATTTGAATTCTTTTCAAAAATCATTATTATTTTACGTGTTTTGCCTGTGTACCATGTACATGTACCATGTACATGCACTGCCTGTGGAGTCCAGAAGAGGGCGTCAGATCCCTTGGAACTGGAATTAAAGGTTGTCATGACCTGGGAATTGAACCTGGGTCCTCTGGAAGAGCAGTTAGTGCCCTTAACTACCCAGCCATATCTCCAGCTCCATTGTTTTAATTCTTAGAACTGTGTGTGGTGTGTGTATGCACGGACTCACTTGCCTGGGTGTGTACATGGAGAGAAGTCCAGAGTTCAGTTTGGGGTCTACTTCTCTGGCATTTTCCACTTTGTTTTTTGAGGCAAGGTCGGTCTCTCTCTTTCTCTCTCTTTTGTTGTTGTTTGTTTGTTTGTTTGTTTGTTGAGACAAGTTTTTCTGTGTAGTTTTTTGGAGCCAGTCCTGGAACTCACTCTGTAGAGCAGGCTGGCCTGGAACTCACTTTGTAGAGCAGGCTGGCCTAAAACTCACTTTGTAGAGCAGGCTGGCCTGGAACTCACTTTGTAGAGCAGGCTGGCCTGGAACTCACTCTGTAGAGCAGGCTGGCCTGGAACTCACAGAGATTGCCTCCCTCTGCCTCCCCAGTGCTGGGATTAAAAGCATGCACCACCTCCGCCCGACTTATGTTACTATTCTTAAAGAAGTATTCTCATGGTAGTTTATACTAGAATAAAAAGATGCATTTCAAATGTGTGGACATATTAATAATAATAAATAATAATTTGCAATGTTATAAAAGTAGTTTATACAAGAATAAAAAGATACATTTCCAATGTGTGGACATATTAATAATAATAAATAATAATTTGCAATATTAGAAAGCAAACCCAGTCTTGTGCATGCTTGGTAAACATTCTAGCCCTTAGTTGTATCCCAGACAGTATTAATACTTACTAAAGAGTTTAAATCTTGACTCTAAGTATTTTGTTTTACTAATCTTTTTTCTTTATTGATTTTGGTTTTGGTTTTGGTTTTTGGAGACAGCCCTGTGTAACCCTGGCTGTCTTGTAACTCGCTCAGCTCTGTAGACCAAACTGGCCTTGAACTCACAGAGATCTGCCTGCCTCTACCTCTCGAGTGCTGAGATTAAAAGTGTGTGCTATTACTGCTGGGCTTGTTTTACTAACCTTAAAAAATATTATGCATTTCAAGCTGGGTGTAGTGGCACACACCTTTGATCCCAGCATTCAGGAGGCAGAGGCAGGCAGGTCTTTGTTAGTTCAAGGTTAGCCTGGTTTACAGAGTGAGTTCCAGGAACAGCCAGGGACACGCTATCTATCTATCTATCTATCTATCTATCTATCTATCTATCTATCTATCTATCCATCCATCCACACATTGCGTTTTAAACACTAGAATCAAATGTCAGAGGGGCTGGAGAGATGTCTCAGCTCAGCAATTAAGAGAATAAAGAGTTTTTATGGCTTTTCCTGAGAACCTGAGTTTGGTTCCCAGTACCCACAACAGGCAGTTTACAACTGGCTGTGACTCCACCCAGCCCCAGGGAATCTGACACCTCGGGCCTCCACAGGCACCTGCACTTCGGTGCACATATTCACATACGGAAATACACGTGACATATGCCCCCCTCCCCCAATTGAGACAGGGTCTCACTTTGTAGCTCTAGCTGATATGTACAGTAGACTAGGCTGGCCTTAAGCTTGCAGAGATCTCCCCGCCTCGGCCTCCCATATACACAGAAGTGAAAAGAATGAACGACATTTGCTGAGGGGATGCACATGACCCACCCTGGTGTTGAGCCCGGCCTCCTCCCTCCGATTGCTGTGTACCGTTAGCTCAGACAACGCAGGGTGGTTACACGCTTAGGTGTCTACGTTTTCTTTTGAGACAGGGTCTCTCATTGAACCTGAAGCTTGCCACTGAGCTAGACTACACACTTGGGAGATGTCATCTCAGGAAGTAACTGCGTGCCGGTAATGTGCCACAGCTCAGCTGAATCCGCTGACCAAAGCGGGCCCAGGGAGTCTCCCAGCTTACGGCTGTGGAAACAGAGCTCCAGAATGGAAGTCACTCAGACAGACCCTGGAATCGATAGCCTAGGGCACATCAGCCTGTGCTCGAGCGGAGCCCACGGCCCTTGACCACTCAGCAGCAGCCCAAGAGTGTATCCTCTCTTGTCTCCCTCTAACCCGGACTGCCGCCAGCTCCATCCATGCTCCTCAGGAGGGGAGACTTTAAGATATACATATAGTAAGGAGATGGGCTCAGTAGTTTGGCAGACTAGACTGAGAGACATGCTCAGACAAGGAGGTGTTGTGATGACATCCCTGGGAGGGCACCCATGGGCTGCAGCAGCTGGAACTGTGAGCAGGAGGAGCATCAAGCCTGCAGCCGCCTGATGAGAGCACCTATCCCTCAGAGCCTCGCTTTCCTCATCTGTGAAATGGGAGCAGGAAAGGGCTGGAAGCCAAGATCAGGAGGGGCTCTGGAGAGAGGAAGTGAAGAAAAGGAAGCAGGGGTCAGAGCACGGTCATCTGTGGGGGACCAGAGGTCAAGAGGCTGGGACTCTGGGATGCTTGGGACAAGTCTCAGCAACTCTTCTAGAATTCATAAAGCAAACCTTCCACTCCGCCGTCACCAGGACCTGCCCTTTGGGGGGTGGGGTGGAGAAACCAAGACCCAAAGCAGGGCAGTCACCAGTCAGAGTCACAGCGAGCACTGTGGGACACTGCGGGAATACGGGAAGGCTGAAAAGCAGGACTCCCAGGGGCTCTGTGCTCCCAGACCTAGCTGATGACTCCCAGTTACCAGAAAAACTCAGCCAGGGTTTCCACAGTAAACACGTCCCTTCCCCTCCACCCTGACTCACCATGGCGGCCATTTGCACGCATGCTGGTTTCCTTGTCTCATCCCCTGAGAGGTTAAGAAAGGAACCTGCCGACTCATAGCTTAGGCTGCCCATGTCCAGGATAGGCTCCTGGGCATCTTGAGGCCCAGCCAGGATGACACATGTGCCAGCTCCTTGCCCCCAGGCCTGCCAGCATGGGCCTGCCCCATTCTCTCCCTGAGTGGGTGGGTGAGAGACCAGTGGCTATTTTTGTACCAGCTGTCCCTTAGATGCCATTGTTAGCCCAGTGGTTGGTGTCGGGAAAGGGGGATTTCGGTGAAGAGGCCCTGAGTACTGGTAGCCACTTATAGAAAGCCGTTTCCAGCAATTCTTCTAGGAGTGGAGCCTTGGGTCTGCCTGCAGCCCCCACCCTCTGAGGGCCAGCCCAGAGGAGGCCCTGGGCCTGTCTCGGCAGACTCAGTCAGCACACACAGGAAGACTGGCAGGGAAGGAGTTCAGAACCAGACAAACCTGACTTCAGATGTGGGTTCGGTGGCTCCAGACAGTCACTCTTCCTCCTTGGACCCCAGTTTCCCTGTCTGGACGATGAGCTGAACAATGTACCCGCTCATGTACTTGTAGGAATACAGTGTGATTTGGCCTCACAGCAAGCTGTGTGGTACCCGGATCCATTGGCAGATCCTATGATCCCAGATGGGGCCTTGCCCTGCACTCAAGTGATTCTCCTGCCTCAGCTTTCTTAGGAACTGGGAAATAGGAATGTGGCACTATACTTGGCCCAAATTATTATTGTTTTGAGACAGGATTTTATTGTGTGTAGCTCTGGCCTCGAACTTAATAACCTCTAGTCTCAGCCTTTGAGTACTGGGGTCATGGGTATGTGTTATCATGCCTGACTCCTGAAGGAAGTATTTTCAGTGCGTGTGTGTGCGTGTGTGTGTGGGCGTGTGTGTGTGTGTGTGTGTGTGTGTGTGTGTGCCAGAAGAGGTGGGTCAGATACCTTGGAGCTGGAGTCATATGTTGCTGTGAGACACCTAACATGGACGCTGGGAACCAAACCGGCATCCTCTACGGAAGCAGGAAGTACTCTTGATGGCTGAGCCAGCTCTTCAGCCCTATTCTGATTCTGGTATCTCTCTACGTAGTCTTGACTGACTGGCTAGATTAGCCTTGAACTCAAAGATCCACCTGCCTCTGACTGTACTGGGATCAAACCTTGTCCAGTCATTTTTTTTCTTTTTTTTTTTTCTTCTAGACAGGGTTTCTCTGTGTAACTTTGGAGCCTGTCCTGGCACTACCTCTGTAGACCAGGTTGGCCTTGAACTCACAGAGATCCATCCACCACTACCTCCTGAGTGCTGGGATTAAAGGTGTGAGCCATCACCCCGCCAGGTGTCAGCCTTTTGTTTTGATTTGAGACAGGGTCTCTCTGTGTGGATCTGGCTGACCTGTAACCCACTCTAGACCAGGCTGGCCTCAAATTCACAGAGATCTGCCTGCTTCTGCCTCCCAAGTGCTGGGGCTGAAAGCATGCACCACCATGTCCCATCTGAAATTTTGTATTGTTTTGTTTTTTGTTATTTTTTCGAGACAGGGTTTCTCTGTGTAGCTCTGGCTGTCCTGGAACTAGTTCTGCAGACCAGACTGGCCTTGAACTCACAGAGATCTGTCTGCCTCTGCCTCCGAGTGCTGGAATGAAAGATGTGCACCATCATTCCAGGCTCTGAAAATATTTTTAAAGAAATTGTGCTCGAACTAGGTTCATGCCTGTAATCCTGGTGCTCGGCAGGCACAAGAACCGCCTTGAGTCCAATAACACAAACTAAGGGCTGTATAAAAAACAAGAACTAGCTATACGCTGTCTCCAAGAAACACACTTAGCCAGCAAAGATGCTCAAAACCTTCCCATCAAAGCACGGAAAACAGACAAGCAAACGCAAGCCAGTTCCGACAGCAGACAAAGCACACCTCAAACCAAACCTTCTAAAGAGAGAGAAAGGGACGCTATAGTTTTATTGTGGGTGGGTTTTGGTTTTTTCAAGACAGGGGCTCACTATGTAGCTCTGACTGTCCCTAACCTGCTCATCACCTGCAAGGCCCAGGACAAGGACACAAAGGCAGCTCCACCCTGCTCTGATTGCAGGCAAGGGTGCTCAAGTGACCAGACGTGGAAAGCCCAGCCCGGAAGCCCCAATTCTGTCTTGTGTCTCCCCCAGAGCCCACTCTGCTGCTCTTCAGGTACAGAAGAACTCACATGAGTCCAGCTATAACAAGAGTCACTCCCCTGCAGCCTGCAGAACAGGCTTGGGGACAACTGTACAGGAAACTCGGGTCCTGAGCACACTGGGCAGGCTCTGCAGTGTAAGAGAGGAACTCCAGGTATACTCCTTCAGTGCTGCAGGTTTCCCATGGCGGAGAAGGGGTGAGAGCAAGGCTGCTCATTGCAGGCACCACCCTGCCTTCTGTAAGCCCCTCACATTCTCCCGTGACAGTCTGAAGAAGACAGTTGGTCCTGCGCTCTGCCTCAGCCGCTCTGCCTACTCTCTCTGCCTAGGCGTAAGTCAGAGCCTGGCTGACTCCAGTCTTTCTTTGTTTTTCAAGATAGGGTTTCTCTGTGACAGCCCTGGCTGTACTGGAACTCACTCTGTAGACCAGGCTGGCCTCGAACTCACAGAAATCCACCTGCCCCTGCCCCCCTGAGTGCTGGGTTAAAGGCGTGCGCCACCATCATCCTCGACTTGGCTCCAATCTTTAGGAAGGAGCTCCCTGAATTTGCCCAGGAGTGGAGTGAGTCAGCAGTCAACTCTTTGGCTGCCCAGGTCTGAACAGCAGAGCGGTGTAGTCAGCCTGCTGGGAATCGCTGGGGCACCATGCCTGTTCCTGTCTTGAAGGTCAGGATGGGACCTCCTGGAATCCAGGCTCTAGGCTGTCCTTTGGGGACCCAGTGAGATAAACCCTGCTCAGTAATCCCAGGTTTGTCTACAGACTTCCTCAACACACACACACACACACACACACACACACACACACACACACGAGAGAGAGAGAGACAGACAGACAGACAGAGACAGACAGAGACACACACCCCAACTGCCACTTCCCTGGGGTTCTTGGCTGCCACCCACGCACAGGAAACCTGAGGGTTCTGAGGCCATGTGGGGATGAACGGGAAAAGCCACCTCTTTGTGCCAGGAACTGACAAAGGAGGCCAAAGATCAGTAGAATCAGTACCACCCCCACTAGGCGGGTCAGCTCCTGCCTGTGGCCTTTAGGCCTTTCTCTGCGTGTGTCACGCCCTCTTTCTGGTGCCCGTGGCTCTGTTTTGTAGCTACACATAGACCTACCTTTTCTTTATTTCTTTCTTTCTTTCTTCCTTCCTTTCCTTCTTATTTTTTTTTTAAACAATGTCTTCATGTGGCCCAGGCTGGCTTCAAACGTACTATTTAGGCCAGGATGACCTTGAACTTTAAAACAATGGTTTTGAATTACGTGTATGTGTCTGTATGTGACAAGCATTATAACAAGTGAGCTCCATGCGTAGCCCTCCGGTCCCTTTCTTCCCACAACCAGTGACTGTCTTCCTGTCCCTACAGCTTCTCATTCTCTGCACAACGTTGCTAATTTCATCACTCAGTTACAGGAATTTTGGCCTGTGAATGGCTCAGTTTTATTCCCTCTCTGTATCCCTGACCACAGGCTGGGCACATAGCAAGCACTGGGCAGACTAGAGTAGGTGGCGAGAGATTGTTGCCTGGACCTTGTTCTTGGAGGCTATCAGGGAGGAAAGTAAATCCCGGGCAAGTCACAGGCTTCTCGGTGGTCACAGCACCAAGACGGTCACAGAGAGACGCTGCCCTTTGAGTGAGAAGGGCCAGGAACTCCTGAGGCTCGACCTCAGTTAGCCTGATTAGAAGGGGATCTGTGGGCTCGGCCTCTTCTCCACAGGGTTCAGACGCATGTAAGGTTCAAAGAGTGATCTGATTGGAAGATGCTGGGAACTGGGTGAGAAACGGAGCCCAGAAAAAGGTAATGATGATAACACCAACTAGATCTCTCACTCAGGGCAGGTCCTGAGCTCTGTGTTTTGCCTGCATTATCCACTGGAGTCTCACAGTAACCTGTGAGGTAGGAATGATTATCGTCGTCTCCATGTTTCCCATGGGAAGAAAAGGGTTCGGACAGGTTGCAAACAAAGCAATGCGGCCATGAAGTTAGCCAAAGTTCAAGAGAGGACTGACTGGCTCCAGAATCTGTATTCTTTCTTCTTGAGTTTTTTTTTGTTTTGTTTTGTTTTGTTTTGTTTTGTTTTGAACAAACTCTCACTATGTTACCCAGGATGACTTGCAATTTTTCAAGCCACCCTCCTGCCTCAGCTTCCTGAAATTGCGATTTCAGTCATGTGCTACAATACCCAATGAGAAGCTGTGCTCCTAAACTCTAACATGGTCACACTTGAATGTGTTCACCACACAAACATGCATTCATTTATGGAGCACAGCAATTATTTGGAATAGGCCAAACTCAGAACCAGATTCTATAGTTTCATAATTATTGGGCGAACTTCTAAACCCAAGAAAATATGAGGGGTGCTTCTGCATCTCAGGCCATTGGTAGACCCAGGGCTGGACCCTGGTTCTCCTGCACCCTGCCTTTCTCCACCACCCTTCAAATACAAATCCTCTGGAGCCCTAGAGCTGGAAGCCTGGGCTTGCAGGTCAGAAGACACATGATCTACTGGACCGAGTTCTCTGGAAGGGGCAGAGGTGCTATAGGGAGATTCTGTAGCCACAAACTCTCGAATCCTTGAATTATGCCATGAGTTACTGGGGTACACCCCATAACCCTAAAAATCCTTCAATGAATGTCATTGTTCACAGATAAAGCCAAACTCCTATAAAGTGACACATTTTTCCTGTCTCCCTAGCTCTGCTCCTGGGTGAACTGCAAGGTCCTCCTGTCACCTGCAGATCCTGAGCATGTGGCTCCCTCCCCTCTGCATGCACTCTCTGTGCCCACTGTGCCACACCTGGGGAGTTCTTAGCTGCTCTGTGCTGGTACTTCCTCCAGGAAATCCTGCCTAAGCCTTTAGCAGCTGGAGTACCCTGCCCTGTGCCCCTGTAGTACACCAGCCTCCTGGGTCCTGGCTGGACCTGTCTACACATCTGTGGCCTGGCTATTTGACTGGGGCCTTCCTCTGCCTGGCTCTGATGTCGGGGGACCCCAATCACCCAGAAGAGGTGCAAGGCCTGAAACCTCAGAACAAATGAAATGAACTTTCGGGAAGCTTCTTATTTTTTCATATCATTGCCAAACTTGAAAAACAATTACAATGCTTATGAAAGCCACATAAAATGTATTCGGTGCTATCTGCACCATGGGGTTATCAAAGTCCACAGTCCTTGTGGCAGGCAGGGCCCCCCGATATTGGTGGTCTGGGCACTTTCTTATCACTGTACAAATGCTAGGCAACTCAACAGTTTTAGGGGCAGGCTGCACACACATTTACCCCAGGCTCCTAATTAACTCCTGTGGCCTTAGTCTACATCAGGCAGCTGTGGCTGCCTCCCAGGAAGGTCAGTGGCACCTGAATTTCATTCTGAGGTCTCTAAGATTCTGGTGTGACCTTTGGGTTTAGTTCATGTTTTAGTTCTCAAGGCCAGACTCAGTTTTCTCCTCCAAAAATGAGAATAGTAATAGACCATGGTGAGCCCTTGAGAAGATACATACACTATACCACACACACACCATACATACACAACACACAATACACCAAGCACACACATACCACATACACATGCACCAAACACACACACCACACACACACATACACCACACACACACACCACACACGAACACTGTACCACACACATATATACCAAACACACACACCACACCATACACACATACACCAAACACACACCACACCATACACCACACACACATCACAGCACACACATATTCCCCCTCACAATCACCCACACACACATACACTACACACACATACACACACATAGCACACACACACATATACCACAAACATACACATATGCCACATACATACCAAACACAAAAACCATACACACATACATACACCCACACACACAGTATACCCAGGATTAGGGATGTAGAGTGTTTGGTAGAGTGTTTGCCTAGCAGGTATGAGGCCCTGAGTCTGTGACCTAGCATCATATAATCAGATATGGTGACATGTGCCTATAATCCCAGCACTTTGGAGATGGAGACAGAAGGGTCAGCTCAATGTCATCCTCATAGCAAATTTGAGGCCAGTCTGGGCTACATGAACCTTAATGCAAAAACAAACAAACAGCCAAGCAAACAAAAATGATAATTCCTAGCAAATAGTAGGCAATAGCCTGGCACCTAGCATGCAGTAGCATTTGACAAACGGGTTACACGTCACAACAAGCTGGAGGCTGGCCTTGAGGAGGCTCTGTGGGAGAGCAGACCTGAGGCTGGCTCAGCTGGTTTGGGAATCACGGATGTGGATGTTTGACGTGAGGGAGTCGAGAACTCAGCTTTCTCCAACGTCCAGGTTAGAGTGGAATCATGTCCGCTGAAAAGTTATGAGAGCCCCGTCGCCAGAGATTGACCACAATCCCCCTGGTTCACACTGGCTCGTTCACCTAGCTCTTCTCTACCGTATTCTTTCTTTCTTTTTTTTTTTTTAAATATTTATTTATTTATTATGTATACAATATTCTGTCTGCATGTATGCCTGCAGGCCAGAAGAGAGCACCAGACCTCATTACAGATGGTTGTGAGCCACCATGTAGTTGCTGGGAATTGAACTCAGGACCTCTGGAAGAGCAGGCAGTGCTCTTAACCTCTGAGCCATCTCTCCAGCCCTTACCGTATTCTTTCTTTAAAATTGTTTATTAGCATTTATGTGGTGTGTGTGTGTGTGTGTGTGTGTGTGTGTGTGTGTGTGTGTGTTTGTGCATGCACATGTGCGTGCGTGCAGAAGTCAGAGAAAAGTTTGAGGCAGTC